>NC_090186.1:31000195-31626445 GCF_024679245.1 Pseudorasbora parva | reverse complement strand
ATTCCAGTCAAGCGCTTCTAAAAGAAATTTCCCAGTGTGTGTGCCTTTAGTCACCTGAGCACGTAGAGGACAGAGATAGGTGGGTGTCACATGTGAAAGGGGAAGGAGGGCAATCTTTATTCTCAAATCCTCCCTTGATCCTGTGTGCCTGTGACTCACTTCCGTTGCTCAACATTGCTTTATGGCTCATAGCAGTAGGCAGACGGATTGTACTGTGACATGACAATTTTTCCTCTAAATTGAGATCTCTGGATTCCGCGAGCTAAAAATGCGGTGCGTGTCATAGCTGTAGTTATACAGAGACAGCTCTTTATGTTGCAGAGTAATTGCAGACATGACTTGCCTCGCTGGCAAATTAAACTGCCTGATCGTATCATTCACCACCTCTTAATAAATATAAATATCGAATAAATATTAATGTCTCTAATAAATCTAAACTCTGGGAATGTAGCATGTATAAAGAGCTTGTTTTTGGGTTGTATGAGCTCACTTTCTGGTTGTCAAAAAAGTTAACAAAGTCATGAAGTTAAATATTATTTTTACACTATAAATTATATTGTCTCTGCATTAAATTCTATACTGTGCAGTTTTTGTTCTGCAGGGAGAGAGGTTAAAAGCATACACTTCATTCATCACAGCAAATGGATGATGTGTCATGTGAAACTTGTCCGTTTAATTGATTATATGCTTCTTTATTCTCACACAAAAAAAACATGCTTTGTGCATCAGTTCATGAAAATTGATTTACACACCAACTTGTTTATTTTATTCTAGACATTGACTTTAATTATGACAGATATTATTATATTGTTTGTGCTTGGAGGACAATGCACAAGAAAATAAATTCCAAATGTCCGCCCTAAACAAAGTCAAGCATTTTAAACTTTAAGTGTTCCCCTTCCCATTTACAGATATATAGATCAGATATAACCATATGCCTTTCCACCATATTAGTCAACTGTCTGGCAATAATGTCACCCTTTACCCATCAACCCTATATACTTATTCCTCACTGACTGACAGTGTGTAATCAATGCCATAGTGTTCATCTGAGATTCAGGTTTCCTGTAGGTTTTGTATTTACCGCATTTTAATGTTGTGCATTTGAGTCCACTCTTGTTCTCTATTGATTGTTTCTGAGAAGGCAGGATGACAAGGTTTGAAGGGAGATTAGGTGCTGTATCCATGGATACTGCTAGACTCATTTTTATGTGCAGAAAGCAGACAGATGAGTCATCAGAGCTAACGCATGCACTCCAATGTGCAGCGTTATTCCTTTCCTTCCCCCTGTGCCCGTGAATGAGGAAAAGCATGCATAATTCAGGCTTTCTTGCTGAAATAGCTTTTTCTTTCTGCTCCCCCCTTCGTCTTGCCCCTTGAATTTCTGTACATTTCTTCTCCTCCTTCCCTCTACCTCCCTTTTGAGTCTATGCTGTTTTATTCTTGCGTTAAAGGGATAGTTCACCCCAAAATGAAAATTCTGTTGTCATTTTCTCACAAGTTGTTCCAAACCTGTGTGAAGTTCTTTCTTCCGCTGAACACAGAATAAGATATTTTGTAGAATATGGTCTCTTTAGTTTATTCTCCCATTTTTGTCTTTGTTTCTCCACCAGCTTCTCTATCTTAGCTCTCTCTGGAGATATCAAAGGTTATTCAGGTTATTCTAAGGTTATATGTTATATTTTCTGTTAGAAATTTCACATGGCCATGTTAACAGTTTGCAGTGTTCACACTGAACACAAAGGCAGCACAGTACTGTGTTGCAGACGGAGCACTGCATGGAGTGTTCGGGTCTAAGTCTTTTTTACTATGTGACACTCTGAAATTACAGTGAAAGTGTACTGTGAACCTGTCAACTTTATTTATTTTTTCATATTATTTTTTAGGGTTGGGTATCGATTCAGATGTCCCAATTCGATTCGATTTCGATTCGATTTTGGATTCTCGATTTAACTCAAATGAATATAGATTTAATACAAATACTAGGTATTTATAAAAAAGAACAGTGAACATAAGTGGGCAATTAAAAAGAAATGAAGAGCCACAAACCTGTATATTAAACTTTTTCTTTTAGGTAACGTTACACCTGAGTACATTAAAACAGAACGCATCTCTATATTTCAAATCCATACAATTGTTAAAAACAATTTTGATGCAACTTTATTCTAAAAAATTTATCTGAGAAGTCCATAAAATGGATGTTTTTATGTATTTATTCTAAAACATTAAAAGGATATTGGTTATTTATTTTTTTAGCAATTTTCAGTACACGACAAGCTTTTCTTGCGATTTTGCCGTTCGTCATGTGTGCATTTACTTTTCATACATGAGAAAAGCGTTGATTATTTTTTTACAGTCTATGGTTAATTCCTGGACACCAGTAGTTGCCATAGTAACGGACAACAATCCCTTAACTGACTTGAGTTGTTGAGCTGTGGACTATTATTTGAAGAAATCTGTTAATAATAGGGTTTGAATTATTGGTCCTGCGCTGTATATTGACTATAATTTGAATATGTCTATAATGGCTAACGTATGTGCTTAAGAGACTGCTCATTTGTAGGATCACGTAAGGCAAATGGGTGACATCTAGTGGAGAAGACTAGTAATTAGAAATATGTTAATCTTATGTTCAATGTTAGCGGAAATAAATATGGAAAAAAATTGATTCGTGGCCTTTGAGAATCGTTTCTGAATCGACCAGATTTTAAAAAACGATTAATTGAAAAATCATGGAATCATATGTCATATTTCATAAATCATATTTTTCATGGAAACAAAGCAATGAAATGTAACCTTACAAAAGTACCGAAATTAAATGAAGTTTGACTGCGCAGTTTTTTTATCTATTCAAGGTTCCACCTCTAGTGGTGACTCATAAATCACTTTCTTTTCTATATATACCACCATTCAAAATATTTTTTTACATAATTACTTTTATTCAGCAAGGACACATTAAATTACAAAACTTACACATGTTACAAAACTTTTCTTCTGTAAATAAATGCTGTTCTTTTTTTTCTTTCCAATCATCATATTAAGCAGCACAATTATTTTCAACATTGACTATAAGAAGAACTGTTACTTCAGCACCAAATCATCATATTACAATGATTCCTGAAGGATCATGTGACACTGAAGTAATAGCTACTAAAAATTCAGCTTTGACATTTATGGAATTATTACATTTTGAAATGTATTAAAATAGACCATTATTAATTATAATATTTTACAATATTACTGTCTTTATTGTATTTTGATCAAATAAATGCACCCTTTGTGCGCAGAAATTTAAACATTAAAAAATCTTACCAACCCTAAACTTTTACAGGGTTGTGTATATGTAGCACAGCTTTATGTAGCTATGATACATAGCAGACACAGGATTCAGTGATGCTGCCATGTTCAAACATGTCAATTCTCTTGGACACTCTGTCTAAATTTAGAGCAGTTGTCTTTCAACATTTTCCCTTTTTTTTCTAACACCATACAGATTGTTAATGAGTAAATGTGGTGATTTTTATTAATTTACAATTTTTGTGATCCAAACAAAGGCTCAGTAAACACTAGAAAACACTACCCTGCCTCCATATGATTGTCTGATAGATTAAGTGATTCATCTAATGTGCTCTGAGGGACTGATGCCTTTTTTAAATCACACACAGGATTCTTAATTGTATATCAGGCAAAACCAACAAATATACACAGTTCATGTTCTAGTAATGCACAGGTGTGATGTTATACCTGTTATATGTGATTTAAAAAAAATTAGTTTTCCCCTCCCACAGGCTCTTATCTGGAGACAGCAGTGTTCAGGATGCACAGTCACTTCTCTCCTTCATTCAGTCAAGTGAGGTAAGAACAAAACAGCCACTAAAGGCCACCTTTAGTGAATTGTCCTGCCACATAGTTAAACAACAGTTGGTCTAAGAATGAAAATTCTGTCAATATTAACCCTTCTCTGGACCTTGGGGTCTTCTCTGACCCCAAAGGACGTTTGCTCAAAAAAATTTTTTTTCCTTTTGTCCAAATGGCATGATACTTTCTACCGTTGTCCACACTCTATAGATCTACAAATAAAAAATGAATTGGATTGCAGGGTTGCCAACTCTCACACATTTGGCTTTAGGGTTAGGGTTAGGATTAGAGAGATCACTCTGCCTAACTCAATCTCATGCCAAATAGCCAAACCTGCTTTTGATATTAAACAAAGCTAAACTTTAAAAAAAAAAAAAATGCAAATTTCAAACAATAAATAGTGTTTTGGCGCTGATGTGGCATAACGTTAAAGCCAGAGGTGTTAAAAAAAACGGAGTTGCGACATGCTCTCGTCTCCCGGCGACGCGCGCAGCCATGTTTTGTTAATGGACAGGGTGTCCGCGGGGTTTTAAAAAGTATTAAAAAGTGATAAATCAAAATTGTCAAATTTAAGGCCATTAAAAGTGTTAAATGTGGTCTCAGAGGTATTATTTTTTTCCAAATGAGGTATTATTTTTTCAGACTATCAGGTGTCCTATTTTAATTGAAATTCTATCTGCGTTCACGTTAGTTCGTTTAAATATGGACTTTAGCATATCTGGGCACATAATCAAAGATCTTTCGTCTCCGTCTCAACGTATGTTTGATGCTGACGTCATATTCAGCGGTCGTTCGGCATCATCTCAGAACACTGCGCGCTCAACAGAAGTGACTGGCTTACGTTTTATTTTAGACTTGCTTTAAGGCATATCTTCAACGACTATCCTCATAAGAGCAATCTTAAATGACTTATATAAAGTCTAAAATGAACAAAAAGAGTTGTGAGAGAATGAGGCGCGATCCATAAACAGTATATAAGCAGTGAGATCCGCGTGTCTTTCTTCTCTTAAAGGGACAGCAGCCAATAAAGCTTCCTGTCAGGGAACAGAGAAAATGACTCGCTGCTCTTAACTAAATAACTTTTGTAGCTTTAATAAGGATTAACTATTTAATTTATAGTTTATGCAGTGCAGACTGCATATAACTTTGATAACTTTATTAAATTTCTGTATATTTCCTAACTGTTAAGACAGGAAGGGCAGGAGTAAACATGAACTTTATTATGGGTTTATGTTAGCATTGTTTTAAGTTTACTTAAATTAAAAACTGTTATATTTTTGAAGCCTAATAATAAATGTAAAAAAAAAATCAGTTGCTGTATTAATATCAGTAATACTAGCCTTCATTCATAAAAAGATGCCATTTAAACAAGTATTAAAATATACTGTCTTTATGTTGTTTCTACATTCATTTGATTAACTGTGAAATTATTATATTAAAAAATATATTAAAAACGTACAAAAACATTTCTTTTTTTATTGCGATTAATCACAGAAAAATTTTGTGATTAATCTAGTTAAAGTTTTTAATCGATTGACAGCACTAGTTTTTAGTATTTTGTTTAATTCAACAACTTATCACAGTTATAGAAATGTAATATTTGGCTCAGGTTTTGTTGTTGGATAAAAACACTAAATAATTGAATTGCTGAATTACCAATTATTAATTGAAATCAAATGTGTATGCAGTAATGCCTCTCCTTAACCAACCTTTGTGAATGTTGAGATGTATTTTACTGTCTGAATGATAACTTATAACAGATTTCCTCCTGGTGTTGATTCTAAATGTATTCTTTTTTTTGTATGTTATATATGTAAAAATCTGTGTGAATAATAGAAAGGTCGCTGATTAACACTTGCAATTCAGTGTCGTGGTGGTTTTAAAAAATATTCTGAAGGTAGTAAAAAAGGTATTAAAAAGTAGTAAATTTACTTAAGGATAGCTGTATATACCCTGATGGAGCTCTCAGTACTTCTAGCGCTGTGTCAATGCATTTGAATGCATTGGCTTGAGCGGATACACAACAAAACTATACAGATGTTTGCAGCAAGTTTTGGTAAACAGTACAGCATAATGTGCATTGATTATTAAGTCAACCATATTTACAGGATCGTTTTATTATGGAGAGTGATAGAGATGCAACATTGTAATAGTTATTCTTGTATTTAGCCCTCAGGTATTCCTTACCAATTGGTCACACTCATACTCATTGATGGTCAAATGTGACCATACACCGTAACTATTTTTCAATTAAATAAATGTTCTATATTTTAGTTCAATAATATTTATTGAATATTTTGAAGAGATCTTTTGTTACTAAATTCTATTTGTACAATAATTATTGTCAATTAGTGACCACACTTATTTATATTACAATTAGTGAGTGTAGTAATTAAGGTTAAAATAGAGAATTCAAAAAATGATTTGTAATTTGGCATTTGTAATGCCATTACCCAGTAGGTAAAGTCTTTAATAAATATACATGTATCTAATCTAGTTGCGCAAAAATAGTATTTGAGTTTTGCATTTTAATAAATATTTAGATATGATCAAATTTCTTTAAATGTTACATTTTAAAACGTTAATTAAATTTGTAGAATTATAAGAAAATCAGATGTTTGAGATAAATGATGAACTCCAAATGTTCTGTTGTTCAGGTTTGATTGTAATCATAATGTAACATCATTGAAAAAAATATTTTTTTAGTACAAAAAAATGCTACTTAACTTAATTTTAAATTACATCTTAATTGTGATTTCACAACATTTAGATATGAACCCACTGAAAAATACTTGTGAAAAGATGTGTTTCAGTCAGTCAACGAGCACATAGCATATAGTGGAGAGCTCTAAAGCAATTTACTGTTGTCATTTTATTTTTATTTTAAAACTGTATTTTCCAAAAGATGGGCAAAAATCTTACACTAAACCATATCAAATTATCCATGTTATCCCCACGAATGAAAGTTAGAGATTTGGGTCATTTATAAAGTGAATTTTACATAACATTTTTTTTGATTTTGTGTGAAAATCCATTAAAAAAATATATAGTTTTAAATGTATTTATATACATTTAAAAAAATATTATAAATACTACAAATATGTTGAGTAAAAACATTAATAAGCAGAGTAATGTTAGTTCATGTTGTCTAATTAAACCTTATTTTAAAGTGTTACCAAGATGATTAATTGTAAAAAAAAGTTATATATATATATATATATATATATATATATATATATATATATATATATATATATATATATATATATATATATATATATATATTTAAAAAACTATATATATTTTATTTTAAACATAAAGAATTACCATTTATCTTGTTTAGATCAGATCAAATAACCACCAAGAGGTCTAAGATCAACTAAACATGCAGCAATATATGTCGTACAGTGATTATGTAGGACGTGTGTGTTGAGCTGTACATTGTGTACTTTATGTTAACATATGTGCTTTCTACTTTCAGATTGCTGCTATGGAGCCACGTTTCACTGCCAGGGACCTGTTTGATTGCGTGTCTCAACAAGAATACCGGTTAGTTAAGAGTTATGAGAGATAGTGAGACTCATTAGCTTATCTGCAAGTCATACACACCGCTTGTATTGCTTTCATTAACACTGCTACGTGCATGATGCTGTTTGTTCTGTTATAATCGTTTAAACACCGCCCACCTTTAGCAGAGAGGCTGTTCTCAAGTCAGTGCTTGCTTCGGCAGGCCTCAGCAGCTATCTGCTGTCTCGTAGGACCGTTGAGTTTCTACTTTAAGGGTGTTATTGCATCATTAGCCTACCCAAACCTCAGAAGACAGTTCTGTGAATCCTCGACATCATGCCTGCCATGGTTAAATAGCATTGAAACATTGACTCTGTTCGTTGTTTACATGCCGCATTACAATTCTATTTGGTTATCTGTTAAAATGTTTTGGTTATCTATAGTTGTTCAGCCAATTCTCAACATAGTTTATTTTCAACTGGTTTCAACAGAAATACACCAAATCATCATATTAGAATGAATTCTAAAGGATCACTGAAGACTCGAGTAATGGCTGCTGAAAATTCAGCTTTTCATCACAGGAATATATTACATTTTAAAATATGTTAAAACAGAAAATAGTAATTTTAAATTGTAATGGTATTTCACAATTGTGATGAAATAAATGCAGTCTTGATGGGCATAAGAGACTTGTGAACTGTAGGGTATTTTGAGGGAGTATGAATATTAATACAGTATTCCATATTAGATTTTGATTAAAAAAATCTCAATTTAATTTTGAATAATTTTATTACAATTCATTCTGACATATATCCAGTTAAAACTGTAATTTTGTATCAAAGAAATTCTCTTTCAGCTAATATAAATCATACAGGGAGTCCAGAAACAAAATGTCAGCATTTATGGGCTGTTTCTTTTGAATAAGCTTTTACATTTCAGTCTCACTGCCAATGTTACACCTCAAGTGCATTTTAGTCAAGCTTATGTGCTAACAACATAAGATTTGTGTCCTTCACATAATCTCTGTCATTGCATGTTAATGGAGAAGTCCTGGCTGTCAATCTTTTCTATGCACAGTTGTCAGAATTATTGGCACTCATAAATATGATCAATATGGCTGTAAAAATAAATCCGCATTGGTTAGCCTTTTAATCTTTTATTCAAAAAAATCACAAAAATCCAACCTTTCATTAAAGTAAAATAATTCAAAGTGTGGGTAAATCACATTATGAAATAAATGTTTTTCTCCAAAACCCGTTTGCCATTATTATTGGCACCCTTTTACTAAATACTTTTTACAACTTCCTTTTGCCAAGATAACAGCTCTGATTCTTGTTCTATAATGCTTGATGAGTTTGGAGAGCACCTGTTGAGATCCCAGACCATCCTCCATACAGAATCTCTCCAGATCCTTCAGATTCACAGCTCCATGTTGGTGCTTCTTCTCTTCAGTTCACCTCACTCATTTCCTATAGGGCTCATTTCAGGGAAATGGGATGGTCATGGCAGAAGCTTCATTTCGTGCTCAGTGACACATTTCTGTGTTGATTTTGATGTTTGTTTTGGATCGCTGTCCTGATGTAAAATTGATTTTTTTTTTAATCTGTTGGTATTTGCTAGAATCCATGATACTATGTATCTGAACCAGTTGTCCAGGACATCCAGCTAAAAAATAAGCCTGCAACATTAAAGATCCAGCTGTATTTTTGACAGTGGACATGGGGTACTTTTTATCTGCTGGATTTGCTGCCAAAAACCTCTTTTGATAGTTTCATCTGACCACAGAACCAGGTCCCTTTTGAATTTCCAGTCGTGTCTGACAACTGAATATGCTGAAGTTGGAGTTTGTTTTTGGATGAGCAAGAAGGATTTTTCTTGAATCCCTCCCAAACAACATGTGGTGATGTAGGGGTTGTTGTTTTTTTCTGACCCCAAGACTCAACTAATCTCTGCAATTCTCCATCTGTTTCCATTCTTCCATGAAAGGTTAGGTTTTTGTGATTTTTATTTTATTTTTATGATAAATCAAAAGAATAAACAATGCAGATTTATTTTTACAGCCATCTTTGATCATATTTACTAGAGGTGCCAATAATTCTGACCACAAGTGTACAGTATGTGTACTGAGTTTAGGTCATAATGTAGAATAGATCTAGAGCGCTCACATTGCGTTGCATTCTGTGCAGTAACTCTCACTAATGTGGCACCTGTGCAATAACAGGTTATGGTGTAAACAGTCCTCTTGTGCACTCTAATTCACACTTTTTTCACTGAGTAAGGCATTAATGATACATAGAGCGCATTTAATGATACATCACCTCTTCCCCTTAAGTCGTTAGCCAGAGAAAACATTCCTGGTAAAGATATTTCGCAATTTATTCCCAGCAGTGTACAAAGGTGTTTGTGGAACTTGTCCTAACTGGAAAATAGAACGTACACGCATATTTTATCGTGTCTCAAAGTTTTCACACTGCCAATGTGCTGATTTTGATGATGATGGTTAAGTCCCAGGCTAATAAGGAAGGCTAAATACATACTAGAAATCAATGTGAATTATTCAGTGTATAAAGACTATGATTGCGGTTTTAAATATTTAGATTTAAAGTAGGATGTGGTTTTATGTTGTGTTACTTAAGAAGAGACTAATTATATGGGAGTGCTTAAGACCTCAGGCTTTTTGAGGACACCGTTTTTTGATAACTGAAAAATTCCTGACAATTTTTTTTATGAATTGTTCCCTTGAAAATGCTGAAGATTGTATAGTAGTGCAATACTATATAATTTAATAAAACATTTTTTTTAATAAATATAATCTAGTTCTGTAGGCAGGAACTTATTGGGGTGTGCAACTCACTAACTACTAATCCTACTGCGGTGAAAGTATGGCTTATGGATATGAAGGTTAAGTTATTTGACTACGTGCTCCAGACAGCAAATTCATAATTACTTATTAATATTCACCATAATTAATTTAATATTTAATATTTGCACAGTATAATTTTTTTTTTTACTGAGCTGTATTTGCATGTTCAAAAAATTGTACGCATGAATTTCATCAGGTGTCATTTTCACTGTTACTTGATTTTTCTTATTGTGTCTCACATTTGCAATGATTTATTAAGCAGGATTGCCATTTGCAAACTTTTCATGTGCTTGCCAAGTCTCTTTTGGGATATGTCTTCGGGGCCGGAGAGAACATTTATTGATTAACCTTATCAGTCAAGTGTAGCTACACGCTCGCACACACATTTGTGGAGCGGTTGACAGCTGATCTTTAGCTCATTTAACTCAGTGGGGTCAATGAGCCGTGACACCCAAGAACTCAGTGACCTCATTTTATGCACTAATCCACGTGTGTCAAATGCATGCTTTAATCATTTAGTACTGTCAGGTACTGTATGCTAATGCACAGAGACACAATGATCTGATCATGTACACAAACTGCAGTGGCATGACTGAATAACAGCCATACATTATCAGTAGCGTCAATGTAACCTGTCACCAACACAGGTCTCAGTACTATATCAGGCTTGCTTAGGCTACCTTGAACATTTTATATCTTTAAAAAAGATGGGGTCAGTTGGGCTGTCATCTCATAAGATATTGATTTGTTGGTTAAAGATCCCTTAATAATCTAAAATGGAAAGCTAAAGTGCATGTTTTGAAACAAGAAAGTGTTATTCATTGACTTTGTTCGTGATCATCTTGGCTTTAAGTGCTAAATCTCTCAGCAGGGATTGATACCTAAGCAACCAGGCACCTCAGTGACTCTGTCAACTCACAATGGCTGTGACGCTTCTGCAGCTTTTGTCTGATGTTCAGTGTTGCATGCTTGTTTTCGAACGAGCACCATCACTGCGGTGTTATGTTGTGTTTTGTTGATTTAAGAATTGGGTTCATAAAGCATTCACTCTGCTTTCTGGTGAGGGGGGCTGCCCAGTGCCCACATGTTGTATGGTTGCCATGGCAGCAATGTTGTTAAGCGTATAATTAGGCTAAAGGAATGGAGTCCTTTTATGTGTTCAATACAAACAGCATTTGAGACAACATACCCAACACTTTTTAGTGATATATTTTTATAATATTTTTTTGAGGGGGAAGGGTGGGGGGTGGGTTCTTGCTTATACTGGTTAACCCACTTTTGCCTTCAGAACTGCCTTAAAGGGATAGTTCACCCAAAAATGAAAATGTGATGTTTATCTGCTTACCCCCAGGGCATCCAAGATGTAGTTTGTTTGTTCAGTGGAACACAAATTAAGATTTTTAACTCCAACCGTTGCTCTTATAATGCATGTCAATAGGGTCTGCAACGGCTGTAGTTAAAAATCTTAATTTGTGTTCTACTGAAGAAAAAAACACACCTACATCTTGGATGCCCTGGTGGTAAGCAGATAAACATCACATTTTCAGTTTTGGGTGAACTATCCCTTTAATTCTTCGTGACATAGATTCAACAATGTGCTGAAAACATTCAGAGGTTTGGGTCCATATTGACATGATGGCATTACGCAGTTGCTGAAGATTTGTCAACTGCACATCCATGATGCAAATCTCCCGTTCCACCATATCCCAAAGGTGGTCTATTGGATTGAGATCTGGTGACTGGAGGCCATTTGACTATAGTGAACTCATTGTTAAACCAGTCTGAGATTATTTGAGCTTTATGACATGTCACGTTATCCTGCTGGAAGTAGCCATCAGAAGATGTGGTCATAAAGGGATGACATGGTCAGCAACAATACTCAGATATAGTCTGTGGCATTTAAACGTTTCATTTAAATGTATAGGCAGGTTTGGCTTAAGGGTTAGAGAGTCAGACATGTAACCAAAGGTCGTGGATTTGAGTCTCAGTTTCAGCAGGAAATGTAGGTGGTGGGAGTGAATGAACAACACTCTTTTCTAGTCTCATTACCCAACTGAGGTGCCTTTGAGCAAGGCACCTAACCCCCAATCGCTCCCCAGGCGCCACAGCAAAAAATGGCTGCCCACTGCTTCGGGTGTGTGTGTTCGATAAAATGTCCATGGAGGTAGTGGCTCAGTGGTTCATGAAGGTGGTCTACAAACCGGAAGGTTGGTGGTTCCATGCTTGTTTCCACCTGACCAAGTGTTGAATTGTACATGAGCAAGACACCAAACCCAACAGCTGCTCCCGACGAGCTGGATGGCGCCTTACATGGCTGACACTGCTGTGGGTGTATGAATGTGTGAATGAATGGGTGAATGTGAGGGGGCAATATTGCCGGTATCAATTTTTCATGTTGCGATTAATTGTTGAAGCTTTTATCACGGTGTACGGTATTACAATATGGTCTCATTATTTAATGCATTTACTAAGATTGAGCAATGGCTACATTTGTTACAGAAAGTGTTATTTTTTGTTAAGAAATTTAAGAAATACAAATGATCATTGTTAGTTTTATCTTTGTGGGGTTTCCGGGGTAATCGCTGCATTCTGCAGTTCCATCAGCGCCCTCTGCTTTCAGAAAGTAAACATTTAGCGTGTGCATCTCCTTCACTCGTTCAGTCATGTGCAATGCATGTTGAGCTTGTTTACATCTGAGCGCGTGTCCTTTTGACGCAGAATACAGCGGTGTTTAGCATTTTATATGGTTGATGGGCAAAGTATTCTTAAGTGCATTATAAAAAAAAAATTGTTAATAAATTATTATTTACGGTATTTTAAAATGCCCACGGTAACAATACCTTGCATATTCATTACGTGATATATCGCAGACGAGTTGGACCGTAAGATGATAGAGGTTATATCGATAGTAACATTTAAAGGGGGTAAAGACAGAGAAATGCGGAAAATCCGTAACTTTCACTACACAATGAGACTGTCTTTCTGCATGGGAGACAGTCCTGTAGCCAGAAACTTTCTCCAGACATTATTTAGAACATACGGCTGGATTCTTTAGCTGCAGAAAAAGAGTGGCAGGACATGCAAATTATTAGACATTATTGGCCTGAATCCACTTAAATTACTTTGAGCTCTCTCAGTAACCGCGTTTCCATTACAGATTTGCACAAAACCAATGCGATATTTAGGCTGCTAAATGTCGATAAAAAACTATTGCAAAATTAAGGGGATTTCCACTAACCGCTGTTATGCATCTAAAACGTTTTTTCCCCCCTGATAAGTCATTCCAAAAAGTATGCAAGATATGTTGGTTAGTTTGTATATCTCAGCACCGCAATAGCCATTACTTTTTAATGGAAGGATAGGCGTGTTATCCACGCATTAATTAAAATTAAAAGAACTAAATGTTTGAATTTTTTCATTTATTTTTTCGTTATTTTGGCTTTGAATTTCATTTGTTAGAAATATGAACTAAATTATAAAAGGGTTTTTAAAGTTTAATAAACTAAATAATTTTGGGAAATGAAGACAGCGTTTGAAATAAGTGCATTGAAAATAATCTGTTCTCTGAATCAACGACCTTTGTGAGTGTAAACAAGTAAAAGTAGACAGTTTGTAGTTTATAATTTATAATTATGTCTTGCACATATCTGTATGGGTAAAATATCTATTGTATTGTGAGTTATATCCGCTGACATAAAGGACGATGTCCATCAGAATGCGCTGACGACTTCATCGGCCATTGGTTAAAGAAAACATATAGCCTATTTAATTAGGCTTTTTTTTATTATATTATATTAATATATTATATTAGCCTATAATAGATTTTTTATTTCTTATGTTGATTATTAAACAAGCAGCATGAGTTAGATAGGTTATACATAAGATGGCCATATGTCTGGAGACATGCAGTGTGGTCAGGCATTGAGTATTGTTTTGAATAAATGTCTTTATTTAAAGTGACTTTCGTTTCGTTTTTCAATGAGTGCAGATTTCTTGAGTAGCCTGTTTACTTGAACTTCTTAGGTAGTATAATATCTATGAATTTGAATATCTCAGAATTTGAATGGCCCGAATAAAGCTCTCTCTATGAGCCTGACGTGCAATGTCGCGCAGTGTTTACTGTCTCACCCAAAGAAAAATATTGCAAGTTAGCCTACTACATAATACAATTTGAACAAGTAGATAATACAGAAGACAAACAGAATGTGGGACCAGATAGCCAAAGGAGAATTTTAATTGTAATTGTTAGCATAAATTGTTAGCGAATATTGTCACTATCCCACTACTATAATGGGATTTTAGATGGTAATGTTAGCATCTGCTATCCTTTATTATTAATATGCGGTCCGATTTTCCCCGTTGCGTATATCGTTACTATACATTATGCAACCATGCAACTTTACAGGGGTTATGGCTTATCTAAATGAGATGTAAATGAGCCCTATTGTCACTCCCAACAGGTAAGAAAAGGTGAGAACTTCAAAACTTTAGAGACAGTTATCTCCAGTTTAAACTTTTTTAAATGCCTACATTCAAATGGCCACAACTTCTTCAAATAGTATCAGATTTCCATGTGTTACACATCGTTGGAAAGCTTGGAGACTACTCTTTCAGAATCTGTGAATAACTCAAAATGCTACCGACTTGTGTCCCTACTTTCCATAAATATTCCCCACACCATCACCACCAGCTTGAACCATTGATAAAAGGCAGGATAAATCCATGCTTCCATGTTGTTTACACCAAATTCTGACCTTACCATCTGAATGTTGCAGCAGAAATTGAGACTCCTCAGACCAGGCAGTTTTTCCAGCTTTCTATTGTCCAATTTTGGCAAGTTGTCTGTGGCTACAATTCTGCAGTCTTTGGTTGTAACTGGTATTAACAAGGCATTTTCGCCCACAGAATTTTCTTCTTTTTTTCCAGACCATTGTCTGTAAATCCCAGAGGATCAGCAGTTTCTGAAATAGTCAGACCAGCCCATCTGGCACCATCAACCTTGCCATGTTCAAAGTCACTTAAATCACTTTTCTTCCCTGTTCGGATGCTCAGTTTGAACTTCAGCAGGTTGTCTTTACCATGGCTGAATCCGAAATCACCTCAATCACTATACATTAGTCCACTAATACAGTTCACTTGAAGGAGTGAGTGAAAACGAGCAAAGTCGGACAGCCATTGAGCGTACATCAGCTGTACACTCATTATAGCAGTGCAATGTGGGATTGAATAAGTGCACTTGATAACATCCACTATGGTTTCGAACACCACTACAAATGGCTGTCCCCACAAATGCCCTATTTGAGGGTATAGGTGGCGATTTCAGATTCAGCCATGGTCAAGACGACCCGCTGAAGTTCAAACGAAGCATCAGAACAGGGAATAAAGGTCATTTAAGTGATCTACATGCCTAAATGCATTGAGTTGTAAATTGAAAACAGTATATGTTTTCCTGTTTCATATTGTTACAGTAGAATGCACAAGAAATAAAATAATCGGGAGGAAAATAATGCAGTGGCTGAGAAGAGCTTTCGCCATAGATATTCTTGTTTTGCTACATCATTAAAATACCAAGTCAAGTGTTAAGTTATATACCGGTAAGTGAACATATTTTACAGCTCATTCTTTAAGTGTAGCTTCCCTAAACCCAAAGTGCCTTCCATAATCTAAATCGCACTAGGTCTGTTAGAAAAAAGGTGGATATATATAACCTAGCTTTTCAGATAGATCCAACTGCATTGTCAGAACTGTAATTTTTGGTGAAATGAGCAAAGACAACATTCCAAGTCCAGATCTGCTCTTCATTTCCACCATACATACCCTTCATTACCTAAATCAGCTTTTGCACTGGGGAAAAACAAGTGCATCCATTGCTTTTTTTCTTTCTTTCCCTTTTTTGGTAGTTAGTTATATAACATCCATTGGGGAAGACAATGTGCAGACAAACTAAGGCAACAAGCAGCAACAGGTTAAGAGAAAGAGAGGGAGGAGATTGAGAATGAGAGAGATAAAGAAACACAATAGTACCAGGGAGAGAGAGAGCAACCGGCCTGCGTGACTGTGACTCAGAGCTTTTCCTTTCCCATGAACCACACTAGTATTAAACATTGACAGTCAAGCATTTCCTGTAGATATATGAAGTGCACGGCACACTGGAGTGTGATTGCCCTGTACTAAAGAGGTCACAAATTGCATTATTTGATTTTATTTTTTATTATATAATGTTGTTTATTCTCATTTCTTTAGCCACCTTGTCTTAACCTTTTTCGCTTCCTGTGTACGAGACATTCACTTCCTGTCTGGAAGTTAAGGCAGTCTGGCGGAAGTTATTCTGTGTGAAGTGAAACAGCAGGGACAATCGGGGACGCTTCAAAACTGTTCACGACCAAAGCTTGCTCTGCTTACCGTTCTGACCCATCTGCTTCTGTTTCTATCAAATGCTTTCCAATGTTATCCTTATAATATCTGTGTGTGTTTGTTTGTCCTCAGGGAGAAGCTGTGTGTGGGTGGTGCCCAGCTGTCTGAGCTGTGTGCAAATCTAGATCAGTGTGCTGCTGCTCTGAGCTCTTGGCCCTGATTTAACACCCTACTTTCCACGTTTGGACCCAGCCGACTGTCTACTTACTACTGGTCCAGACTCTTTTGGACCGACCTGGTTTTGGTAGCAGAGTCATAATCTGCTGGAACCAAAGCATTACCAACCTACTGATCCTTTGTCCTTGTACCATCCTGTAGCTGAGTCAGTGTGTCAGTCGCGTGACACTGACATGTGCAAAAGCATCAAGGGCTGACGGTCTCTATAGACCAGGATTCCTGAAGTTACACCGTGTTCTAGTTAATGTTTTTTTTAAAAGCTTTATAGGTAACGTGTCCCCTTTTGGGAAAAATACTGTTTTAGTGATGATTAAAAATTTGTTTTTTTTTTAGGTTTGTTGGTGTTTTATACCACATAAGGTAGAATTGCCAAATGTTTAATTTCTGATGTGCTACTATAAAAAAAAAGTGGTGTCTTTCTGACTTCCACAAGCTGTTGTGGTAACAGGTGTGTTATGTGTTCAGAGAGAAACGGAGGTATTACTTCACGACACTCTCTGACACCACACTCATTGCTCCAAGCCTCTCTGTAAATAGCGTGCGACATTGAGCCACGTGCTTAAAGCCAATTTTCTTGGGCATCAGTCTAACCACCCTTCTGGAAACTATTCTGAAATCCACTAATTTGTTCCAGGATTCTAAGAAGGTACATTTTGTTACAAAATCAGTTAATTGGGATACTTAAGACTGTTTAGGTCTGATAAGCTGCTATATTTTCTTATTCTCAGCATAAATCAGTATAGTCTTCCCACATGCAATACCAGCACCAACATGAACCTCAATAGTATAATTTATGATAGATTTTTTATTATTAATGCTCTCTGATTTAGTTTGGTGCATGTTTTGATATTTTACTATTTGTATTATATTGTGAATAGTTCAAAAATAATATATTTTTTCCTTTACATCTATTTGCATTTTGATTAAAAAAAATATTGTGTCATCCTTTTTTGTCATTTAATACCCAAGGAAAGTAATCTGTGTTTCTGGTTCGTAAAGCAGAGCTGTGACATCACAGTTTGAGGGGCCTTACAGGATTATGGGAACAGCGATAATAATATCTGTTGAGATTACACCAATGTTCAATGACGTGAGCAAGATTATGGCTGTGTTCATAGGTCATTGAGGTCAAAAGACATAATGACAATACAGACAAAAAGAAAAAAGATTAGTTACACTTGACTTAAAGGTAGTCATAATGTACATTATGACGCATTATATATTTTAATAAATTATTGTAATAAATTAAAATCCAGGTATATTATAATTGTGGTTACAATTAGTCTTGAGAACATAAAGTGCAATATAAGGTGCATTACAAAACATAATTAATGCATAAAAAACTTGTATGGCATTATAAAGGCTATAATTAGTAAATTTCTAATCCTACTAAAAATGCTTGTAGACTACCATGTTGTCCTGTATTGTTCTGTTCACACAGCACAGATCCGCCGAAATTACTGTTGTGCCTCCTAAAAATCGACAAGGTTATAGAATGCGTGTCAGTGTCACTCCAGTATATAACCAAACTGAACATAATTGTATAAAGGACTCAAATACAGGACTAACAATCGCATTCTGCCTCGCAATGGTCAAACACGTCAGTCTAGTCAGTGCATTCTTAAATAGTGAAATAATGGAAATGCAGTGCAATGTAATGCAAGAACTCATATATAGTGTGTAGTTGTTATGGTAAATATTTAACACTTTATTGAGACATTTCTTTGTTCCTCCTTTTTTCAATCTCAGTAGAAATCACAGGTAAGTACTAGGTTATTGCAGTGACTTCATAAGTATTAAGTGCCGGAAAAGACCTATAATCCTTCCTGTAGACCTTGAGATTGTGGCCTACTTCCTGCCGGCACGACTAATGTGATTTGTATAGGATTAAGACAGGTTAGTATTTGTGAATGAAAGAGTGTGGGTGCAGAAACGTTGGATAAGAATCTATAAATCAACCTGAGAAATAAGATACAATTTTCTTCTTCCTTGTTTTTCCTTCATCTGATCCTAAACACTCTTATAATCTAAACACTAGCGTAATCCAACCTGTATAATGTAACATAATGAAGTCAAACCAAAATTCAGTTCTACAGATAAAATGTGCAAAACGATCTTGATCCAACTAAATGAGGCCTTCTTAACAGAAACACAAGCAGAAATAATTTCACAGGCTGAAATGGTTTATTAGTAAGGAATTATCAGCTCATAACAAATGTAGTACATCATTTTCTCTGCCAAATAATCCAGAAAAAAAACATGGAACCAAAAACTCTTTTGTTGCTTCCAATTTCTAAACAGAAAATATTAAAAAGAGAAGATATCAATAAGTTTATGAGAATCGTCTCGCTCGTTTGAATCAGTCAAACAAAAGAAATGGTAACAAAAGATCTAATGAACAGGAGCATTGAAGCGTGGTCAACTATACACGTGAGTGTAACTAAACTGGCACTGTTAAAAGTTCATAACCTCAAGGGTGTTTTGTGCCTGCTAGCTCATCCATCTATCTATTGGTTACATTGCAGTGTATCAAAAATATAAAAAAGGCCATCTTTAAAGATTGACTTTAATTCTACGGCATGGCTAATGTTACAAAAAGGAAAGCCATGTGTTTGAATGTTTTGTAAAATAAGGCTTTGTATAAGCGTGAAGTGAGCTAAAAAACAAAACAAATTCAATCTGAATCACTTCCTTACTGGGTTCAACCAATCAATCCTGTCTTGACTCAAACTTGCCAACAGTTGAGAAATTCAAAAGAACTAAACTCAAAAAAGGTACACTCAGTGTGCAATAAATGTTGGCATTCTTAAAATGGAAAAAGAAACAACAATATATACAAGACAAAAAAAATAAAGTATGCAATATGCAAAGGCTTAATGTTGCTTTTAGCAACCCCCAACGAACCACCCCCACCCCAAACACTGTAAGAAAAAAATCTGCCTCATGGGTGTCTCCTGTGAAGAAGAACCCAAAAAGACCACCCTCACACCTCAAAATCCCACCCACCCATCCGCCCTTCCTCCCTCCCTCCCTCCCTCCCGCATACATACAGGACATCACAAAGCACGATTACGTCACTAAGCCTGTTAGTTTGAGTGAGATAACCCCCCGCCCCCATTTGGTTTGCCGGTCCCTGGCTCTTAGGAGTTGCTGAAGGCATCAGCACAGGGGCTCCACTCGTCTGTTTTAGGGTTGTAGGCCTCAACCGAGTTGAGGAAGTCATTTCCATCGAAGCCACCAACGGCGTAGATGACATCATTGAGCACGGCCGCACCAGCATTGCTGCGTGGCGAGTTCATGCTCCCCAACATCCTCCATTCGTTGCGGGCGGGGTCATACATTTCAACGCATCGCAGGGCGTGAGAGCCATCGAAGCCGCCCACCACGAAGAGTTTACCTGGGAGAGACCAAAAATATTCTGTCAACTTATGCGAGCTTTATGGTCCTATACTGGCAATTTGCCCTCTGCTTACCTTCATGGACAGCCACTCCAGCTCCTCTGCGGGCTATGTTCATTGGGGCAATGAGGGTCCAAGTGTTGTTTTCTGGGTTGTAGCGTTCCACACTGTTCAGACAGTTCCATGATTCTGCTCCTCCGATCACGTACATGAAGCCATCCAACTCACACACGGCGGCCTGATGCCTCCCTGTAGATCCACGAAAATAACATTGAGACTTGTTTCTGCAGATCCATCTGGCTTTTTATCAGCATAATCCCTGCTGTACGCTTAAGCTGTGTTCTCTTAAGTGCCCGAAACCCCTGTGGAAGCAATTATAGGGATATTTTTTGATGTCAACATGACTTACTGATATTTAAAGGGGCACAGCTGGTCCAGGCCTTGCTCACGGGGTCAAAAACGTCACAGTTCTTCAGACCTTTCTGTCCGCAAGGATCTGATCCCCCGACAACAAACAGCTTGTTGTTTAGAGAGCAGACACCTGAAGGAAGTAATTAAGCAATTGATGAATCTAAACCTTCTGTATTCTTGTGTTGCTTGGACAAATTCAAAATCTCTCGCACAGATTCTAGCTAAAAACCAATAGATACTGGTTTTCATGTTATGGCCATTAAGCTATAGTATTTTATCTAAATAATGAAAACATTTTAAATGCTACAAGCGAAGTTAAGATTTTACCTGCATTGCACCGATTGGTCCGGAGCTCTGGCACTTGAGTCCACTCGTCAGCACTGGGGTTGTACGTCTCCCCACAACTCAGTTCATCGGAATGGCCGTTGGACCCACCCATCACGTAAAGCTGACCCTGATTGTATGAAAACAACGGTTATTTCACATCGCTTTCAAAGACTGTACGTCTTAATACACATTGGACCATGTACACACCATGAGCACGGCCATCTGAAATCGAGCACGCGGAGTCCTCATTGGAGCAATGAAAGTCCAGTTGTCGGTCCTCATGTCGTAACATTCCACAGTCCTCAAGCACTCCTCTCGATTGTACCCTCCTGAATAACAGATCAGAGTTGCTTGACGAAAGCAAGAGAGATGATCAGAAGGTATTTTTTGTGCTTCCTACTAACCTGCGGCGATGAGTCGGCCGCTCAAAGCAGCGATGCCCAGGCCAGAGCGAGCGTAGCGCATGGGGGCCAGCAGCTTTTCCGGTTCCTCTTCCAGTGGCTGGCCCTCGAAACTAAGACTCTTAGTTAGGCAAGGTGTGGCCGAGGGCGAGGCCTGGGGACTGCTGCGCCCATGCAGAAATATCACGCACAGCATGCCGTTCAACACAGCCAGACACAGGTATGTATTATCTGTGGGGAGAGAAAGATGAGGATTACTTGAAGGGACCGCAGAAAAGACTTGACAATCTAATGATGAAGAAGTCAAAGGTGCAAACGTACTGGTGGTCTTCTCAGAAGCTATGTATTTCCACTCTTGCTTGCAGGAATGTTTGGCAGATCCGGGGGAGAGGCTGCCAGAGGAGCTGGTGCTCAGCTGTCGGTGTACGTTCTCACGTAGGGGCTTCTTCTGCAAAGGCACAGTGCAGCTACAGACTCCGAGCCCATGGTCCACACACATACAACTTCACACAGTCCCAGACCAGTCTAGGCGTAAAACCCGACTCAACAACTTATCAGAGCAGACTACGTCAGGTTAAAGAAATATTCCCGGTTCAATGAAAGTAAAAGGGTTAGTTCACCCCGAAATGAAAATTCTGTCATTAATTACTCCCCCTTATGCCGTTCAACACTCGTAAGAC
Source organism: Pseudorasbora parva (assembly GCF_024679245.1). Classification (NCBI taxonomy): domain Eukaryota; kingdom Metazoa; phylum Chordata; class Actinopteri; order Cypriniformes; family Gobionidae; genus Pseudorasbora; species Pseudorasbora parva. The sequence continues at coordinate 31,604,409 of NC_090186.1, read as the reverse complement.
CTTCGTTCATCTTTGGAACACAAGTTAAGATATTTTTGTTGAAATCCGATGGCTCAGAAAGGCCTCCAATGACACCAATGTCATTTCCTCTCTCAAGACCCATTAAAGGCACTAAAGACGTCGTTACAAAGTCCATCTCACTACAGTCGTTCTACAATAATTTTATGAAGCGACGAGAATAGTTTGTGCGCAAAAAAAACGAAATACTGACAGTGTCTGTAGTGATGGGTCGATTTCAAAACAAAGCTTCCTGAAGAATCGGAGCTTAATGAATCAGCGTATCATTCATGATTCGGATCGCGTGTCAAACTACCAAACTGCTAAAATCATATGACTTTGGCGATCCGAATCATGAATCGATACACTGATTCATAACGGTTTGAAGCTTTGTTTTGAAATCAGCCCATCACTATACAAGTCATTATTTAAAAAAATATATATTTCTCATCGCTTCATAAAATAAATGTTGGATCAATGTAGTGATATGGACTTTGTAACGACATCATTAGTGCCTTTTATGGGTTTTTAGAGAGAAAATTACATTGGTATCAATGGAGGCCTTTCTGAGACACTGCATTTCAACAAAAATATCTTCATTTGTGTTCCAAAGATGAACAGAGGTCTTACGGGTGTCAAACTAAATGATGGTGAGTAATTAATGACTGTATTTTCCTTTTGGGGTGAGCTAACCCGTTAAGCTCGGTCATCAGCATTTGTGGCATAATGCTGATTTATCACAACAACAAAAAAATTGACTCATGCCTCATTTTCTTTTAAAAAACAAAAAATTTGGTTTTGGTAAGGTACTTACAATTTTAAAACAGATTTGGGGAAAAAAAAGTATTTAAAACAGAAATATGAAGCTTATAACTTTCTAAGAGACGTACATTAATTCTTCTATCAAAACATGTATTATTTGAGCTGTAATGTGGTTTAAATCTTTATTTTACAGGCCTTTTTAGACATTACTTTGTCATGGCAACAGAGTTGGATATAACTTCAAAGATTAGCATTTAAAATAGAACTTTCAAAGATTAGTAATACATGTTTTGTGACTATACTATTGGAACAGTGAGTATTTTACCATTTACAAATTGGCCCATTCACTTCCATTTTTGCTTCTCTTTATGGAAATTAATGAAATTTAGTTTTTGTGATAATCAACATCACGCCACAAATGCTTTTGAGTGAGCTAGTATTAAACCTTGGAATATTCTTTAGACCTTACATCTACATTAATCTAATCCCAATGTAAAGCCACACTATAAGCAGCACTAAAACTCAATCCACACACTCATCACGCACACACCGTGATCTCTTGAGCTCAAAACGCTCAGACCCAACAGCCCAGCACAACAAAGCAGCTGCTCTGCTAGCATTACACTTAAATGCTGCGTTTGCTACGGGTCTGCGTCGGCCCAGCCTGAGAAGAGCTCGGCGCTGGTTGTGTACCTGCACAAACTGGATGTGGTCATCCTCAGTGCCGAACACCTCAACCTGCCCGTCAAGCAGGCTCCCATCGAGCAGCTTGTGATCGGCCGAATAGTACAGCGTTTGCACCTGCAAAACACACAACGACAACAGAACCCATGTGGCTGTCTCCATGACAACAGAGCACCCAACTACGTGGGTCAGGGAAGGAAGAAAAGTTAAGAAGGGGAGGGCCATAGCGCTCATTCGCTGCAAGATGCTGGTAAAAAAGCTTCTTTAAGAACACGAACACAGTGTTGCTGTGGATCATTTCAGAAGATCTTCGGGACTTTTCACTGCGCTGAAAACAGCAGAATGTGGATCACAATACTTTTCGCCACAAAGCATCTTGGGAACCTTCATTTGTCAACAAGTTTGGAGAAGGAAACAAACAAGCTTCATCAGTGCAGGTTCAGCGGTCATCCTGCGGCCATCTTCTCAGCTGAGGGGGTTAGTCAAATCAGACGTCATCACATAAACCCCAGCACAACACTGGTTAGTTGTTTTCAACTTTTACAGCTCAAAAAAAAAAAAAAAAAAAGTCCCTCATTTAAAGAAAAAAATCTTGGATCGTCTTCAAGCTTAAGGAAATGTGAATTCAAAACCAAATAAAATACAACATTCAGTTCAAATAACTGAAAGAAAGAAAAATCCACTGAAATGAAATAAGCAGTACAATAAATTGAAACAAGTAAAAATAAAAAAATCAGTGCGTCGGTTTTAATTAAGGATGGGCATTTTGTTATTTTTGTCTATGCGTACTCAATATATTACCAGAGTACATATGTGGCAAACACAGTTTTTAAGTGTCTTGTACCATGAGCATCACATTTTTAAGGAGGTGTCTCAAGATTTAAGATGCCCTTTACTGACTGTCTACAGTGCTGGCACCAACTGATTAAGACTAGCCGATAATGCTGAAAATCAGGAAAATAATTTGTGTATAGCTTTAGTAGATTCTTGTAGTTTACTAAATATTGATTGCTGTAAAAATTTCAGAAATTAGAAGAAAAAAAGAGACGAGTCACATAATGCAATTATTGCTGCTGTCACTTCAGAGTATGTGTGCCCATCCCTGCTGGGAATGTATCCAAAAGCAGATTAAACGGAACTACGAACCGAGAGCAACTTGAGAACATCCCTCTAAGCTGCACTCAGTTCCCACTTCCTTTATTTAGGCTGAAACACATTGTAGGTGCTATTATCAAGCCTTTCATGAAGCTGATGACTCGCTTCCTTTACTTTCATCTGCACTTAATCAGTATTCAGGTGTATACTTTGTAAATGACCATTCATATTAGAGTGTCAGGCATCTGAATATCCTGTAAGTGTGTGTATGAACAAATGTTTGACATGCTTTGATTTACTTTGCTATAAGCAATGCATGCATATGTGAGTTAGACTTGTGTGAAGTTTCATATGTGAGGTGGAATTAATATGCAAATGTCTTGAAGTGTTTAACACACTCATACTTGGAGATCTGAAGTGTCATTTTATATGAACTGTGTACTGTAGGTGAGTGCGTTCGATTAACAGACAGGAGCCTAGCACTCGTTTCACCATGGCTCCCTCTCGTTCTTTTGTTATTTTCTTTCATTCACTGACTCATTACCCTGGAGGGCCCCAGTCTTGGCTTCTTCAGTCTTGTGAGAATCCTGCTGATGTTTGCTTTAATAAACCTAAGGAGAGATAAATCAGTGGGGAGGAAGAACTGTTAGTGCTGGTTCCCAAAGATTGCACACTCACTCACACACTCACACACCTGCTTAGAGAAGAGAGAGATGTCATTTGGACGGCAACATGCCATGTCACTCTCTGCGAGCAGACAGAGTAGCTGCAGTTACTGCACAGCACTGAGCATTCAGGAGGCTTTTAGTTTGGCTCACCTCGCCTTTGCGGAGGGTGTAACAGCCCCGTTCTGTACCTAAATGTATATTCTTAAAGGCTCAGGGTGATTTGTGGGTCAAGGGGGAGAGAAAACAAAAAAATATATATATGGAAGGCAGAGAGAACAAACCCAACCGACCTCTATCGTTAAGATGGCTGGTGTGAACGGACCTGTTAAATCTGTGAATGGGATGAATTACGAGGGGGAAGAAGTGAGGGAAGAGAGAGGAGCTCACTGTGGAGCGCAGTACTGACCTCCTCCATCAGTCGCTCCAGGGGTTCGCCATTATCCCACAGGCTGCGTTGCACCCAGCCAATCACCTTGGAGTACAGCTTGCCGTTACTAGGCAAGGTCAAGTTATCCTCCAGCATCACCTCCAACTATAAAGCGAGCCAAAAGAAAGTGCATGCTTAGCATAAGCATGCAATCAAGAATGGTGTATGACCCGAAAGGTTAGAGGTCAGCTCACTTTAAGGCGTGGCAGCTTGAGGAAATCCTCTTGCTCAGACACGTCCAGAAGATGCTCCTGGATATAGCTATCGATCTTGCCCAGCAGACGCCCGTCTCCCATACAGCTGGCAAAATTGCGATAGGAGATGGCACTCTGGGAATCCATTTTGGAGAGAAGGTAGTCACCACAGATCTGGGAGAAGGTACAAAAGAGTCAGTAAGGGCTTCACCTAAAGTAAACCTGTCACAAACTCTTTTAATATACCTACCTGTTTCACTCTGTCCATTTTGAGCCGTTTGGCTGCAGAGTAAACCTCCTTAACCAGCTCTTTATCTGCCTTCAACCTGCAGAAAGCAACATTTAATATCAGAAATCATTAATCACCAAAAATGGCAATCCATTTATATGGAAGAAAAAGTTCCCCATGATGGCCCTGATTGGTTGATTGCATGTTGTGTGTCTCTTACTGGGCAGTGTAAGCGTAGTTGAGAAGGATCTCTACAGCCTCAGGGTCCAGATCCTCAAACTTCACATGGGAGACTCCGTGAGGTTCCAGGTCGCTGTTAAAGATCTCAAAAAGGTACGGACTGCAACAAGCTAGCACTGCCCGGTGAGCCATCAATTCATGGCCGCATACCTGCAGAGGTAAAAAGGGCAAAGGTTAAGTCTACAATGGCATTGTTACAAAGAAATAGGCACCATTTGTTCTGTGTGGTTTTTGCTATGTTGCTATGCAGTTTCTCAGGTGTCTTGACCAAATCCCAAACATTTATTAGCAATAGATATAGCTTATCAGCAACATTAAATACCCCCAAAAATATCTATATTACACTTAAAATATTTCTATTCGAAAAAAGCAAGTCTTTTAGGAAATTAATCTTGATAATTAACTTTTAAATCTCTTTTTTAAACTTCCATTCAGTCCAATAATCAGAACACAGAGGTTCTGGATTTGTCTGTTAATGAACGTCACACAGCTAAAGGCCACTCAAAGATCCAGGACCTGCGTCAAAGAAAACACACTCTACTCTTCCCTGAGTCATGTTTCAGTCTTTTGTAATGACACCAAGAATAATAAGGTTAAAAAAGGGGTGGGTTACCTGAAGTCTCACATCACAGAACTGTCCGTTTTTTCTAAGGGCGTTCATCTTGGCCACGGTGGAATCCAGGAAACTTTCATCCTCAAAGATCAAATATCCGTTGGGAATCATTTTGGAACTTAAGCCTTTGCAAAAAGTGAAACAATAATATACTTGAGTCAGTTTTAGGATTTTACCTCAAAATATCTATCCCACACAATGTATCTTACATAAACACTTCACCCACGCACACAATTACATAAAAAATACAATGTATCACTCGTTTTAGCTGGTGGCTAAAAAGCTGTCTATAACCTATAAATCCATCCTATTGTGCATGCACACATAACACTAAGTCTCATGTATAATTCATGCGCTTACCTAATACCGAATGACGTTTGTCTGGGAGAGATAGATTACTTGGGAAAGCCGTAAAAAGGCACGAGTGAAGAAGAACCAGGAATGGGAGAGCCTAAGTCTTCCTTCACTTTGAAGTGGATGGAAAAGGCAACGGCAGGCAACCAGTGGGCACGGCAGGGGGTCAGAGGTGACTCAAACTTTCAGGCTTAGAGTGACTGCAATCAAGTCCTCGGGTGTCCCGTTGGCTATAGACTCAAACCTTTTCTGTGTTGATCGTGCATTATAACCTGCAGGACAAATAACAAACAAACAAGGGGTTGTAATGACGTCTACTAGCAGGATTATATCGGGAACACTGACCACATCAGTGACTATTTCTAGAACGTCAATGACCACAACATCTAATACTGATGTAGAATGAACCAACGGAATTGAAAGGTTCAGCCATTGCTGAAAGGCAGAAGCGCTGCCGATCATAGACTGACCCAGCTTTGCGCTATTGGTTGCTTTTTATGGTGTTAAGGCTGTTGCATGCTCCGCAAGAACAGAGAAAAAAAGTTCTCACTGCCAGGGCTGCGATTCAGGATCAGCCTTCACTTCTGCACATCATACAGTTCAAATTAATTTAGATAAAATCAGCCTTAGACAGACTTAATTCAAGAAGCTGCTCCACCCCTCCCTTGGTCAGACCATTTCTACAACACCCAAACACAAATTCTCTCCATGTCCTTCCCCGTTAACCACATGGCTCTACCACACCCGCATGATTCCGGAAATTTCCACAGGTCTTTCAAAGCCCTTTCAGCCAGCAGATGGCTCAACTTTATGGGCGGAGAATGGTCACATAACCAAGAAATCACTCAGTCAGGAATTTTGATGGATTTATCACATTCCCACAATGATGTGGCTTCAGTTGTGTGGGGATGGAAAAATGCTAAGCGGAAAACAAATGAGCTCCAGTGTGTGGAATTCTTGTGTTTTGCATGAAAACCTGCTGGTATTTTTCCACTAGCGTCCTTTTATCCACTTCAGCCTCAGTCGGCGCAAATGCTACGAGCAGGCAGTGGAGGTCTTTGGATAATCTGCTCATCCTCTCCTGTTCTATCCTCCGCAGGGGCTGATTATTGAAAACAGCAATCAGAAAACTCTAGGCCTTAATTTACCTCACCATAGACATGCTTACTCTTGAAGATAATTGGAGACACTTGAGGATGAGTAAAAAGATGGATGAAATAACTAATGAAGTTCTCACCAAAGCCCTTTTGTTTCAACTGTCTGATCTTCAACACTGAATTTATGCGACTAAATCTTTCACCTAAAGTTAATCCAAACTCTTTCCCGCTATTAAAAACACCAAGAGATGGATGAAGCGTCATACGATTATCCACAATAAAGAAAAACTTGATTTTAAATTAAATAAATAACGTGATAAGTGGATTTTTTTAAAATAACTTTCATATAATTTCAAGAAAAGTACCCATTAAACATATGAAAGCATTTTTATAGTATGGTTTAATATATATTTATATATACACTAGTTGTGCAATTGCGATTAATTGCACAGCCCTAATATATATTACTTAATTTGGTGATTTGGTTTTGGGTAGAACGCCTCATTTTACAACCTGAATTGACTTGTCCGGTCAGTCGAAGTTCAAATTATCTGATATTTTAAGATATTGATCTTGACACAAATTCATGACTCAGTGTTTGCCAACTGCTACAGAAACAGTTAAAATATTTCAGGACAAACAAACAAAAATGTAAGTCATTGACCCTTAAAATGTGAAACTTATTGATAACTCTGAACCGTCCAGTTTCAAGCTAGTGACCTTAATTTGACAGCTGTTGGTCCCCCTGGAGAGGAATGAGGAACTGATACTTTAAACCGGGGCATTTACAAATCAGACAACAGAAAAAGCCTACGGTGACATCGCAGCTTCAGACCCAGATGGATTCACAAATGTATTCATTGTGTGCCGACAACAGCCACAGCATCCACATACAATTACTGACAGAGCAGAGAGGGTGAAAAGACAAAAAGACGGACCGATATTGAAATGCGTGGTGGCAGAAAAACACTTTAAAAGACCATTTTGTGCATATAATCTTTTTTGTCCCTTCTGGCATGCAGAGAACAGCCACCCAGTCAGTAAGCGTGGGACAAACGGCGAGAGAAAGAGGAGAATGGGTTGAAACACACTGCAACAGTTGTTCTATTGACTCTGCAGAAGTACTCAACAGATAACCCAGATTGAGCAACAATTTAATGCATCACTGAAGGCCATGCAACAAAATAAAACCGAAGGAGGACATTGTGTTCCTTGCATGCAATTGTAGATAGCTCAACCCGCTCTGAGTTTACCCATGACCACAAGCAGCAGCACATACAATTATATTGGTCTTCATCATGAAACCCCTTTCCTGCAAGTCACGCTTTCTCTGGGAACTCCGCCAGTTCTGAGAAAAAGGTTAACTACATTAGTCCGCGTCAGAAACACATAAGCTTGCTATCATTTAGATTTATTCATTTGCAAGATTTTTCTAAGCAAAGTGATTCACAGCAAATTTTACCAGGAATCAAGACCATGACCTTGTTAGTGCTATACAAATAATAATGATTTTGAAGAATGGCACTGAGTAGAGTAGCTAATAAGCTTGAACACTTTACTGAGTCGACAAATCCCATAATGTACCTTTGAGCTCATGAATGGGTTGCACAACAGTGATAGCCTGGATGCCAGCCGAATTTAGCCCCGCCCACAAATTTTTTAGGACGGGCAGTTCGGTCTGACCTTGCTCCATAGAGGAGTAATTATCCCCGAACAGAAACTGTTCGGACCAATGAAATCATCAGGGCGGGCTTTAGACGATGACGGACAGATGATCAACAGTAACGTAATCATGCACGTCATCAAGGGGACTTGGATTATAATTTTTCGAATCCTAAACGGAGAGCTTGTTTGTATATGCATTCATCTTCACAATTTTTCTCAGAAATGATGATCATGTTGGGTAAGTACTCTGTGTATCATTAAATTATTTTATTTTTTTACAACACCGGCAAAGATCGTGTATTCCAGCCTGATTTCAGCGCGCGTGCAGACTGGGTTGCCATGTTTTTACAACAAAACCCGCCAACTACTAGCCCTAAACAATAGCTTCTCGGGGGGTTCTCCGGGGGAAAAATGGCGTTTGGGGGGTAAAATGTGTGTTATTTTGGCAAGGTTGCCTGCTAAAATTCGCACTCATGGGTCTATATATCACATAATAGCTAGTTGAATTCAACCCGCGGACATAGAAAACAATCCGCGGAAAAAACACGGACTTGGCAACACAGTGCAGTTGAACTATGTTGACATTTGACAATGTGTCACTTCGTTGCTCTGATTGGTTGTAGGTCTATCCAATTGATGTCTTTCCTGGTTCGGTTGAAACACGCCCCATTATCACAGCCCAATGGAGCAGTTTCAGACTCATATTCTGACTAGAATTGATTATGACAACGTCAGGCTACAACAGTGATAAACTTATGTAAAATCTGCATAAAATGCATAGAAAGTGCATTGGGTGTGCAACTAAAGAAATACCATTATGGTTGTGCAAGATCATAAGAGGGTGTGGAAGAAGCATGGTGCAAATGTAAATTATAAAATCATATTCAGATGTGCACTTAAGTCTGAGCTGCATTTCCAGGGGTTACATAACACCTGCCCAAATCTGTGATTTACTCTCTTTCAGCCCAAACTAAAACACACTGCTACTCTTTCCATAAACCCACAGGCAGCAGAAGAGCTTATGACATTTAAACTCCTAGTTACAAAGATGGAAAGGACACACGTTATGACTGTTCCATCAATATAATTACAGTGCAGTACTTTTGTAGAATTTTTTTTAAATATTTTTTATTATTACTTTGTGAATGAATAGATTACATTCTGAGGGCAAAGGGGAGCAAAGCTGCTGTTTTTATCTTAGCTTTTTTATTTATATCTGCCCCTCTCTAATGAAATGCTAACCTTTACGGAAAAAGGTTAATGGGAGAACACAATTAAAGGAGCGAGCTAACAGAGCCACCGGCTGATCTCACTCACGAGAACAGGCTGGAAAATTGAATAATCCTTCACCACGTATGGAAAGAATGTTTGGAAGGGAGAGACAGAACACTGATTTTATTCACAGTGGCAGACATAGAAAATTTCTCCTAGTGATTTACATAACCACGACATGCAATGGAGTAAAGGCTGTTAATCAGTGAAGTAATTCTCTTAAATGAAAGAAATACATAGAAATATAAAATAATTATATACAAAAACAGCCTTTTATCTATACTCAATGAATCTATGTAAATTGCACAAGCAAATGGCATTTGCTGCATGTATTTCCCTTACAAATTAAGCACTGTGGTGACAATTAGGTCATCCATAGGCAAATGTGGAGTTAAGGAACGGAAACAGCTTTATGCGAAGTGAAACTGCTGCTTCAAAGGACTTGTAAATAGGATTGTTAATAAGATGTAGGCCTAGTGTGGGAGTGAGAACACATGTAGAAAGAATATATATATAGAGAGAGAGAGAGAGAGAGAGAGAGAGAGAGAGAGAGAGAGAGAGAGAGAGAGAGAGAGAGAGAGAGAGAGAGAGAGAGAGAGAGAGAGAGAGAGAGAGAGAGAGAGAGAGAGAGAGAGAGAGAGAGATAGATAGATAGATAGATAGATAGATAGATAGATAGATAGATAGATAGATAGATAGATAGATAGATAGATAGATAGATAGATAGATAGATAGATAGATAGATAGAGAAACAAGCAAATAATAATAATACCTAACACCTAATACCATAACAGAAAAAGAGAAATTCCACAGCATTTACCAAACCTATAATTGTTTTTTCTATTGTACTGTAGGCCTAAATCACTTTTAGGTACAAACAAATAGGTACATTGAAGGGATAGTTCACACAGTTTTGCCTAACATCTCCTTTCAAATTTGACAGAAGAAATTAAGTCATGTTTGAAAAATACGAAGATGAGCAAATGACAGATTTTGAAACCTCCATAAACGCATTTTAAAGAAATGCTGCTTCATAAAACTATGCAGAATAATATGAAAATAACTTAAACTTTACATAAAATACTTAGTTTACATATATATGTAAAAAAAAAAAAAAAAAAAAAAATCTATTAAAATGCATGAGACTCGGTCAAAGCATCGATGCAAAAATGCAAACGACCAAACATGCAGGGACAAATTTATGTGGATACGCCCCATTACGTTCACAAATCCTGATAGGCCAGAACGTATGATTCTGAGCGATACGATTGGCCAGACGGACGTGTCCATCAACACGCCTCGTACCCACGTTTCCCGCACAATGAGCTTGCATCATACGGAACCCAGAACGTTTCTGAGCCCCTCGACTAAGCCTACAGTAAAATCCAAAACTAGGTCAGTAGGACCTGGTCGTTATTTATACATCTTCCTGGCAAAAGATCAACGATGAGGTAAAATGTATGTTCTGCGTCGAAATACACGACCACTGCTTTCAATGAACCACACCGGTCACTCTTTAACCTTGACAGATCGTCCCGTTCTGGTTTTAATTCATTTCATCCATGTGTTCGTCGGCATTTACTGTTGTTTCTTTTTTTTAATTATGCAGGGTAAATAATTATTTCATTTCAAGAATGGCAAAATATTAAAATTGTGAGCAGACAGTATATGGTTAGCATCAACAGGACAATAGCACAATCCAATTTTACAGGGAAAAGCAGCTCAATGTGAAAGTGTATGAAGCCTTATTTTATATAATTAAACGAACAAAATTACAATAACCATGAGCTGCTTGACCAATGTAACGTTAACGTTATAATAAACAATATTTCAGCACCCGCAATACTATAACGTTAAATGTCAATTGGTGACGTTACACTTGCTGTAACGTTAACTGTAAAATCACCAGTTCATTTTATAGGCCAGTATTATTTACTTTATTTCGTTAATTTAATCGTTACTTACTGCTAATAAGCAGTTTTATTTAAACTGTGCTTCGTTGTGGGCTGGCTTTATTTCCACAACTATTAAAACAAATATGTACAAATAATAAATCATTTAAAAATAAAAAATAAAACGTTTGAAAAATAATAATAAATAAATCACGGTTTGCTGCCCACTGCAACCGTTGATCTCACGCGAGCATTTGTATCTGAAGAAAGCAACGGATGCAGTTGCCGATTGCAACACACCATATGGCAATCGCTTGAGTACATACAAGTGTCTGTACGTGTAACACAAAATAACAACGTAGGATGAAATCATGTTCAGTTGTAAGAATCTTGAAAAACGCGTATTATGAAATAATCCTGGGAGGACAGGAGAGGCATGGAGCTTCACACATTACTGATGAGATTGATTCTTACCTGATCTGTTTGACGGTAGACGATGGTAGACATATTTAAGGTCAATTAAAAGCTGTTTGTTGTCTATATTGCAAAAGCAATAGATATGGCACGTTTCTGCGTCCGTACAACCCTGTCGTTCCGGGTCTTGAGACTTAGATCGGTGAGCGAGCTTTGACAGCGACTCTGGAGCACGCGCTTAACAAAAGCCACGGAGGACGGAGCTGTGTCATGCGTGACGTCACGCAAGAGCTCCGCCTGCGGAAAAGTACCGACGGATAGTGAGGTAAGGTCAGGCTAGTTAAACTAGTGGGTTGATAATTTTGCAGAAATTACCTGCGTTCTCTGCATATATCTCATTTGCTTTAGGCATTTGATGCTCGGTCTGTCTTTAAGTTTGTCTGTCTTAAAAAGGTGTGGTCCCCAAGGCGACCTCAGTAAACTTCTTAAAATTATTTAAAATATGTGGCCTTAGTACACAGCGGCGTAGCACCAAATTTTGGGCACTGGGTACAAACCATCTTGCTGGACCCCCGTACCAAATACCATTTTATCATAAAAACACTTAAAATGTAAACAAAATAAACCATTTGTACATAAATTCTATACATACGTTAGTGCATGTATATGTATGTATAGAAAACTGAATTCTAAGCTTGAGTTTTGTTAGAAAATATCCATATTTTAAACTTTATACTCGAAAATATCTTGCTCCCGCCAGACCACATTCCGTATTCAACTTATGCATAAAGTGTAACGCTTCTCACGTTCAAAATGCTTCCGCAATCCGCTACATTATGTTATCTGACAGTTACACATCCTCCAGATTTTTTTTACACCAGTTAATTTGCACTTTTTTAAGCTTCAAACTTAATGTACCCCGTCACTGCCATTATAAAGCTCGGAAGCGTCAGGATATTTATTATTATAACTGATTGTGTTCATCAGAAAGTAGAAAGTCATATACATCTAGGATCGCTTGAGGGTAAATCATGGGGTAATTTTCATTTTACAAGCAAACTAATCCTTTAAAGGCTAAATGTTTGAAAACCACATTCTTTGGAAGCAAACATTTTCTGAATTTTTACTGGCATTTTTTTTGTTATGCTTTAGGCTTTCTGCTTAGGCTTTTTAGGCATCAAATATCAGTGATTGTCAGGGATTATAATCTTTTGAATCTGGTCACTGGTCAGATATGGTCATAAATGAGAGATTGATGAGTGTCCTGATTATGGCTGTCGAAACTTCCAATACCCACATCAGATGCACTTCTTCATCTCCCTATGTGTAAAGAAGCTTAGCTTCTTCTGTGATGCAGGAGTGCATGACGTCAGAGCCAATTTTTTTCAAATGATCCTCTCTCTCCTGCACAGGTAAGACTCTCTGCCTTAGCCAGCATTGTAAATCTTAATTGGATTAATGGATCAACAGCACGACTATAGACACATGAGCCCAAGACAGTGCTAAGCTGCCCATTCTGTAACTGCCAGCCAGTGTAATGCACTGACCGCACAATGCCAGTAACAGAGGCTCTAGAAACATCCTGGCCTTTGTTCGCGAATCCTTGCCAACAACTGAACTGACAAGCGATTGTCGACACGCAGATCAGGTTTTTTAAAACAAAGTTCTGGGCACAAATGTAGGACAGGATTTAACTGGAGATCCAGTTTACACGCAAAGCCAATGTGGCCCTTTCAGGGGGCAGATCATTGTCCATCCAGGGGGCCAGAGATTGGGTTTGTTCTGTTTGTTAAGATGTAATTATTGTAATTTGTGGCTGTTTAAAGTGTTGATCAGACCATTCCTAAGCAACATACTGCTCAATTGTCCAGAGTAATGGTGTGTTCTGCATCACATGATGTAGGATCTTAAAATACAGGTCCTTCTAAAAAAATTAGCATATTGTGATAAAGTTCATTATTTTCATAATGTAATGAAAAAAATTAAACTTTCATATATTTTAGATTAATTGCACACCAACTGAAATATTTCAGGTCTTTTATTGTTTTAATACTAATGATTTTGGCATACAGTTCATGAAAACCCAAAATTCCTATATCAAAAAAATTAGCATATCATGAAAAGGTTCTCTAAACGAACTATTAACCTAATCATCTGAATCAACTAATTAACTCTAAACACCTGCAAAAGATTCCTGAGGCTTTTAAAAACTCCCAGCCTGGTTCATTACTCAAAACCGCAATCATGGGTAAGACTGCCGACCCGACCCTGTCCAGAAGGCCATCATTGACACCCTCAAGCGAGAGGGAAAGACACAGAAAGAAATTTCTGAACGAATAGGCTGTTCCCAGAGTGCTGTATCAAGGCACCTCAGTGGGAAGGAAAAGTGTTGCTAAAAACGCTGCACAACGAGAAGAGGTGACCGGACCCTGAGGAAGATTGTGGAGAAGGACCGATTCCAGACCTTGGGGGACCTGCGGAAGCAGTGGACTGAGTCTGGAGTAGAAACATCCGGAGCCACCGTGCACAGGCGTGTGCAGGAAATGGGCTACAGGTGCCGCATTCCCCAGGTCAAGCCACTTTTGGGCTACAGAGAAGCAGCACTGAACTGTTGCTCAGTGGTCCAAAGTACTTTTTTCGGATGAAAGCAAATTTTGCATATCATTCCGAAATCAAGGTGCCAGAGTCTGGAGGAAGACTGGGGAGAAGGAAATGCCAAAATGCCTGAAGTCCAGTGTCAAGTACCCACAGTCAGTGATGGTCTGGGGTGCCATGTCAGCTGCTGGTGTTGGTCCACTGTGTTTTATCAAGGGCAGGCTCAATGCAGCTAGCTATCAGGAGATTTTGGAGCGCTTCATGCTTCCATCTGCTGAAAAGCTTTATGGAGATGAAGATTTCGTTTTTCAGCACAACCTGGCACCTGCTCACAGTGCCAAAACCACTGGTAAATGGTTTACTGACCATGGTATTACTGTGCTCAATTGGCCTGCCAACTCTCCTGACTTGAACCCTATTGAGAATCTGTGGGATATTGTGAAGAGAAAGTTAAGAGACGCAAGACCCAACACTCTGGATGAGCTTAAGGCCGCTATCGAAGCATCCTGGGCCTCCATAACACCTCAGCAGTGCCACAGGCTGATCGCCTCCATGCCACGCCGCATTGAAGCAGTCATTTCTGCAAAAGGATTCCCGACCAAGTATTGAGTCCATAACTGAACATAATTATTTGAAGGTTGACTTTTTTTGTATTAAAAACACTTTTTTTTTATTGGTCGGTTGAAATATGCTAACTTTTTGAGATTTTGAGGGTTTTCATGAGCTGTATGCCAAAATCATCAGTATTAAAACAATAAAAGACCTGAAACATTTCAGTTGGTGTGCAATGAATCTAAAATATGTGCAAGTTAAATTTTTATCATTACATTATGGAAAATAATGAACTTAATCACAACACAATATGCTAATTTTTTTAGAAGGACCTGTATATAGTTTAGATTTATTATATTATTTCAAATGCACACTGTAACAGAAGTAAAAATTGAATAGTTGTTTATTGTTATATATTTTATAATTGCAATATATCAAAAAGTTCAGATCAGATACCTTTCTTTGTAAATGTAAATTTGGAATAATAAATCTAATCACAAATATAGCATTACATAACACATCTCTTGAGTATATAGTTCATGAGAGCAGATATGAAGCATATGTAGCACCCTCCAGAACTTTATGAGACTGATGAGATTTGTGGTGTCAGTTTTGACCCAGCGCCATGTTCCTGTCCCCTCAAGTTAAAAAAAAGATACACGACCAATCTGAATCCTCATGCATAATTAGATCATTTAATCACATTGTTGTGTGTGTGTGTGTGTGTGTGTGTGTGTGGGTGCGCATTCATGTGGGTTGTGTGGTTAGCTCGTCTAAAATCCTCAGGCTCAGTCTACTGGCACAGATGTGTTCTGACAGCAGCAGTATTAATATTTCAGGTGAGAGGCAATGTGTCTCAACTGCAACACGTGAGGCATTTAGGGAATGTTCTCAGCAGGACATTTGAATCAGCTCAGCACCAAAAAACACAGCAAATTAACAAAACCAAAAAAAGCTTAAGCAGAAGGAATGTTCCATAACTAGAGTACAAAACCAATGCAGGTCATTGTCACTAGCAGGGCCGGCGTTTGCTATAGGCGAGCTAGGCGGTTGCCTAGAGCGACAATTGTGTTGGGGGCGCGAGTGCGCTCTAGTGCCGCCATTACTTCCCCTTAAGCATAGAACCGGAACAAGCGAAATAAAACATAATGTTTATTAAACATGATCATCAATCATAGGGCGCCCCCTCAGCCTCACGTTTAATTACTTATCAACCTGATTATTAGATAGAATTGTTGGTGATTATTGATTATTGGTTCAGGCGTTAGGTCAGGAAAGTGATCATCTTGCTCGTTCAGCAAAAATGAGGCCTCTAAACCCACGGATGCACAGGGATGGAAAAAGAGAAAGGGAGAAGATCAAAAGAAATCCCAGTATAGAGGTCAAACTAAATCAATTTACTTAGAATCATCAGTATTATCAACTAATATTAATATTATTAATACTATCACTTGCTAGTTTTCTACGTATTACAAACATAAGTTCACTGACAATAATCTACAATAACCTACATGGATGTCATTTAAATATCAAAAGTTCAGTACATTATAAATTTGGATAGCGTATCATATGCATGCTAGTTATGAAAAGTACAAATGCTACATGGGTGTCGGAAGCAAATAAAAAGTGGGTCTTCTCTCTGTTGTGTGTTTTTTTTCACTGGAGTAACGATAGAGGCCATATTATTTACATTAAACAAAAATATACTGTTGTTTACTATACGATTGATTGGTCCAGACAAAATTACAGAAATCACCAAGTTTGTTACCGTGGCTATAGTGTAGGGGTAAGACGCATGTCATCAAGTTTTGATGCAAATCGATCAGAGGTTCGAATCCGCCTTTTGCCACACTCGCTCTACTCCCTTTTCCCATCACATATCAGATTGGAAAGGCATTTATTTTCAATAAAAATTGAGAAAATATTAGAAAAGTGGAAATAAAGCATCTAACATGTGTTTAATAATAAGTGTTTCTCAGTTAGGGATAAGTAAACAGACGTGCTGAATCTGAGATGATAAAAGTGAGTGGGTTGGGGGGCGCAAAACTCAGCCTAGGGCAACCAAAGAGCTACCTGGCCCTGGTCACTTTGAGTGATTTATCATTTATAAAACAACTTAAATGTTTTTTTTTGTACCGTTACTTTTCGTATTTGCCATAATAATGACTGTTTTCTAACACGTCTTCCTTTAAGTCTGAAAAACATGAACTTGCCTAAAAATCACGCTGTTAGTTCAGTCAGTGTTGGCATGTTGGGCTTGTCATGATACTCAAACAAATAGCAGTGTTCATACTTTTTTGGGAAATCAACCTACGAGTCACGTTTTTGTTGTCTGCATATTAATATGAGAAAATGTTAAAATTATATTAAATAATTGTCATTATCAATAATTTAAGATTATGACTTGTTAAGAGTGAGTGCAGATACAAAATGGATATGCTCATATATATTTAAACTAGAAAACTAGGTCACAGAGTGTACTGTAACATATAATAAATAATCATTGCATGCTTACATACTGTATATGGCCTTATGCTCTGTAGGAAACAATGAGGCATAAGTACATACTGTATATGCAACTGTACTCTTACAGAAGCTGGCTTATCTGTCTTTCTGTGGTGAAAGGTATGATATCAGAAACTTCCTTATGAGTAAATTACTATCAGGTGAGATAAGGGGATCCTAGGGAATTTAAACAATGTCATGATTCCTTTATGAGTCATTCCTGTTGAGTAAACCTCCATGTTTTCCTCTCGCTCATGACTTACATTATTGTAATTTTGTCCCCATTAAAGTCCCTTTTTTTCTTTTTTAAAACACTATGGGTGGCATAAATGGATAATAATAAATGGACATAATAACTTCCCAGGCTGCATTAAATGGACATAATAACTTCCCAGGCTGCATTAAAGGCATCATCCATGTCTATAATAACACTTATGGATCTAAAAGCATTACATAACATGTCTCCCTTGAGTACATTTTACATCCATTCCAGCCAATGTTTTGCAACCAGTATTCTACGTGCTTTATTACTTGTATTCCAACTGAATGAGCTATGCCCGTGTCTTAATTTAAACCACCACCAATTGATGCTATAACTACAAATAAGTCAGCAATGAATTAAGAACTATCCCTGTTTATTTACACCTTAAAATGGCTCATTAGACTTAAAGTTTCAGGCATCTTGCCTACTAGCATTTAACACTGCAGTCTGGACATTCATTCGGGAGCATTTGTTATCTGTCACATATATTGTTTATATTGATATTGAGAAGTTGAATGTAGCACATCTAATTTCATTATTCTGCAGGGCTGCTCAGTACTCAGTTAGGGGTTTTATTGAAAATATCACTGTAATCATAATAATATAGCGTGTCAGTTTTGACTTGACACAGCCTCCCTTACAAATGAAATCAGAACTTAACATTATTATTTGAAGATGAACAATTTCTGGTGACTAGCCTTAAAGGGGTCATTATGCTTTTTTGTGAATTATTTTGATTATTAGGTGTGTAATAGAATAGGGCAGGGTAACATGCTTTAATGTTGAAAAAACACATTATTGTACATTAAAATATGTACATTATTGTAGCTCCTCTATTCCCAGTCTGGAATGTGCTGATTTCTACAATGGTCTACCATTTACACCTGGTATTAAGATGCATTTTGGTTGACCGGATCACGAGTAGACCTCTTATGAAAATATATAAGAAAACATTTTTATAAAGTTTCTAGGCATGCTCCAAATGGCCACTTATCTTTCTTTGATTACGTTGTCCAAACGCTATACGCTTGGAACCAAATGATAAAGGCAGCTTGGAACTGGGAGATGAAAGAGACTTGGGACTGGACAACGAAGGAAACTTGGAACTATAAAACAAAGGAGACTTGGAACTAGATGACAAATGAGACTTGAAACTGATCATTTCACATTCTTCAATTATAACACTAGTGTACGAGTTCATCAGGTCTGCTCGTGCACCTGGTCAGACTTGGCTCTCCTAGGCACTGGGTCTGCAATGGGCTTTGGCTTAACATCCTCAATTAAGCTTTGGCTAAGTTGTCGTGGTGGGCTCAGGCTCAAGGTGGAGCAGGTCGAAGAAATTGTGGAGGAGAATTTGTACCGCTGCAAGATCCATTTTCTTCGGTTCCGTCTTTGTCATAGTTGGCTGACACAGCCCCTGAAAAAATAAGCACCTCTATACTTTAATATGCTATAATATTTGCTGTGTTTGCAGAATGAAAATATTTCTAAACCCTTTGTTTCCACCTGACAGAAAGAGAGTGACCTTTTCCAGAGATTACTTTTGTCAAACTAGAAATCATATCAGTAACCTGCAGTAGTACTGAAACCATGCTATTTTCGGTCTGAGCTGATTTGATTGCACTATGGAGGATTCAGTCTGTAGCTACTGCTGCTCTCTCTCTCTCTCTCTTTCTCTCTCTCTCTCTCTCTCTCTCTCTCTCTCTCTCTCTCTCTCTCTCTCTCTCTCTCTCTCTCTCTCTCTCTCTCTCTCTCTCTCTCTCTCTCTCTCTCTCTCTCTCGACAATATCTTCCCCTTCAGGAAT
Organism: Pseudorasbora parva; assembly: GCF_024679245.1. Classification (NCBI taxonomy): domain Eukaryota; kingdom Metazoa; phylum Chordata; class Actinopteri; order Cypriniformes; family Gobionidae; genus Pseudorasbora; species Pseudorasbora parva. The sequence continues at coordinate 31,585,087 of NC_090186.1, read as the reverse complement.
ACTGCAGTAAAACACTGTGTGTTTGTGTGTCTGTGTTGAATCGAGTCTCTCTGAATTCTTCCTATCTGTCTCTCTATTCCAGGAAGTGATTGTGCCATATTACATTTGCTTGCTCATTTGAGGTGATGCTGCTTTGATGAAATTCTAAAGAGAAACTTATGTGTAGAAATTGTTGGCTTCACAGGCATTGCAGTATAGCGTTAGGAAGACATATATTGTTTAAATAAATTACTTTATTTGGATGAAATTTGCAGGCAGCATAGTAGATGTCCCTTGTTTAAAAACAATTTTCTTCAGCAAGATAAGCCTTAAAATCACAACATTTTTACTAGGTTGTTTTTAAAGCTGTAATATGTTTAGGGTTATTAGACATTAAAGGTGCCCTAGAATGAAAAATGTAATTAACCTTGCCATACTGAAATAATTCAGTACATGAGTTCAGTACATGGACATCACATACTGTGAGTCTCAAACACCATTGCCTCCTCCTTCATATGTAAATTTCGTGAATCAAAAACACCAAGGAAAAATAAGTGCTTCTAACTGACAGTAACTGGGACTGCTGGTAAACAAGACACTGGAGGATAGCGAAAACGGCAAGTCTCATGGACACACGTCATGTTCAGGCTGTGCAGGGGACGTGAGGACTTTTCATATGTCAACAGTCATGGTTGAGGTTTATTATAATCGGATACCACAACAATTTATTTCAAAATCGTTCGTTTGTTTGGCCCATTTCAAGCAAGCTTCGCTCAGCATCTTAAACTGAAGAAAGGGTTCATCCAATTATTGACTAGCTGTTTAAACAATTCCTGATTAAATTGAAAGTTTCTTAGAGAGACAGCATTGTCTAGATGATGCAAGATGCTAGTACAGTTACAATAGGAAACTCCAAGTACCATACAAAACTAAATAGTGTGTCTAATGACAAAGGTTAATATTATTTTGTATTACAAAATACAACCGTAGATATGTTGCTTACAGATCGTTCACTCGATCCTTCTAGAACCTTTTCCACCATTTAAGTTAAAACAATAGTCATTTGACAAGGCTATTCATTTTTTTAAAATATAAGTTATATATTTATATTTTTGAGAACTGAAGTAGGCCTATGATGTTTTTGCATGCTTTCAGAGTACATCACTGCGTAACGTTAGCCTACATTGTGACTAACGTTATATAAACATGCAGTATCGTTGACAAAAAAAGACATGTCTAAAATGTAGAGTGAATGACACTTTAAGCAGAACATCTCAAATGTAGATTGCACCACCGTGCATTTTGAATGCTTTTGCTCTTCCTAGGGGTTCGCATGTGTGGGCAGAACCTGAAGCGAAAGCGGTGGTTGCCATGGTAGCAAGAGTAGCCCAAGCCAATCATTTGTTTAGTCCTGAACGAAAATAAAATCTGTTTATTGCAGATTAAACAGTCTAGAGTTACTTGATTTTTATACTTACATTTTAATTATGTATTGACATATAAAGAAAGTTTAAACAAATTTGGACAAAAGTTTTAGATCATTCCTACCTACCCTACCTTAAGTGAAGATATTGGATTTGACCCCAGACACTAGTGGATTACACACCCAAGATTTTCACTTACTGTTATATTTGCATATGTGTAATTGTTACTCACATAACTAGGTATTTTTTGCAGTGAGGAAGAACAAGCCTGCATTTCAATGTGCATACTAACCTACCCAAATAGTATGTAAAATTAGTAATTCAGTCTATATTTTACAGTATTGTACAGTATAAGTCTTGTGACAATGCATAGTCTATGCAAAACCATCCATTGTAGCTATATTTGTCATTGCAAATGAGACGTTGCACATGTGAAATATAATGTCGGCGCACATCCAAATATGCTTATTTTAAATGCAAAATTGATTTTTGTTTGCTCAAAATACTTTCTTATTTGCAATACGAACATTTCTCCGCAAAACTCAGTTCGCGTGCGCGAAATGCCCTTTTGTGCACCCAAAATATGATGATGATGATACAGAATTGTGGCAGAATAGTAATCCCACTGCAGTGTGCTGTGAGCTGCTGAAATAAGCCAATCAGAGCAGAGCTCAACATTAATATTCATGACTCTTCCAAATAAGGCAAAAACAGAGCATTACATCCTAAGGACAATTTCTTGGGTTGTAAATAGACCTGTAAAACTGTATCTGGACATTTTTGCCCTTAAATAAGCCTATGTCGATATCAGAACAATTTAACGTATTGTTTCAAATCATTCTAGGGCACCTTTAAGTTGTGGTGCCTTGTAAGTCTGTTTGCAATGTCTTAACGTTGTAACTAACAACGTCAAAAAAACGTTTAGAATTACATTTTTGTTGTTCATGTTGTTTCTTTGAGGGCACACTCCATGACCCACTCAGAACGATCATGCAACCCACATTTGTGTTAGGGTTAGTGTCCCACCAGTTGAGAAATACTGGCCTATCATACATAAAATACGGTCTGTTTACTCATTCAGTGGGAAGCAATTCAGCTTCTTTAGGATTCAGACAGCCTGTGTCTGTGTTTCTCTCTCTTTTGTGGTTTATTGTGTCCACCTTCCCTCAGATGCCCTTGGTCCAGCCAGCAGCCTTGTTCTACTCAACCCCTCCCTTTTCCATTGACTGTGGTAAGTAGGTCAGAAATTTGCTCACACACTTTAGAGCTTTGCTGCTCGTTGTTGGCCTTGAGCCACCAGACGTGTTTATTTTACCAGACCACTATAGTAGTATTAGAGAACCTTCACTCACAAATAAACATTGAGGCGAGCAGTGCCTGATTCCCAACAAGAGCTCCATATCTCCATGACGATAGGGCTTTCTTTTCTTGCTATCTAGGTTTAGTTCTGATCATTAAATCAGAGAACGCACAGCCACCCAGCTTTTAATTCAATTACAAACTCTCGCCTGCCATCTTTATTCTTTTCGTACTTTCTCCCTCTCTTTCTTCCCACATTCACTCACTCACCCCTTTTGTGGATGTTCTATCTTGTTTTTGAACCACTTGAACCTGAAATTCATTAACGTTAACATGACAATATCATTAAATGAGTCTGACCATCATGGGATTTTTCAAATGACTTGTTAGGCCTATTCAATTAACTCGTATTACAATTCTCCATTCACATGTCCCAACATGACAGGATTTTGGATAGGAATCAATTTTGTATTTTCATATTTACCAGACTGACATAGCAATGAGATCGTTGGTATGGCATTATTTATTTGTATTGCCCAGTGTTAATGTTTTGCTTTTTTCTTGCCATTTGTTTTCTTGCAGTTTTGTGTGTGTGTGTGTGTGTGTGTGTGTGTGTGTGTGTGTGTGTGTGTGTGTGTGTGTGTGTGTGTGTGTGTGTGTGTGTGTGTGTGTGTGTGTGTGTGTGTGTGTGTGTGTGTGTGTGTGTGAGAGAGAGAGTGTGTGTCTTTTGATGGAAATAATTTATAAATTTCTCAATATTTTGTCATGTTCTCATACTCATTAATTCTACCTAAATTATTATTTTAGTCAACAAACCATGCATTAAGCATTTTAAATTACTTAAATTTCAAAATTAATATTAAATATAATAATATAATATAATGAAATATTAATATAATAAATATTTTGATGATTAAAATTTACTAGCCCCTGCGTTTTGGAAAACAGTGACATTTGGCTATTGTGACATTCTTCATCTTTAAAGAACAAATGCAACTCATGTTACATGATCTACACCTTATTGTCCCTGTTCTAAATTATTAGAAAACTAAAAAAGCCGTTTATTATTATTATTATTTTTAGAATATTTGTTTGTCCAAATCTCAGTGATGTGTTCAGATTTCATGTCCAATTGATTCCGTGTTCAAAGCAATTCTTAAGACCAAATTGTCACTTAAAAAACTGTGATATATAAATCAAGCCCAGGCTGATTGTAGAAATTGCACCCTCAGGGAAACTAGAAATCAACAGTCCATCCATTGGACACACTTGCGCTTGTGATCTGGCATTTACGCAATATGTTACAGCATTGGTCACGTCCTATCTAATGTTCTACCAAATGTTCTAAAGGAGGAACAGCCATTTCTATGGTTAGGGGGGTTATCTCTGAGAGGGTGAGATTAGATCATGTGGTGAGTGGTTATGTAATTCAGGATGCCATGTGCACAAACACAGGAAATGCTTCATCACATGTGCGTTCCATTGCCCGGAATACATTAATTTAGCAAACTGATTCAAAGCAAAACGTTTTATTAAGCTAAATATAACTCACTGTATCGGCATTCATTTTAAAACACTGGAAAAGCAATAACACACCATAAATACAATTATAATCCTAGTGAAATATAAAATAGCAAATGGAAATGGGCTATATTCAACACTGACAGACACCTGTGGACAAAAGCTGTGCCAATGTAAATGAATGAAAATACTGTATACTCATTTTCTGTTGTCCCATCATGTGGCAGTAAGCAGGCACTTTTCTCAAAGCACGTTCACCACCTCTTAGTGCTTCTCTCCTTTAATAAATCCTATCCTTGAACATTCACTTTATATGAGAGCCTCCAAATTAGCTTGTGTCTGTGAATAGGTCTAGTTTAGTGAACTGAAAATGGAGAAGGAAATAATAGCAGTACTCTTCAATAGCTCTTGAATATTGAGGCTACACTCAAATGCATTCTGATCTTTACTGTTGGTAGCTAAAACCAACTAGGACGTTGCTTGCTGGCAAAGTAAAAAAAAAAAAAACTTTTCTTTTTTTCTTTCTTCATACATTATAAACCACAGTATCCAATGTCATGGTCTACTGAATTTTAATATATACACTGTATTCCATCAAAGGTGTCATGATAAAGTGGCAAGCAATAAAAGTGCCTTCATGTAAATTGTGTTTCTATATCAGTGATATAGCTACTGAGAAATATCATTGGTCCAAAATCCTGCACCTCATATTTATATTAAACATCAAATATAATTTGACTGACTGTGGTTATGTCACTTTGAACAGCAATTTTGCCGTCATACATTTCTTGTTAGCACATAGTGTTCTAATTTTGGTTCTAAAATCCATTAATATTATAATATAGTTTGCCTTTGCAAAACCCACAAATTACTAACAATACATAGGAAGTGTTTTAAAGAGTTGGTAATGCTGACTACTTTTGTAATGAGATTTGTGACCTTCATGCATGACCCAGTATTCAAAAGCATCAGCTGATCTCATACAGATTATGTGAACATTTAACAGCAAACTGGTAATGGTTCAAAGTCACTGATGCAGAGTTATGAATGAGACCAAAAGTCTGGAAGTGCCAGAGTAATCTCTGTGCAACACGTGAGTCCCTTTGACTTACCTGGATCTAGACTAACAGCAAATAGTGGGCACTGTGTCAATAAGTAGTTTAACTTTTAACCAGAATTCGACTAGTTGAGTAGCTGCCACGTCTCCGTGACCCCTTATATCTCTTGTGGAGTTCTTCTGAGTTTGATAGGTACATCAACTGATTGCAAGAGGTCAGCCTTGGTTTGGCCAAAACTAACTGAGTGCTGTGGAGCCGTGTTTTAGCAATGGAAAATCCTGTTGCTTAAAGGCTTTGTTAATATGTAAAGCTACTACTTTGTAAAAGTACCAGAAAAATATATTCTGCTTATGAATGCACTGTTTAGTGGTAGAAGGGAGGTAGCGGATATCTGAACAACATAACTTCTCCAATGCTTCCATGATCATATTATGTGCTTTCTGCGAACTGAATGTCCCGTAATCCATTCCAATTGATTAGAGATTACATTTTTCTTTTTCCAAATTTTATTGACATATTATGGGCCCTATTTTAATGATCCAAAAGGCGTGTCTGAATCCACTTTTGCTAGTTTTACGAAGGGAAAATGGTTGGCTCGCCCCTCAAAAAGAGTTGTCCCTATACTTTCTTAATGAGTCATGTGTGTTTTGGACATAACATGCCATAAATCAATCATAAAACAATCAGTCTGGTCTCCCATTCCATTTAAAAGCCAGTTACGCTTGTACCATGCCGGATTTGCTATTTACATGGCGTAATTTGCAAGTGGAAAGACTGACAGCTTCTGTAGAGAGGAATACTTCGTTTTCTTTTTTCCCTATATAAAAACAAAAAAAGGTGTACTGCTGTGCATATCGTGTGTAACAAGTATATGCACTTTGAGCAAATATTACTATGTGCCTTTTAAATAACAGAAAAAAATACTGCACAATTGACTTTAGACCAGGTTTTTGTTGGTCAGTGGCACTGTCAATTTCAGTTGCTTCAAAATTGCAACATGCCAACAATGTGCCTGAATGGCTCATGGCGCACAAATGCATTTGCTATTTAAACATGGGAGCAGGATGTGAAAATGATGACTTCGTCAGGATGAAATTAGCAAAAAAAACACTGGCGTCATGCCTGGCGCCGCATTCTATGATGGGGCCCTGTATATGTGGAGTTCATAAGTTTACATTTTAAATATGCAATAAAACAACAAAACCTGGAATTAATCCGTTTTCTTTTTTATTTTGGGTTTTGAAAACATGCAAGACAAAGAAACATTATGACGTCAAATGAAATTTCAGTGACCTAGAACTAGTTAAAAAACAATATAAAAATATTTATATCTCAGATTTTTTAGTAATGATGACACACCAAACAGTAAGACGTTTAAAAAAATGCTAAAAAGTGAGAACTTAGACTTTTGGGCCTTGCTTTTCACTTTTGGATTATTGGATTGTTTTGAAAAGATAATACCACTCAGTTGTTGTGCACATTTGCCCTAACTCAGCGCTGACAGGCATTATAGGCAATCAATATCCTGTTATCTCCTTTAGCATGAGTGATTCTCTTTAAGCTGAGCTAACCCAGCTTTATCATTTGAAAATAATTCCATCTGATGTCTTTCTCTGTCTCTTAATGGAGTTGTCAGATGTTAATGTACTATTTAAATGTAATTTTCACATATGAGGACATTTGAATATTTACATTTATACAGTGGCCTCCTTTGACCATTATCAACCAAAATCTAGTTCAGTGTTTTGTTATGTCTACCTCCACACTCTGTGTTGCAAAAACACAGCCTATTTCTTGGAACACACTTTCTACGCTCACGTTTCCCACTGTTGTTGCCTGTGAATGTTGGTGTAGGTGTTATCTGTTGTTGTTTAGCTGTGCTGATATGTGAACATCCCCCTCAGCTTCTTCATGGTCTTGCTGCCCTTTCCATCAGCTGCCCACATGCACTCCAAGGTGCCATTATGACTTCCTCACATGCTCACCAAGCAAGCATTACATTTCTCCTAAAGATATTAAGAATGACCTTCACAAGACACCTTTTTCTCATTCCGTCTGCCTTCTTGACTGACAGCAAGGAGCTGTGTGTATTTTATGGACATGAAAGTATAATTTAATGTCTTAGATTTCTCCTTTCCATTTGAAAATGCGTGCGCTGCACAGACATAGAAGGTCATTGATTTCATATGGAAAAGAGAAATAGCAAGAGAGAGGAAGCAATAGAGTGATGCATATACTGAATCTATCTATCTGTCTATCAACTCACCTAGTTTACATATTCTTCAAGATAGAAAGTCAGTTAGACAGAGATATTCTGACACAGGGTTGTGTTCTTGCCCTCAAGAAGGAATCACATGGTGGAGCTCTTGAAATCCACGTGCTGACTGCTGCTCACACTCAGAATACAAATACAGCGCACATAAAATTCGCAGGTGCATTGAAAGACGAACACAAAGTCACTTTGCCAAGGACACAAAGGATAGGCCAGAAATGAGTTATCAACGGTTAGGTATTTACATGTAATTATACAATTACAGCATTCCCTGAAATTATACTGTGTAGATTCAGCTGACTTGCTTTGTGTTGAAAGTATTAACTTAAAGAGTATAGATTGTGTGCTGTTGCTGTGTGAATAAGTTGTTAGAGGAAAGCTGAATCTCCACTGTAAAATTTCAGTAAATTTATGATTACATGTAAATATATCTTCATGTTACGGAAGAGGATTAGGGCCAAGCAAAAAAAAAAAAAAAAAAAGCATCTCGAGATTAAAGTCATTATAATGCGAGATTAAACTCGTTAAATTTAGAGAAAAAAAGTCGAGATACAATCTCAAGAATAAACTCATTAAATATCGAGAATAAAGTTGTTCTGTTTCGAGAAAAAATGTGTTATATTTCGAGAAAAAAAGTCGAAATAAAATCTTGAGAATAAACTAATTAAATATTGAGAATAAAGTTGTTTCGAGAAAAAATGTGTTATATTTCGAGAAAAAAAGTCGAAATAAAATCTTGAGAATAATGCATTCGATCAGTGTTCATTGCATAGTTGGATCACTTAGTCAAGCTATATTTCAGACTTTCTTTCAGTAACAAAGAAATACTATCAACTTTAGCTAACTATGACAAAATTATATTAATGTCCTCTATCAGTATGCTGTGCAATGAACACTGATCGAATGCGTTATTCTCAAGATTTTATTTCGACTTTTTTTCTCGAAATATAACGAGTTTTTTCTCGAAACACAACGACTTTATTCTCGATATTTAATGAGTTTATTCTCAAGATTTTATTTCGACTTTTTTCTCAAAATATAACGAGTTTTTTCTCGAAACAGAACGACTTTATTCTCGATATTTAATGAGTTTATTCTCGAGATTGTATCTCGACTTTTTTCTCTCGAAATTTAACGAGTTTAATCTCGCATTATAATGACTTTAATCTCGAGATGCTTTTTTTTTTTTTTTTTTTTTGCTTGGCCCTAATCCACTTCCGTATCATGTCAAGCAGATCCAAAGAAAATCAGGAAATTAAGTAGGGAACGAGAAATTGAAAGTTATTTTAAAGAATTGACCATTAACCAAAAAGGAGGGTGAGAAAGTGCCTCAATGAGAGAGAGGAAGAAAACAAGTTTATTCAAGGACACATGAGAAAAGAAAGAAAGAGGTTAAGTTAATCAATGTCAGTCCTCTCTTTTGTCAAGATGTTCAGCTTTTAAATGGACCTGGTTTTGAATTCTATGTTCTATTAAATAGTAAGCCAATTCATGCTGTGAGAATCTCAACCTGCATGTTTATATCGTGCTGCCAGAGGACATCTGTACTAGCTCTGCACAGTCTCACACATACACAAAGCTGCCAGTTCTTCTTGGACTTAAGATAGTGAACCATTATGTAGTCTTATTTTTTCTTGAATTGTCGATGATCGTAAATTATCTTTTTTGGGTTGAGAAAACCTTTAAATCATCAGGTCTGTGTATTTGGGTTTCAAAAGAAGCAATTCTGTTTAAAGACATTTCACATGATTTCTATTTACTCTGATAATGAATGACCTCAATTTGATAAAGACTTTTTATTTGCTTACAGTAAAAACATGAGATTCTAATCTAAAAAAATAAATAGAAAATGGTTAATCAGAAAAGATTATCATGTAAGCTTGTGTTGTAAATGAGTATCATGTGACCCACAGATAGTTGTTAAGAAGGAAACGGTATCTCTTTCCCAGGTTGTTTGTACCTTGTGCTCCATCCCTTGTTGTCAAGAATAGTCTGGTCTGGTGGAAACAGTATTGTTCCCACATATGCAGTATTCCTGTTTGACATTCCAGTCATTCATGATCACTTATTCAGCTAACCCTGGAGTCTTATGCAATGTTTGAGCCCGGAGAAGGTATACTTGAGATGTGGGAAAGTATTTTGCAGCAGGATATGCTAATCAGTTTGCACATCTGATCACTGAAGAATTGGGATTCCCAAACTTTTTTGTTAGCTGACCCTGTTTGACCAAAAATATTCACTCGAAATGTAAATAATGTATATATTTAACAACACATTCACACGTTTATGGTTATTGGGTGCCAGTTAAAAGTCACATGCCATGCGGTTAGACAAAATATTTCATTGTAATATGCTACTCTTTGCAACTGTAAACTCTAATACTTAATTGGTTTGAGTAGGACAAACTTATTTTTATCAAATTAATTGAAAGACATCAATTGGATAGACCTACAACCAATCAGAGCAATGAAGCGACGCATTGTCAAATGTCAACATAGGTCAACTGCACTGTGTTGCCGAGTCCGCGTTTTTCCCCCCGCGGGTCAAAGCGACTATTATGTGATGTATATACCCATGAGTGCCTTGCCAAAATAACACACATTTTACCCCCCAAACGCCATTTTTCCCCCGGAGTACCCCCCGAGAAGCTATTGTTTAGGGCTAGTAGTTGATTGGTTTTGTTTTAAAAACTTGGCAACCCTGTCTGCACGCACACTTAAATCAGGCTGGAATACACAATCTTTGCCGGTGTTGTAAAAAAATAAAATGATTTAATGATACACAGAGTACTTACTCATCATTTCTGAGAGAAATTGTGAAGGTGAATGCATATACAAACAAGCTCTCCGTTCGAACAAATGGAATCCAAGCGCCTTTAATGACGTCCATGATTACATTACTGTTCATCATCTGTCTGTCATCGTCTAAAGCCCACCCTGATGATTTCATTGATCCGAACAGTTTCTGTTCAGAGATAATTACTCCTCTATGGATTTAGGCCAGACCGAACTGCCCGACCTAAAAAAATTGTGGGCGGGGCTAAATTCGGCTGGCATCCAGGCTAGCATCCATTAATACTACTTCATTAATTCAATGAAGTTATATATTTCATTCAGCTGAAAAAGGCCACAGCCAAGTGAACACAACAGCCAATCTTCCCTTCCCCCCACTCAATTTGTAAATCAGCACATCGCTCTTCCTCGCATCACATCCAGGTTATGTAACACTGTTTCCTAGTTACCCTGAAGACAGAGGCTGCCCCTCTGTTCACCTCTGTGCCAATCGTCTCCTGTCGGAACGGGAGGGTCAACAGCGGGAATTCATAGGGAGATTGATTGGTTGTTGTGCATTTGTGTTGAAGGAGGCATACAGATGAGCAGATGTGCTGATAATTATGAATAATTATCGTACAGTGACAGTGCGATTGGGATTTTGTGCCATTGAAATGACACATTTCCCTTGAAACAGTAACTGTAAACACAAAGAAGCAGGAGGCATACGATAACAACCATGACTGTTAGAGGATGTTGTAGCATTGCTAAAGATTGTGGAATTTGTTTGCGTCTGTTAGCCTGATTATATCCTATTCCGATCTTTATACTGTACTGTTTTTTTGGGCATATTATGGACCATGGGAATTTGATCACTCTTCCTCCAACATTGGTTTAACAAAATAAGCTCATGTAATCTCATGTAAAATAAGCTCATGTAAACTGCGTATATACACTCACCTAAAGGATTATTAGGAGCAGCTGTTCAATTTCTCATTAATGCAATTATCTAATCAACCAATCACATGGCAGTTGCTTCAATGCATTTAGGGGTGTGGTCCTGGTCAAGACAATCTCCTGAACTCCAAAACTGAATGTCAGAATGGGAAAGAAATGTGATTTAAGCAATTTTGAGCGTGGCATGATTGTTGGTGCCAGACGGGCCGGTCTGAGCATTTCACAATCTGCTCAGTTACTGGGATTTTCATGCACAACCATTTCTAGGGTTTACAAGGAATGGTGTGAAAAGGGAAAAACATCCAGTATACTGCAGTCCTGTGGGTGAAAATACAATGTTGATGCTAGAGGTCAGAGGAGAGTGGGCCGACTGATTCAAGCTGATAGAAGAGCAACTTTGACTGAAATAACCACTCATTACAACCGAGGTATGCAGCAAAGCATTTGTGAAGCAACAACATGCACAACCTTGAGGCAGATGGGCTACAACAGCAGAAGACCCCACCGGGTACCACTCATCTCCAGGAAAAATAGGCTACAATTTGCACAGGCTTAACAAAATTGGACAGTTGAAGACTGGAAAAATGTTGCCTGGTCTGATGAGTCTCGAATTCTGTTGAGACATTCAGATGGTAGAGTCAGAATTTGGCATAAACAATGAGAACATGGATCCATCATATCTTGTTACCACTGTGCAGGCTGGTGGTGGTAGTGTTATGGTGTGGGGAATGTTTTCTTGCCACACTAGGCCCAATTATTAGCACAATTATTAGTGCTAATAATTGAGCATTGTAATAATGTTCGTAGAAATGGGAAGGAAGGAGGTGCGAACATTCAACAACTTTTATTAAATAAACAAAACGAAAGTAAACCGTGGGCAGCCCCTCACGGACGACTGCCCGCACACACATAACAAAACATAAACAAAACTCAACGTAAAACCCAAACCTGGTCCTCTCTCATTCTTGACTGGTGTCGACCTTAGATGCCTCCAAGCTCCCTCATGAGAGGACTCGAGACAGGTGTGGCTCGCAGGTGACGCTCCTTCGCAATCACGTCCCGGTCTCACTCGCTCCTCCCATGTCTCTCGTTCGTTCACCTCGCCACAGGCATCGCTTAAATGCCACGGCCTACCTGAGCATTGTTTCTGACCATGTCTATCCATTTATGACCACCATGTACCCATCCTCTTATGGCTACTTCCAGCAGGACAATGCACCATGTCACAAAGCTTGAATCATTTCAAATTGGTTTCTTGAACATGGCAATGAGTTCACTGTACTAAAATGGCCCCCACAGTCACCAGATCTCAACACAATAGAGCATCTTTGGGATATGGTGGAACTGAAGCTTCGTGCCCTGGATGTGCTTTCCACAAATCTCTATCAACTGCAAGATGCTATCCTATCAATATGGGCCAACATGTTTTAAAGAATGCTTTCAGCACCTTGTTGAGTCAATGCCATGTAGAATTAAGGCCGTTCTGAAGGCGAAAGGGGTCAAACAGTATTAATATGGTGTTCCTAATAATCCTTTAGGTGAATGTACAAAATGCCCAGTTGCTACCATAAATCCTTCTGTTGCTGTCTTAATTCACTCTAATGAGCTCATTTCATTACAGACATTTTAATGAGTCCCTATTAAGGATAATATACCAGCCATAATGTTTTATTCAACACTAACAGTTGATTATCTATAACCACAGCACTGCTTGCAATTTGCAGCTGTTTATGGCTTGCTATTAAACATTTATGCAATTTTCCAAAATGTTTAACCTTATAAATTTCACTTTGATTCTTCATGGTATCTGTTTGAAAAATAAATTAATAATTGAATTAAACGTCTATTCATTTTAACAGAACAGATTCTTCTCATATATGGGTTTAGATGGGCGCCATAGGGCTCCCCCTGCTGCTTGTTCCATCCAGCCAGTTTTCCCCGCTTCATTATCCAGTGGCCTGTGAACTCTGCGTACCTCTTTCAGTGCCAAACAAAGCATTGTAGGGTGCGTCATTACTGGACTGAAAAATGTGCAGTCGGCACAGAATGGTACGCCCAGAAAAAAACAGCAAAGAGGGGTTTTATCTCGCCACTGGTGGCCATTCACATGGCAGCTAAACAACATTCCTGTAGGCTTCATTAGGGTGCCACTTGTACCCGTCTTGTATCCCATGCCTCCTTCTCTTTATTCGTCTAGATCTGTTGTGTATCTTTCACTAAACTGTTCCTCCTAGTGTCTTCATTTCATAATTATTATTGAATACATAATAAATATACTCTTATTATCTTGCTTTAACATTAAGATGTTAGTGCTTAATGCATAATACAGTTTTGTGAATATTTGAGTCTTTATTAGGGAGTGGTTTACATGTTCATATCTATCTGTCTGTCTGTGTGCTTTTGTGCAGGTGCATTGACCTGGATTGATTATTGGTCACACAAAGAGGGTCTCTGCAGAGATTAGGAACAGTATAATCAGGGATTAGACCTATTGAATTACAGAGCTGAGGGGGCTTCTTTACTGTTCGGTTTGTGTTGTGTTGGGTTGTGGGGAAGGATGGGACGAGGTGTCGCGTGCCCTTTTTTCAGGACAAAAAGCACATGTTTATGATTGAAAAAGCTTGATGGGTTTTGTTGATATCCGTCACACAGACGGCAATAGTTTTTAATGTACTGTAAATACTAAAGAGCAAACTTGTGTAACAAGTGGGGCATAAAAAAAAAAACATAAATCACAACAGAGCTTCAGATGGATTTCACACAAAATATATATGTTCTCTAGCCTAGAAATCTAGACGCACCCTAGCAGCAGCAAATCTAATCTGTTCGCGAGTGTCGTCTAGCAACTCTCAATACCCTTCTGAGCTGTAATAGCCAAACTCTTGCCGGGCCAATCACATCGTTTATAGAGTCTGGGCGGGGCCATAATGATGACGGCCAAGTTCAATTGCGTGCTTCTAGTAAACACAGAAACTGCCGAACGGCGGCCTTTCGAATCAGCTTTGACCACGACTCTGGAAGACTTGGAGTTAAGCTTTTCTCTGAGAAAAGAACAAAGAACGGCACTGAAGTCATTTTTAAAAAGGGAAGATGTGTTCGGAGTTTTCCTGACCGGATACGGCGAATGTTTAATCTATCAACTAGCTCTGTTTCACCTTCATTGCTCTAGTTGGTTTTAGCGATATCCTATCGCGTGCAAAGACAACCGTTTATCCCGCACCTCGGATTGAGCCCTGTCAATGGTGAGTTTCCAGACCAAACATCTTGATGTGGGTCTAGCTTGTCAGGCTAGATGTTCTCTTCACTGAAAAAAAATAGTTCAGTCTCTTCACTTTACTTAAACATATCTAATTTTGACACAACTTAATTTAATTGTGTTCAATCGACCAAATATATTTAAAACTGAAGTTTACTTAAAGGGATAGTTCACTTTGAAATAAAATGTTGATATGTTTTAGCTTACCTCATGGGCATCCGAGATGTAGGAGTATTTGTTTCCCCAGTAGTTTCAATTTTGATCATTTTAGGTCAAACCGTTCTTGTCTGTGCCTCACATAATGCAGGTCTATGGTCACCACCTCAGAGCATACACAAAGAAGTCCAAATTAAACAATCCCCCATCGTATACACATTGATGGCCTAAGACACGAAATGAGCGGTTTGTGTGAGAAAACGAACAGTATTTATATCGTTTTTACCTCTTGTACACTACTACATCCGACTGATCCGAGGGCACGCGTGCGTGTTTCCTGTGGTGTACAAGAGGTAAAAATGAAATAAATACTGTTCATTTTCTCACACAAACCGCTCGAATCAAAATTAAAACTACTGGGGAAACAAATACTCTTACATCTCGGATGCCCATGAGGTAAAACATATCAAAATTTAATTTCAAAGTGAACTATCCCTTTAATTAATTAGTCTTAAAACTACATGAAATATTTGTGTTGACATAACTAACTGGGCAGTGGATCTGTAGTTCCCAGCATGCTTTGCAAGGGACTGGATGGATGGACGGACGGACGGACGGACGGACGGACGGACGGACGGACGGACGGACAGAGGTAGGTAGGTAGGTAGGTAGGTAGGTAGGTAGGTAGGTAGGTAGGTAGGTAGGTAGGTAGGTAGGTAGATAGATAGATAGATAGATAGATAGATAGATAGATAGATAGATAGATAGATAGATAGATAGATAGATAGATAGATAGATAGATAGATAGATAGATAGATAGATAGATAGATAGGCTCATACAGCTAGTCAATAAGTGGATAAATTACTTACCGCTTGCAGGAATATAGTTGCCCCCTTTTTCAGTTTAAGACACTGAGTGAAGCTTGCTTGAAATGGGCCAAACAAACGAACGATTGTTGTGATATCCGATTATAATAAACCTCAACCATGTGTCATGAGAGCTGTTTCTTCAAGTGTCTTGTTTACCATCAGTAGATTTGGCTTGTTGTGGACAGATGCAAATGTTGGGGGCGTGCATATAAATGATCCCCAACACTTACATCATGGTTGGGTTTGTGTTGAGAAGGACTTTTTTCTGTTGAGTTTTTGATTTACGAGATTTACATAAGAAATAGGAGGCAATGGTGTTTGAGACTCACAGTATGTGATGTCCATGTACTGAACTCTTATTATTTTACTATGGCAAGGTTAATTCAATTTTTCATTCTAGGGCACCTTTAACTATGTACAGATGAATTTATTTATCTTGTTCCTAAACAAAATCAGAATTAGAGTAACCATTTACCATAATTGCAATAATTTCAGGTACATGATTTAATTTCATCTTTTGATTATACTCAGCGAAAACCCCTTATAATAGATTGCACCAGTAATACCATTTACCCTTACATAGATTGTGTACATTTTTCAATGTCAAGGTAGTAATGTGTAGTGTAGCTGGTACAAATTTAGTTTTGGTAATTTCCTATATTGTGCGTCTTTGACATTTGTCATCCACCAACACAGGCCGCCTGCTGCTTTTGGGCCCTGATTCAAACCTACAACCAGCAGTATCCAAAATAATCATCCTGCCTCAATTCCATACGATCAACTCAAGCCAAAGAAGACTCGAGATCAACATACCTGTGCCAACATGGTGTATTTTTTTTATTCTGTCAATTGCAGGGTGGACATCTAGTGGACAAAATGAATACTCCAAGCCAAAACCCCTATTTTTTTTCTGGTGATTTCTGTGGATTGGGAGTGTGGGAGAATAAGTCACTCTTGTATTCACTCAAGCCCTTAACAACCCTGCTTTGAACTGCCATTTACATAGAGATTGAGGTTTCGATTAGTCTTGCCTTGAACTAATGTACCAAAGGAAATTGGGTTTTAAAATCCCCTCCCTTTTTAGCAATTGGAAAGTATCAGGTGGTTCAAGTAAGAGCATGGAATGAAATATCCTGGTCTTGGCTTAAAAGAGATTTGGGGGTTGTTGTTGTTGTTTGTAAGGATTAAGCATGTATGTTCAGTATCATTTGTTGTTATATTTCCATGTTAGCTTTGGAATACCATACTCTATTAAACAAGTTTTTGTAAACAGTTAAGTGGATTAGATAAATGCTTCAAACGAAGATGCTTGCTTTGGAAGAAAATTTTCAAAAGAAGGCTTTTATACCAAGGAGGTAAGGAAATTTGAGATAATGAATACTTGTTGCCATTTCAGAGCAAGGGTTTTACGATCATACTGCAAAACAAAAATGAAATAAAAATGCTATAGTGACATCTAGTGTTGGGAAATTGTTTTAGAGCAACTAATTTACGTCAACTCGGGGCAAAATCTGTCTTAACTATTCCTTTGCACCTTTTTCCAACTGACTTAGTATTACCATCTCATCAACCAAAATGGTATTTATGTCTTGTGGTTTGACACGCTTCCAACTCAAAACTGCGAACTGGTTAATTCTATACCATGGCTGTTTCTTTGGCTCCTCTTTTACATGGTCTTCTTTTTTTTTTTTTTACTCCATTAGGCCCACTCACAAAAATCTGCTGACCCTGATCCTTTTTTTCTTCTTTTTCTTTCTTTTTTTTTTTACAGTCCGACAAGCAAACTTTTCACTTACTCGAACATTTCTCAAACATACCGCCAACAAAAACACATGTAGTCTAATAATTTCTGTCCTTTCGCAATTATATTGCCCTTACACGTTGGTCGCCTGCATTTTTGCTGGCAAGTGATTTTGTAGAGACAATTAAGTTGATCATACTGCATTGCCAATAGGTGGTGGTAAAAGTGCAAAAACGACATAGCTCTGCGCTTATAACTACAGTGTGAATGGAGTCTAACCTGACTCTTATAACGAAGTGTAATATTTAGTGGTATTTATTATTGTTTTATGACTTTACAATGTATTGAGTGTTTATTTGTTTATTATGATGTTATTTTTGTGGGGTTTCATATTAGCCTACATTATGTTATTTTAGTGCATTAATTTAATAATCCATAAGAGTGAAATATATTTCAGCTTAATTGTTCATATTTATTGTTCATATTTATCAATTAAGAATTGTTTCGTTTCAGCGCTGAAAATCGGTTTCATATAGAGACCCCATGGAATGTAATTCCGTGATATGTCTGTCAATACGCACAAGACCCCCTCGCGATCCAAAAAAGAGAGAGAGCTGCGAACCAATAAGAGCGCAGCTTCTTAATACGGCGAGTCAGTGTTTGCCTGAGGTGCTTGTTGTCTCGCATCTGGTGAAAAGAAGTTAATAGTGGATGAGCATTTGTAAAGGCGACAGTTTGTGAAGAAACTTCAGAGGAGCAGGACGCGCGCGGGCTAAAACTCAAAACATCCTCGCGCAAGCGACTGTCAGGAAACATCTGAAGCTGAATCTTTCCCTCACACTTTTGTCTCCACAAAGATTTTACTTTTCCCCCACTAGTGCACGTTTTGACATTTTGAACCAATGTCTTGTCACTTTCCTTCAGCTCGTCGCTGATTTATTTTTCGGTCGATGTTATTTTTTTATTGTATTTTTTTGTGCTGAGGAGCAGTTGGAAATATCAAGATGGACTTGAGTTCCCCGTTTTTTCTTGGTCTGATACTAGTTCTTAACGTTTTATCAGCAGCCCAGGACACAAATGAAGATATCCCAGAAGGAGCGTCCACCTTGGCATTTGTGTTTGATGTCACCGGCTCCATGTACGATGATTTAGTGCAAGTAATTGAAGGAGCATCGAAGATTTTGGAAACATCCCTCAGCAGACCCCAGAGACCTCTATACAACTTCGCCTTGGTGCCTTTTCATGACCCAGGTATAACACAACGCAAATTACTTTTAATTATAAAATAAAATGTAATTCGTTAGCCTAATTCTTGCCCGTTAATTCTTACCCTTAAAACATTTACACATTAAACACATTTTCTTGAAAAGATCAGTTGCGTTAGACAAGACTTGTTTTCAGGGTAGCCTATACCTTTTATGATTTAAGCATAAATCTAATGCATTTTATTTTGGTTTATTTAAACAGACAATTTTGCAAAAGAAGAAAAATTAGCTATAATCTGAAGACAAAGTCTTATTGTGTTACACAGCTTTGCTTGTCAAGTAAATGTGTCTTGTTTTAAGGATGTTTACATATGTATCTCATCTAAAAGAGGGACTTGTTGCCAGAAACATGACAAATCTGTTAGTTTGCTGAGAGTTGCTTCATGCTGGAGTATCTCACACCTACAGGAGGTATAAAAGCATTGTTTGTAGTGCCCAGATGTTCTATGTCCCGAATTCACTGTCATTATCATTCCATCTATCCAGGCGGAACAACCTTGGAAGCATCCGAAAACCTGCTAGTGCAGCCACACTATAATGACTGTACAGGACAGTTAGATACTCTAGTAACTGTAACAATTAGGTATTTTCTGAGTACAGAGGCATGGGTAAAGATTCAGTATGTTCCTTAAAATATACCTGATCTGTATAAAATGAGTCCCTGAATGATCAAAGACTCTGATTTTGTGTTTTGGGTCTGATTCAGCCTCTGAACATGTCGAGTTCTTGGGGATTTTTGGCTTTGTAATCAATTTCAAAGCAAGTTCACTTATCTAATCTAAACAAAGCCTAAAAGAGAAAATGGCATGTAAATGATAACATTTCAGGGTAAGTAATGTTTTGTGGTAAATATGGTACAAAGGATTAAAAACAAAGTATCTAGACTCTCCAAACGCCTTCGAAGAGAGAGAGTCTCAAAAGAAAGTATTGTCTCAAGAGATGTAAAGCCTCCCCCTTCTTCGTTCCGAACTGAGTCTGACCTAAAGTGTCCAAAAGCAGCATGCCAAATACATTTTCCATCCACTCCTTGGGGTGCTCAGGAATTTCTTTCAAGATGCGCTCTGTATCTGGTTATTTCTTCAGAATGCGCTGTCCACTGTAACTAAACCGAAAGATTTGCAACACAAAAGAAGACCCTTAGAGCGGGAGAGGGAACGAAAGATTGCTTGTTCCTTCGCAAAATCAGTAAATCAGTATTCCAGATGTGTGCAATCATGTACTGAAATCAGGCTATTGCCTGTTTGTTTGCAATATTGTAGATCGTTTTGAGAAGCCTCACAGATGCGTAATGCGGCCAAAGGAGTGGAAAATGCATTATTTAGACAACACATAACATGCGCAGCTAGTTTGTCAAGAAATTTTCAATCTGCGAGTGGCTTTCTGGATAGTGTCCATGTTTTTTATTGCATAAATCAAAAAACAACTCTGGTCCCAGGAAAGGAAGTTTTGAATCAAACTCAAACTGTTGACTGCTGGTTATGTGTATAGATTTAAATGTATTTTAAATAATAATGATTAGGTAATTTAGCATATTTAGCTTCTGATTTAGCCACACTTCTCAAGGAATTTCAGTAGAAAAATTAATCTAACTAACCACCAATTATTTGGTATGGTAAGGAAAAGGCCTGGTTGAGTTTTTCTACTGGTTACTCAGACTTTTGGGTCATTTTCACTTCTTTGATTACCTATCTAAACTAAGTAAACAGATAAAAATGGTTGGTTGGTTGGTTGAATTGATTCATTCATTATAAGCATACTAAAGTATGGGTGGATAAAACGCTTGCATATTAGAGACTTAAAAAAATGTAATCTTTTACTCTAGAAACTCTCTAACTGCGACCTGGAAGAGGAAATAGAAAGTCCCTTGGGCACTGAATAAGGGTTAATAGTCAGTGGAGGTTTCAATGAGTTTCAGATGTCCAGAGATCTTTTAAAGAGCAGTTGGCCCGTTTAGCAGTGTGTGGCCACAGGCTCCCTGTGCTACTGCTTTCCTGAGAGTCCAGTGATGTACTTCTCACACACATACTGTGCGTTTACAAGTACACACACATACATAGGCCTGTAAATATCACTGTAATCTTAGTTCCTTAACTTGCGTGTGTTTCAGTGACTGAAACTGTTTCTCATACAATTTCTCACTCTTTTCAAGGTCTTTTTATTAATACTATTTAAATCCCATTATTATGTGCACGCTTTGAATCTCTCCAAGGCTTCTGGACAGACTTTGATGAGCTGGATAGATAGTCAGATCAGGGACAATCAAGAAAATGCATTAATTTCATTCTTGTCACCTTAAAACCGTCAGAAAATGTTATGACAAATAATATAAACTTCAAACAGAGAATAATCAGAATTGGCATTCTTGTGGACTCATTACTAAGTGACAGGCTGAATTCTCCAGGTTCCTGAAGATCCTAATGATGACAGCTGGGTGGATATGAATATCAGTCAGCTGTCTCTTCCAAAGCAAATAATTCCCTTTTGTCTTTCTGTAGTAAAAGGGGGAAAACGCTGTTTTGATATGAGCTTTATTTCACTTTCTTTCTACTATAGAGACACTGATCTAACGTCCATGGACTGGAATCAGCAGTTTTCCCGCATGCTCGGCTAGGACCAGTGACCGGCCTGTCAGTCTCGTGTCTTTCCGATTTTGAGCTGGTCCATTTTGTTGCCAGCGACACAGGCTATAGCACCAGCTGCGCGTTCTCGCTCTTTTTCTCTCTGACTGCGAAGTATCACATTCACCTCCTCTCACTCACTCATTTCATTCGCTTCGGTTAAATAGTGCTTGTATTGAGAATAACTGTACTAATTCGTACAGGTTTTGGGCTCACCCCAAAAGTGTGCGCAAGTACCAAAATGAGTGGCTTACTGTGTGTAAACGGTCAAATACACACTGAATGTCAGAGTGCCCGTGCTTGTTGAGTATTCCCAGCAAGCAATAACCGTCATTTCACTGTCTCTGTTAACAATAGACCCGATATAGTCAGGCTATGAGAGTAACCCACTTATAGCCAAAATAAATAATTTGGTTGCTGTTTTTGCCAAAATAACTTGCGAGATGTATGAGGTACATAGTTTAATTTCTTTGAAATGTTCATGTTTTATCTAGATGACTAGTCTATTCTTGGTTGGAATTAGACATCTATTACATTTTCACTGACAGCCCAAATTTTACATTGTTTTGGAGTGTTTTAGATGTCTTAAGCACAAAATTGCTTGTTGGGTTCAGGTAAATGCAGTCAGTTTTGGAATGTAAATAGTTAATAGTTAAAATAGTGCAAAGATAACACATGTTGTATAACCGTATATTCTCTCCGTGCATAAACTCTTAAAGTGACAGCAGCCTAATATACCTGTTGCTGTCTGTCATGTTAATCAAAGGACAAAGAGAAATTCACTCTGCTCTTGACTGACTAACGTGTGTATCTTCAACCTTTTTTCTTTAATTTTTTCAACAAAGAATAGTATACAGTTATTTTACATTTGATATTTTTCTTTAATTTCTGTATTATTTCTTACCTGAATATACCGGTATATTTATTGTAAAAAACAAAAAAACAAAAAAAAAACACGTAAAGCCCTGTTTATTGCATATCTCTTTATTCTGTTGAATTTCATTTTGATGTTGTTTGCAATTTGTTCTTTTTTTATTACGGAAATCTGAATTGGCCAAGATAATTGCAATCAGTGCATCTCTACATCCCATCGCAGTTGAAATGAATTAACCAAATTGTTTGACAACCTGCTTTGTGAATGAACAATGACATGCTTACAACTTGTTGAAAATCACCGAAACTTTTAAGGAGCATTGCAGCACTCTTCAATTTGATTGGTCGCATCTGCTCCCTTTAGTTAGACCTGTTACCAACGCTTTCAAAACGGGATTGGAGGAACATAATGCTTGCAATGCTTTTAACATTTTCAAAGCTCATTTCCAACAGCTCTTTGACCCTTTTGGTGCTTGTCCTTAGAAGCTGCATTCATCTCAGAATGCCCCTAGATTACAAGGGGATTGGCGTGAACACGGCCCGTAATGATGCCATTAGGCAAGAATTCATGACGGTGGGTGGGGTGAGTTAAATAGGGTTTCAGAGTACAGTGGAGTATGGTGTAATTCTTCTGTTTCATCTCTTTAATGATGAGGAGCGAATAATATAACAGTCTCTAATTTGAGAACAGTGATTCCAGTGAACTCTGATTCCGGTGCCTCAGGTGTTACACAAGGAGCCATTTAAAAAAAAAAGTGCTACCTAGTAGTTACTGTAAAGCACTTAAAACTATTCAAACAACCTAATATTTATAGGGGGGCTCATGACATATATGACAATGACACATTAAATTGTTCAAAAGTGGCAGTAAAACATTTAAAATGTAGCTACTGTAAAGCACTTAAAACCATTCATTTGTAATACTATTTCACAATAATTATATATTTACTGCATATGATTCAATAAATGCAGGTTTGGTGAGCATAAGGGACTTCTTTCCAAAAAAAAATCTTACTGACTATAAACTTTTGAATGATAGTAAGTAAACTACAAGCATTAGGAACAATTTGCTGCAGTTCTTGGGATTCCTTCTAGATTGTGACCATATATTTGGCCATTGTTTGCACTTTCTGAGCTGTTGGAATTGTTTTGATTGGACACAGAGATATTCTGTGACCTTTTATGTCTGGTGCAGTGCAAAGGTCGAAGTCTGCTGGGAAGTTGAACTTGAGATGATTTTGGAATGAAGGATGAAAGGACAAAAGATGACATTTGGCCTCAGTATGATTTTCAGATGTTTGAAAGACAAACATGGATACCATTAGAGTATAATTGCATTAGAAGCTGTTATAAGTTAGTGGAAAATTATTGGCTCTTTTTCAGATGTTGAGCAAAGTTACACTTTCTTCAGGCCAAATAGTTGCTTATGCAATTTTTTTTGAAGTACTTTGATATCATGCATACATTTTTATTCTTTAAAAATGAAAAGATAAATACCTCAGTGAGCCATGCTACCCTACATAGGCAAATACACACAAATACACAAATTGATTTATATGATCTGACAAATATGTTTGACTCAATTATGCCAAAAAGGTGTTTTTCTTTGTTCTAATGTTAGTGGAGCTACTGAGTTTTAGCCTTTTAGGGCCTCACAATCTATCAGGTGTTTTAAATGGATCCTACTATGCCCTTTTTTTCAAAAAGTCTTGATCAAAGTTTTTCCAGGGTCAAAAATTGTCTTCATTGATGGCTGATACACACACACACACACACACACACACACACACACACACACACACACACACACAAAACGTCCCCTATCCACGTGATTTGCAAACCCAATACTGACAATACATTTAAAATAAATGCAAAGGAGGAGTTTGTTATTTTTGGTTATCTCATTTTGATATCTCATATTATGTATGCTCTCTTACCTTAATGTTTGTTTCTTTTGTTCTTCATTGTTTACACTGTTTAACGGTATTTTGGTGTATAATCATATCAATATTAAAAAAGTAGCATTAAAAAGTTTATTAACAAATAATCTAATTAATAAAAATAGCAGCTAGCTAACAACAACTTGTTTGTTCTGGTTTCACCATATGTATTTCATATGTAATTTACTACACATTGTGAATACAAATAACCAGAAAATACTGTGAATTATTAAGGATAATTCTTACTATCCACTCTTGCTAAATGGGGTAAGCACACTTGCATTTTCATTTCAGAGGTGTTTGATTAAATGATTATAAACCAATTTGTGAGTTAAGTGTTGGACAGATCAGTTGTTTTACCCCATAGACTGTAAAAAAAGATGGATGACATGCCTTCACTTTCTTCTGTTGACGTAACTGAAACCACCAGTGGTCAAATATGGCGCTGACATCTTGGGTTTCAAGTCTGTGCAGTGAGCGCAAAGTTGAGTCGCAATATCAGGGTTCCAATTACTCTTATCAGATTAAAGTTTAAGCTCCAATCTCCTTCCGAGGTTCCCGAAAAATGTCCGTTAGTGCATCAGGGACTGCTTTGCTCAAAGTTATCAATCTCTTAACAACACACCCATGTTTTTTATAAAATCAACTAACTAAAATGTAACTTATTTAAAGAACGAACACTTGAACATCAGCGTGATTAAAAACTGTGTCGTGTAATTTGATTGTATAGTTTCTTTTGTCCCATTAGGAGTGGCCCTTCAGTGGCATTGAACACTGTTTTAAGGGGCATGTCTGCTGTCAGACTTCAGTCTAAAGGTCTACTGCTGTAATTGGCTAACGTATTTCCATTCGATATAGTTTTACCCTCTCTTTTAGTGCATTTTTACTATTACAGCTCTCATGTGGTTAACTAATCGTGAAAAATGTTGCATTACATTTAGATATATGGCATTATATTAGGGCATGAAAGGTTGCAGAGATTGAGCGGTTGAAAGCAGAATCTCGTGATATAGTGATATAGTTAAGAGATTTGTTAAATAAAACGGGAGTTTTGACGCGACTCCAGAACTCAGTCACTTATAAATGCGTCACTGATAAACTCTCACTGTTCACAGTTTCAGCCCATGCTGCTTGAACGATTGCAAAATGAGCTTTCTTTGATTGCTTTATTTATATAATTTAATCACGTTAAATAACAAATTATTTTCATCCTAAGAGAAACAACGCAATGAATCATTACATTTCAGATCAGGTATTAGAATGAACACAGTTACTTACATGTTACATGTTCCCTTTGACGTCAAACGATCCCCACTTTAAAAAACATGTCGTTTGCTGAGCCTGGTGTCAATAAAAGCTTTTTTTTGGACTAGCAAGGATGCTTTCAGTTCTGAAACGTACAGGATATTTTTATAATATGATGACCTCTTATATGTAAAAAGCAAAAGTTCATCCTTTTAAAATGAATCAGTTCAAATGAGTCTATGGTTGCAAATTGGACATTAGCGGACGTGTTTCCAGCTGTGCGAATACCGGCTGTTAAGACATTGCGAAAGATTTGTGTGAACACAGAAAACACTTTTTACATTTTTTGGGGGGGGTTTGTTTATCGTAAGTGTGGTTTATGTCAGCTGCACATGCGGAAACGCTTGTCTCTTTGTCAGAGTAAGAAACGTTTTTTGTGTGCAGTTCAATTACCCTGTGGTAATTCAAGGGAAACAATTCTCTGAATGCGCAACGTGCAACATGAACATCGGTCTTCCGACCTTTTACCATTGTGTCAGTTCAGTTGATTTTGATTCATATGTGCGAGGAAAAGAGAGCAAAGGTCGTCTTTTTTTTTAGCATATTCCATGGGCGGGATTATTTAAATGAGTAACATTGTGACTTCACAAGATCCGGAAGAAGTGTGTTTTAGTCCAAACAAGCCGTTTGTTGTAGTTCTTGAAAAGGGTTTTCTGTTAAAGTAAGTGTAAATCTTCCTTTGGAGTGGACTTTGAGTTTTGTAACCTTGCAGATATTTTTGGTGCTCAAACATTACACACACTAACTAAAGTTGAAAACGTGAAAAATCTTTCAGAACACGCCAGGCTGTAAGGAGGTGATTACTCTGCACTTCACAATTATGTAATATGATCAAAATTTGAATCTGCTACATGGGATAATTGTTTAGATGTTGAGAGGATGGGCTATTTTGGTAATTTGTGCATAGTTAAGTTTTTCATTCACAGCTTTTTTCAGTTTTTTGCTCCTATAGGAAAACTCATTTGGTCTGTATTAATTGAGTCTGTTTGTGTTTAGTGACAGGATTTTGGATGATGCAAGCAAGTACATATTTATCTAAATAAATGTTTAGTTTTTTTCTGTCAAGCATGTGAAATAGGTCAATTTCAGTTTGAAATGAATGCTTCACTTCTTTCGTCACAGCTCTCTGAAGTGCTGTTCTGATAGAATTAGTACTTTTGATTTATGATTATTAGCATACTGATGTTTTCATGTACTGTAATTATGGCTTTTACATTTTTCCTGTTGTGCTATATCCTGCCAAGTCATACTTATGTCATAGTCCCTCTCTATTGTATGTAAAATTAACATTGCTCTAAGATATCGGCATCAGCATCAGCTATCAAATCAAAATATCAAAATATTAGTTGACCACTAATATGGAAGTATCTGTCTGGATACATCACAAAAAAACAAAACAAAAAACTTTTGAAATGATCCTATAAGCATGATAGAATTATACAATTATGAATATAGGCTTATTATTATAGGAATGAATAAAGTGAATTATGAATTATGCTTGATGGTGCAACTACAGTAGTTAGCCTGTGATCAGGTTATTGATTTAGTTGACTGTTTTCATTGGATGTGAAGCCAGCAGTACTTGAGACACCAAATGTCTTTCTTTTTTTAACTCAGAAATTTGGGGGGAAATCCACAATGAGATGGAACAAGACATTTAGCTTTAGTTACAGTTCGACAAAGGTCAAAATAAATGAGAAGTGAAACAATTACGCACAAAATTGCAGACAGTCCTGAATTCGACCGGGTTTAGATTTCTCAGAGGAGCTTTAAATGAGCTGAAAATCAGTATGCAATTCGTTTAGTACATTTTATGGAGGCTGTGTGAGGAAAAAAACACTGACTTGATCCAATTCAGAATTAAGCATGTATTTAAACACCCATTTAACTGACCTCCTCCATAGGGGAAAACTAGTCTCATCCAAATGAGAGCCAGCTTAATACTGCATATGACACGACATGACTAGTTTTCCTAGAAAAAAAACATTGAAAGATTGAGAGTAGCAAGAGATTTCTTCATAATGATTTTCTATACTTTTTATGGAATTGGTTAGCTTTCATGTCTTTTTTCATCTCTCCCCTGCTCTCGACCCCTGATTTGCATTCCTTTCTGAGTCTGTCTATTCCTGTCTTTCTTCATCCCTTTTTGTCTTCCCTTTTTTCTCCCAGGGGAGTCACCGTCTCACTGCCGAAACATTTCCTGAGCGGCTGAAAAAACGCCACTCAGCTCCCAGCTGGCATGTCAGCATCTGCTGTGTCTGTGTTATGATCTCTGGTCTGACTTTTGGTTTTACAGAGCAAGTGATGGACACCTTCTGACCTTCAGTTTAGGCTTTTCTTTAGAGGCCAACCTGCTGAAAGTTTTGTGGTGTGAGTATGAAAGAAGTGTGAGGAAATGGATTGTTAGACGGAGTCCTCTCTGGGTTTGTGGTTTTGAGTGAACGGAGCATGTGTGTGGTCGATGATTCGGGCCAGTGGTGCAGGGTCTTTGTCTATAGGATATCTGACACAATGGAAAAAATGCACTCCACATCAGAGAAACATTTGCTGTTTATTGAAAGAGTTTGTGCACTTTACATCATATAACATTTTGGCCCTGTTGGGCTCATATGAGTAATGACAAATACTTTGCACCAATATACAGTTGGTTTCCATTAAACTTGCCATTGACTTTGTTACAATAAGCAAGCCCTCAAAGCTCATACTGTACCAAAACAGGATAAACTTTTGCTATAAAACCGATGATATATGATGCAAAATACAATTTATTTTTTTGTTATGTTCATCCTATTCAAGCTAATGCTGCCAAGACACTTGAGTCAGTCTAGCTTTTCAAAGCTCTCGCATTTTTAACAAAACATTGTGCAGCTATGTTATCCAAATATATTGTTACTTTGGTCACACTTGTAAACCAACAGCGTTCACATCGTACAATTCAGTTAAATCCAGTTATTTCATGACATGAGAAAGTTATAGACTTGCAATCAGTGACTTGGCAAGGCTTAAAAGAAAATGTATATCAACCAACGCTCTATATGTTAGGTCCAGCAGTCTTACATTGCAGCCAATGGTTCTGCTTTTTATATTATTGTATGTTGAATGTAATGGAAGCCACATGTTATGTAGATATTATTCATATAGAGTAGCTGAGATGAGCTGATTTATAGTGAAGTATCGCTCAAGAAAAGGACCAAGAAACTTTATTTTTAAGTATTAACTGTTTTGAACATGGTCCAGACAATTTTTTTTTTAGCATATGATCATGAAATGAAAAGTTTAATTTCCTCCTATAACTTATTTTAACTCTTCTAAATATGAGCTGACAGGACCATTAATTCAAATATTGAGTAAAAAGCCAAATAAGAGGCTTTTAGGACATGTCCTAAGGGTTTTCTTATGCTCCCTGTCACTAGAACCTTCTTGGTGTCCAGCAGCAGTGCATGTTGGGAAGAACATTTTGCACAATGCACCTTGACCACTTGTGCAAGATTTATTTGTTTATTTTAAAGGGATTTAAGAATTGAGAAATCAACTTTCTCTTGAGCTTTTGATATATAAAAGGTCATGGTAATATAAGATTATCCTGTAAGTTTCAGAGCTGAAAACTTTTATAGACACCAGGCCCAGAAAACGATCGTGAGCTTCATTCTTACGTCATCGCGCGACGAAACACTGCCTCTACAAAATGTCTAATTCAGTAGCCCCGCCCACCGTCTCATGGAGGTGATCAGCTCGCTAGCCAGCAGCAATAAACAGGCTGAAGGAGATAGCAAGATATTGTGGAAGAACACAGTCACTGCATAATGCCGGAGACACACTGCAATAATGGCATGGCGTTTCTGTTGCGTGTCAGCCGCGGGGCGGCTGCGTGGCGTTTTCCCTGTCGTTGCACACAAGAAGCGTGTCTGACGCAGCACTGCTGCTGTTATTGATGTGCAGGGAAGCCCTATACTTCATGATAAATATAAATATATTGCCTATTGATACAGCAAAGACAACGTTGGCAGTAGCCTATTGACCATACATATCTACAGTATTGACGGCAAAATAGGCTACAGAATATTTGGTTCAGTATTGACATGTTTAATTGTTCAAAATTGATAATTATGTTGTTTTTTTATTATTACATAGTCCTATATCTGCATTTATGTTAACCTAGAGCCTTTAAACTTGAAAATGTCATTTTATTAATATGTATTTGTGTCAAAATGACATACAAACATCTTTTCCTATACTACTTTGCCTGGAAGCGCTTGTAAAATAGGCGTCTCTTCTATTTCAAGCATGCAGCCGTGAGTGTCACGCAGCCAGTGTGCAAGCTCTAACCGGTTAGCATGGGAACCGAATTAAAAACAGACATGCCACGCAGCCGAGATGCTCACGCCACGCTTGCAGTGTGTCCCCGGCCTAAGCTTCCTTTGGATCCTAATATTAGGAATTTGTGATACTTCATTTATTTTTAATAAAGTTCCAGCTCACATGGGGAAGAACGTTTGTGTGTTCGCTTCAAGTCTTATATTTCCCTCAAATCATCAATGTACATAATGATTTCACCCTGTGCTACAAGATACACCCATCGTGCAGCTCTTCTGTCAGAAGACGAAAAATTGAGTTGCTCAAAATTGAGCTTGTGTGTATATAATGTGCGCGTCTGGTGTTAGATACCTGAGGCGCGGCGCGGTGCTGAGCTTCGCGTCCAGTGTGCGACCCACTTTAGGCATTAAGAACATTAACCGGCTTAAGAACATGCATGTAAACGCACTCAAAGTGTTCTTTTCCTCTCTAGGCAGGTTTTTTTAGGTTTATTTATCAAAATGTTCTTTTATATATTTGTGTGATGTTCTGTATTTCTATCAACTTAGCTCAACCAGTAGTTACCTGGTTTTCCCAGTTGCTCTCATCCAGGTACTGACCAGGCTCAGCCCTGCTTAGCTTCAGTGTGAAACCAGTCTTGGGCTACAGGGTGATATGGCCTACACCTTTATTTTTAGTTTTACAAATCTTCGCATTAAAACATTAAAATTTGATAAGTACTCAACTAAACAAAATACAAACCTGATTCCAAAAAAGTTGGACACTTTCCAACACATCTAAAAAAATGTTGGAACAAGGCCATGTTTACCACTGTGTGGCATTCCCTTTTTTTTAAACAATCTGCAAACGTCTGGTGACTGAGGAGACAAGTTGCTCAAGTTTAGGAATAGGAATGTTGTCCCATTCTTGTCTAATACAGGCTTCTAGTTGCTTTACTGTCTTAGGTCTTCTTTGTCACATCTTCCTCTTTATGATGCGCCAAATGTTTTCTATAGGTGAAAGATCTGGATTGCAGGCTCGCGATTTCAGTACCCGGATCCTTCTTCTTACATGATGTAATTGATGCAGTATGTGGTTTGGCATTGTCATGTTTGAAAATAAAAAGTCTTCCCTGAAAGAGACGACATCTGGATGGGATGGGAGCATATGTTGTTCTAGAACAGTGGTTCCCAACCACTTTCCTGAAGGCCCACCAACAGTTAACATCTTGCATGTCTCCTTTGTCTGACACACCTGCATCAGGTTTTGTCACTACTAAGCGGATTACTTAAATCAGATGTGTTTGAGGAGAAATGCAAAATGTTCACTGTTGGTGGGCCTCCAGGAACGTTGTTGGTAACCACTGTTCTAGAACTTGGATATACCTTTCAGCATTGATGGTGCCTTTCCAGATGTGTAAGCTGGCCAATGCAGAACGCACTCATACAACTCCATACCATCAGAGATGCAGGATTCTGAACTGAGCGTTGATAACAACTTGGGTTGTCCTTGTCCTCTTTAGTCCAGATTACATGGCGTCCCAGTTTTCCAAAAGCAAATTTTGATTTGTCTGACCACAGAACAGTTTCCACTTTGCCACAGTCCATTTTAAATGAACCTTGGCCCAGAGAAAATGCCTGCGCTTCTGGATCATGTCTAGATATGGCTTCTTTTTTGACCTATAGAGTTTTAGCCTGAAACAGTGAATGGCACGTGGGATTATGTTCACCGGCAATGTTTTTTGGAAGTATTCCTGAGCCCATGTTGTGATTTCCATTACAGTAGCATTCCTGTTTGTGAAGCAGTGCCGTCTAAGGGTCTGAAGATCACAGGCATCCAGTATGGTTTTCTGGCCTTGACACACATAGATTTTTCCAGTTTCTCTGAATCTTTGGATGATATTATGCACTGCAGTGAATGATAAGTTACTTGAGTTTAACTCTTTGCAATTTTTCTCTGAGAAATTCCTTTCTGATATTGCTCCACTATTTTTCGCCACAGCATTGGAGGAATTGGTGATCCTCTGCCCATCTTGACTTCTAAAAGACACTGCCACTCTGAGAGGCTCTTTTTATACCCAATCAGGTTGCCAATTGACCTAATAAGTTGCAAATGGTCTTCCAGCTGTTCCTTAAAGGTGCACTATGCAACTTTTCTTCCACTGGAGGGCGCCTATTCTAAACGGCTCGCGAGTACCGGGACTTTTATTATGACGGGACAGGACATAGTCGCTGGGCGCCCGCACTTCCGCTTTTTCCGGTCAGGTAAAAACAGCTATTTTTATCATATCAGATACATTTAAGGGGCCAAGGGCTTTGGCCATCCGTCCACTCTCTTCCCTGAACTGAAATGAAGTAGTGGGCTGTACTTTCCACATGATTGACATCAGGTTCAAGTACGCCAGGTTGGCTGGTGGTTATGTTGCCCGCATACCGCCTCCCATGGCCGAGACTGGTATTACGATACCTGTCGGGCCGGGGCTAGTAATGCTAATGCTAATTAAGGTTGATATCTCTGCAGCACTATAACTTGACATTTTTTTAATGACATCATCGCCCTTATTTCTTCTCATTCTTTTGATGTGTGTTGGTCAATTTTTGGATATTTTTACCTTAATTTTTACACATGGTACCTTTAAATGTACATTTCACTTTTCTGGCTTCTTATTACTACCTGTCCTAACTTTTTTGTAATGTGTAGTAGGGCTGTACAATATATCAAAATTATCGAAATATCGCAAATGTACGTATCGCAACGGTATGCAATATCTGAATTATTTTAATAGGCTACTTCAACATTGTGAAAAGTGTCAGTTTTAGGTCGACACATAAAGCAGAGAATAGGCTGGGCATATGACTGTTACTTATGGGACTTGCTTGATATTAAAAAGAGTTATTAAACATAATAATTTGTGAAAAACAATAACTTACAGTCTCGCGCTATCTGAAACACATACACACACCGAAATGTGAACGATTTGTGACATAAATGTTTGCTAAAACACTGCTAATCACTTTTAGAAGTTGTTTAGAAGAGAATGTGAAACACAAATGCTTTCATAATTGAAATAGATTTTACTCACTAATAGCAATATCGTATCGAATATTGCATTATTTAATAATAAGATATTGCATATCGCATATTTCTTCAATATCGCACAGCCCTAATGTGTAGCTCTTATAAAAACCAAAATAAGCTAATCTTTGGCATAAAACGTCAAAATGTCTTACTTTCAACATTTGATGTTATCTTCTATTGTGGATAAAATATAATTTTTTGAGAATTGTAAATTATTGCATTATTTTTTTATTCACAATTTGTACAGTATCCCAACTTTTTTGAATCGGGTTTGTATATAACACTGGCCTAGTGGTTTTTGATATTTGCCATTTTGGTTCCGTTCTGCTTTTGTTTGCTGTTTGATATAACAGAAATGGCAGCTCTTATCAGTTGGGCATTGTGGTGGTGGCACCAGTGCGACCTCTTAACAAAATTTACTTGCATCAGCAGGACAAACGGTTTATTTATTTAAACATTTTTAAAATTAAATAGATATTTACTGTCACTTTAGATCAACTTAATCTTTGTTTAATAAAAGTATACATTTCTTTTGGCCACTCACTAACCATCCAGAAATCCATCTATCATTTGTCAGTGATTGAAACTATTTAAAAATGTTGTGTATTTCTAAATTGTCTTTGTGTATTTCTACACCCACTGTAAACATTTCTCTTTGCGAGCATTGGTTAGAGGTGGCTGAAATGCAACTTTACGCACAACTGCCAGCCTGTATGGAGAGGTTCTTGAGACTCCAGAGACACCAGCTTCAAATACCTGGCTTTTTATAGCTATAATTTTGAAACAAACTTTCCTTTATAAGCCTTTCCGAGTTCTTTTTTGCTGTAAATTACTCACAAGTTATCCATTCAGTTGTCACACAATATTAGATTTTTTAATGCCTTTTGGGTAACATTGCATCATTTCATGCCTTTCATCTTCAGAAAGATCTTTCTTCCTCCCCATCATAAAGAACTTGCTTAATGATGTAAAACAACTTATTTAAGTAGGATATCCATTTACTCAAACAAACCTGTCTGAGATGGATACCAGTTATCTAAAAAAAAAAAAAAAAAAAAAAAAACAATTTCTTTTGAAAAAAAAAAAAAAATCTGAATTTATTGT
Organism: Pseudorasbora parva; assembly: GCF_024679245.1. Taxonomy (NCBI): domain Eukaryota; kingdom Metazoa; phylum Chordata; class Actinopteri; order Cypriniformes; family Gobionidae; genus Pseudorasbora; species Pseudorasbora parva. Next base: position 31,551,307 of record NC_090186.1, on the reverse strand, counting down.
ACTGAAATCACTTGCATAATAATTCGGAACACAGTGTAGTTGTATGGTGACTGATTATGTATTTTGGGAGGAATAATGGCTTATATAAGAGTTATTTGATATTCAATACAAACCATTTAAGTTTTGTACATCCTTAAGTTCTGATTATTTGAAGTATTTTGTTGTGCTGGTGGCAGCTGCAGTCACATACTGAGAGAAACATCTTGGCCTGTTTCGACAGTTTTATGGGGTGCTGTCGCATCAACAGCCATTCAAAGGTGTCAATCAATTTTTGGACACTCCTCCAGAGAGCTCCTACTGTAAACCCTGAGCCTCCCTTAGCCAATGACATATGCCCAAGGCCAAACCAATCATGCTACTGGCCTAAATTAGAAGCAGAGATTTAGACCCCTGAATTAAGTGTAGTTCTTGCATTCTGAAGTTGTCAGCAATAGCTTGCTTCTGTTCTATTTCATTAACACAGACTTTGTAAATATTGTCTTTGATGGCTTCAATGTCAGCTAAATTGCAATATTTTTGTCTCCATACTCCAGGCTATAGATGTTTCAGCATGTAAGACTATGAATCACTCAATGGTTTGCTGAGAGCAATGTGGATTTCGTTTATTTTTACACTCCAGTCATTTAAACGTAGCAAAACATTAAATGTGCAGGAAATTGTAAATTACTAGTATTTCCAAGTCGACTAGCAGCAGCATTATCGGTTAATCAACTAGTCAGCTGAAATCCGACATACCTACTTAATATAATAGCAATTTCTTCCTTATCTTGACTTGTTAGGAACCCACAAATTCACCTCCTTCCATTCACCTCCTTCCATGTTTCTTTCACAAATAAATATTGACATCATTTGTCTATCAACTTTAGGGCAGGAGTGTGGAGTTTTGTGACTTTGTCCTGAACACTGGTCGTTGTGATGTAGAGGCAACCCTAGCACATATTGAACTGTTCTTTTTCATCAGTCATCTTTTTTCCCTTTCTTACAAAGGCTTACTGTTTTGGTAGTTTCCTGGCAAGATGCTAAAGCATTTGAAATGATTATCCTGCATCAGTGAAATACTGCTGTTCCTAGAGGAGTCTGTGTAACATATTTTCTGTCAGTGGATTTTTTAATACATTTTATTACTGTTATTTCCTCCACATGTTTAACAGTTTATAATGTTAATTCTGTTAGTAATTTTGTGTATTCATTATGTTCCTTGGTTAATTTTGGACTCGATTGCTGACTCATGTAACTACAACGTATAAATATAGCCACAAGTGGCAATCACCGGGGTCCAAGCACCAATGACCAATTTCAAACATTCCTTATGATGTGGTTTAAATTTAGATGTAATTCATGGGCAGGACATTTTTAAATGAATGTCAGCAGCTCTGAACTTTGTCTGAATCATTTATCTCGAGGCCCATTATTGTGACAAAAACATACAATTGTATTTTCAATTTAAATGGAGAGCAGTATACAAATTATAAAGTTATACAAATTATTTAGTTCTATGCATTCATTCAGAGTGATGGAAAGGGATAGAAAAACATTAGGCTTAAAAGTCCTTATCCTGTGTTTTTACACAATGTACAAATATATATCGATTTTCATAACGGTAGGCTATTCGGATTTGCTGTTATTAGCTGCTGAAATTTGATTGGCTGTTGGCGGCAATGTTTCCTGAAGTATCCAAGTCCCCATACATTTTTAGGGCAAAAAAAGAGAGGAGGAAATTCAGTACAAACACAATAGGAAACACTAAATATGGTAATCAAATGTCTCATCTTGAATCTGACAACAAAATGAGATTTAAAGAAAATGGCTATGGAAAGACTTTTATGTGAACATTAAAAAAGAGAGGATGATCTCATAAATGTGCCACGGCAATGAAACAGTAATTTAAATGATCTACACTGGCATCATAGTATTGTCATTGTGGTCAGTGCTCCGTAATAAATACAACATGTTTATCCCTGGAGCATAAACAGCATCTGATGCTCTTAATAATTAATTTACATAGTACATAGTGACTTTGATTCAGATCCTCCTGATTGCTGGAATAAAAGGGATAAAAACAAATGTTCAGGGCTGTTACTATGATTGCTTCCACATCTATATAAACTCTCTGGTCTTTGGCAGGAGAGATGTGGTGGAGGGTTAGTAACTCAACTTCCACAACAGTGGTTTCCCAGACTCCATCCATCTCTTTTTAAGGTTTCTCCTTTAGATTGACAAGCTGAAGTGACTTGGCCTTTAGTAAGGTAAACTAAGCTTAATAATAAAAATGAGCTTAATAATAAAAATAAAAGGCAGAGAGCATAGGGACAGCATTTCTAGGGATATTGGTTTAATAGCCTCACTTTGTGAGACTTTGCCACCTCGAATTTTTTATCCTGTTGAAATGTATTCATCTGTCTCAGGTTAGAAAGTTGCAGAGCCGTTTTATGTTAGTTTCATGTTTTATGTTTTAGTTATTCATGAGAAAATGTTTTGACTTTTATTGATCTAAGCTGACCAAAAATCAAATAGCTCAAATACATAAATTACTTCATCTTTATTTTTATCATCATTAATTTCTGTTCGTAAATTCTAAGGTTTTTCCTCTCTTTTATGCACCACAGTCTTAAATGCAACACTTATTTATTTTTTACCATCCTTCTAAATGTTTTCCTAAATTAATTTTTTCCTTTTCAAAGATATTCTAATGCAACTGGCATTTAAGAACCCTCACAGCACAGCATGTTACCATTTATCTTTTTGCTTTTTTTATGTTTCCATGTACTTTTTGACCCGGCTTCTCTTAACTGTGATGCCGCTTTTAGGTCAGAGGAGAGGTAAAGAAGACCAGTGCCCAGGCTGCGAAGATAAAACTCTTTAATCGAGAAAAACGTCCCAGGACTGTGTAAACTTTTCCATTCATGAAAGCATTCCCTTGAAAGCCAGTTCAGCATGCACAGCAGTCAAAATTACTATCCTGTTACTCTTAAACACGGCTTTGATCGCCTGAATGTTCTTTTTCTAAACTTCAAGGGTTTTTCACACTGCCAAAATATGGGCTCTCTGAAACAATCGCTCTTGAGGGAGATTTAAGTTCTGCAAGTATTTGTTTATACAGTGTTTTTCTTTGTTCACATAAACTAAAAGCAAACCATAGAAATTCACTCATACATTTTTATTTGCTGAAAATGGTAATATATACAAAAACAAAATACACTTCAGAGACGCTTTAGATATGGGGAATGCATCAAAATGATCTCAGAGTCCCTCTTGCACAGCCCCTATAATTTTTGTGTCAAGAAATTTGTAGTTTTTGGATTCTAATGCACTTTCTGACTTCTTCAATGTAAAATGCTTTTGAATTGGTTCAAAGGGGATATATTTACTGAGTGGTTTGGGAAAAGCTTCCCTTTTATAGGCTATTTGTTTGAAATTCTCCCTGCTTTTTACACAAGACTCAAACTAATGTGACTATTTTATTGTCTGATTACAATGTGTATGAATGTTGTGTGTAATTTGTTAAGTTCAGTACAGGCTGTCGTCTTGGCACCATTATAGTTATCTTTCACGCTTCCTTGGAAAAAAAAAACATGTTTAACAGTTTTACAGCTCATCGAACTTTGTACAAAGAAAGAAAGCTGGAAAGCAGAGACAACATGAGTTTAGAAATGGCAAACAAAGTCATTGGCCTTGCACACTGACACAGGCAACCGCAGCACAATGACCTCACGCCAGACTCTCTCATTGCTGACAGAAGAGCATACCTGAGTTATAAGGTCTTTCCGATTATGAATGAGAGCAGCTGATGGGAACATAATGAGAACAGGCTGGTCTTTCAGAAAAGAGCCACTGCCTGTTAGACCCAGCAGGGTTACCTACCACAGCATGCTACGCTAATTAATTCTATACTTGGAATGCACAGTTAAACAAATTAAAATGTGTTATTGCCTTGTATTACAAAACAGTTTATCTGTACCTTATTCTGGTCTTGTAGTTGTAACAAGCCACACAAATGTAGTATAAGATTTCAAATAAATTTTAAAAAAAACTAATTTTAAAAGTGTTCTCAGACTTTTTGGCCACTATGTATGTGATTTCTCAGTCACTGCACCTTTGTGACCTGTCTAGGTCTCAGAAAACCTTCTTACACAGAACAGGGAGCTTCCCGTCACCCCAGTTCAACTGTAACCCTTGATCCTAGACTTCCGCCACTGGCTGCCAATATAAATATTTAGCATCTGTGTGGACAAAACAGAACTGTTTTTATCTTTCAATCTATGAGGTCATTTGACAATGATCCAGCAGCTTATTTTTTGCCTCTAACAGCAAATAATTGTGTTTCTGCAGAGATTGGACCCATTACAATAACAACAGATCCAAAGAAGTTCCAGGATGAGCTGCGGGAGCTTTATGTCCAGGTGAGTTCATGCGCTTCACATTGGGTTTGTTGACATGTTTGATCACAGGTCAGGATTTGGATTCATATTCAGTCCAAACATGAATGAATGTTCAGAGCCTTAACAGCCAAATTATGACTACAGATGTGTTGTACTGTAATAAATATAGAATAGTCAGTAGAGAATAATGTTGTTTAATATTGATATTTTTTATGAAACCAGAGTAATGCACCAATGGAATCGCATCTTTGGCTTGTATGACCTGGCCGGTACAATGATATGAATGAGCTCCTTTGTGATTTGACAGTAAGGCACTTTCCTGATGATCTAGATTAGGGGTCTGGGGTCCAAAGAAAGTTTGAGAGAAAAATAAAAGATTTTACACAATGCATTTTTAGGGATTTCAAAATTAACAGATATTATCTAAAGATCTTTAAACCAACAATTATGAACACACTATATTGCCAAAAGTATTGGGACACCCCTCCAAATCATTGAACTTGAATTCAGGTTCCAACCACTTCCATGACCACAGGTGTATAAAATCAAACATCTGGCAATGCAGATGCTTCTATGGGTCGCTCTCAGGAGCTCAATGAATTCAAGCGTGGTACCGTAATAGGTTGCCACCTGTGCAATGCCGCGTAAAATCACAGTGGGGTTAGCTCATGCTAAGGATGAGCTAATTTTCTGCCTATTTTCTAAACTAATTTTCAATTAATTAAAATTAATTGTAGCCTATTTTCTGCCAGTCAATAGCTACAGACCTCCAAACTTCATGTGGCCTTCAGATTAGCTTGAGAACAGTGCATAGAGAGCTTCATGGAATGGGTTTCCATGGCCGAGCAGCTGCATCCAAGCCTTACATCACCAAGTGCTATACAAAGTGTTGGATGCAGTGGTATAAAGCACTGGACTCTAGAGCAGTGTTAACATGTTCACTGGAGTGACGAATCACGCTTCTCTGTCTGGCAATCCGATGAGAGCAAGACGAGTCTGGGTTTGGCGGTTGCCAGGAGAACAGTATTTCCCTGACTCCATTGTACAAAGTGTAAAGTTTGGTGGAGGGGGGGATGTGGTGTTGGTTGTTTATCAGGGGTTGGGCTTGACCCCTTAGTTCCAGTGAAAGGAACTCTTAATGATTCAGCATACCAAGAAATTTTGGACAATTTCATGCTCCCAACTTTGTGGGAGAAGCTTGGGGGTGGCCCCTTCCTGTTCCAACATGACAAGGTCCATAGAGATTAAGTCTGGGCACCAAACGGCGATACTTTTATGGTATCGAAAGAAAAACTCAGATACTATGAGTATCGAAATATTCTTTATCTTTTAGTGTCAAATTTCAGTTCCAAAAGCCAAGCGGTTGTGTCTGTGCGAGCTTTTAGTATACTTGCATGTAAGGACCTAAAACACTGGTGATTGGCTGTCCACCACCACGTGACGGGCAGGATTTCTGAAGATTCTCGCAGTCACTCAACAAAAGTGTAGTTGTTTTTTCTCATGTGTTCTACCGCATCGTTTTACAATGCCAAAGAGGTCTAAATTGTGGCTACACTTTAGAAAAGGGGATGCCGAGTCAGCAAAGAGTAACATGCGATAAGAGCACTGCAACCAAAGGCTGTGGTGTATTCACACTAGGCGCTCTGAACTGTGCCTGAGTGCTTTTGAGCCCCAAAGCCCGGTTTGTTTGACAAGTTTGAGCACTCCGTTCCCTGGCGCGGTTCATTTGGCCGGCACTGGCCCGCTTGAAAGAGGTGGTTAGAGCGCAGTTCGGTTGGGCTCAAGTGCGGTTCACATGCAGTGTGAGTGCTAACCGCGCCAGAGCACGGAACAGCTGTGTGCTACTGTCATCATTACGACAACAAACACCAAACTATTACTACTTTTCGATTTTCGATTAAATCAAGTATTGAGGTTTATAATGATCCTGGTTCTCACCTTATTGATTAACATTAATTGTAGTTTGCCAGAAAAACTTTTGTTTTAGTTTAAAACAAATTCAGCTGCCTTCGTAGTAATCTTCTGAAACGTGCAGTGCATTCAAGTGAAAATCGCTGCTCAGCATAAATGATAAATCTATTAGGCAGTCTATTAGTGAAAGCGTTTTTCTTCTGTTCTTCTTTCAAACAAAAAGTTGCATCATGAATGACGCAAGTGAGCAGCCTGGTACGTTAAGTGCAAGTTTGAGTGCAGGCCAGCGAGGGAGTAGGGAGGGGGGACAATCGTGCTCGGTGAAATACTTGACAGATAAGTGTAATTTTACTATTTAAACCGAATGCATCCCCATAACGTTGACTACAACTTTCTGTATGTTAGCTTGTGCTGCTAGTCGGTTGCAAATGGTTTCGAAAAAGTACTGTTAGGAAGCGGTATCGAAACTGAGCTATCGAAATTGGCACCGGATCGAAAGATTTTGAACAATACCCAGCCCTAATAGAGACATGAATGAGTGAGTTGTTGTGGAGGAAATTGACTGGATTCACTTCATGTGCATGTAAAGGCAGAAATCCCCAAACTTTTGGCGATATAGTGTTTTTTAACAAATTTAACAAATTCAATATTTTATTTACTATTTGATGGTGTTTCATTCATATTTCAAAATAGTGGTTCAAAATCTTAAAGGAACTGTATGTAAGAAATGTATTTCAATTAATCATAAAGTGGCCCTAAAATGTCACTTAGACATTAAGAAATCATGTTAATTTAAAATACTTATGTCACTGACAACAGTAGTCCGGCCAGGATATTCTCATTTAAAAGTTGTTGTTGCAGCCCTCAACTGATGTTGATGTTGACATGTTGTGTTCTGGCCTAAAAATCCACCATCCACCTATCTACCAATCACGAAGTCAGTAGTGTTTCAGCATCCGGGTTGCCAGCTCTGCTCTAGTTACCACAGCTGCAGATACAAACATTCCTTCTGTTATCCTGCTGCTTATCTGGCAACCTCGAGTCAGGGAAGAGGGGGAGAGGGGAGACACCTGCTGTACCAGTTTTAGCCACAATCTTACATACACTTCCTTTAAATCTTTTTTTATGTATCATCACTATAGTACAGTGACAATATAAAAACCAAATATTATTTAGTCTTTAAAATATTAATACATTATAATAAAAATTTTTTTTTCATTTAATATAAATTCATATATAAAGCCTCAAGGGAGTACCTCAAGCAAATCATTATATATTTGGGTGTCCTAGACATCAAAATCCCTCATCTAGATTTGTATTTGTTGCAAGTTTGGCAAATAACAGACTATTTTTGACCGATGTAATTGTGGAGGTGATTTGCCATGTTAACAGTTTGACATGGGCTGCCCATTTAGGAAGCAATGTCTGTTCAGAATGAGTCTAAAGTGTCCTCTGTGTGATTCTCGCTCTCAGCATCTGTCCCAGCTGTTTGGGCCAAAGCAGGGGAAATGCAGAGTGCCGACACACTGATTAAGTGCAGTTATGTATTGGCACAATTTTTTTCTCTGAGGCAGAAGTTCAAGCAGAGTAGGATTTGGTCTAGATTGTTTGGAGTTTGTAAAAGGTATTTAATATTTAAATCACTTTTTGCTGGTAATTTCTTTTCTAGAGCTCGAGAACAACCTGTAAATGAAATACAAGTACATTTACATTCTGAGTATGTAACATTCATAACATTCGTAACCTTTCCTAATCTTTTCATTGTTCTGTGTTTGCCATCTGCCGTTGTGTGTGTGTGTGTGTGTTTATGTAAAAAACAAACAAGCAAAGATCACTCGCTTCCAGATGTTTCATTAAGACACGTGCCCCTTGGAACTCATGAAGACAAGAAACTTAACTCTCCATGTGAGAAAGACAGCCATACCTATATTAGATACACTGATGTACACAAACATTAGAAAACTGGTTATTTTTATCCATGTCAGTTTAAAGCAAGGCATGTATCTAACAGAACTCTTGGAAGTCATCCAAGATTGTTTTCCACGTTTCATTCCAAGGTCAACATCATTTGCAGGCATGACTCCCTTGACAAGCTTTATAGCATGCCATGCATTTTTACTTTCAATGTTGGACCAAATTTACTTGCTGTCTGACCTGCCCATTTTCCAACTTGTTGCAATTAGGATGAATATCTGCCTTTGAGGAATTCAACTGTTCCATTGACAGGACACATTGATGGTGTCCTCACATTTATTTTTGATTTATTTGTGCAGCACTTTTTACAATACCCATTGTTCCATAGCACACTCTAAAAAATTCTGGGTAAAAAACAACCCAATGTTGGGTCAAATTTGGACTAACCCAGCAATTGGGTTGTTTTAACCCAGCGATTGGGTTGTCTCAAGCAAATATTTAACCCAACTGTTGTTTGTTTGTTTGCTTGTTTGTTTGTTTGTTGTTTCTTTTTTTGTTGTTGAGGGTGAGATGAGTAAGATTTTGTCTGTTTGAGTGTCTTCTTACATTGTTTTAAAAGTTCTTCTGTATTTATTACATTGCTACTGCATTGTTAATTCTTATATGTATTTTTGACTTTTTTATTGTAGGGTGCCTATAAGATCTGGCTAGGGACAACAGATGGAAATTAGCACTTGTAGCTAAGTCTGGCTTGTTTACAGCAAGTAACCTGTTGTTGATCTTTGAGCATTGTCCCTATCAAATAAAGACAATTCAAAAAAAGGTCAGGCTGACTAATTGATCACAGAAAACTTCAAACAAATCATGTGACCAGCATACTCAAGACAAACCAGGCTATGATAAATGATAAAAGGATTTGATGAAAACTCTTTCTTATTCCCCAAACAAGACACTAAATAGTATGTAACTCGTGGGTTAAGTTGCCTGTTTTAGAATGAACAGAGAGATATTTATAATGTCACAAAATATTTCTATTTCAAATAAACTGGTCTTTTGAACTGTTCTATTCATCAGAGAATCATGTATCAAAAAAAATGTATCTTGGTTTCCATAAAAATATTAAGCAGCAAAACTGTTTTCAATATTGACAACGATAAGACATGTTTCTTGAGAACCATATGATTAGAATGATTTCTGAAGGATCACAGATCATTTTGAGTAATGGCTATCATTTTAAATTTAAATTGTTTGTGTTTTTACTGTATTTTGGTCAAATAAACTCAGCCTTAGTGAATATAGGGAGACTCCTCCCCAAAAAAACAAGCTTTATGTCTGTATGATTGTTTTTTTCACATAATAAATGTTGATTTATTGACAAATAATTAATGATCATTTCAGGGAGGTGGAGATTGTCCAGAGATGAGCATTGGAGCCATCAAGATTGCCCTTGAAATCTCCCTACCAGGGTCCTACATTTATGTGTTTACAGATGCCCGATCAAAAGACTACAAGTTGACACATGACGTTCTTCAGCTTATTCAGCAGAAACAGTCACAGGTCAAATCATTATCTCGATTTTCAGCCACAATTTAGTAGAATTACTAAAAGATCTTGCCTGTTTTGGTCTGTAAATTCTATATTACATATTAGCATATTACTTATTTATCATTTGTAAGTCACTTGGATGGATAAAAGCATCTGCTAAATAATCAGTGTGTGTGGGCAGGTGGTGTTTGTATTGACTGGTGACTGTGATGACCGATCACATATCGGCTATAAAGTGTATGAGGAGATTGCCTCAACCAGCTCAGGACAGGTATTTCATCTTGACAAGAAACAAGTCAATGAGGTAAGACTTCATGGGGCTACTTATTTGACTTACCTAATGCATATCAATTTACAGTTTTTTTTGTGCTTCAGGCTATAACACATTGCTTCTATTGTATATTTCCAAAGAGTAATGATGAAATCCCCTAATATTCTGGTTTGGTTACCAGCCCAGATTTGTATTCACTAGACTATATCACCCATACAGTTTATGACGTTAACCTGAAGTGAACAAATTATTAGAAAGATTAGAAAAGATAATAGAGGTCCAGTGATACGGTATGCTCACAGATTAAGGTTTTATTTCATTTGAGCATGGTAACATGAACATAAGTCCAGGAAACTGATTTATAGCTCTCTGAAAACCAAGGATTTCAAAGAGTTAGCTCTTCTTCAATGTTCCCAAAAATTGCTATCAATCCTCTTATGTAGTCCAGCTTGTGATTCTCCAGAATTTTGAAATTCGAACACAAATTGAAATATTTAAGGAGACATGAGACTTTTTTATAGTTATAATTCCAAAAGCACAGATTCTCAAAATGTAGAGTCATCTCTAAAATCCTAGCACTTTGCTATAGATTTGTTCAATTTCTCTGTTCTTAAACTTAACCTTTGCTATGGTGTTTTTATTCTTGAATATATCTGATAATTTTATTTAACATTTTGCTTGTACAGAATTCAAGTAAGCATTAATTGGTATATTAATATATATATTATATATATATATATATATATATATATATATATATATATATATATATATATATATATATATATATATATATATATATATATATATTATTATTATTATTATTATTATTATTATTATTATTATTATTATTTTTTTATTATTTTTTTTTTTTGCCGCAGGTGTTGAAATGGGTAGAGGAGGCAGTGCAGTCCTCTAAAGTTCACTTGCTCTCAACTGATCACCAAAAAGGGCTTGCTAACACTTGGCAGATCCCCTTTGACCCTAGCCTGAAGGAAGTGACTGTTGCCTTAAGCGGCCCTGCACCAAACATCGAAATCCGAAATTCTCAGGGTAAGAAGAACATCTTTGTCTTCCTCTGTCTGTTTAGAGTCTTCCCAGAACCAACACATATAGTGTAGAGTGATGTAGAACTGAAGCATGAACTTATTGTGCTCCTAGGAAAACTTATTGGGATGAAGGAAGGTCTGTCTGAGCTCCTGCACATCCCAAACTCTGCCAAAGTCCTCAACCTAAAAGACCCAGCGCCAGGAATGTGGACCATAAAGGTGATGAACAAGTTCATCACAGACTAAGATGCGCATACACATTTGACAGGTCTTTTGTGTCAGTGTAGATGATTTAACTGTAACTGGTGGCTTTCCAGAAAGGTAAAGTTATTGCTTTAGTCTGTTTTATCTCCTCAGAATAAGAACAGATTGCAGTTTGATGGATAGGTACTGAAGGCCAAGGTTGTGTGGTGAAGTCATTTATGTCGTTGCTCTGCTCATGTTGTGGAATCTGTTGTATGGGCCTTTGATTAGCCCACTGTGTATGGGGTTTCTTCAGGGTACACAAAGTCCCATAGGGCCAGTAAAATGAAACAACAATATTTTCGTCTGATTGATTTGTGTGCCCTGAAGCTTGTGTACACATAAGGGAACCTCCTAAAGGCTGCTCGATCTGCAGTATAGCTATTCTTTAAATTCAGAGAGCTTTATGTGCAGAGGAATGTAAAGAGATACCATGTCATTCTCAATTTACTTTAGCACTGAAGAGAGGGGTGAGATCTTCGTCTGGCATGATGTGTGCAGAATCCACCCTATATCTGTTAGTTTATTTCCTTCTTCCGCCCAACCTCTTCTCCTCCCTCCCTTCATTTTTAGTATGTGTGCATGACGTTGTCTCAAAATTCAATAGACTATAATCTTTCCCATGACAAACAGGTTTGATTCGGCTTAACTCAGATGATTGAGTGTAAAAATTGATGTATGCTACAATTTCAAAGTATGAGGTCGATACAATATTTTAAAGTTGGCCTGCATTTAAAGGACCACTGAAATCACTTTTTGTTTTTTTTGTTTTTTAGCTTTTAGTATGACTGTGTTAGCCTTAAAGTTATGAATAAGCTGGTATGTTCCAAAACAATGACAAAATTTGCATTTAGAGATATAAGCATTCAAATCTTACAGTCTCTTACTTCTGTTAAAACAAATTACAGATTTTGATGACATCATCGCAGACTTCACCTTCTCGTCAAATCTTCTATCCAATCAAAATGCCCTCTAGAATCTAAAGCCCGCCCCCTACACTGCTGAAGTTGTGGCTGAAATTGGTCAGCTATTCACACATTTACTAATTTCTACATGGTGAAAGGCATATAGCACACTATATATGTGATTGGAAACAGTTCAGTGTAAATATGCTTTCATTTGAGGCGAATGAATTCTGTTTTCACGCTAGTTTCACGCATCGCAGCAGCGCACACACACCAACGTCTCTGGTCTAAATTTAGACTACAGACACGAGAGCGCATCGCGGATCATATGCGCGAGTCGGTGCAAACAACAAACATATCGACCCATTTGAATTCTGCACAGAATGCTGCATTTCAAAGCGATATGGAGGAGATTATAATGATAAACAGTTAGAGGAAACTGGAAAGTCTGTAGTCAAACTATATTAACGAAACGCTATTGTCTGTTTCAAAAAAGGGGAGGAGCTGCTAACAGTTTCAGGGGAAATTACGCTTACCACACTTCAGTGGGCCTTTAAAGAACTTTAAAAAAAGAAGCAAATTTTGCAATTCTCTATGTAATGCAAAAAGTTTTTTAGGGCTGGGTATTGAAACAAATTGCACAATTCGATTTGATTTCGAATCACAAGCTTTATTTTAGATATATATCATGTGGCAAATACATGGCAATTTTTTTTTAAGAACTAATGTTGTAAACTATGGAATTCAGTTGATACTACAGAAGCCTACTAATATTGAAGGTAAAAACGAAATAAATTGAATACAAATTGTATAAACTTAAATTACACTTTTTTATAATAATAAAGTTATAATATTACCTTTCCAATTACATAATCATATTCCCACTACAATTAGTTTTTTGAAATATAAACATTTTAATGGTGGTTGTCATAAGGACTTGCCAGATTTATTCATACATGCATGCATTATTTGAAGAACATTAAAAATGACAATGAATAGCCTATGCAAAATGCACCTCTTTAGAGTACATTTTTCTAGCTGACTAACAAGTGTATGGACACTGGATATGGTTTTTCTGAGGTAAATGTGACGTTACATTGTTTACAAGGCGTTTTACTAGGCGTCTTTCTGCGGTTTAAACACTGATTGAGCTATTCTATGTGACATGATACTGATTTCAGTAAGTTGTCCTGTATCTTTTAACACACTGTCTGATGCTCATTGATGTTTTTTTAGTGCTGTGACTGGTATTAAGGCAGAAGAGAAGATCCGTTCATGTGCATTCTGAGTAATAAAGCACAATGATTGTTGCGATTTATTGGCTGGGATGTGTGCTACAATGTTTATTTAATTAATTAACTCAAAATAGGATGACTAATCAATTCTAACTGATATTGTTTTGTAAAGCTGAGAATCAATTCAAATCGAGAAATCATTATTTTTTACCCAGCTGTAATGTTTTTACATGGACAGTCATTTTAATGGGTTTACTGAAAGTTAAGGGAATTGTCACATCATTAGCAGAAAAGCCTATGTTCAGAAGAGGTTATGTTTGTTATCATTTGTCACCTGAGAATGAAGTTTATTCTTACTTTGGCTATTTAAATTGTTTTATTGCATGTAGATATAATCAAATAAAAAACAATGGCCAAAGACCTTCTCCATCTTTCTGTCTTCATTAAACCTTTTTTATCGTTAACATGATCGCTTTAAATACTCTTCTGACCTTCCTTGTCTTTATAAACGTAAATGCTCAGACAGCCTATCTCTCACAAGAACATGAGCTCAAATAGAAAAAATCCCTTCTTGTATTTATTTCCCTCAGAAAAAACTTTAATCAATGTGTTTAAATAATGTCAGTGTTTGTCAGAAAGCATGCAGATTGTGACCGTCATCTCGGAGCGTTCCCATGTTTTGGTGGCGTCTGACTGGGTTTTCTGCCTCAGGGTTGTTTTAGGTTGGATTAGTTCATGTTTGGCCTGACAATCACTTGGCAGGGCTAATTCAAGACGGGCTTTAAAAACTCAGGATGAGTAAATATAATTTAATCTTAATCTTCTGTAAATTGCTTTTGCGAAGGCCTTCCCTGGAATCTCTTGAATGTCCCTTTATCTCCATATCCCATGTCCTTTCCTCCACATCTCTCAGAGGAATCCTTTAGGATCTTCTCCTCAACATTCTTGGCGTCATATCATGCAGTGCTTCATGGCCCATGGTAATTCTTTAGGATGGTTGTAATTTCAAAAGAATGCAAGCAGAGGATGAGTTGCCATGGATCGCCCTGGAGCAGTGAGCTGCAGACAACATCAAGGTTACACCAGACCCTCAGCACCAAAACAGTCATAAAGGGCAGCACGGAACAGCAAGGATCATGTTTAAATGACTCGGACTGCTCCAACTGCCAAAAGTGAACAAAGAAAGAGTCATTCTTAATGTTTGAGAATTTCAAGCGTGCTATATCTGCGGATCTTGAGCTGACTGTCAACATAGATTAGTTTTGTTGTGCTTCCATATAACAAACAAATCACATCATTACAATTGAATGCTGTTATCTTAACAAACACAAATAACTTTTCTATTTGTTTATTTCTTTGTGGTGTTGTCAATTTGACCTCAGACGTCCAGTGAGGGCAGACACTCAGTCCGTATATCAGGCCTCAGCAACATTGATTTCCGAGCAGGATTTTCCCGAAAAAAAACATTGGACTTCAAAATGACATCCAGCAGGCCAGTCCAAGGTGAGTTATTTAAATGTGTTTGTTATAGAAGGTACATTACCATTCAAAAGTTTATTTTTTAAAAATGTTTATGAAAGAGTTCTTTTGGCTCACAGAGGCTGCATTTATTTAATCAAAAATATAATAACAGTCCTCCAGTCTTCTGTGTCACTTTCTAATATGTTTATTTGGAGCTCAAGAAATTATTATTATTAATGTTGAATACATTTTCAGGATTATTTGATATTTGTTTAACAGCGTTTATTAGAAATAGAAGTATTTACTGTCACTTTTGATTAATGTGTCCTCCTTGCTGTATAGAGAGTATTTATTTATTTTTTAAAAAAAAATCAGTTTGGACCACACACACTGTCAAATTTATGAGGTCACATAGTGGCCGTGTACTTGAGCATTTAAAGCATGTTTTGGTTAACCTTTCTAACCTCTGTGCTCTTTCACACACATTCAAAGGAATCCCCACCTTCATCCTGCTAAACACCACTGGTCTTTCCCCTCCCGCTCGTGCTGACCGCCTGGAACTCTTGAGCATCACTGGTGAAGTAATGAAGACTCTGCCCATTCGCTACTTCCCAGAGCGACACCCTTATGGCATCTGGAACATCACCGAGTTTGTTCCACCCAAAGAGGCCTTCTTCCTACGAGTCACTGGCTATGACCGTGATGGCTTCATCTTTCAGAGGGTGTCCAGTGTCTCCTACTTCAGCATTGTGCCAGGTCAGATTTGATTTGACAGATTCCACCACCACCACCAGATAGTCAATCAAAGTATCATATTTGTAGGTTTTCTTATGTTTTACAGCCTGTGTTACTAGCGTGTTTTATTCTTCATTTTTTTAGATGCGCCTAAAGTTAGCATGCCCACTCACACTCCAGGTTACTATCTGCAGAAGGGGGCTATTACATGTTCTGTGGATAGCCTGATCCCCTATACCTTGCGTTTCACTAGGGAGGGACTACACCTAGGTGTGGACCAACTCTTCAGGTACTGCTAATACATATTTGATGGATAGTTGACATGTTGTGACATGCTCTATTGTTCAAAAGTTTGGGGAGATAATTTTTTTTAATGTTTTAAACATAATTTAACATATATTTTTTATGCATTTTAAAGTGTAATTCTCTCCCAATATTCAGTGTCACGTGATCTTTCAGATCTTAATTACTACAGTTTTTTTTTTATAAGAAACCTTGGCTAACATGATAAGTGGAAAAATGCTACATAAGTATAGAAAATGGCCTTCAAATTATAGTGTTGAAGTCTCAGTGAACTTATAGTTACTTGGTTACTAGGTCATTAGAAATCCTGTGCTCAAGGGCCCAGTGTTGATAGTCTAATCATTGAAATCTTTGAAGTTTGAACCTTTGGGTGTTAATTTGGGTAAGGATTCATTTTATATGGCTCTGTTTTCATCATCTTTTTAGGGAGTCTGCTAATGCATCATGGGTAATCTCTCAGGTGTCCCTGAAGGATGAGGGCTTTTATGAGTGCATCGCCATCAGCAGTGCCGGAACAGGACGGGCTAAAACCTTCCTTGATGTTTCTGGTTAGAATGTCACCTTTCATTTTTTCTAACTACAGTTATTATCAGTAACATTAACAGACATGCTGAGGTACACACTATAACAAAGTTGGCCATGAATGAGTTCTATTATTCAATGTTTGCAAAGATTCAGGGAGATGCCCACCATTAGGAGAGCACTGAAGCATGCTGCCTTTGCTAAACTCTGTGTATGACTGAACTGTCAGGCATTTCAAACTTATACACTTTTGTGATAATCGATAACATATGAGGAATACATAGGAGGCAAATTATTGAGATGTCCTACATCTGACAAGCCTAGAAGCTCTCTCTCATATTTTCTCATGGGTCCACTTACATGTGTGTGAGTTCAGTTCACCCAGCCATAATCCCAATGTGATCCACTCTGAAATAACTTAATTCCTCAAAAATCTGCCCTCATTTCACCCAAAAGCGGAGATTCTGAAGCGGAGCACTGGATTCCTCAGATGAAATGGCCCATTAGAATTTTTGGTTTACTTCATGCTCTGTGTAACAGACATGTGTTTCCCATGCCCAATCTCATGCATGTGAGTGAGTAGTTTTTGCAACTCAGTTTAGTGAGGCTAGTGGTACAAAAATCACATAAGTTCAGCTTTAATTTTTTTTGAACAAGTTATTTGCACTCTAGCAGTAAATATTAATATACTTTTAAACTCTTAAAGGGGTCATGAACTGGCTTTTTAATTTTTTTTATACTGTTGTTTGATTTCAATTTATGACATTTGTGTGGTTTTTACATTTAAAAACATTGTAATGAATAAGTTATAAGCTATTTTCTACCCTGGTTTTAAAAGCCAAATATGTACATCAGCAAAACTTCACTGCAGACAAATCAGCATGTTCAAAACTTCTTTGATTGTATTTTCCCTTAAAATAACATGTAAACAGAGTGAACAATACACGTCAAGTAAGGAAAATTATTTCACTATTTAAGATAGCCCACTTGGCAGGCCGGTGATACGTTTTAGCAGCACGGCTGGAAAACATATTAACGTTAACCCCGGGACTTTGGGCTTTGTGAGCTCTGGCCCATATATGTTAGAGTCTAATCCCGAATCGCTGGACAATGAACCAACAACACCTCAAATACAAAGGATAGTCCAGCCTGTGACAGTGTGGTAAGTTATGTTTAGTTAGATACGTACACATAATCAGTAGATATCAAAAGATCTGTAACAATGCAATACTATCATGTATTAAAAACATTTTTAACTCACATAAGTGAGCACAATTACTGTCAGATCAAATATAGAAGGCATTCAGCATTCTCATTCTGTCTGCAAATTCAGTCTCTTGTTTACAAATGAATGCATGATAAAATCAAACAAACACTCAATGTCTTACCCACGTAAACTTGATCTTCATTCAAAATTAAGTTCAACCGCATTCTGAATATTGGAATCCGATGGACACTTATTACTGTGTTCTTCCACTAACAGGCACTGCACACTATTTAGTCATCTTAAATGGCAGGTTTATTGCTTGGAAGTTCGATCCGATTTTCGATCGGGAAGGGGAAGGGCTACAGAATTAGGAATTCGTCTTTTTCTGTTGAGGTGGCATTTCACTGCTTTCTGATGTCAAATCAGGGCCATAACCATCATAGACATTGAAGGGGACAAGTGACAAAAGGGTTTAAAAGTTACATTTTAGCCTGGGTTGCCTCAGGTCTAACTGCGTTCTTCAATGTCAAAATGATTGAGATGGCCAATCAAATCAAAGTAGGCAGGGTTTGCATTCTCTTTTGGCTCGTGCACACAGTCTTCAAACACAAACAAGCACGGCAATCTATCACTTAATACCGTTGCGGAGAGAGACTTTATTCTTTCCGGTAAAATCACAAAACAAAAGGCACACAAACATGTCCCTGCTCTTAATATAAAATCATTGATGGACATCTTTTTGACACGGTTTACAAGATTTTTACCACTAGACCACTAGGGATTTCAAATGTCATTAGAAGATCTATGTATTTATTTACTAATGCAAAAAATCCTGGAACTAATAATATATTTGAAAAAAATTAATGCAAATATTGTTTTCATATAGTCCCAAAAAGATTATTTCCCAACTAGAATTAGACCTAAAATTTTGTTCACTGTTCTGTTTCTTTATGCTTAATAAAAAATAAAAAAAATGGTTCCCCAAATGTTCTAGACATGGTTATGTCATGTACATGGCAATTCATGGTTATGTCATGTACATGGCAAGTTATGTACATGGCAAATTCACAGATTTTTCGTTTGCTGAGCCAGCTGCAAATACATGCTTTTCTTTGACTAACAAGGAAGTTTTCCACTCTGAAATTTACTGAATATTCTTATATTACGGTGACCTTTTATATATCAAAAGCTTAAGGGAAAGTTTAATTCTCAATTCATGACCCCTTTAAGTCTAAATTCGGGCCTGTTTACAGTATACAATACTTGCTCAAGATATAGGCTGTGTATCAAACCTAATGAGCTGCCTACCTACCTAGACAGCATTTATGGGCATCGTAGACACATGTATACCTCTTATGTTGTTGATTGTTCAATGCAAAACTAAGTGCAATAAATGTTTTAATTTCAATAAACTGCTGCATCTGTTCTGTTCCAACGCAAACATTCACAAGCTGTCAATGCAGTGGATTATTTTTTTTACAGAGAGGCAATCTAATCTCTTTTCCATTACACTGCGAAGAACAGTGGCCAACCAATAAGATTTACGCATTTGGTCACCTGCCCAGAGCCTCTGCTTTACATTACTACATAACTATGACTTGGTGGCACTAATGAACAGTCTATTTTGCTAAGAAAACCTGAAGCAGAGGAAGAATTTTGAACACGTTCTCTTGTCGCTGTTCTTTTGCATTTGCTGTTGTTTGATAAACACCATAGTGATTACAGAAATCTGAATGGTTTGAAAATATGTAAATATTTTTGACTTTCTTTATTCTCAGTGACAAGCGCGTGTCAGAAACGGAAAGCTGTTTAGCACTCTGTGTGGGTAACCAGGTATTTCTGCTTTCCCATAAGTGTCACCTACAGACTGCCATTTTTTCATACAAATCATATATGAAAATCTGCCTGAATTTAATGCCCAAAAATTATGTTTAGGTAGCCAGGACACTAAATTATCTCAGACACAGCTAACGTCCTCATGTCAATGCAATCAGATTTTGTACTTGGAAGACGGATTCGATTATTATTACTGTTCAGTTCAATACAAGAGATATATTTCAATGTCTAGTTTTGTGTTGAACAAGGACTGCAAAAGTAAACAGGATTGTATCCTCATGGCATTGTGGCGTTGGAAACCTGACACTACACTGTCCCTGACAGTGCTTACACAAACTCCTTGCACAAATAGCCTCACTTCCTGTCTTCCGGCTCCTCTCTGCTGTCTTGGCTTTATGGTCAGATACTGCCTCAAAAACACCCGGGGTTACTGTGAAATCTGACATTCTTCTTCACCTGGAATGGTCACCTAGAAGTTTTTCTTATTGGTTCATTGTTGACCAAAAGTTCAAGACAGGCATGTCTCTTTTCCCTTGTCCCATTTTCTGAGCTGTTTCCCCGACTGTGCTGTCGCTGGGCCAGTGACACGATTAGTAAGAGTGACAGAAAAAAACTCCCTTATGAAATTTATGTGTCTTCCTGTATAAATTCCCTACTTATGTCCTAATCCACACATCTGTCAACACCCTCCCCATTTCCCTTCGCATTTCAGACTCATTGCACAAACTGTCAGATTTGCAAAGTTCACAGACACCCAAAGACCTTATGAGAACTCAGAGGTCTGGAAAATAAGTGAATATGTGTGTAGTCAAATTAGGCTGTTGAATTTAATTGCTCCAGGATAAAGAGGATTATAATCACATTTCCTTGACAAATTTTTGTCTCCGCAGAGCCTCCTCCTGCAATTACGGTGCCATCCAATGTGACAGCATATCCTGGTACAAATGTCGTTCTGACATGCCTGGTCACCAGCACGGTGCGTTTTAACCTGACTTGGCAGCGGGGGGATGTAGATGCCAAATTGGACCATCGCATGCATATCACTGCCAACCTGTCCTTGGAAATCCAAAGAGTCAATCCTGATGATGTTGGCTGGTACACCTGCATTGCAACCAATGAGGGTGGAGTCTCTGCTTCTCGTGTGTACCTCAGTGTGCAAGGTAAGTGTGTTGGTGTGTCTTTTAACCAAAATATTGATCATTACAACAGTTTTACCACAGTTAAGAAGTAAGGCCATGGTCATGTACTTAGGAACAATGAAATATGGAAGGAGCATATTATTATGGAGAAACTTCCGCTAGGCATAAGAAGAACAGATTACTTCTTGCATATTCAATCTGCCAATGCAGTCATATAATTCACTTTTTACTCATTTTACTTCAATTCCTGTTGTTATTATTGACCCAAAGGTCAACAGTTCACAGTTTTAATAAAGGGTCATATTTTCTTATATCATATTTTCTATCTCCACACTTTTAATACATGCATAGAAAAAACAATGTCCACAGGGCTTTTGGCAGTTCACTCTCTCACTTCTCTATAACACAAGATCTGTTTTCACTGCATCCTTTCTGCAATATTTCATGGCAATATTTTATAGCACTTGTGAAAGTGATTTATGCCGGGCTTGCTCACTGTTTGCGATTCTGTAGTTTCCATTGAATCAGGCTCTGCACCCCTCTCTTACATGGAATTAAAGAGACTTCTGACAGTATACAACACTGGCAAATCACTTTGCATTCTCTCACTGGGGATTAAAGCCATTTCATACAAAAGAAAAATTACAAATGAGATCACAAATGAAAAGAGAAATGGGCTTTTAAAAAAAGCAGAATTTAAGTGTTAAGGGGTCATTCAAAGAGATCACGTTTTTGGATTCCACTGCTTTTCCATTGTTTTTCTAGGTAAGCATAGAAAGTTACATACAAGTTTGTCTCGCTCACCTCTTTTGCAGCGCCTCACACGACAGTGTTCTAAACAATCTGTTTTTAAAAAAAATGGTTCAAGTTTAAAACATATCTTTAGACATTGTGGGGTTTGTTTTTTTTCCAGTGCAAAGCCCTGTATCTTGCGTTTTAAATGTAAAAATGTGTTCTGTCTTAAAAGGCCCCTAAGAAAAAAATCTCATAACACCCAAACAAAGATAAACATGATAAAAGACTTAGTTCAGTTTAGCTTCTAAGAGGTCATGAATTATCTGTCCTCACCGACCTTTGGTGTTGCATATCACTTACAGAATCAAGGCTTGTTTTCTGTTTCTCATACTGAGGCATTTTTTTATTAGTCATGCTCTGTTGTAATGAATTAGAACAATCTGTTTTGATTTGAAAGTATGTGGTTTGGAGGTAATATTGATGGATATATGTGACTTGAGATTGTCTTTTATGATAATTAAATGTGTCAAGCCCCTGAGGGCCCAAGCAGGGCCGGGTTTGTGTTTTATTAGCAAGAGTGACATTAACCGTATAATTTTACCTCATTGTTGAGTGATGAGTCTCTTAGTTTTCCACAACATTCTTTCCCAAGACCTGAGGAACGGGTTTTCCCTGCATCACACTTTAATTCTTGTTGGCTCTGTCTCGGTTTCTGCCCTCTCTCTCTCTCTCTCTCTCTCTCTCTCTCTCTCTCTCTCTCTCTCTCTCTCTCTCTCTCTCTCTCTCTCGCTCTCTCTTTTTCTGTCTCTTCATAGTTTTTTTTTCAATATTTATGATTCAAGTAGCTTTATTGACATAGTGAAAAACCCTTTGCCAAAGCTTTTGCTACATGGAATACACATTTACATACACATATACACCATTTTAAAATAATTTAAAAATAAATTTAAATAACAATTGAATACATTTAAAAATAAATAAAGTAGAATTAAGTATTAGGGAATAGTTGCTTTAATTGTGCATGTTATACTATCTATATATTTCTTTTGCTCTGCTTGTCCCTATCTGTCCGTCTCTGCTTTTCCCTTACCCTCTATTTTTGTCCTGCCGCTTTAAGCCACTTCATGTTTTTTTTGTGTGTGTCAGTCTTTGGCTTTTTAAACAGCTGTCACTGTTAGACTGACACAGTGCGTGTGTATTTGTGTGTGTGTGTGTGTGTGTTTTTGTGCGTGCGTGTGTTTGTGTGTGTGTGTGTGTGTAATCACCACCTGCTGGGATTCCTGTGTTGTCCTAGTCATTAGGGGCCTTTTGAAGTGGGACTGGTGACATAAGCCCCTTTCACACTGCGATTCTGGCAAATACACGGATAATGCGACCCGGCATTTGTTCTAGATTTGGTCCATTCACACTGCCAGCGAAATACCGTAATATGTGCGCTTTCACACACAACCCGTAACAGTCCCGGATCGAGTTGACACATGAAATCCGGATGTGACGTATAATGCCGAGCGATCTCAGCTTCAGCGCGGATAGTAAGGAGCTCCGTGGTCTCGACTTGTGTCCAGTTTGCGCACATTTCTGCTTGTTTAATTTTAGTTTATTTTGTATACGAACACTCTCTGCGTTTAAAACACCGACTAGCTCTTCTGCCACTGCAGTTTGTACTACGTACACGTTGCAGCATTAGTTTGGCTTTTGTTCACACAGCGCTCGCCCCGGATCGAACCCCGCAATGTTACTAGGTCCCCGACCCGGGTTCAATTCGGTAATCAATTCCGGGACGTGGTTGCTTTCACACAGAAGGCGACCCGGCAATGTTCCGGGAATATTGCGGGTCCGACGTGCAGTGTGAAAGGGGCCAGTGATACCTGGCCAGTCCACAGAGTCATCTGCCCTAATCCTTTATACAACATTACTTTGACTGGCACTGTCCACACATAGCACCAGTGTCAGTCAGATGTACACCTCTGTGTTCAGAGGGTCCAGAGACCCAAAGGATATTTAGCCATTTAATATTGGGCATTCCAACTACTTTTGCTATCTAGGTTGCCATGATGTATGAAGTTACAATAAAAAATGTGCATTTTTAAATTAAATTTGTTAATGTTTAAACACGGAAAGGTTACAATATTTTGATCTTTTGTTATTTACTG
The DNA here is from genome assembly GCF_024679245.1 of Pseudorasbora parva. Taxonomy (NCBI): domain Eukaryota; kingdom Metazoa; phylum Chordata; class Actinopteri; order Cypriniformes; family Gobionidae; genus Pseudorasbora; species Pseudorasbora parva. The sequence continues at coordinate 31,527,764 of NC_090186.1, read as the reverse complement.
CAGTTACACTATACTTAAGTCTGTTTTATGTGTCTAGATATGCAGTGCTGCCACAGAATTTGCATACTAAAAATGTGTTTAAATTACATACAGTAGGCTTTCAATTTGCAGAAACATAATAACTATTTGAATTAGAGTAGCCTCAGGCAAAGAAGCGTAGATGAGGAGGTGTTAGTGAGGCTTAGCGTCAGTGAGTTGTTAAAATTGGGCCTTTAGGCAGACCAAGTCTATTAGAGTACAATTTAGTGAGTAAGACTTGGGATAATTACAGCTTTACTACTAGACACAAAGTGATCTCTCAACGGCAATGCTTTAACCGCCTGAGCATGCAATGCACAATGACTCCCCCTTGCACAACAGACTCTTTTTATCTGCCAGGTCACGTTTTGAGTCCACTTTAATCATGACAAAGGATAGTTCTGGAAATTACGTCACTCATTCCAGTCAAGCTCTCCATTTGAAATACAGCAGAAGACCTGGAAAGCTGTTACAATTGAGTATGTTAGCCATATTACTTACACTCAGGTACTTAAGCAGTGATTTGCTCTGTTCCAAAACCTAATGAGCTGCCTACAGAGGCAGCATTTTATCCTGTCCTAAAAAGGTAGGCAGCTTATTCTGCATACCAAGGGTACGTTTACACCACAACGATGCACTACAAACAGAAACGTTTTTCCTACGCACTTTAGAAAAGTTTAGTGTATAGATGACAACGTTGTCAAAAACGATCCCCACTTAAACAGATCCACAAAGATTACTAAAAAAACAATGTAATATGCATGCCAAGCCAGTAAATGGCGATGCTTATAGACAGCATTCATGTAGTCTCCTCTGCGCTTTTTGAATGAGACGCAGGGTTGCTGTATATGTAGAGCCTTCTAATTCAAATCACTTATGCGGTTCCATGTCAGTTAGCTAGTGAGCTGCTAGGTTTTGGAACATTATTTGTATTTCCTGTCTTTGCCAATGATGTCACACATCCTGCTCTGTTGGCATATGGGACAGGCAGAGACTGGAGTTCAGAGAACAGTGGAGACATACATCAGATTGGCTTCAGCAGTGAGAAAACACTCTCATTCAGCAGGGGTTGCACATCATGAATTGATCAAGAGCATGCCTCAGCTTCAGCAGCTCAGAGAATCTGGAACCAATAATCCCACTTTAGTGTTTCTGTAAAAAATGAGAAGGAATGATAGGAGAATTGCTGTGAAATGTGTTTGGCTGGCTTCAGAATCATATCATGGTGTAAAGCAGGACATTTTTAAAAGGGTATTGTGGAGACCACATGTGAACATTGCCTGGGTACGGTTTTGTTCTTTACAAGCAAGTATCTATATAGTTAATATTGTACTATTGATGACTAAATATTTGTTAGTGAATGTAATTATTTTAATATATGAGCTAAATATCTATGAATATCTATAGATAAATCAGGTTAAATTTACTCTAGTACAGTGGTCAACTGTTTGACTCCAAGGCACCCCCCGTTGTTCACAACAATTTCTGAAAGCCCCATGACTTTACTCATTTTTATTAATTTACTGGATGGAGATAAAAGGATAACGTTTTTTGAGCTTGTCATAACTAAAAAAAGGTGTGCTTGTTTGTGATGTTGCCAGTGGTTTCTAAGGTGTTGTGAGAGAATCTCAGTGTTGCTATGTAGTTGCTAGGGTATTCTGGCCCTTATATATGCCTCAGGGAAGTCTATATGTCTTTTTATGCACCATTTTACCCAACATAGACTTAAAATTTGTATTTTTTATACTCTATTTTTTCTAAAATTTGTATACTCCAGTTTCCTGCTTAAATGAACACTAGTGCCAGGAAAACACTAACAACTTTTATTCCTTTTCACATAAATTATGATCGATTAAGACATATTTTCACACAGTTCTTTGCACAATGCACAGTGTTATGACCTCTGTAGTGCATGACTTCTGAACTAACACATTGTGTTGTTGGCATCACATAACCAGCTCGATATGTATAGCTTTTCTAATCCAATAAACTTGCTTGCTAGTTCACCTGATACAGCATTACACTTGGGATGCAGAGCTCTCGGGTACGATTCATGACAAGAGAGATCAAAGACTTGTAGAAGCATTGTAGTTGTTTTAGCAAATGCATTGTTCTCGTGTTTGCTTCTGTTAATGCTATCAGTTAAGTTTAAGGTAGGGTTTAGTGTAGGTAAACTGTTATTTTTAAATGCAATCAAGCTTTAGCCTTTTAGCGCCACTCAACAGAAATTTTATTTCCGAACTGCCACAATAAATGCAACAACCACCGTAATAAAATGTTACCAGATTCACATTAATCTATTTAGGATAAAACCAAACGTGCTTTTAGCTAACTGGACATTTCACTTCCTGAAAAGAATCCTGAAAAGAGCAAGAAATTACTAAATTTCATTTTGTAGAATTTGTCTTAGCAAGAGCTTGTCCAATTTGGTTGTGTTGTCAAACATCATGATCACCTCATTTTCATACTAGAACCACCAGTGGTGACGGTTGAACCTCGGAACCAGACGTTCCGCTCCGGTCAGGAAGTTTGGATCAGGTGTTCGGCCAAAGGCTACCCCTCACCCATGGTGGTGTGGATACACAATGATATGTTCATTCTGGGCTCCAGCAGGTAACAAACACCTTACTTTTCAAGTGAGTCTCTATTTGTTAGCTTTTACTGTAGTGTTCCTAACTTGTTGTGCTTTGCTCACTCAGGCACAGAATGACCCCTGATGGCACACTGGTCATCAGGAACACTGGGCCGAAGGATGCTGGGACATATGGATGCTTAGCGAGTAATGTGGCAGGAACAGACACTCAAAATGCCTTTGTCAGCTACATTGGTTAGTAAAGACAAACATTGTTAATAGCACTAAATGAAAGCAAAAAAAATGCCTAAAATGTTTTTTTTTTACTACTAAACTTCTTACAACTGAGACATTTGACTTATTCAGTCCCACCCTATGGTTATACTCTAGTCTTTAATTACGTTTCCTGTGATCTTTACCCCTCTATAGAGTCTCCACAGGTGACAGTCCCTCACTCTGACCTGCTGATTGGTCTAGGACAAACAATCATTATGGAATGCAGGGTCACAGGAGTTCCACATCCTGATGTCCTGTGGTACAAAGGTCAGCTTGTGTCCTCCTAAACCTCTGGACATCCTACTGTCCTGTATGCACTTATTCTGTTTTGGCACTGTCAGACCTAATGTACTATATGTTTGATCTTTAGGTGACACACAGCTAAAGCCTTCTGCAGTTTTAAGTATGGATCCTCAACGCGGCACTCTGAGCATTCAGCAGACTCTGGACACACATGCAGGAGAGTACACATGTGTGGCAGTGAACTCAGCTGGCTCTGCACAGGGGTACATCACGCTGGACGTGGGCTGTAAGGCTATATTATATATACCCTTTATCCGAATTAAGGTTCTCACACCTCCAAAATCCTCTGATTAACTCTTTCCCCGTCAGCATAAAAAAAAAAAAAGTTGCCAGCCACCACCAGCATTTTCAAGCATTTAAATAAACCCAGAATATTTTGTTAGTATGAATTTTTGAATATGAAATGAATCAGAACAGACCCTCTTTTTTATCAATACTTTGGTGTGTTGGAAAGTTTACAGCAAAAAGCTGAGAAAATCAATTTTTTGTCAAAGACTACATCTGGATCAGATTCAGTACGATAAGAGTAGATTGAGTCACCAAAGCTTCACAGACCTATTGCACTTCCTGGGTGGACATTTCATTCAGTAACATTAGGTCATTTTGATTTATATGCTGTTGTTGATGATCACATTATTTTTTATATGCATCTGTTGCATATGATATTGCTTGTTTCTGCTTCTTTCCTGTGTTTTGATCTATAAATACTGTATGGCAGGGAAGCGTTTTCTCATAAAAAAAATTAGATAACTGGTCAATGGTGGGGAAAGGGTTAAATTACATACAAAACCTACTCTTTTTTTCTACTCTTGCCAGTATGCAGAACTCGCCACTGGACAAAAAACCTTAAACACCTCTGACTGGCCGTTGTGTTCAAGAAATGACATATTCTAAATAGAAACCTTTGATGCTTTCCACAGCGCAAACACAGATACGTACCAAATTGTTTGGCAAATCTATTTTGCCAATATGCTATTATTACGGAGAAAACTAACCCTAGACCAGGAGTTTATGGGCAGCTTTTCCCTCTAAAAGCAATCAGAAGCAGCAGCAGTCAGTGGTTTAAGTGAATAAGTAAATTCCACTCTAGTCTCAAGTCTGTAGCAAGGGGAAGGCTATGCCTTGCCCAGCCTTACACATGCTGTCCCTTTACTTTCTTTTAGCTTTGGTTGAAATTAACTTTATATTGTATTTTTTAGTTTAACACGTTTTCATTTTCAACTGCCTATTGAAGATCCCTACTTTATATATAAATGAATCAGAATACTGTTTTGTTCTTTATAAATAGCTCTCGATTTGTTAAACTGTATTCCACAGCTGCTCCTCAGTTCACACAAAAGCCGTCAGATCTGTCTGCTGATATCGGCACAAACGTCACCTTGCCGTGTCATGCACGAGGCCACCCAGAACCTCAGCTCTCCTGGAGACGAGAGGACAATGTCTCACTCTTCTCTCAGCGACGTGGTCCCAGTACTGTCTCTCAAAAAACTGATGGGGGCCTTTTCATCACAAGTTAGTGCCTCTCTATTCATTTTCTCTCTCTCTTGAGTTTTTAACAAAAACTGCAATTAGTCATCATTTTTATATTATAATATTTATTTATTTAACAGAAGGAATGTTTCTAATAAATTCTACACTGGATGCTGTTAAACTGTAAATATATTTGCATGTAAATAATTATATATACATATTTTGTGTATAACATTTAGTTAAATTTCTTATTTACTTTTCATTATTTATAAGAAGATACAAGTAGATTTTCAATGAATTTTACAATTGCAAATGGTTCATATGATTTTCTGTCCTTTGCCTTTTAGACCTCTGGGTAGAGGATGAGACCACCTATGTGTGTGAAGCTCAAAACCACTTCGGCAAAATTCAGGCCAAAGCCAAAGTCACCGTTACTGGACTCGGTATGACATCTGAAATAACTCTTCAGTCATAACTGTAGCATATGTTTCATGTTAATGCTGATCCTTCTGTCAGCAGCTCTCTTGAAGAAAGAAGCTTGTGTGGGATATTAATTGTTTTGCACTTCCTTTATCTTAGTTGCATGCACATTTTCTTGGCCTGAGGCCCATAAGCTTTAGCTTGCGAAGTTTGGGTCCATGTGAATTTACAGTAAAAGGCTCAGGGGTATATGTGTTTCTGGTTAAGAGAGAAAGGGTGCTATAATAGAAGACCAACACCAGAATTAGTTTAGATTCATTCTCTCTGGCAAGGGCTATATACTGCCCCAGATGTGAAAACTAAAATAAGGCATCCTTTGAATTCAGGCATCCTTTAATACTTTGTCTATGACAGCTGTAGACCCAGCTGTGGCTCACAGTACATTTCTGGCATCTGCAAAAATGCCCTTATTTACAAGCATCTTAGATTTTTTTAATTGTTTTACAGAAAGCAGCATTTTGAACATCATTTCATCATATTTTCTGAATTTTCTGAAAACTGGTACTGCAATCCCTATCCCCTCTCCCCCTCCACCCTGACTCGAGGTTGCCAGATAAGCTGCAGGATCCAGCAGGAACTTTTGTAGCTGCAGCTGTGGTAACTAGAGCAGAGCTGGCAACCCGTATGCAGAAACACTACTGACTTTGTGATTGGTAGATAGGTGGAGGGCGGAGCTTCAGGCCAAAACAACATCAGTTGAGGGCTGCAACAACAGGTTTTAAATGACAATATCCTGGCAGACTACTGTTGTTAGTGATATAAGTATTTGAAATTAACATGATTTCTTAATGTCTAGTGACATATCAGGACCATTTTATGATTAATTGAAACACATTTCTTACATATAGTTCCTTTAACCTGGTTTTAGCTAAAATTTGTAAAACATATAATAACATTTTGTAAGATTCTTCAGATTTTTGATAAAATTCATCAATCTGGTGCACTTTTAAATTCAAAATTGAAGGGCTTCAACCTATACTCAGAGAAATACAAAGAATATATATACTATATATACTACAAAGAAAAAGTCTTTTCAGTTGTGATATAGTATCAGGCTACATTACATTACTTAATTCTACTACTAATAATAATAATAATGTTATGAAAATAATAGCCATATATTGTAAAACAAATGCAATGGAAAAAAAATTACACTTTCATTTTTACTTTTGTCCTAAATTCTATAAATGAAAAAGATAAAACCGTGAGCTTTTATTTTGACGGAATATGCAGTCAAGCTTTTATTCTGGCAGAAAACAAGTTAACAAATGTGTCTCACTACAAATCTAGTGAAATGCTGTTAATATCAACTATGTAAATGTGAAAATAATGCGAAACTGGTGCCCGTTATGTTCCCAAATGCTCGCTAAAATTAGCACATGCACAGGTAGAGTTCACACTGCATTCATTCACTGGGAACTGGTATTGAAAATCAAACCTACGGAGCTGTTCATAGGCTGATCACGTGAGTGAAGTGCGCACTTCTCTTAGCGCACCACTAACAGACAGTCTTTTGATAACACGCTATCGATTTTAGTTTGATGGCTATGGTTCAAAACACAACATTAAAGATCTTTTATGTTATTATGAGAAGTTTAAATATATTTTCTGGCCACCACAGTCTAGGTAATCAATGGGATGCACTGAAATCTCTTTGCGGTGTTCAATGTTGATATTGTGGCAGGCCACCACAAATAAATCAATGTATGGAAAACACAGGGAGTACATGTTGGTGCACTTGAGTAGGTTTAATGTGTGTGTTTCAAGAGAAGGCAAAACATCTTTTTTTTTCCGATCAATACAGTTTACACTGTGACTGGAGGCTGCTGGAGGCTTTTAATGATAAGGGTCTGTTGGTTTTGTCATGTTGAAGAACACGCTGCATTAGATCAGAAATGTCTCCAGTGTAAGCGTATCTGTGTGTGTGAGGGAGTGACTGTGTTTTTGTGGTCCTTTAAAAACAACATAACATCGAGTTGAAGCTAAAGGTCACTAATGAGGTCTCACAGTGTGTCTCAGCCATCCCATAAGTCTGCTCTGCTTAGCCTTAATACCCCAGTGACGCTTTTTATGTGTATTCCAAGGTATCCATGGAAATTCAACAAGCAAAACACCAGAGGTGCGGCCAGTCCACTCAGTTTTCAGTGTCAGTGTTTCCAGTGAAGACTTAACCATCCTCTGTCTGATTCAATTAGGAAAATTACATCTAAAATGATCAGGTTTTTATTTAAAAAAATAATAACAGGATAGGATGCATAACACCTCAGGTTTTGTTGTAAATGGCCCGTTATTGTAAGCGTGGCATGTGTAGCAGGTAGACTTTTTGAAACGACCCTATTAATGTCTGTAGCATTCTCATATATACTACAGTTCAAAAGTTTGGGATTGGTAGGATTTTTTAATGCGTTTAAAGAAGTGTCTTATGCTGCATTTATTTGATCAAGAAAAACATAAAACTTTGAAATAACTGTTTTAAGATATTTTAAAATGTAAATTATTCCTGTGATGGCAAAGCTTAATTAACAGCAACTATTACGCCAGGCTTTAGTTACATAATCCTTCATAAATCATGCTGATTTGGTGATTGACATTACTTATTATTATCAATGCTTGAAAACAATAGCTTAATTTTTAATGTGAACACCATGATAAATGTTTTAAGGATTCATTGATGAATATAATTTTTTATTTTTTTATTTATTTGAGCAAAATCTTTTGTAGGATTTATAAATTACATTATAAATATCTTCACTGCCACTTTAATCAATATAATGTATGCTTATTGGATAAAAGTATTCATTTCAGTAATACTTCCATAATGCTGTATATATTACAATCCTAATATGTGTATTTTGTGTGCAGTGTCTCCTTTGATAGCTCTGAGTCCCACAGTGGTCAGTGTGATAGAGGACCAGCAGGTCACTCTTCCTTGTGTCTTACTAGCTGGAAACCCCCTTCCTGAGAGACACTGGCTACATGACAATGGTTTGGTGAGTTAACACGTGCACACACAAACACGTAGGTCCTGAAATCTGTGCAGTTCATGTTGTTAAATATTTTTACACAGTCACAATGATAAGCATAATTTACATTTGTCATGAAATGTCTTTTAAAAAAAATGTTTTTTACATTCAAAAACATCATAAGGAATAAATGATAGGCTATTTTCTATCTTGATTTTGAGCCTCTCTCCTGGAACTTTTTATGGGTGTGCCGCACTGGAGACTTGGAAGTATACGGCAACTGCTAGCTTATTCGATAAACTTTGCATATTTAATGAACTTCGGCTCCCCCGCGAGTACACGTGAGGGATTGTTTTGAAAGCATGTGGGGAAACGGTAACCGGAAAGTTTCCCCCCCAAAAATGCCTCACTGCAGTCAGGCAAATAAAAGCATGATCAAAACTTCTGCAACTGCAAATATCATGAGAGAGTGAGCATCACACTTGGTAGCCCATCTGGAAAACACGTAGCCACAGGACGTTGGGCTTTGCGAGCCCTGGGCCATAGGCTACATGTCCAAATTTGATCAGTGATCATAAATCATAGCACAACGCCTCAAAAAAAGGATTCTCCAGCACTGTGACAGCGTGCTAAGGTTTGTTCAGTTAGACACATACACATAATCAACAGATATCAAATGATCTGTAACAATGCAATATTATCACACACAAAAAAACAAACATTTTTAGTCACACAAGTATGTTGCTTCATTTAATCATGTAATCTCATCCTGTCTGCAAATCCAGTCTCTTGTCTACAAACGAATCCGGGATGAAATCAAGGAACAAACGTGCAATGTCTTCCCCACTTGAGCTCGATATTCATTAAAGGGGGGGTGAAACACTCAGTTTCAGTCAGTGTCATGTCAATCTTGAGTACCTATAGAGTAGCATTGCATCCTGCATATCTCCGAAAAGTCTTTATTTTTTTTATAATTATATAAGAAAGATGCGCTGTTCCGAGTCTTTCCGAAAAAAGCCGAGCGGGTGGGGGCGTGTCGTGTGAGCGGAGCTAAATAATGACGTGTGCTCGCTGCTGCTATTGTGTTGAGTCGAGTGCGTCGTAAAGCTGTGTCAAATAAAAATATGGCTTTTAATCAGATACAGCCATACATCTATGATCCGGAATCAGACCCAGAGGCTGCAGTTGAACAGGAGCAGCAGCAAAAACGACTAGAGCAGGACGTCTCTATGTGGTACAAGTTATACACTAACTATATAATATGCTTAGCGGCTTGTGTTATTTACATATTTATACTTGAATTATATCGTCGTATTTTTGTCTTTGAAGGTGTACATGTGGGAAGTGCAGTTGTGCACGTGTGTTTGTGTGTTTACGCGTGGTTTGTGTAGACAGGTTAAGTTAGTGTTTACATAGAAAGACACGGAATAGTAGCGCATTTGAATGAAGAAGCGCGCTTATTTAGTTCAACATATTTCCCCCCTCTTTGTGTATTGTTGAGTGCTTTTACAATACACAAACATAAAGTTACACATATAGTGGCCAGCTAAACAAATATACACGCACTACACATCCCATGCTCCATTGATCAATTAACTATACGTGATCATGTTTGGGCTACGAGCATAGGCAAAAACACAGACATTTGAAGCAGTCTCACTCACCGCCTGCGGTTCTAACGTTGGGACTGCTCCATCATTCAGCATTAGGCGATCGGGAAAATCCGGCGTCGAGCTGGGCCTTGTTTATGAAACAGTCGGCACCGAAATGCAGCGAACAGATATAAACATTCGCGCAACTCAGTTGCTGATCCGGAAAAGCAAATTACATCCACTGTTGCCTTAACGCGGGGGTTTTGGGGAATCTGTGCAGGACTGTCTTGGTCTGGCAACCAAAAACGCACTTTTTTGGTGACATTGTTATGTGCACATCACCTGTCCAGCATCCTACAAGCCAGCGCTTTGATGGGCGTAGCCTGTTACTTTCGCTCTCTCCCTCTCTCTCTCTCACGCGCTTCCGGTAGAATTGTCCGTAAGGCCCATACAAGGAAATTCCGCCCCCATTAACGTCAAAGGGGACGCATGATCTCAAAAAACTTGCCGAAACTTATGACTTACCGGAAGTAGTATTTTTGACAAAGAAATACTCCCATCAAACGTCCACCTTAACTTTTGAAACTTTGTCTATGTTTAGTATGGGATTCCAAGTCTTTAACAGTGTAAAAAGATCAGTATGCATGAAACAGCATTTCACCCCCCCTTTAAAAATAAAGTTAATCCATGCATTCACAATATTGGATTCCGAATGAAGCTTTAGCGGCATATTTATTGCTTGGAAGTTCAATCCGGTTTAGTTCTATGTAGGCCTATGTCATGTCAGGCACGAGTCAGTGGGCGGGGCTACAGAATCAGGCATTCTTCTGATGTTGAGGTGGCGTTTTACCACACGCTGACGTCAAGGGTTGGCACATTCTTAGATCTCTTGTTTGCTGGGGCTGGTGTCAATAAATGCTTTTCTTTAACTAACAAGGAAGTATTTCAGCTCTGAAACTTAGAGGATAATCTTATATTACCATGACCTTTTATATATCAAAAGCTCAAGGGAAAGTTGATTTCTCAATTCATGACCCCTTTAAATGTGTGCTTGTGTGTGACCATATGTCAGGTTACATCAAGTCCATATGTGACCGTGAGACGTGATGGTAGTCTACATATAGAACGGGTCAGTCAGCAGGATGGGGGGCAATACACCTGTTTGGCAGAAAATGTGCTGGGATCCAGCAACCGCACCAGCATACTCAATGTCTATGGTAAGATGTAAAACAAAAACATACACAAATAATAAAATATACTACCATTCAAAAGTTTGGGGTCAGTAACATTAAAAAAAAATACAAAGAAAAAAGGTTTAGTTTCTGTGGATCCAGACCACTATGACATAGCCCAGTCTTCTGCTTCCTCTCTTCTATAAATGTATACAATAAGGCTTTATTTCCCTCTGCCTCACTAAATATGCCCTCATCATTCATTCGTGAATTAAAAACAGAACCAACAGTGTGAGCAGAGTACTTCAGAAGAGAAATAACAGAGAGACAAAAACTCTCATTTTTCAAATGCAATCAGTCTTAAGGAAGCAGTCTACCTTCACCAATGGAAATCAATTAGGCCAAGTGAAAGTCTGAGACTACATTATTATAGGAAAGAGTACAAGGCCTGTACAGTATCCTAAAAAATGTCAGAATACCTCCTCTACAGTGTTCCTAAATCCCTCCTCATACTCAACCAAGTGCTTCTATTCTACATCTTTTCTCTCTCTAGTGATGCCCACTATTCAACACGGCCCTCAAGTATTCAGTACCATTGAAGGGATGCCCATTTCTCTGCCATGTCGTGCAAATGGAGTCCCGAAACCAGATATCACTTGGTCTAAGGTACATGTGCTTAATTTCTGTCTCTCTCTCTTTCACACACACATGCTCATACAAGAAGGATTAGGACAGGAAACTGACTTTTGATGAAAAACTTACCTGGTCGGAATTGTTTTTGTTGCTCTAAAACCCATCATGTTCTGTTAAGGGTTATTGCTTAGGGATTTAAATGTAATTTTAAATGTAATGTAGTTTAATTAGTTAGCATAATACTGTTAGTGATAGAGGAGTCAAAATATCAAATGAGCACCTAACAAAATAATGTGACATAACAAGTTTAAGGAGTTGGAGTTAAAGAGACACCCCCACCCCCCACTTCCTAAAACTTTTCTGATCACATTATTTTATTAGGTGCTCATTTGATATTTTGACGACTTCATCTACATACAAAACCACTAAAATTGCAGATCTGTAATTTATCAGTCGCACTATTTTAGCCTTGCATTGCACCCTGATGCTTCTATCAAATGAATGTGTGATATTTCTTCAGCGAGGCAAGTTGCTGGATCTGACTGGCAGTGTGTTTTCTCTGGGTGAGGAGGGGAGTCTTCATATCGTCTACCCCAGTGGTGAAGAATCGGGCGAGTTTGTGTGCACAGCCACCAATGCTGCTGGATATAGCTCCAGAAAGGTCCAGCTCACCGTCTATGGTTAGAGCAGCTTGATCTACTGATAAGTTTTACTGGTCCTCTGTTGTTCTTTGATTCTGTAAAACATCTATGTTTCCCTTAGCTTTGTTTTTTCCTGTGTATTCGTGTATTCGCATATACTTTGTCTTTGAAAACTTGTAGTCAAGCCCAGGCCGAGCGGTGTTGATGGAGTAGAGCTACAGAATATCTCGGACAAGCTGTTGGAGATGTCAGTAACAGTGGGTGATGATGTCACACTGCCATGTGAGGTGGAGAGCATACCTCCTCCCATCATCACCTGGGCCAAAGACAAGCAGCTCATCTCCCCCTTTTCTCCCAGGTATCAATTTTGCTAACATGTCTCTATTTCTTTATACATTTTAGGAAGAACAATTCAAGTTATATGTGAAAAATACACAAATAGTTGGGATCTTATTTATTAAAAAAAAAACAATAGGATAATCTTAAATATAAACGTGTAATTTCCTAGCACAACGTAAAACCCAGGCCTGATCCTCTCTCGTCCTTCACTGTCGCCACTCCTCCTTTCTGCTACCGTCACTCCTCCATGAGACTCAAGACTAGTGCAGTGCGTAACTGTCGCTCATTATCATTAACAACCGGCCTTGTCCCGCTCTCTGGGTCCCTCAGCCTCTCTGCTCTCCACAATGATTAATAAATAATCTTCAAAAAAAGATATAAAGGCTTGCAGATATTCAAAATCTAATCATACGTAAGCTAATAAACAAATATGACCACATTCTCAGCATTCAAATATTTTTGTGCATTTAATTATAGTCACTATTTTATTACAAACCTGATTCCAAAAAAGTTGGTACACTGCACAAATTGTCAATAAAAACAAAGAAATGATGTGGATATTTCAAATTTCAATATTTTATTCAGAATACAATATAGATGACATATCAAATGTTTAAACTGAGAAATGTATAATTTTAAGGGGAAAATAAGTTTTCAATTTTATTTAATTTTAAATTTCATGGCATCAACACATCTCAAAAAAGGTGGGACAAGACCATGTTTACCACTGTGTGGCATTCCCTCTTCTTTTTATAAAAGATAAAAAGAGATTGTTTCAGAGTCTCTGAATCTTTAGGTGATATTATGTACTGTAGATGATGATAAATTAAAACTCTTTTCAATTTTTCTCTGAGAAACTCCTTTCTGATATTGCTCCACCATTTTTTTGGTTGTAGCATTGGGGGAATTGGTGATCCTCTGCCCATCTTGACTTCTTAGAGACACTGCCACTCTGAGAGGCTCTTTTTATACCCAATCATGTTGCCAATTGACCTAATAAGTTGCAAATTGGTCCTCTAGCTGTTCCTTATATGTACATTTCACTTTTCCAGCCTCTTATTTCTACCTGTCCCAGTTTTTTTGGAATGTGTATCTTTCATGAAATCCAAAATGAGCCAATCTTTGCCATGACATTTCAAAATGTCTCACTTTCAACATTTGATATGTTATCTATACTCTATTGTGAATAAATTATAATTTTATGAAATCTGTAAATGGTTGCATTCATTTTTATTTACAATTTGTACAGTGTCCCAACTTTTTTGGAATCGGGTTTGTACTTAGAATACTGTTCAAAAGTTTGGGGTCAGTATTAACATTGTTATAAAATGTTTTTAAAATGTTACACTGATGAGCTAAAACATTATGACCTGTCACAGGTCAATATTGTTGATCCTAACAAGGACATATTAAGGTCTGGGTAGATTAGATGGTAAGCAAACAATCAGTTCCTGTAATCAACACATTGGATGCAGGAGAAATGGATAGGAATAAAGATCAGAGCAAGGGTCAAGTTGTTATGTCAAGGTGACTGGGTGAAAGTATCTCTGAAATGCATGTGTGGAGTAAAAAAAAACATACCACATTTTTAAACGATTGAATAATTCAGTCAGTCACTCATCATTATGCATGATATGTACACAAAATGCTTGCAAGCAATGTTTTTCATTTGGTGTACAGAATTAAATGTCATTGTACAAGCATTTTATAAATAAGACACTTGTATTGTACTTTTAAACTCTATAAATCTTGTGTGCAGGTAGCATGCTTTTTTCTGCATTGTTTTCAAAGGACTGATGTTTACTGTATGGCCTAAAGCTAGAAACACTGCGGTCAGATAAAAATTACACAGTAATTAAACTTTCCTTTTCAGCTCACCATGAAAGTAAACAAAGGTATAATTTTGGAAGCTTCTCTGTAAACCAGGAGCACCTGTGTGGTTTTACATACTGAATGCTAAAGAACAGTCTCACATTTTAGCCTCTTCTCCTCCTTTCTAATGTAACTTCTTCTCTCATAGACACAATCAGCTGCCATCAGGCTCCATGAGGATCATCGATGCACGTGTGACTGACAGCGGCATGTACCTCTGTGTGGCTACAAACATAGCTGGAAACTTCACAAGGACAGTCAAACTAAGCGTACTGGGTAAGAGAAACAGAACACATTTATTTACTTGCTCTCACAATTTATGCTTGCAGGTGAAATTTGTTTATCAAAGCAACAACAGTTTAATCTCATGCCATAGACGTTCTTATGAGCACACATCATCCCGGAGGTGTTAAAAAACAGGTGTCATCTGTTTAAATGAATCACTTTGCCACATTGGTCTTGAGGTGACATCAGGCTTCAATCAGTCATATTTTAATACACATCTTGAGTTGATTTCAAGTGCTCTGCTCGTGCCCACAACTATATAATACATTTTGACTGTAAAACAATGCTGCACAAGCATAAGTAATGACAATTTGATAGTCAATTTCACATCACAAACCACATTTATCTCGGTAAGTACCTCCATGTGTTTATGTTTCACACATGCTCATGTGCATTTTCCCAGGACAGGCACATATCAGAGCACTTTCGTAATTTGTTTTTTTTGCTCATGTAGTCCTTGCTAACGTGAGGACAATTTACTAGATATCATTTTTAACATATATGACTCAAATTAGAGTATAAATATACATATGTTGTTTGAAATGTGAGTTTTGGATTTACAGGTACTGGCTTTTTTACATTTGGAACATTATGTTACTATATTGTCATACACGGTGCTTGAAGTGGGGGAAAAAGCTCTAGTACTCCCAGACAATTATACCTTTAGTCAATTTAATCTTGGATTATAGTTCTTCGTAAAACTGTAAGCAGATATTTTAGCAGAACCGAGTCTAAGAAATGAAAGCTGCAGCAAAGGGGAATGTGCTGTTTGATTTATCACTGCTACTAAATGTCTCATCAGGAATATTAGCACCAAAAAAAGATCAGTTACTTCCAAGGGAAAATAAGGGCAGGTTGCTATTTTTGTGCATCAACTATGTTTTATGAGCACACATCACTTCCGATTTCACCGCATATGTTGAATACCTATGCAAGAACATGTGTTTTCTACTTCACTCTGGTAAGTTCTCTTAATTTTCTGCCCCTATTATTAGTGGAGTACCTCAGGGATCTATTTTGGGTCCGCGTCTTTTTAATATTTTTTTAAATATATGTGTCCACTGGGGTATATTATTAATAAGTACAATAATTTATTAATTTTTAAATGATACACAGTTGTCATTGAAAGCTGGCCATTTGTTCCATTTGAGATTCCATTTGTTAGAATGCATCCGGGACATTAGGAAATGGCTATCAATTACCTTTCTCTAACTTAATGATGAAAAAACAGAAGCAATTGTTTTTGGTCCCCCAAAATTGAAAAGTAGTCTCATCAAGGAACTGGGTAATCACTTCCCCTTAGTTTCCTCTCAGGTTAGGATCCTTGGTGACATCTTGGACTCAGAATTATGTTTAACCAAAAAATTGAATTCTGTTGTTATGAATAGTTTTGATCAATTGCGGATAATTTCCAAACTGAAATCATTTTTGTAATTCCAAAACTTGTATGTATTGAAAATGTATATATATAATTTTTCTTATTTACTTACTCTCCTCTTAATAACGCTTTCTCTCTTTTTGCTCTCTCAGTTCCTCCCAGCATCCGTGCAGGTCCTCGAGCCATGAAAGTGCTGGTGGGACATGCCATAGACCTGCCCTGTGTCGCACAGGGAGTCCCAGAACCTTCTGTTTCCTGGCTGAAGGATGGCACCACCCTGTTGGATGGGTCCCATTACAGGATCTCAGATGGGGCTCTGACTCTGAACCAAGTGGAGCTTATGGATGTGGGCGTCTATACCTGTGTGGCCTCCAACATCGCCGGACAAGATGAAGCAACTATTCAGCTCCATGTACAAGGTCAGACAGATGTTGACAACTATAGTTCCGATTTACAGTTATTTGGCTTTAAGTGAACTATGAATATCATGGATAGCCTTTTCCCCTCCACAGTCCCTCCTGTGGTGGAAGTTTCTGAGCCCCCTTTCAACAGTCCTTTACAGGAAAGAGTGGCTAACCAGCAGATTGCCTTCCCCTGTCCTGCCAAAGGTGAACCTGCACCTGTATCATCAGAAATCACCATTCATACACTAAGATCACTAGATGCTAATATGGCTCTAGAAGAACTGGGTGATGTAACTAAAATGGCAATATTAAATATACAGTATTTATATGTGTATATTTGGTCTGAAATGGAATAAAAGTATCTTTAATATAAAAATGTTCAATACAAAAACTAAAACACTAGTTAAATGATCTAGATTGCATTAAATCTAGCAAAAAATGCATTAAAATCACTGCAATATTCACAATTTTGCTAAATTGAATATGTATTTATTAATTGTTACTCAACTCCCTTTGTTCTGTCTGTTGCAGGCACTCCTGAGCCAGTAATAAAGTGGTTTAGGAATGGTCAGGAGTTGACAGGGAATGAGCCAGGTGTGTCTATTTTGGAGGATGGCACTCTTCTTATCCTGGCCTCAGTGTCCCCTCTGGATAATGGGGAGTACACTTGCATGGCTGTCAATGATGCTGGTACAACAGAGAAAAAATACCAGCTTAAGGTCAATGGTTAGTGTAACAGTTTAAATCATTTCTTAAGCTTGTTTCTCTTTCAGCACATTTGACAATCTTTCTCTTCTCTTCTCGGTCTCCCCCTCAATCCAGTCCCACCTGATATTAGAGACATTGACCTGCTGTCCAATGTCTCTGTAGTGATGAATCAACCGACCAACCTGGTGTGCGATGTCACAGGCACACCTGTACCTGTCATCACCTGGTACAAAGATGGAGTTGTGGTCAGTTCTGCTGTTTATTAACTCACTCCTTGATACGGGAAGCTTTTTCAAAGCAAATTCACATTAGCCACCGTTTGTCCATTGGTCCGATGTTAACAATAACATGCCATGAAAATTTATCCTATGTAAATTATTTTTAAAGTTTATAGTCATGTTCATCCATGTTCATACATGTCCATATCACCAATGCATGTGTCTGTTTAGGGGGAAAAAAGCACAACATAAACAAATACAATTTAAGCGTGGAAAAAAAGACTACTGACCTAACCAAGAACTGTAGTTCTTATTATAGATCTAAGTCTATGATTAGAAAATAAATAAATAATAGCAATTATGTAATAAAAAAATATACCGTAGTCTAAAACGTTCCATTCCAGTCACTTCCCAGTGCATTAAATAAAATCCAGCCCAACAATACTTCCAGCTGAATATTCTGTTTGGAATTACATCATATTATGGAAGTTAAGCGCATTGCAAATGTGATTTCACATTGTTAAATCTGCATAAACCTGTAAAAAAAAGCCTAATGAGAAATAAAAGTGGTATTTCCTTCAATGAGGCCAATCACAAATGAGTTCCCTCCGATTACTGAGTTTGAGCTCCAAGAACAGGTCATAAAACCCCGGAGCTTCTCATAAATGTGCCTTTACCAGAATCAATTTCAGAATGAAGTCAACAATTAGGAAAACTCTAATCACACTCCAGGGATAGCTGTCTCAAGGCTACTGATTCAGATTCATATTAGAATAGCAGATATTTCTCGGATTTCTTTCCACAAAAGATAATTTTTATGAATGCCTTTTACTAATATTATATGTTTTTAAGTTATTTATCCTAATCAGTATTTTTAAAATAGGTCATTATGTAGAGTTAAAATTCACTTGCAGTATTAGAGGAACTCTGCTAATATTTGTTGTTTTTGTTATTTATAATTTCTCAATAGCTTGTGTCATTTAACCAGGTGGTTCCTAGCAGTGATGTGCAGATTCTGCAGAAGGGCAAAACTCTCAGGCTGTTGAAAGCGGCTGTTGCAGATGCTGGACGCTACACCTGCAAGGCCATCAACATTGCTGGAAGCACAGAGAGAGACTTTTACTTAGATGTTTTGGGTAAGTTATTCTGTAATAGCATCCACTTACTGGGATTGACATTAACAATTTTGTCTTTTTATGAGCTGGTATTACGTGTTATTATATGGTCTTTCCTCTGTTTAGTTCCTCCTACAATCATCGGGACAGTTGGGTCACATGACCTCTCTGCTGTGCTTAATCAGGAGATCATTCTGGAATGCAGGGTCAAAGGTGATCCCTTTCCCACAATTCAGTGGTACAAAGACAGGAAGTAAGTTACAAAAGCTTTGTAAAGAAAACTTTACATATCTAATCCAGAAAGTACAGAGGGGTGAATTCATTTAAAAAGTCACACTTTTCCGCTTATTCGCTAACCACCCGAAACCCAGTTAAACCAGGTACTAAATGCAATATTTGCATTTGTTATCAATGGGTGTGTTAACATGCTTGTCCTTAAGCCGATTATGCCTAATAAGCCGACAATGAACATGGTCATGTAAACGTGGTAACTCCTTTTCTTTTATCGGAGTAAGTTCATAAACGGCGTAAGAATAAA
This sequence comes from Pseudorasbora parva, assembly GCF_024679245.1. Classification (NCBI taxonomy): domain Eukaryota; kingdom Metazoa; phylum Chordata; class Actinopteri; order Cypriniformes; family Gobionidae; genus Pseudorasbora; species Pseudorasbora parva. Next base: position 31,508,787 of record NC_090186.1, on the reverse strand, counting down.
CCGGTCGGGACAGGTAGTTTTTTGCCTCTTACCCTGATTTTGTGCTGCATGTAAATGCATTAACCTGCTTTCTGTCAGCTTATTGAAGTGTGCATGTGTGATAAGTGACAAAAACACAAACTTAGAGCAGATTCAAACGCATCCAAACAGAGCAAGCTAGCGTTTTGCATGAAATAAGGACATATATCGGTGCACACATTATTTAACATCACAACTGACGTAACATTTGAAAAACTTCGAGTCAGATACAAACATTATTATTTTTGACGTCACTACAAGGAAATAACCCGGTTTATTAATACAGTCATGTAAACATGCGGTTTACTTGCATTATCAGTTTACTGGTTTGCATGTAAACTGGGAAAACTGGTTATTTCAATAAGCTGATATTTGTGAGTTATCAGCTTACTGGTGTGCATGTAAACGCATTGTTTCAAGCATATACATCTTTACTCTTCAAATCATGCTTATTATAGATTTGAAAAACACCTGCCTGACACAATTACCGTAATGTGCTTTACCACTCACGGAAAGTATGTAAATTCATTTTGGCGTCCTCCACAACCCAGCACAGAGGTTTTGGAAATTGCGTACTCCACTAAATGTTGGGGATGTTTGCATCCTTACTTGATTTGCTTAATTCTTTTGCTAATAAGGTGCTAAATCAACACTGTGCCTACAAATAAACAATATCGGGTTCACAATTCATTTTCAGTGAATTACCCCCTGATTCTTACATTTTGATACAATACTAGTGGAATTAGTGTTATCTGTAATTTTCACTCTGTGTTTTAGGCCAGTATTTTTAGGTGACCCCAATATTGAAGTTTCAAACAAAGGACAGCAATTGAAGATAAAGAGTGCTCGCTTAGGTGACCAGGCACGATACCAGTGTAGCGCCACCAACGCAGCAGGAAAGCAGTCCAAAGATTTCAACCTCAGTATCTTTGGTAATTTTACTTAAAATGTCTTAGTTTTCAAATATGGGTTTCATATCAATAGAATTGAGAAAATTATAAATGTGAAATTTCCTGCCCTTTCTGTCTGTTCTTTCATTCTACTAACTCAGTGCCACCCAGCATTAAGGGAGGAAATGCATCTTCTGAAGTGACCGTTCTGCTGGGTAATGTGGTTACTCTGGAGTGTGAGGTACGGGGTGTCCCACTCCCTGCCATCACATGGTACAAGAACAAAGAGGTCATTCTGTCCAGCAGACAGACCCAGTATGTGGACCGAGGGCAGTTTCTTAAGATCGCAAGAGCTCAGATATCAGATGCTGGACAGTACACCTGTAAAGTCACCAGTGTGGCCGGCACCGCTGAGAAAATTTATGAGCTGGATGTCTATGGTGAGGGCTTGCTAGATAGTGCTTTAATGTTTTTTTTTATTCTATTTATTTTTTATTGTTATTAAGGTATAAGGGTAAACAATTTTAGACTCAATGTAATTTTACAAGAAAGGATAAACATTAAATAAAAACAAAGTATCATAGAAGCTTATAATTATACATATTACATATTTTTCATCAAATAAATGCATTAGAGAATTCAAAACTTTTTTTAAATCTTACCGTCCCCAAACTTTTTAATTTGTATTGTATATTTGTTTTAGTATTTGGTAAGCCTTCACATGTACTCTTTTTTAAAATTAATTATTTTTTTTATCATTCAGTTCCCCCCTCCATCACTGCTGGTTCTGATGGTCCCACGGACATGAAGGTTGTGCTCAGTAAATCTCTGATTTTGGAATGTGAAGCTGAAGGTCACCCTCCTCCCTCACTGACCTGGCTAAAGGATGGTTCACCGGTGGCTGCTAGAGAGAACCTGCGTGTTCTAGAGCAGGGTCGCAAAATCGAAATCCTCAGTGCGCTTCCATCTGATGCTGGTCGATATGTTTGTGTGGCTACCAGTGTTGCTGGAGAGAGGGAGATCAAATATGACGTCAGTGTCTTAGGTAAAATGACACACATTTTTTAGTTATCTGTTCAAATTCAAGAGATGTCACCTAAACAAGGAGATTAAAAAACAAAGTACTTCTACATCGCTTCAGGCATCTCATCATTCACTATCCACAGGAAACAGGAACTTCGGTGTCTTGTGTTTTTTTGTGCTCGAGCCAGACAGATCATGTCTCGACCTTCACATTGATCTTCTAAACATCTGGACACCATTCCGTATTTAATACATGCGTCCAACAGACCGCCACAATCAGTCAGTCCACAATTGTGTTGCCTCATTGGAATGACATTACAGGAAATCAACAGCAAAGTGTTTTATGAGCCAGTAAAGTGGTTAACAACAAATGAAGGAAATTTATAAAAGATTCAGCAAGATTAAAGGGCAATGCTAGAGTCAGCATCCATGTGACCCAAGCATGTGGCATTTATTAACTCCCTATGTGTTTTCATTATGCGATTTTGTCATGCATTATTTCAAAGACACGTTGATTTGTGCATTGTTTGGTTTACAATTCCGGAGATGCTGTGGTGTTTGACCATAATTATTGTTTGTGCTTATTCAGTTCCTCCTGTTGTTGATGGGGCAAGCGACACCACAGATGCCACGGTCATCCTCAACAATATCCTAGAGCTGGAATGCTACGCTACAGGCACACCTACTCCAACTATTATGTGAGGACTAGTATATTCACACAACTGTATATGCAGAATTGAAATGTCACTTATTTGCATCTGCCTCTCTCTGAAGGTGGCTGAAGGATGGCGTACCAGTGAGGCAGAGCGAAGGGGTGCGGATAACATCAAACGGCCGTCGGTTGGTCATCTCACGTGCTCAGGTGTCTGATACGGCGCTTTTTCATTGTGTAGCGACCAACGAGGCTGGAGAACAAGAAAGAGAGTTTAAAGTGTCTGTACATGGTAATGATCATTATATATTTTATTTACTATCTGTACATTTTTGCTAATATTTTAATTTGATGTTTACCTTATCTGCTCATGGAGAGGAAGGTCTAAGGTGACTTCCAGGTTCCTCTATGTTACAAACAAGTTTCAGGTACATTTATGGTAAAGTTGCATTATTTCTGTAATATTTGTCTGTCAGTCCCCCCAGCTATCCGTTCTACTGATCCAGCTGAGAGGTCAGTGGTCCTCCACAGATCAATCAGCCTTCAGTGTGTAGTCAGTGGGATTCCACCTCCCAGCATTACATGGCTCAAAGATGGCCGTCCTGTGGACACAACACAAAAATTTCAGAAGGTCAGACTTCAAAGCATGACAAAAGCCAAAGTAAATCAAGTGTTTGAGGAGGTTTAAATACCCTCATGTACTATCTCCTCTCTCTTTATTTTTCCATCTGGCATTTAGCTGGAATCTGCAGGCAGGGTATTGCACATAAAGAAGGCCAGGGTGGAGGATGCTGGGAAATATACTTGTGTGGCAACTAATGCAGCAGGCGAGGCACAGCAGCACATTAATCTCCGTGTGCATGGTAGGAAATACTTAATACTTAAAAACAGCTAGTACAGGCATATTAATTGTAGTTAACTGTGATTTTCCAAAAACCTGTCAAAATCAAAAGAAAACATTTAGAAGTTATATTTTGCAATGCCTTTTTGTAGAACCATTAATTAATATTTATATTGTAATTATTTTCATGACAATTAAACAAATTGTACACATTTGCTTGCTATCTTTTTGTTAATGTGAAAATTATTATGATTATTTATTATTATTAACTCATTATTATGAATTCAATCAATCAATCAATCAATCAAAAAAATGTATGTATATACCAAGATGCACATTAGGCTATTCTGGTGAATTTTAATTAATCAGTCAATAAATACATAAATAAATAAATAAATAAATACATAAATACATAAATATATATATATATATATATATATATATATATATATATATATATATATATATATATATATATATATATATATATATATATATATATATATATATATATATATATATTTATTTATTTATTTATTTGTTTATTGACTGATTAATTTAAATTCAACGAAATACCCTAATGTGCATCTTGGTAAATAAATAAATAAATTTGTGCATGTGTTTTATAGAACCTCCCAACATCCAGTATGCTGGAGAGACGCTCAATGAAACTATCCTTGCTGGCTTCCAAATTCAGCTGAAGTGTAAGGCAACAGGAAGTCCTTTGCCAGGTGAATCATACTTCTTTTCTTGTTTTTTCAGGGCAGTAATAGTTTACAAAAGTACAGGTGGTGTAGTTTAGACCTGTTTTTTTCTTTCATGCCTTTTCTTTTGAAGCTGTGACGTGGTATAAAGACAGTCGTCCATTGACGAGCGCCGCAGGTGTTAACATTCTGAGCAGAGGTCAGGTGCTGGAGATTGACCGTGCACAGGTGTCAGATGCTGGAATCTACAAATGTGTGGCCATTAATGTGGCCGGTAGTACTGAACTCGCATACAGTCTGCAGGTGTATGGTGAGTGTCAAACAACCTCTCAGTCAAAAGTTTGGCTATGGGAAACTATTTCCTAACATATTTCTTTCTTGATTTTTATCATCTAATGTTCTTTCCATTAGTTCCCCCCTCCATTTCTAGTAAAGGAGGAATGATAACAGTGGTGGTGAATGAGCCAGTCAGGTTAGAGTGTGAATCCTCAGGAGTTCCCATGCCCAGCCTCACCTGGTTAAAAGAAGGAAGACCTGTCTCCAGCTTCTCAGATGGCATCCAGGTCTGTGCGTCTGGGAGTTTGGATGCTGTCATGCATACTTATACATATTGGTTTGCACTCAACTCTGCTTAAAGGTTATAAACATGTTATATGTATTTTTTTAATTTCCTTTCTTCTAGGTATTGTCAGGGGGCCGGGTTTTGTCATTCATTAGTGCGCAGGTCAGTGACACAGGTCATTACACCTGTGTGGCTGTGAATGCAGGTGGAGAACAGCACAGAGAATATGACCTACATGTGTATGGTGAGCTCAGAAAACACTGTTACGCTAAACCTGATGAAATTTTGCATTTGTGTATTTCAATGAGAATTTTCTATGTGCTTACACTAATGTTCGAAAGTTTGGGGTCAGTACGTAAAGAAAATTATACTTTTATTCAGCAAGGATGAATTTATGTGTGTGTTTGTCTCAGTTCCACCCAACATCATGGGCGAGGAAGTAAACAACACTGCTCTAATGGGTCAGTCAGTGCAGTTGCATTGTCAGAGCGATGCCATCCCTCCACCTGCATTGAGCTGGCGGAAAGATGGACGACCGCTCTATAGAAAACCAGGACTAAGCCTGTCAGAGGATGGCAGCCTTCTGAAGGTACAGTACATCCATCAGCATGTAAGCGGTTTTGACTTGAGCCAGAAAGTAACTTAGCAACCTCTGAGCATACCATAGGAAACGTGTAACAACACCCTAGCATAGAGTGAAGTTCAGTTTGGATTATTGTTATTTTAATTTAAAAGATATTAATTGTTTTGTATTTGCAGATTTCCAGTGCTCAGGTCCAGGACACAGGCAGGTACACATGTGAGGCAATCAATGTGGCAGGAAAAACGGAGAAGCATTATAACCTGAATGTGTGGGGTGAGTGCCTAAAATATAAAATACACTCTGAACTTGAGTCTAATTATAATGTATAATATAATTGTTTCTCTTTCTCCCTCTATTATTTGTTTTTCTCCAGTTCCTCCCAGTATCCGTGGATCTGATGAGTTGTCTTCTCTGACTGTGATTGAGGGCAACTTCATGACACTTGTATGTGAATCCAGTGGGATCCCTCCTCCCAGTCTCACCTGGAAGAAAGACGGTGAGGCTTAGCAAGTTTTTATCGTCACCATCCTCCTACAGATTATAATACTCACTATCCTCATCACATTTGTTGTCATTTTAACTTCATAATCTTATAATTAGTCAAATTATTTGTGATGCTTAGGGTATTTACCAAACCTTACTCTAAGTTTGTAAATTATTTTGTGTCCCAGGCTCAGAGTTAAAGGGAGATTCGCGTGTACGTGTTCTATCTGGTGGGCGCCAACTTCAGATTTCCAGTGCTGAGAAGGCAGATGCTTCCTCTTACACGTGTTTGGCCACCAGTTCAGCTGGCAGTGCGATGAAAGAGTACAATCTGCAAGTCTACGGTAAAGCATCTTCTCTTACATTACGGACATGAACACTCAATCTTGGACTAGGCGATAGATCGTATCGATATTTACTGAAGAAAATAAATCATATTCAGTATCATATTGTGTATATTCTTCATATCGCTGTATGTATGAATGAGAGAAACACACATTAAAACTCAAAGGTTAAAATTTTTGGAAAAAAATCTTGAGGTCTGTCAAACATGTGGAATGCATTTCCTTCCCCATTAATGGTATGAAATTAATACCCCTATAAATATCAACACAGAATAATATTTTAAATAATTGAAATGCACCTCACAAAGATAGAGTAATCATCTTTATTCCACTCTGTTTCTTCCTTCCTTTACTCCAAACAGTTCGCCCCTCCATCAGCTCCTCAAATCAGGATGAGACAGTGACGCGAGGTGGAGATATTACTCTGAAGTGTGAAGCAGACGGGGTGCCCAGACCCGCCATATCATGGATGAAAGACGGTAGACCCCTGAGCCCCAGCAGCAGGACTCAAATACTTAACGAGGCACAACTTTTACGTATCCAGGATGCTCAAGTGGCCGACACTGGACGATACACCTGTATCGCTGTCAATGTGGCGGGACAGGCTGACAGGAAATATGATGTCAATGTTCATGGTGAGAAAACAGTCAAAGTTTTCTATGTGTAGTTTCTGAGCCACTAGCATCTCCTAATGGATAATCCTGAAAACTTTTCTTAAATTCCAAAATTCAAAGTCTTCCAAAACTGGAACAAAATCACTAGTAAAGTAGCTAGTTTTTCCATATGTATAGTTGTTGTTCACAAACTGACATTTTATGTGCATAATTTCTTCAGTTCCTCCCACCATTATTGGTCAGACGCAGATGCCTGAGAATGTGAGTGTTGTTGTGAAGAACCCAGTTGTTCTCACTTGTGAAGCTTCTGGAATGCCACCACCAGCCATCACATGGCTCAAAGACGGCCAGTTGATCAGCATGTCTAGCTCTGTTCGGGTCATCTCAGGTACCAACTCCTTTAATGAATGCATCTGTCTTGCTCCAAAATGTCTACACCACTGAGTCTAGGTAAAGAGCCCAGTACCAGTTTATGGATTAGGTTAACCAGGTGTAATAACTCAAGTAGGTGCAACAAGATAGCTTCAGTAAGCAGCCAAACACCACAGATCAGTGGACAACTGAAAAGAAAAATAGTTAGACAGATGTTCTTGTATTTGAACATGCGAAGACTTTACATTTATTGGCTTCCAGTGTAAACAGAGACTGATCCTCTGCTAGCACCAAGTATAAGGTACATCCATCACTGTAATCTTAGACATCATAAACCACAGAAGGTCACTTGAATAAATGAACCACATTGTAAGATAATATGTGCTGAGCTATTCCCAGACTGTCCGCCAGTATACCATAGATAAAGACATGGAACACAACAGAAAACAGAACCATCAGATTGATCGCATTTTCAGTCGATAATATTGCCACTCCATTGAAGATTAGAAGTGTAGTTAGCCGTATTTACTGTATTGCAAAACTCATCCAAAGATACAAATACTCCTTACCTCATTTTAAGAGAAAGGGACACCAGGGAAGAAAAGAGAATGACGTATTTGTTCAGGTGATCAGCTTAGCGCTCTCCTGGGGAGTACTAATTATTTGTGTAAAGAGTGAAAATGGGATGTTTGACTTGTGTTGATGGGTTAAGCTCTGTTTGAACAGCTGTTAACTTGAGGTCTCCCATTTTTTACCAAAACAATAGGGACATTTATAAAGCCTGTTTTTTCAAAGACAAAGTGAAACTCGTTATTCGTTCTGCAGATGCATTTCTCCTCCGAGTAAATCTCAGGCTCTTGATTTATAGCTGATTAAGTAATTCCCTAAGAGAAGTACAAACGGCCTATCATTTTAAGTCAATGTGCAGAAATCATTCCATCATTCAACAGACAAGTCTGATATATGTCTGTAATAATCTCAGGAGGACGAGGCCTGCGTTTGATGCATGCTGCAAGTGAGGATGCTGGGAGATACACCTGCATCGTGTCCAACTCTGCTGGAGAGGAGCGGAAAAACTTCGACTTAAATGTCCTGGGTAACACAGCACTGTACATAAGTTAGGGTTATTGTTTGTAGCTGTCTGTCTGCTGTTTACATAGGCAGCTAACTTCTTGATTTGAAGCTTCTTCCCAGGCAGCAACTCTGCAACAGTAGCACTTTCCACGAAAATTGACTAATACTCAGAAAAGTGCTGTAAGGATGACATATTTTTGTAGGCCAACCTTTAAGTTAGCAGTACCCTAATTCCTTCAAAAAAACTAAACAAAAAAAAGGATTTTACTATTGGGATTTGGATTATTATAGAAAAAAAGCTCTATAATAAGCTTTAAAATAAAGACAGCACTTGTTAGCAACTGGCTTTTTCAAAATGCATAAAAAATGTAATGTATTTTATGTCATTTAATAACGTGAAAATGTCTTGAACTTGCTTAAGCTTGACTGTTTATTATTAAATTATATTGACAAGATTGTGTCTAAAATTTACAGCAAATGTGCGTTCAGACATTCTTGCTACCCTACTCAATATATGGAGCAATTTCTTTTTTCTGAATACAGCTATATTTAATCAATTTTCCTTGACTATGTCTACAGTCTTGGATGGAAATTTTCACTTGTTGCATTCTGGGATTGGCTTATTAGCCATGGATCCATTCAAAGACAAAACAAGGAGCATAGTTTAGAGGTTAGCATAGTTTTGTTACCTCCTGACTGAGCAGCTTTCAGTCAGGAGCACACGTGACGCTTAAATGTTGTTTAGGATTCTCACCAAACTTTGAAACGTTTATTTTATCTTTATTCTGTATTTCATCTTTATTCTGTCAGTGCCGCCCAGCATTGTAAACGAGGGCACAGTGGAGGATGTGAAAGTGAAGGAGAGACAGAACGTCATTTTGGCCTGTGAGGTCACTGGTAAGTGACAAATTACAAAATTATCTATATTCTGTCTTGATCTCTTATCTGTTATTAAGCGAGTTTTTGGATTGTCTAGGTAATCCAGTTCCAGAGATCACCTGGCTGAAAGATGGGCAATCATTGACTAGTGATGCAAGGCTGCAAGTGATGTCAAATGGGCGTTTTCTGCAGATCAGTGGATCACAAGTGGCCGACACAGGCAGGTATAGCTGCTTGGCTTCTAACAGCGCTGGAGACAGGAGCAGACACTTCAACCTCAATGTTTTAGGTATGTTTTGATGGGGGTAGTTCAAATGTCTCTAGTCTTGTGTGTGTACTTATTTATGTTTTCGCTCCCAGTTTCTCCCACCATCTCTGGTTCTGGTCCAGAAGGTTCAGCTGAAGACGTTACTGTAACACTAAATAGTCCTACATCTCTTGTTTGTGAAGCCCAATCTTACCCCCCTGCCATCATCACCTGGCTCAAAGACGGCACACCCTTTGAATCCAGCCGCAACGTTAGGGTACTTCCAGGTCAGAATGCTCTATGGATCTGTAGCATAAAATAATTCAGATGTTCAAATCCAAAATGTGTCATGCAACCAGCTCGCTTACTATTGTATCTTGTGGCAGGTGGTCGCACTTTACAGATCTTGAATGCTAAGGAAGAGGATGCTGGGAGATATACATGTGTGGCGACTAACGAGGCCGGAGAGACACTGAAGAACTATGAGGTCAAAGTTTTCGGTGCGTGAGAACTGAACTACATCGCCACCTTTTGGTGTATAGGAATATAACACTTTTTGTGTGTCAGTTATCTGTAGCTATTTATATATGTTCCTTTCTTGCAGTCCCTCCAGTAATCAATAAAAATGACATCCCAGGAGAAAGCCTGGCCCCTAAAGAGGTTAAAATCAAAGTTAACAACAGTCTCACATTGGAGTGTGAGGCTCAGGCTATCCCAACACCTACTCTAGTGTGGTACAAGGATGGCCAGGTGAGAAATACATACAGTACATGACAAAAACTATCCTGTTTTTTAATTCTATGAGAAGTTCTAAGTTTTCACTCTACTGTGTTTCTCCTTCTGCAGATCCTGAAAGCAGATGGTCACCTCACTATCACAGCAAACGGTCGTATAGTTCAGATTAAACACACTCAGGTGTCCGATACAGGTCGTTACACCTGTGTAGCCACCAACATCGCTGGAGAGGATGAGAAGGACTTTGATGTAAATATACAAGGTGAACAGGGTTTTACAAGTTCAGAATGCAGAATTAAATATACACTATATAGACAGTGCTGTTCGAATGTTTGGGGTCAATTTGATTTTTACAATGTTACTAAAGATTTCTATTTCAAAATAAATGCTGGCCTGAATGTTCTATTCATCAAAGAATCCTGAATGTTTCTGAATGAGCGTCAAATCAGCATATTATAATAATTTTAAGGATAATGTGACACTCAAGACTGAATCAATGGCTGCTGAAAATTCAGCTTTGCCATCACAGTAATATGATGAACATACCTGTCAAGTATCCCATTTTGGCCGGGAAAGTCCCGTATTTTACCCTTCTTTCCTGCCGTCCTCCCGTATTAGTATTTTCCTGTATATATCCCGTATATTTTAACATGCGTTATTAAAAAATAATACCGGAGGAAAAAAACGAAAACATTTCCAATCTGAGCTCTGTAACTAGCCTCGCGATAACTGCCATCTGCAGTAGCCTGCCCTACAGTACTGTAGGTTGCCATTGACGCAAGGTTAGTGTTTGAGGTCAGATGACAAGTGACAACGCGGGAAAAAAAAACAAACAAAAAAACAGACGGATGATGGACGTAACGATAGAGACGGAAGGCACTCCTGCCAAAAAAAATAACCCTCGTGTAAATACCGTGATCCATGGGACAGCAAATTTAATTTTCTGAAGAGGAGCAGGGGGGACAGTCGCGCGTTTTGTACGTTTTGTAACTGCCACTTCAGCATTTCACATCCATATCATGTGCGACAGCGGAAGATCTTTTAAAGTGACAGTAACCACTTATAATGATAATGTAAAGCACAACAGTAATTGCTAACTATATGCTCTGCTCTTGACTAAATAACTTGAGTACCTTTAATAAGGATTAATCTATATATAATTCATAACGTATGCAGTGCAAACTGATAACAATGTATATTACCTATACAATATATTTTGTTATACAGGTAAGAAGAGCACAGGTACAAATTAAAAGTATTATTATTATGGGTCTATGTGAGGATTTATGCCACCCCCGACCCCACCCCCCACCCCCCAATGTTGACAGGTATGATGATGAATGATCAGGAAACTTTTTCAAAAGAACGTTTGAAAACAATAAGGGGTATGACTGCAACTAATGTATTATATGGATGCCTAATGTATTATTGCTGGATCTTGTTTTCAGCTTGTTTTAAACCTTTTATCTGTGGATTTTGAGCAGTTATCAATTATCAGGATTTATCCCTGTTTATAATACTAAAATCCTGTCTGTGTCTCAGTTCCCCCTAGTTTCCGAGGCTTTGGAGACTCTGACTCTGGCCCTGGTTATAATGGAGATGTGAAGGATGTGATTCTTAATAATCCCATCTCCCTGTACTGTGAGACCAATGCTGTCCCCCCTCCTGTCCTCACATGGTACAAAGACGGCCACCTGCTGACCTCTAATGATAGAGTTCTCATCCTTCCTGGTGAGAGGCTACATTGCAACATTTTGATTATATCATAGAAACATTATTTAAATATGTTCATACTTTGGTACTATGTTGTGTATAAGTGAACAAAAATGTAATGTTTTTTTAACTTTATTTCTAACACAGGCGGAAGAGTCCTCCAGATCCCTAGAGCTCAAGCAAAGGATTCTGGGAGATACACTTGTGTGGCTGTGAATGAGGCTGGAGAAGACTCAATTCAATATGATGTCAGAGTGTTGTGTGAGTCCAACCTGAGTGCTAACCTTTTTTATATGCTAAATATTAAATAGGGCAACAACTGAAAATATTGTTTGTTTGTATTTTTTGTCTGCCTACTTGGATTTTGATAGTGCCGCCCTTGATTCGTGGAGCTGATGGTGACCTGCCTGATGAGGTCACAGTGCTGGTTAATAAGACCACATTATTGGAGTGTCAAGTGGATGGAAGTCCCACTCCTAAAATTAGCTGGATCAAAGACAGTCAACCCTTCACCCCAGACAGCACACACAGACTTCTGTCCAATGGCAGGACACTGCAGGTGAGAGACAAATCAACTGTAATGCAACAGTGAACGGTGACAGATATTTTATTTTATATATATATATATATATAGAGAGAGAGAGAGAGAGATATATAGAGATATATAAAATATGTATGCATTTATTTATATGCTTTGTGTATGTTTATATGCTTTGTTATAGATTTTGAATGCAGAAGTGACAGATACAGGACGCTATGTGTGTGTGGCTCAAAACTTAGCTGGAACAGCAGAGAAATCCTTTAACCTCCATGTGCATGGTGAGTCTATCTTTGAGCAAGACATCTGTCTTAAGTCTCTATACTGTAACTAGGGGTTTACTGAAGAGTTTATATGGCTGTGTCTGGCTGACACTTATGCAAACCTAATACCTAACCTAATGCAATGCATGTTGCTTTGGACTAAAGTTATGCATTTTATCAGTTCATCCATTCCATGCAAATCAGACCTATGACTTTGCAGGTGCTAGAGCCATGCTCTACTGTTTGAGCTTCATGAAATTGTTAGATTCTTCTTTTTTTTTAGACAATCATTAAACTAATAATTGTTGACATCATGTTTGTTTGTGTTTGTTGTTAGTGTCTCCCTCTATTGTGGGCATCAGAGAGGAAAATGTGACAGTGGTGGTGAATAATTTCATATCTATAAACTGTGAGGCCTCTGGACTTCCACCTCCCACCCTCAGCTGGTTCAAAGACAGGAGACCTGTACAGGCCAGCTCCAACGCACTCATAATGCCGGGTACTCATGCTTACTGACACATTATAGTGGAACTACATAGTGTACACTGCATACATATTACACATTAATCTCTCTTCCCCCACCCCTCCTCTTACTCTCATTCTCTGTCTATAGGCGGTCGTACTCTCCAGATCCTGAAAGCAAAGATGTCTGATGGTGGGCAATATGGCTGTGTGGCTATCAACCCAGCAGGAGAAGCCCAAAAAATTATTTATCTTACAGTATATGGTCAGTTTTTGTTGTGTTTTATATTTGCGTGTTATAAAATTGGAGTAAAGCATGTCTATGCAAAGCTTTTCAATAGTTAAGAAAATATTTAGTGGAGTAAAGCAGACAATCTTTGTTTTAATTTGACAAACAAAATGTTTTATATTTCAACATTTCTGAGAAGTCACTGATCTTAATTACTGGTATCTGATTTTCCAGTTCCTCCCAGTATCAGACACAGCAGTGGGGATCTTCCAGTGATGTTAAATGTACAGGTGGGCAAATCTGTTACTTTGGAGTGTGAATCTAATGCAGTGCCTCCTCCCATCATTACCTGGTACAAGAATGGACGACCCATATCTGAGACTGCCAATCTGCGCATACTGGCTGATGGACAAATGCTAGAACTACGAGAAACAGAGGTTTGTTTGATAAAATAAGCAGGTGCTTTGGGTGAAGAGAAGTGGATATATGATTGTGGTCTAGCAATAAAATTTGTGAAAAAATATAGACTTACATTGAAGGATTGACCCGAGCAAGACCTAGGAACCAGAATTTCATACAGACTTTGGGCCACCTAGAAACAAATTTATTCATGTTGTATCGTATATATTTTGTATCGTACAAGCATGCGCAAGCACCACTCACATTTACTTCAGAAAATTAAGTAAAAAGTTTGTTTCAAGAAGTATAAATCTCTCTTTCTCTGTCAGGTGTCAGATACTGGCCAGTATGTCTGTAAGGCCACAAATGTAGCAGGTCAAGTGGACAAGAACTTCCATCTCAACATCCATGGTGAGAAACAAAACATGACATTGTGTTTGATACAAAACTAAATAAACTGAATTTAAGTGAAAACAATATTTTCATTTTATTTCCTTCATAGGGAAATTTATTTTTAACAAAAACTGTTAAAGACAGACCTACTGTAAGCAGACCTGTAACTATCCGAGCCTGTCTATGTGTTTGTTGAAGTCCAATTGATTTTATGAACTTAATTTTTAAAATAATAATTATATTTTTTATTATACTTACATTTATTCTAATGATATTTTACTTATATTTTATTTATAATAGGCTACTAATATTTATTATATTATACTTATTTTAATTCTTAATAATAATAAAAAAAAAAAACACTTCTGGCATACATTTAAATAGATGCCTGCCATGGTGTTTCTGATTTAGATGTGTGTCCCATAGACTGTAGGGTGTGTGTCCTCAACCAATGCACTCTCAAACACAATTCAACAGCTTTTACGGGTGCTTGTGAAGGCATCAACAGGTAAATGTAGGCTACAAGTAATGCTATATTAAGAAACTTTTAGCTCTGTTGCTATGCGTCATGAGAGTAAGCAACTGATTGGCTCCTGAACACGCTTATTATGAACTTATTTATAATAAGCTTATTATACACTTATTATTCCGTTATTATAAACTTATCCAATGTGCAGGTGTATTTTTGACATAACGTGTCACCCAGCAGGGCTCGACACAAATTTTAGCTCATTTTCATGTTCAGTGCCACGTTGTTTAAAAAAACAGGTGCATATTGCTGGCGCATTGCTATTTTGAGGCAACCGAAACCAGCTGTGCCATTGACCAACAAAGTGTTTTTTGTGTTATATAAAGCAGCACACAAACATTTTAAAATCTAAAAAATAAAAGGATCTCTCTCTGGAGAAGAGTTCAGTCTTTCAGCTCGCAAATTCCGCCATGTAAATACTGAATCCGCCATGGTGCAAGCGCAACTGGCTTTTAAAGGGAATGGGAGATGAGACTCTGATTGGTTTATGGCATGTTTCTCTCAAAACACACCCATGACTCCTAAAGAGACTAAGTACAACCCTTCTAGGCCATGTGCCTGATGCGCCGGCCCTTTTTTTAGTCATTAAACTAGCAAAATTGTATTTGGAAACACCCTAAGTGCATGTGCGCCATGCACTCAGAACCGCTAAAATAGGGATCTAGTAGTTTGTGAGTAAAGCTGCAAATTTCTCCATCAAAGTCACCTGCCTCTGTAATAATCGTGCTCAGGCGCTAGTGTGAATATACCCTAAGTGTCTTTTCAACCTTTGTCCAGTTCCCCCACGGCTGGACGGCCCAGCAGTGGAGCGTGTGGTGGAAACCATCAGTAATCCTGTCACCTTCGCTTGTGATGCTACAGGAATCCCTCCTCCCTCACTCACCTGGTTGAAGAACGGCAGAGTGATTGGTAAGATAGATGATCTACAGATCACTTAAGCTTCACATTGCACATTTTAAAATGAAATTATGCTTATTTTTTTGTATTTCTAGAGAATTCTGAGTCTCTGGAGATGCATATCCTGTCCGGCGGCAGTAAGCTGCAGATTTCCCGCTCACAGTTATCTGACAGTGGCACTTACACCTGTGTGGCATCCAATGTGGAGGGCAAGGCCCGCAAAAACTACCATCTTACAATACAAGGTACAGAAGCATTATTTAACAAACATAAATCTAGTAGTTTTACCAAATTACCATCTGTATTGTCTGTTATTCAGTCCCACCAGTCATTGTAGGATCTGAGTTACCTAGTGAGATGAGTGTTCTGCTGAATGACAGCATTCAGCTGGTGTGCCGTGCTGAAGGAACTCCAACCCCTGAGATCCAGTGGCTGAAGGATGGAAAGACAATTAGCAGAACTGCCCAGAAGAACATCAAGTGAGAGCATTGTCAGATTTTTGTGTCATCATTATGCTATAAATCTATCCAGTATATTCTCTGCAGACAATACAAAGTCATAAGGGTAAACGTAAGTCACTCTTTCCTCAGAATTAGCGCCAATGGCAGCACACTGACTGTGACAGCCATCCACACATCTGACAGTGGAAAATACACATGTGTGGCCACCAATCAGGCCGGAGAGGAAGACCGAATATTCAACCTGAATGTATATGGTGAGTTGTATCTTTTAAAGCACGAAAAGTGGAACAACATTTTTCACTACACAGCAGTAGTATTTTCCTAGACATTTGATAATTGTATGTCCTTTTCCCAGTTCCTCCTCTGATCCAGGGGAACGGACCTGCTGCCAAGGAACTGACCGCAGTGCTGGACAGCTCAATAAATATAGAGTGTGTAGCTAGTGGTTCTCCACCTCCACAGCTCAACTGGCTAAAGAACAGTCTCCCACTTCCACTGTCGTCTCAGATCCGCCTGCTGTCTGCTGGCCAAGTCCTCCGGTAAGAGATCTAACATGTTTAAATCATCCCAGGGTGGGAAATATATTTTTTGCCCCTCAGCCACTAGCCTGACGTGGTCATACTCAATTCTAGTCAGAATATGAGTCTGATACTGCTCCATTGGGCTGTGATTATGGGGCGTGTTTCAACCAAACCAGGAAAGAACTCAACCAATCAGAGCAACGAAGCGACGCATTGTCAAATGTCAACAGAGCACAACTGCACTGTGATGCCAAGTCCGCGTTTTTTCCACAGTTGTTTTATATGTCTGCGGGTTGAAGCGACTATTATGTGATATATAGACCCATGAGTGTGAATTTTAGCAGGCAATCTTGTCAAAATAATGCACATTTTACCCCCCAAACGCCATTTTACCCCCGGAGAACCCCCCGAGACGCTATTGTTTAGGGCTAGTAGTTGGCGGATTTTGTTGTAAAAACTTGGCAATCCTGTCTGCAACACGCGCTGGAATAAACGATCTTAGCCAGTGTTTTAAAAAAATAAAATTATTTATTGATACACAGTTACCCAACATGATCATCATCTTTGAGAGAAATTAGGAGGGTGAATGCATATACAAACAAGCTCTCCGTTTAGGATTCGAGTAAATATAATCCAAGCCCCTTTGATGATGTGCGTGCATGATTATGTTACTGTTTATCATCTGTCCGTCATCGTCTAAATCCCGCCCTGATGATTTCATTGGTCCGAACAGTTTCTGTTCGGAGATAATTCCTCCTCTATGGAGCGATGCCAGACCGAACTGCCCGTCCTAAAAAAATTGTGGGCGGGGCTAAATTCGGCTGGCATTCAGGCTACTCAGCCACACCTTGCCATTTACATTTAAGATGAAGGCTTACATTTTACAAGCTATTCTTATTTCAAACATAGAATATATTTGTATATGTATTCTTAAAGTACTACTTTAGGTTAGGTTACCCAAAAATGAAAATGATGTCATCATTTACTCACCCTTGTGTTGTTCCAAACCCGCAAGACTTCCTCTCTATTGACAGAAATGCAACTACCACTTTGACACTTCAAAAATTCTTTGAGATCGTAAAACAAATCCATATAAATTGAGTCGTTTGGTCTAAATTTTCTGGAGAGACTTGATTGCTTAATATGATAAACTGATTGAATTTAGGCTTTGATTCACATTGATTAGTTAACATTGATTGGTTCTCACGGAAGCTCAAACGTGCTGCATAACACACGATAATTAACCTCATTGGTTCTTGCACGTCAAGCAAGCATGCTTGAGCTTCTGTTTATCAAAACTGATGAATGAGTTGATTAATGTTTAAATTTGAATAAAAGCCTAAAATCTATCTGTTTATAATATAAAATTATTGTTTCTCTTCAGAAAATGTGAACTAAACTACACAATTCATATGGATTTGTTTTACAAATTCTTTATGAACTTCTTTATGAATTTCTTTATGAACTGAAGCATCACAGTGGTAGTTGCGTAGCTGTCAATGCAGGGACAGAAAGTTATCAGATTTCATTAAAAACATCTTAATTTGTGTTCCGAAAATGAACTAAAGTCTTACGGGAATTGGAACAACAAGAAGGTAAGTAATTAATGAGGGTAAATTAACCATTTAAACATATTTAAGTTAGTTGCCAAGGCAATATTTCTAAGTTTACGTTTTTTTTTGTATATAATATTTATATATTTTTTTTTACTTTCAGCTTTATTTCAATTAACAAAAATTTTAACCAAGTACAAAAAGAACCCATTTCTTTATTTTATTCTTAGTGAGTATATAGTTCAGCTGTTGTTAATTACAGTGATAGGGAGATAAGGCACAAGATAATTGAACATGTACCTGCATTTTGCTAGTGGCAGGTGTTCATATGCCACCATGAATGGAGCTGACGGCATGATTGTTAGTGCTAAATGCTCGGCATCTGATTGTCATTTTTGGTGTTAGCATTGCTCGTGCACAGGTTTCAGATGGTGGGCGCTATACTTGTGTGGCCTCCAACAGAGCTGGAATGGACAACCGACACTACAACCTTCAGGTGTATGGTGAGTTAATCTGTAAAATGTAGGTGCATTTACTGTGAAAACAATATTTTTAATTATATATAAAACATTGTCTGATAACGCCATGAAATATTAAACCAATACATTTACTGTGTCATTCTTCTCAGTTCCTCCCAGTTTGGACGGGGCAGGCAGCACAGAAGAAGTAACAGTTGTGAAAGGAAATACGGTCTCTTTCATCTGCATTGCAGATGGGACGCCCAGTCCAATCATTACCTGGCTAAGAAATGGTGCAGCAGTGCCTAAAGATGCTCACCTGTCGCTCCTCAACCAAAACACAACCCTGCAGATTTCCCATGCGAGAGTCATCCACACTGGACGCTACACCTGTACTGCACATAATCAGGCTGGAGATGCAAGCCGCCACTTCAGCCTCAAAGTACTAGGTGAGAGAAAAAGGGACCAAATGAAACAAGGCCAAATGATCTCCTTCTGTCACAGACTCATCGACATCTATCCCATCTCTCAGACCCACCGCGGATCAATGGCTCTGGTGTGCCTGCTGAGATCTCTGTGGTTGTGAATCATGTCTTGGAGCTGGTTTGTGAGGCTGATGGCATACCTTTACCCACACTGACCTGGCTGAAGGATGGGCGGCCGCTGCCTCAGACTGACAGCGTACGGCTCATCAGAGATGGAGAGGTGCTGAGAGTTGCTTCTGCTCAGGTAAAAACTACAAATGTGGTGTCAAAATGGGCAGTAGCATTCATGCACTTACCTTTTCTTCCATGCTTCTCAATGTGACGCAAGTGTGACATGTTCCTAAATCATGTTGCGTTAACGCCCATCTTTGTACAGGTGGAGAACACTGGAAGATACACCTGTTTGGCCACCAGCCCTGCTGGAGATGATGATAAAGAGTTTCTAGTCAGAGTACATGGTGAGGCTTAAAAGCAATTACAAAATGTATTATATCAACATAAAATGTCACCTTATCACCATTAATTTGCCAAACAAATTTTTTTCCAACAGTGCCACCCAACATTGCTGGAGAGAGAGGTGTGCACGATGTGTCTGTCTTGCAAAACAGACAAGTGACACTTGAATGTAAATCAGATGCAGTTCCACCTCCAACCCTCACCTGGCTTAAAGATGGAGCACCACTGAAGGTATTCAATGAAAAGATTTAATATTTTACTCTGGAGTAAATTAAACCTTGATGTGACAGATAAAGTGCTTTTTTATGTTTCAAATGCAAATCTGTATGATATATGATGTTTCTCATTTGTTAGTCACATTAGATAAAAGCACCTAAATGTAGACAGATTATCAGTATTTTTATTATTTATATTTATTTTTAGAGGTTTTCCTGTTTATACAAGCATTGAATGTGGTTAAGTGTCTATTTAATTTAGTTTTAATTATATGTATGTAAGATTTTTTTTTGATATATAGATTTCTTTTTTTTTTTTTGCAGCCATCACTGTAGTCTTCATTGTCACATGAACTTCCAGAAATCATTCTAATATGCTGATTTGATGCTCAAGAAACATTTCTTATTATTATAAATGTTGAAACCAATTGTGCTGTTTCAAAAGAACAGCATTTATTTGACTTTTTTTTTTTTGATCAATGTAATGTATCCTTGCTGAGTAAAAGTAATAATTTCACACCAACGTTTTTTTTTAAATCAGGTATATAACTAAATAGATTTTACAATGCTTTCTCCAGATGTCTCCACGAGTGCGTGTTTTGTCCAGCGGTCGTTACCTGCAGATCAACAATGCAGAGATGAAAGACGGTGCCCAGTACACTTGTGTGGCCAGCAATGTTGCTGGAGAAACCAGACGCAACTTTAACCTTAGTGTCAATGGTGACCAGCAATTTCTACATATGTTAGGCACCTCTGTTCCGGAGGAAAATATTGTGAGCTTATGCTAATTTAAACATTCTCTCTTCAGTCCCTCCCACAATAAAGGATGGTCCCCAGTCTGTGTCGGTCCATATCAATCAACCAGTGGTTCTTGAGTGTGTTGTGAATGGAGTACCTACCCCACGCATTACCTGGAGGAAGCATGGATCCATCCTGGCAGGAAACAACCCCAGGTCAGCAACACAGATCAATTCAGAGCATTTCATACCTATCAATTTTGTTCATGGGAATTAACAAACTCCCTATGTTTTACAGGTACAGATTTGGTGACGATGGTTCACTCCATATCCTTTCAGCCCAGGTGACTGATACAGGCCGCTACCTTTGCATGGCCACCAACCAGGCAGGAACAGAGCGCAAGAGAGTAGATCTTCAGGTTTATGGTGAGTCTTGAAATGCAAGCAATAATTTAATTGTACATACAGTAAATATGATGATAAAATTATAATTTTCAGTTCATGCATTCTCTTGGTACCAAATACATTATCTTGGCATTGTTAGCGTTGTGCTGTACTGTTTAAGCTACTGTTTGCTTATCACTGTTTCAAATATTGTCTTTTTGTCCAAGGAAATGTCCTAATATTCTGTAAACACAAATATTCTCTCCTACTCCAGTGCCACCCTCCATTGCAGAGGGTCCCACTAATATCACTGTGATGGTGAACGTCCAGACCACACTGTCCTGTGAGGCCACTGGCATCCCCAAACCTTCAGTCAGCTGGACCAAAAACACCCAAGCCCTTAACACTGACCAGAACCAGAATATGTACAGGTTCAGCCAGGTTTCCTCCCTCTCCTCTTATCACCTCTTATTGTATCACCAACCAAATGAGCATTACTCCTGGTTTGGGTCACAATATGACCCAGATGCTTAATATTGCACAGTTAGATACTTGAGATTCATGAGTGTGTCCAGTTAATCCGTTTGCAATCTGTCCTCAGGCTGTTGTCCTCAGGCTCTCTGGTTGTCATCGCACCTACAGTAGAGGACACTGCACTGTACAAATGTGTTGTATCCAATGAGGCAGGCCAGGAGAGCCGAGACATTCAGCTGACTGTACATGGTGAATCCCTACTGCCATATATGACATCCATCTACATGTGTGATTCCATCTGAAATCGTATACTCTCTTGAGTAGGTACTTATTTTGAATAAGTAATTACTTTGCGGACAGTAAAAAAGTATGCTATATTTCTATATAGTATCAATGTGTATACTATAGTATCAATGTAATCGCACGTACAGCATTCGCTATGTTGTCATTATCATGCAACCTACAAGGGTCAGCATCACTTCGCTGCTATTCACAAATCCTCTCCTGTAGCCTCATGGGACAGTAAAGTGTTCATCGTATGCAAACTTCTGAATCTCACCGGGAGAATCATCCGGGTACTTTCTGAATTGGAACATTCTTTTTTTGTTACATACTGTTTTTCATATATAGTAGGGGAGTATGCGATTTCGGACACGTGCGCATTTCAGAAAGAGATAATATTAATTTCCTTCTACAGTTCCTCCTTCTATTGCTGATGAGGCCACAGAGCTTGTGGTGAGTAGACTGTCCCCGGTGGTCATCGGCTGCACTGCATCCGGTGTGCCTCATCCTGTCTTATACTGGAGCAAAGATGGATTGAGACTTGCTAAAGATGGAAAGGGCTATACGATACTACCGTCAGGTTAGCTTTATATATTTATAGTGTGAAAAAAAAGGAACGGCTGAAATTTATAGTTAATCTAAATATTACATTTTGTCCTTGGTTCCTCGCAGGTCCTCTTGAGATCACAGCTGCCGATCTAAGTCACTCAGGCCGTTACTCTTGTGTGGCCAAGAATGCTGCAGGCACCGCACACCGACACGTTCAGCTCACAGTACATGGTATGAGATATGCAGAAACACTTAAACCATTTATGATTTTAAATATGCCTCTTTATTTTATTTTTGTCTAATTAAGATCACATATAACAAATGCTAATGTGAGGCTCCACATTAATTTCTTTCTATACCATTTTTGTCATTTGGACATTTGTTCGATGAATAATTTTCTGCATTTATATTTTATAGAACTTCCGGTGATACAGTCACACCCGTCAACACTGGATGTGATTTTGAACAATCATGTGACCCTGCCCTGCAGAGCAACGGGCTCCCCTCGCCCAACTATTACCTGGCAGAAAGAGGGCATCAACATTTTTACTGCAGGTGAAAGCAAAATCGGCATGCCATGGAGATAATTGGCTAGCTTTTCATATGTTCAGTATCATTTAATTCATTACTTGATTATTTTAATTAATTTAAATCAGAGGTCTTCAACCCTGCTCCTGGGGACCCACTGACCCACAGGTGAAGCTAATCAAGAGCTTCAGGATCACTTATTGAAAATACATAGGCACGTGTGCTGAAGCAGGTTGGAAATAAACTTTGCAGGACAGTGGCTCCCCAGGAGCAGGGTTGAAGAGCTCTGCTGTATTGTATTACACACACTACCATTTAAAATGTTGTGGTCATTAAACATTTTTTTGTGATTTATTTTGATAAGTCTCTTATCAATGTTGAAAACGTATTGTATTGCTTAATTTTTGTGAAAACTGGTTATTTTTTTCAGGATTCTAAATTGACTAGAAAGTTCAAAGGAACAGCATTTATTTTAAAAAAAAGAAAAAAAAAGAAAAAAGTAACATAAAATACTTTACTGTCACGTAAATTTTAAACTTAATTTAATGCAAATCAAAGTATCATTTTTTTTTATTATTTCTTTTTTTAAATCTTACTGATCCCAAACTTTTGAATGGCAGTAATTATTATTTAAAATTGATTGGATATTTAATTATGAATTTATTAATTTAAATAATTTAACACAAACTACTATTCTTCATCAGGAGGTGGTTTTACGGTGCTCCCCAATGGTGGTCTGCAGATCTCTAAAGCCAGAGTCGAGGATTCTGGAACCTACATGTGTGTGGCTCAGAATCCAGCAGGCACTGCACTAGGGAAGACCAAACTCAGAGTTCAAGGTTAGGCGCACACATAGGCTGTGATAAAAGTTAAGATATCTATGGGAAATGGCCTCTCAACTGTTATACATTTCACTTCTCTTGCAGTGCCCCCTATCATAACATCGGTAGTTAGGCCGTATACTGTGACACTAGATGCATCTGTAACTCTGCAGTGCCACTCAGAGGGTTTCCCCACTCCTTCTATCACTTGGTACAAGGACGGGCAGCTGCTGATCGAGTCCGTGCGCCAGCGGGTCCTCAGCACAGGGGCGCTACAGATTGCCTTGGTCCAACCTGGAGACACAGGAAGATACACCTGCACTGCTGCTAATGTGGCTGGAACCACTAGTCTAGAGATGAGCCTTACTATACAGAGTGAGTCAAGGGGATGCTGTAATAGATGGACTGGATTGAATGAATGGCTTCATTGTACAAGTGATTTGGGAAAAACTGAGATGGATGAATTGATAAATATTATAACTGTTGATAATATTGTTTGTTGTACTGATCGTAAGTTATTAATAGAATAACTTATTTTTTTATACAATATTTTTTGTAAAATATTGGTAGAATTTTTTTTGTGATTAATGATCCTAATAAAAACAATTACTATTAATCTATTACAATCACTATTATCAAGTATAATATTGTTAGAATGTTAAGTAAAATGTTGGTAGAATATCTTTTTTATAATTTTTAATTAGTTGATGTATGTTATTAGTAATAATTTATTTTATGATTTATGTGATGAATAATAATAATCATGATGATCTGGTAGAATAAATTTGAGGTAAAATATTTGGTTGAATGTTTTTTATTATTTTTATTATTTGATTTATGTGATTGATAGATATATATTTTTTATTTAACACATTTTTTGTGAATTATAATAATAATAATAATAATGTAATTTCTTTCTTTCTTTCTTCTTCCTCTCTACCTCAGTACCTCCTTCTATTCGTGTTGGGGAGTCAGAGGTGTCCGTGGTGGAGAACACCCAAGCTTTATTGACCTGTGTGGCAGATGGGGTCCCACAGCCCACCATCACCTGGGAGAAAGATGACATTGCACTTACCGACAACACTGGAGAATATACAATCCTGCCCACAGGAGAGCTGCTCATAGACACTGCAAAGGTCAGAGTCCCAATCTTTAAACTGCTTGCATTCAGAGTGTTTACATATTATAACAGTTTGTGTATGTAGCCTGAGGATTCTGGGAGTTACACGTGTGTCGGAACCAACTCAGTTGGGCAGGACAGTCGCACCATCAGTCTGTCTATCCACACACATCCAGCCTTCACTGAGCTCCTGGGGGATGTGGCTCTCAACAAGGGAGAGCGCCTCCTACTGACCTGTGGTGTCACCGGCATCCCTTCACCCAAGATCACGTGGGCATTCAACAACAATATTATCCCTGGTATAGATCATCTTTCTAATTGAGCCTACAAATATCCTCAGTTTACATCCCCTGTTGTTCAGCACTTTTAGTAATGCTGCATGTGTCAATAAACTGTTCTGATAATTGGGAAATTATTGTTTCCGCCCACAGCCCACTATGATCATTTTAATGGCCACAGTGAGCTTGTTATTGAGCGTGTCAGTAAGGACGACTCGGGCACTTATTCCTGTGTGGCTGAGAACAGCGTGGGATCCATCAAATCTCTAGGATTTGTATATGTTAAAGGTAAACATCAACAAGCACTGTTATGTGATGACTTGATCTGCTTGTATAATCGAAAGTTAATCAAGAAAAATCTGTCCAATTTCTCCAGAACCACCAATAATAGACGGAGATGTTCATTCAAATCGCATTGAGCCGCTCGGAGGGAATGCCATACTTAACTGTGAGGTGCGAGGAGACCCTCTGCCCACCATCCAGTGGAGCAAAAAGGGCATTAATGTCCAGATAAGCAATCGAATCCGCCAACTTGACAACGGATCGCTTGCCATCTACGGCACAGTGGTACATAAATACAACACAACAGTCCTGCACACTACATTCGCAGATACAGCCACACAAATGTAAAGAATGTAATCTGCTCTGCATTTATATCTTTTAAAGGGATGATTCACCCAAAAGAAAATGTTTTACTCATCCCAATGTAGTTCCAGAAGATACTATTTCTTTAACTCCTGCAACAGAATGCTAATTACACTGGAAAAGAGTCTAATGTCTGCATTGTTTTTTTCTGCTGTGTGCATGTTTTTTTTGTGTGTGTGTAGGGAGGCACATCAAATTAACCTTCAAAATCTTATTGCAATCTCAAACAAAAACAACATTTATTTAAGGCCTTACAGATCAAGGAGAAAACATTTTTAAAAAATAGACTTTTTTTCTACAAGAAAATACCAAAATAGGCATTATTTTTACAACAGTATGAGGGTTAATATACATTGAACAAATGTTGCCATCAATCTTGGATACAACATTTCTTAATTTTCAAGATGTTTTGTATTTTTATCCTTTTTTAACACCCATAAATAATTAATGGGACTAACTTGTACTTTTTGCAGAGCGAAGATGCTGGAAATTACATGTGTGTGGCCACAAATGATGCAGGAGTAGTGGAGAGAACAGTTACACTGACCTTACAAAGTAAGTCTACAGTTCAAAACAAAAATAAATCCTTTAAAGTTATTAATTTGCAGTAAAAGTCACATAGAATACTCACAGAAAATAAACCATAATAATGATATTTATATAAAATTAAAAAGAAACAATTGTTTGTGTGACTGTAATAACACCAGTGATATTCCATAGGTTCTCCTACCATCACCGTAGAGCCAGTAGAGACAGTGGTGGACGCCGGTTCCACTGTGGTGCTAAACTGCCAAGCAGAGGGAGAGCCTGTGCCTTTCATTGAGTGGTCCCGTCAGGGGCGTCCCCTGTTGGGTAATGAGCACATCACCACACTGAAAAACGGTTCTCTGCGGCTCAGTAGTGCTCAGAAAGAGGACACAGCTGAGTATGAGTGTGTGGCCCGAAATTTGTTAGGCTCTGTGCTGGTACGCGTGACTCTCACTGTGCGAGGTAAGATTTGGACTTTTGTAAGTATTCAGATTATAATGTAGTTAGATGTATTACAATGGGTGATTGAATTGTGTGATTTTCGCAGTTCACGGAGGTTTCTCTGAATGGATGGAGTGGGGAGCCTGCAGTGTTTCCTGTGGCACAGGAGTTCAGAGGAGACTGAGACAGTGCAACAACCCGTTTCCTGCAAACGGAGGACGCCACTGCGTTGGTTCAGAAACAGAAATACGCAGCTGTCAAGGCAAACCTTGCCCAGGTGAATTAGTTTATCTTTTCATCCCTTTTGCTACTTCAGCAGGGCTATACATTGTGAGCATTTCACCATTTGTGCGTGAAATTTGTATTTTCAGGGTTCGTACGGGTGCTTGAAATCCTTGAAAGTGCTTGAATTTTGATGTTGTGTTTTCAAGGTTTGAAAAGTGCTTGAATTTTAGATAAAGTGCTTAAAAATGCTTGAAATTGTAACTATTTATTTTACAACAAAAACCTATCTGACTAAATAGTTTGTTTATTAAATGTAGAAATATAATATGTTGGAGAGCCTAAAATTAAACCTGCTGTGCTCGCGATCTGCCCGTCTATTTCCATGTGTGACTCCGCCCCCATGTTGTCGTTTCATTGAGCGTTGGCTGAAAGATGCTAAATTCGAATTTTGGATCAAACGGCCACAAACCCCACGAAGTGCCTAAAGTCTGCTAAAACACTTGCAGCTTTTCACTATAGGCGAGTCTGCTCTTTCGAGTCACATGAAAGGTAGGCTTACTCGTTGACTTTCAAGTAAGCTAACTAAAGTTTACTGTAGCCTAACGTACACATTAGCGCCTATTTGTTTAACTTGCGTTATTAACTGCTAGCTGGGAATTCGCATAAGTGACAGGGTACATTATGTAAAATGTGATAATTTAAGATTAGCATGTCCGTTATGGCATGTTCATTTGTGGAATAGGCAGTGAACCACAACGTTACGATAACCGTAACGTTAGCCACAAATCCGCAAATTAAAACCTACAAACGTTAGCTCAGTGCATAAAAATAGTGTCAGATGGTCATACAAGTAACTTAGTGCTGTCAAAAATATTGATGTTTTTGATATGGATCGATAATGAAATATCCGAAACGATACCTCTCCTCTTTACACCTGTTGCTCTCCCCTCCGCCTCCGGCCGGCAGGTTAACCCTCTGAACACTAACGCGCTCATATCTGAAGTGAGCACATAAATTATATTATATTATAAAGCCGACCTCTGACATACAAGTAAATAAAATAAAAAATAGTTCATTTTCCCAGCTTATTAATGGTCAAATACACACACAAAAATGTTACAATGTCACCTGGGTGTGTATTAACGTAAATACAGTCGTAAACAGTTCAGAAGAATGAGTAACAGGTCAGTGTTTTGATTCCACACTTGCGTCAGGTCTTAAAGGGGCAGCAGTTATTCAAACTACAAAAGACAAAAGATCACTTGCTGCTCTTTACTGATTAACTTGTGTAACTTTAACAGATTAATATGTATTTAATTTTTACAATGAAAATCCAATGTTATTTTAAATTTGATAACTTGTTTATTTTTTTTATTCAGTTTCTCGCCTGAATACAGTTAGACCTAGGTCTACCTGATTTATTTGTGCTATTGTTTTTGCTTATTTGTTCTTATTTTATTACTGTTTTCTCTTCTTTTTACCATTTTAAGTCAAGCTTTCTTGTGCTCTATGTAAGCTACTGCAACACAATTACCCCATTGTAGAACATGCACTGTAAGCATATTTGTGAGATAATTGTAATGTAATTGATCAATGTTTATGAAAAAAAAAAGCTTAAGCCTTATCATATAAAGTGATCTCTTGTGAAGAAATATTTGATTGCCTAGACATACACACACAAAAAAAGAAATTAATAAAAAATAGAAAAGGTCAATGAGCTGAATCCGATTGACTGTCTACCTCAAAGACGAATGTTTGCAGTTTTAAAATTTTCAATAAATGAAGTGAAAGTTAAGTGAACCCGTCAAGTGATTTTGTTTAGGGTAATTGTTTTTACAGTTACCCCAAAGGCAGGTTAGATAGTAAGCACAGTCTACTTAGACAGTGATACATTTAAAATAAATAAAATTTGTGATTTGGTTAAATATCTGATCCTTCTGCTTTACGAAACACAATTTTGGCTGTTTATAGCATTATTATCTTTTTAATGTGATGATAACACTAAATAATAATTTTGACAATGTATTGGTATGTAATTTACAGCGGTGTTAGGTGCTGGAAAAATCTTTAAAATGGACCTTGAAAGTGCTTGAAAAGTGCTTGAATTTGACCTTTGAAAAAGTGTACGAACCCTGATTTTATACACTTCTGTCAACACTACAAAAGTTCATTGAATTCAGTGATGGATTGCTTTAATTGCAAATTAATTGCTTTATTCAGCAAGGACACTGAATAAAAAGTTACGGTTAAAACATTTAATTAAATTACATTTTTTTCACTAAATGGTGTTCTTTTGAACTTTCTATTCATAAAAGAATAAAAAAGGGTTTAAGGTGTCTCCAAAATATTAAGCAGCACACCTATATCATATTTATATATAAGCAAAACTGTATAAGTCTTTTTTTTTAATCTTGAGCACTAAATTGGAATATTATAATGATTTTTGAAGGATGATTTGACACTGAAACTGGATTAATGATGCCATCACCAGAATAAATTATATTATAAAATATATCAAAATAGAAATAATTGTATTTTAAATGAATAATATTTTACAATTTTACTGTTTACCTGTATTTTTTTATCCAATAAATGTAGCCTTGAACAAACTTTTTTTAAACATTGAAAATAGTATAAACATAGCTCCATGCTATCTCTCTGCCCCCATAGTGGATGGTAATTGGTCTGATTGGTCTTCCTGGGAAGAGTGCTCTCGTACCTGCGGTCAGGGTAACAGGACTAGGGTGCGTACTTGTAGTAATCCTCCTGCCCAGCATGGAGGCAGAGCCTGTGAGGGCAAAGCAGTAGAAGCCATCATGTGTAGTATAAGGCCATGCCCAGGTGAGTGGAGGAGCATATCTTCTGTTTACACATGTATTGTGTTTTTATCAGTCTAAATGGCTTCTTATCTGTCAGTGGCAGGGAACTGGGGTGCCTGGTTGCTTTGGAGCCCTTGTAGTGAAACATGTGGCAAAGGGATGCAGACAAGAGTCAGACTCTGCAACAACCCTCCACCCTCATTTGAAGGACCATCGTGTGAAGGACCTGACTCACAGACACAAGTGTGCAATGAGAGGAATTGTCCTGGTGAGCGTTCTGGTGAAAATTATGATTTGTGTTATTTAAAGAGATTGTTCACTCAAAAATGAAAAAGTTGTGAAATTAAATGGGTAATGGATGTTCAGCTAAATATCCTTTTTTGTTTGACAAAAAGTCATACGAGTTTGGAACTTCATGAGTGTAAATCTAAAAAAGACTTATGTTTTCTTCTCTTATTCAACAGTGGATGGCAAGTGGTCATCCTGGGTAAGCTGGGGGGCATGTAGTGTTTCTTGTGGAGGCGGTACAAGGCAAAGGACACGTACCTGTGCAAGCCCCACCCCCCAGCATGGGGGACGGCAGTGTGAGGGAAATGACATCCACATTGATTTCTGCAACAATGAACCCTGTCCCAGTGAGTAAACACATTTCACATATGGCACACAGACATATTGGTGTAATGAAGGCTAATAATCTCTCTTCATAGTTCATGGTAACTGGGGCCCATGGAACAGCTGGGGCAGTTGTAGCAGGACCTGCAACGGTGGACAAATGCGTCGCTACAGAACATGCGACAATCCCAGACCAGCGAATGGAGGCAGAGCGTGTACTGGATCAGACTCGCAGAGCCAGAAGTGCAATGCAGCCAACTGCCCTGGTATATCCCTCTATCATTCAAAACATACACTACCGTTCAAAAGTTTGAGATCGGTAATTATGCTCCAAATAACTTATCTATATAAATAGCTTATCTATAAAATGTAATTAATTCGTGTGATGGCAAAGGTGAACTTTATCTGCCTATGCTCAAATCACTCTAATTTGCTGATTTGGTGCTCAAGTAACATTTCTTTCAGCATAGAAACTTCAAAAGAAGAGCATTTATTTGAAATAGACATTTTTTAGACATTCTTTTGATTAATTTTATGCATCCCCCAAAATAAAAGTACATTTCTTGCAAAAAAAAATGCAAATGCATTTTACTGGCCCCAAAACTTTTGAACTAGCGTATAGTGCACAACAAATATCCACTCTATAGTTGCTATATATTAATAAATATACAAGAGAAGCTACTTAAATGTAATATTTTGTAATTAATTTTGACCATAACTGATTATATACCTTTCTGTGCTCTGTCTATGTATGTGTGAAGTTGATGGTAAATGGGGTTCATGGGAGTCCTGGGGTGAATGTTCAGCATCCTGTGGAGGTGGAGAACGGACACGTGTCAGACTTTGTAACAATCCATCACCTAGCAACAGCGGTCGACCCTGCCCAGGAGACTCCACCCAGTTATCAAGATGTAACATACAACCATGTCCAGGTACAACTAACTATATAGGGTTCTTAATCAAGATTTTCATCAAGAAAAATATTAATGATTTAAAATGGTTTTGAGTGTCATGAATTATTTTGTATTTGTATTTTATATATACACATCTATACACAGTGCACACAATACCTCTGCACTTATTTTAACATGGAGACAATAAATAGTGAACAACGTTTACTAAAAAACTAACAAACCAGATTTACTTATTTAAAAAAAGTAACTGATTTGAATTTTTTTTTTAATTTAAAAGTTATGCATTTCTTTCTTATTTCTATATTCTTATTACTTAAAAAAGTGATCTGATTACACAACTCACTTTTAATACATTAACCTATATACTGGGAATACAAGTGTTTGACAGCTATAGATAAATACAGTGGCTATAAAGGAACAAAACCCATATCTTTATATAGGCCTAGAAAATTATTTTTATTCAACATGCCCCCAATGCTGGTTAATTTTTTACCTTGATTTAAATTGAACTAAACAAGATATGATTATACTCATTCATTATCTACATTTTTCCACTTGTCTCTCTAAGGTGGCCCTCAGAAAGCGAGAGGAAGTATCATTGGGAACATTAATGATGTGGAGTTTGGCGTTGCTATCCTCAATGCCACCATTTCTAGCAGTCCTACTGGAGGGAGAGATATACAGGCCACCATCACTAATATACCAAGGAGTCTGGGTCAGTCTCTGCTGCTCAGTTTTTGTCACGAGCAGCAATGCATCATATTTAATATGCCATATGTAAAATATTTGGCAGTATATTAATTATTTTTTTATGTGGCAATGGGGTTGTAGTTTAAAGATTAACAAAAACTAAAAAGAAATTAGCAATTTAAGTTGATGCTTGTATATGTTCTGCTAAATCATTCAGGCTCTGCTATGAGGAAGTTGATTTCCATCCTGAACCCCATTTACTGGACAACAGCACAGGAGCTGGGTGAAGCTGTCAATGGCTACACTCTTACAAATGGCCTCTTCAGACGCGAAACTCAGGTGGAGTTTGCCACAGGTAAGAGGAATCAACTTGATGAGTTTCAATCCTTGTTAACTCCATTTTTCCTCAAAGGTTTCTTCATTAATTTGTTTGTGTTGACTGTAGGAGAGATTCTTCGGATGACCCATGTGGCACGTGGGCTGGACTCAGATGGAGCGCTTCTGCTGGACATCGTAGTAAATGGACACATCCTGCAACTGCCCTCCAATGCAGACATCAGTCTCAAGGTGGAATCTCCATCACTGAATTCAATAACTGTTCAATAACCTTTTTATATTTTGAAAATAGAATGCAGCACAATGTAAACTTTATCACATTAAAATATATTTTTCAACTCCAGGACTACACTGAAGACTACATCCAGACTGGTCCTGGTCAGTTGTATGCTCTGTCTACACGTATGTTTAGTATAGACAGGGTGAGTGTACCTTACTCGTGGAATCATACCATCACATACGGACCCTCCAAAGGAAAGATGCCCTATCTGGTGCAGACACTCCACGCCTCGGCTATCAGTGCTCTGTACCGCCCACTAGAAGAGATGCTGGAGTTTGCCATCCATGCCACTATTGCTAAAGGTACGATACATAAATACATTAGTAAAGATAATCATTTAGTATCAGTGATGTATCAGTCATCATACTGATTTTTTTATTAATTTATTTGATTTGGTTTAATTATTTAATTTTATTTAATGTAATTGTATTTCTTTTTTATTCTTTTTGATTTCATTATTTATATTATTTATGATAATCAAATCAAATTATTTTTATTAAATTACATTTTACATTTCAAGAATTACATTTAAATTGAATTATTGAATTGCCTTTTAATTGAATTTGATTTGATAATCATATTTAATTTAAATCATTTGATTTAAACTTTAATTTAAATAATTACTTTGATTTGATGATTTAATTTATTTGTTTTGAAGATATCATGGCCTATATGTTTCCAAATCAAGCTTTTTCACTGCTGGATTTTAGAAATACTAAAAAAATAAAAAAATAAATCAATTTTTCTTCTCTATATTACAATGTTTTAATGCCTGGTTCAGTTTATTGTAATGCAAAATTTATATAACAACGCATCCCTAAACATCATACAAATTACAAAACATCATACAAATATCATTATTATTTAGATTTGTTTTATTTAATAGTTTATATGAGTTTTAAAAACTATCCCTCTCCTATTACAACATATTTTTGTCCTCAGGAGAGCGCAGTAATCAGTGTCCCAGTGGTTTTCAACTGGACCCTGCTGGGCCATATTGTGCAGGTACAGTCAGACAATACCTTTACTGTATAATACAGATAATAGTCATCATTTGTGGAAATACAAGGAGTTCTTTCTTTGATGAGATTCTGTGCTTGTCCTTTTTTTGCTGATGAAGATGAGAATGAGTGTGTGGAGGGAAATCCCTGCTCACATGCTTGCCACAATGCTATAGGCACGTACTACTGTTCCTGTCCCAGAGGACTCACCATCTCAGCTGATGGCAGAACATGCCAGGGTACAGAAGTGATTTTAAACTGTAATAATATTTCACAGTATTAGTGTTTTTACTGAATTTTTGATCAAACAAAATGTAGCCTTGGTTAGCATAAGAGACGTCATATATAAGACACTTATAAAAATATATAAATAAATCCTACCAACCCCAAACTTTCAACGGTAGTATATGATCTGTTATTTCTGTAATCTAAGTTGAACAGCTGCTTTAATTTCTGTTTACCATAGATATTGATGAGTGTTCACTTGGTGGGCACATGTGCCATGATGGACAAGACTGTGAGAACACCATTGGCTCCTATCGCTGTGTGATGCGCTGTGGGCGGGGCTTTAGAAGAACAGCAGATGGGCTGAACTGCTTAGGTGACAATTGTCCCCTAGTTTTATAAGTTTATTTATGTATAATGTTTATCTGTGTACTTGTATATGGCATAGTCTTATATGATTTCTATTCATCATCTTCATCTTAGCATACATTTCATTTGCTTTAATCTTGCTTCTACAGATGTGAATGAGTGTCAGGAATCCAACCCTTGCCATCAGCACTGTCTAAACACCATTGGCAGCTTCCGCTGTGCTTGTGAGCCAGGGTACCAAATCAGGAATCGGCGCTGTATTGGTACACTGTCTCATGGTTTAAAGCTTAGTCTTGTTGGGTTTGTACAATTATGCAACTGAAACTAAAGTTATGATTTTTTCTCCTCAGACATAAATGAATGCAAACAGAGAGTGTGTCGCTCAGATCAACAGTGTAAAAACACACGTGGTGGATACACTTGTATTGACCTCTGCCCCACTGGCATGACCAAAGGAGGCAATAACACATGCATAGGTTTGTGAAGATCTTATTGCTCATATACATATACATAAATGTGTTTATATATTAAGTGCTTGGGAAAAATTCATTGGATGTGATTAAACACGAAAAAATTTCCCCAGCACTAGTGTGTGTAAAGCTTTAAATTAATAAAACAAGTTTTGTTTATATTTAAAATAAATATTAATTGTATTATTTATACTTTTTTGATTGCATAATTAGATTATGATCAAATCAAATAATACATTTTTATTCTGCTTGTAGATATTGATGAATGCCATGATGGCACACATCAGTGCAGGTATAATCAGATCTGTGAAAACACCAGAGGTAGCTACCACTGCACTTGCCCGAGGGGGTACCGCTCTCAGGGTGTGGGCCGCCCCTGCCTTGGTACGTAGTGTTTCCCCACATCTAACTTTAATCCTCTCCCAAAAATCCTACATGGTTGCTGCTCTCCTGCCAAACGCCACCCTGCATTCCTCCCTTCATCTTTACCTACCTCATTCTTTTGCTACAGTTCATTTCTTTGTGCCAACCCTCACCTAAACAGCATTCAGAACCTGTGATGTCACTTCCTTTCGCAAAGCTTGCTTATTTTGCCACAGTGTTTTTAAACTAACCAACCTATAACCGTAAGTAACAAAGAAGACACAGTCACTGATACCAAATCAAGGATCCAAGTCTCTGAGCTGCTAAAGATGTAATTGTGAGGGATATTGTACCGGTAAGTACGTAGGTTCACACTTACAGCAAGGCCAGCACGACTATAATTACTTCCTCTATCTGTTCCTCTATCTTTGACCTTACCCCTCAACTTCCTGCTTGGGATTCTCCCCAGAAGTGCTATGCTTTGCTGTGGCATTTTTTAAAATGTCCTTTAGTGACAGTTTTGGCATTCAAAGTTTATCTTCAGTTCTAAGAATGAGTTTGAATAGTCTAATGTATTCATAGACATAATGAGGAACCACTAAATACAATTAATATTTTCAACAAATACAATATTTTTGCATAAGGAACATGCTTTTGAGGGATAGCTACTCATGTCCAGTATTTTTTTTCTCACCCCCTTCTTTTTTCTTCTTCTTTTGGTCTGCTTATTTTCATTTCAACTCTATTTCCTTTATGTTATTATTATTATTTTATTTTACCTCCCCCCCATTTCTCTTTCTTTGTGTTGGCCTTGCTGTGAGAGCAGACATAAACGAGTGCGAGCTGGTACCAGTGCCCTGTGCCTATCAGTGCGTGAACAGCCCTGGCAGCTACAAGTGCCTGTGCCCACCGGGGCTCCACCTCCTGGGTGATGGCAAGTCCTGTGCCGGACTAGAGCGCTTGCCCAACTATGAGAGTTTCTCATATGGGTACAGAACATCACAATCCTCCTCTGATCGGAGCTCCTACCAGCAGCGCTACCATAGCCTGACTTCACAAAGTTACCACTCATATGTCCCCATCGGGGGCCGTCAAATGGCCAACAGACTGAGCAATGCCCCTTCACGCAGTCGTAGGGATACCAATACCTGCTCACCCGGTTTTAAGGCAAAAAATGGCCAGTGTTTAGGTAACTACAAGAGTAACTGTTGATCTGTAGTGAAGTTTGGGTCTTATGTCATATGCTACATGTATATGTACGATATGACACTGTACTGCATTCTTGATCTTTAAACGGTTAGAGTATTGAACAGTAACTTTAAGCGAATGTCTTAAAAAGTATGCAGTGTATTTTTATAAAATTGTAAAAACGGTGCCAAAAAAGCTGTTTTGATAGTATTGCTCAGTTTAAATGTGTTTTAAGACACACACATACACACACACACACACACACACACACACACACACACACACACACACACACACACATTTATATACATATATACATTTATATACATTTATAAACCAAGATATAAGGAAAATATTTATTTCACATGCAATTTTTGCTAGTGAATACAAAGTTTCTTTGAGGACCCAAAATGCTTTGTGAGCAAAAACCAAAAAGCTAACCAAAGCATTGAAATATAATAGTTCCTCCCATATTTGTATGTGTGTGTATATATATATATATATATATATATATATATATATATATATATATATATATATATATATATATATATATATATATAAACATAAAAATGATAAATGGTGGCATGCAAATTGTCCGTTTACTGATTGTTTCATTTAAGTTTTTTTTATATTGCATACTAATTTAACACAAATTGTCTATATGTTAAATGTCGTGTTACCCATTTTAATAGTAAGTCATGGGGACACTTACATTTCCAGAAAATAGCCCATTAATTATTACCCATCTTGTGTTTATAGATATTAATGAATGTGAACAGAGGGATATATGTCAACATGAGTGTATGAACACACCAGGCAGCCATAGGTGTTTGTGTCCCAACGGTTATCGCCTTATGACCAACGGCAAAACCTGCCAAGGTAAGAACATGAAGACATGCAACAAAAAAAACACAATACATGTGCTAACTTCTTTAGAGAGCAACCAAACATAATCTAAAGAAAAAAGTCTAAATATACTAAATATGAGAGGTTTGTATTGCTCACTTTTGGTATTTATATGGACAGACATAGATGAATGCCTGGAGCAGAACATTCAGTGTGGTGCAAACAGGATGTGTTTCAACATGAGAGGGAGTTACCAGTGCATCGACACACCTTGCCCTCCCAATTATCAGAGAGATCCAGCCACAGGGTGAGACTGCCACTCTTTTTTTTGTGTGTGCAATTGTCTGTTTTTACTTAGTTGATCATTCTAAATAAAGTGAGTTCTGCTTCTCCTCTTAGGTTCTGCCTGAAGAATTGTCCGCCCAATGATCTGGAGTGCGCCCTGAGCCCGTATGCACTGGAGTACAAACTGCTGTCCCTGCCCTTTGGCATCGCCGCAAATCAGGACCTGATCCGGCTGGTTGCCTACACCCAGGATGGAGTTGTCCACCCCCGCACTTCCTTCTTAGTGGTTGATGAGGACACGACTCTGCCCTTCACCCTCCGGGACGAAAACCTCAAAGGTGTTCTGTTCACCACACGGCCACTGCGCGAACCTCACACGTACCGCATGAAGGTACGAGCCCTGTCTTACAGCGCCGATGGAGGAATAGAGTACCAGACCACCTTCATTGTCTACATCGCTGTCTCAGCCTATCCATACTGAGCACTTTACTACATCCCACAGCCTATGAAGAGAGGGAACGATCAGAGGTTGCGCTAAAAAGAAATGTTTTGACAGATAAAAAAATAAGAAATCTGGTTTCCTAAATGTCCCTACATTCGAAATATTCACATATTTAGGGTTTCTTAATGGGTTTAGAATTGCAGAATAGTGAAGAAAATTTAAATGAAGTGTATCTAAGATTGTGGTCAAACTGGTACTGCAATCATATCCCCTCCCCCTGACTCGAGGTTGCCAGATAGGCTGCAGGATCCAGCAGGAACGTTTGTAGCTGTGGTAACTAGAGCAGAGCTGGCAAACCGTATGCAGAAACACAACTGACTTTGTGATTGGTAGATAGGTGGAGGGCGGAGCTTCAGGCCAAAACACAACATGTCAACATCAACATCAGTTGAGGGCTGCAACAACAACTTTTAAATTATATTTTCCTGGCCGGACTACTGTTGTCAGTGATATAAGTATTTGAAATTAACATGATTTCTTAATGTCTAGTGACATATCAGGGCCATTTTATGATTAATTGAAATACATTTCTTAAATAAAGTTCATTTAAGTTTTAAAGCACCCCAGCGAAAATAAAACAGGACAGAGATTTTGGGAGAGAAACAAGAGATTTCAAGTGTGTATCAGTGGAACCATTTTGATCATTAAATCAAGTGACCAGATTGTGAGACCAAAGTATGTGTAAGAAAAGGCCAAAAAAGACTCAAAGAGCTCATGGCGCAGAAATTCTTGTAATATCAGTGGTATTTAAAAATATATATATCAGCCGTATCAGTAATTTCCTGACAGATAAAAATAGAGCGTGAGAGAAAAATTACAAGCCAGTATATCTAGATCAAATCTTTTAAAGCGCAACCTCTGAGAATGGTGCAGTTTTTGTACATGCATGACTGAGAAGTGTGCTTCTTTGTATGAGAGTGTATATGCGCGAGTGCAGATCCACCACTTGAAGAGATTCTCACAGGTCATGTTGATGTGTAAGGCCTTGAAGGCTGGAAGTGCCGAATTGCAGACAGATGACGTTGCTCTCTGGAGTTCACTTGAAAGACTTGAAACCAGTTTTAAGGCGAGTTAAGGGTTCAGCCACACCGTGAACTGAGAGAAACCTTCATCAGAATGTACAGCAAGACTATGGGTGGTGTTTTCCAATACATTTGCATATGTCTACCTATTAACTTATTAGGAATTGCTTGAATATATGAAAGAAACTCAAGTCCCTCCATTGCTTTCTATGAAATGAGATGGGGAAGATTTTATTGGTTTAAATTTGTTTGTTAACATGACGATGAGGTTTAAGCCGCATCTGCAGTAAAAATGAAAAGGACGTCCACCTCAGGTAAGCACTACCTTTACTCTTGAAGAGAGTATTGTCAACTAGTAACTATGCACATAATAGCAATGTCTCATTATTATTACAGGTTCATACACATTTGGAGTATTTTTGTAACTTTGACAGTAATCAAGGTGTATTCTATTGTCATGATATGTATATAAGTATTTGGGTTTTTTATTTGTAATACTATGTTGTATTCCTTTTTTTTAAAAAGCAATAAAATGTACAATTAATTTTGATGGTCATTTTAAAGCTGCATACACTTCTGTTTAAAAGTTTGGGGTCAGTAAGATTCTGGGGGGTACTCTGGGTTTGGGCCCAATTCCAAGCTCACAGCCCTCTTCTTGGACTAAATTCCATTCTTTTGAACTTTCTATTCATCAAAGAATCCTGGAAAATGGTTTCCATAAAATATTAAGCAGCACAACTGTTTTTAACATTGATAATAAATATAGCTGTGAGCAGCAATTATCGGGGTTCAAGTGCTTAAAGGCCTTTAAGCACGGCCGTAAAAATGTATTATGTTTTATTTGTAATTTGATAATTGTTCACTCAGATGTGCTTCAATGTTGTGTTGCATGAGTGCCCGCTATTGGCAATGAGCTGAATTGGAAAGCCCTATGCCCTTGATCACTTATAATCCACTAGTGAATTGATTTTTTTTTTCTTCCTTTGTTTAAAGCAGTATTCTATATCTAGGTGTGTTTAGGTTGTATAAATATAATTCAATTATAATATATCATAGAGTTGTTTGTGGTCGGGTAATTAAACACGATATCCGGTGATGTCACAATTGTGTTGCATTTTGGTATATTTAGGGATGCGCGGTATACCGGTACTAAAAATACTGGTATATTTTTTATTTCAAACGGTACGATATCATGATTTGCACATTTCGGTATATGCTGCTTTTCCGAAGTTCACCGCTAGATGGCAGCGCGCTACCCAGATCCGAAACAAACGGCAAATGTGACAACAACATAGACGAACAAAATGGATAAAGCAGTTAAATCTCACTCAAGATGCCCAAAATTAATTAATAAAGAGAGGAGTAGAAGTGGAATTTGTAATTACTTTGCTTATAAAACTGATGAAGAACCATCAAACCAAGCCAAGAAGCATCTGTCTGTCACTGACGAGATCGACAGGTCAGTGGATCATTCAAACCATCTCATTTACACATTTATTTTCTTTTTACACTAATCAACGCACATACATAGCCTAACGTAAGATCGAATATCACAAAATCTCCAGCTTTCGTTTCAACCAATGGCATTTAGATCCAATAATATTTGCATGCGTACTATTGCACTATTTACATTCGCGTACACACAACCGACTGTGTATATGCGAATACTCACTAAAGACGGACATTTTTTACATAATTCTGTGTATTTGACTGTTTAAGGAAATTTAATTTGTAATGTGCGAGCTCTATGTTATAGGAGTGTGTGTGTCGTTGTTATGAGCTCACTTCTGTAACGTTAACTGTTATTACGAAATGCTATAAAATCGCTTGTATGTTCAAATGATTTCCGTTATCCATCCCGAGACGAACGTGAAATGTTGAATCGGATTATGCAGATTGCTTTAGTGTAGTGCTCTTTTGAACCCAGAAGCAATTTGCTAATTTTGAGAGATTTTTGCTGCAATTATTTCTCACAAGAAAGTTTTCAAATGACTGATTTGATGTGATAAGCTTTGCTAATTAATTTACTAATAAACATTTGTGGTGATTTTCCACTTTATAAACTCAAAACTTGCATAATTGTACTCATTCTTGTGCAATATACCCGCGCTAATATCAGACCGTGTGGTATCGATTTAATATCGGTACTTCGGTATTAGATTGTGGTACCTTACCGAAGCCAAAATTGTGGTATCGAGCCAGCTGCTTGAAGTATACATATGAAGTAGACTTTTGAAAGAGGGAGCGAGGGGTCTGTCTATATAAACTTCCTTCATCTACTTTACCAAGTGGAACACACTTCAAAATGGCAGCAAAGATTCCCCCGAGGGAAGTTCACAAGTGCGCGTCTAAAAGTGGAGTGGAACGTAGCCCTAGTCTACCGCTCAAACTGATTTGGCCGATGGCGGACATGTTTTTTGAGATTGGTCAGTCTCCAAAGTGCCATGATTGTCTATGCGGACATAGACACTGCATGCATATTTTCATGTCAATCAGACTAACAGTGAAGTAGTTGTAGTCATTTTCCTGTTTTTATTTTCCTGTCATAGCGTCACCAAATGGCCTATGGTCCTTTTTCACACAACCACGGAACGAGCTCTTAAATTGGTGTGCCAAGTTTAGTGACAATATCTCATTTCGTTCACAAGTTATAGCCATTTTAGTAAAAGTGGCTCATCCCACTTTGAATGTTTTGGCAGCTCCTAGGGACCATGAACCGAAATTTCTACTTTTTTAAATAAATATATATATATATATATATATATATATATATATATATATATATATATATATATATATATATATATATATATATATCGGCTTGGTCCGATCAGTTTTAGGGGAGAATGCTGATTCTTGGAAAATTTTACAATTACGTGCCCCTTAAACCCCTGATAAAAAAAAATGTTTCAGAAGCATCAGATCAACATAACAAATAAAAAGTGTTTAATATTTAACAGTATTTCTGAATTTTTGATCTAATAAATGCAACCTTGGTGAGCAAACATTAAAAAAACATATTTCTACTACTACCTACATATTTGAATGGTAGTGTTTGGAAGGAATATTCAAGAAACAAAGTTGGAAGAAACAAAGTTGACACATTGATGCTGTCAATAGAGCTTTCGCCATAATATTCCTACATATATAAATAAATAATATAAAAGTCCGGTCTTCAGGTGTATATTAAACAGTTTATTATTCAATCACAAAAGCACAAACATAAAAAAGGAATATTTTATAAGGCAGTCATTATACCGGTTTGGTTTATTGAGTGTTTGCACTTTGTCGTTCTGTATAACTGCATTGTAGAGGCAGGTCCCTGATCAGACGATATGTCTCAGATCAGTAATGATCTGCTTTGAGGCAGTATTCAACACAATTGGCTTATCAGCACCTCCTGATATACAATGGATACAGACATATGCATTCTGACACATACAATAACAATGGTCCACGGCAATAAGTGCTTTGGAATGCTGATACATTAAGACAGGACATTAATACTTCATAACAGCATTAGTGAAAGGATTAGTGAGATGGCTTCATCTGCTAAGAAAATCAAACAGCTGTTTCAGATTATGCATAAGATCAGCAATGTAACGTCTTCTACAAATATAAGAGCTAATGCGCTTTGGTTATGAAAAAATAAATACTATGGGATAGCGTCTGGCGATTTAGAACAAACGTGAAGGGATCAGTGACGGGGTGGTTTAATGCACCGGAGAGTATTATTCATAATCCGACACAGTCGA
This sequence comes from Pseudorasbora parva, assembly GCF_024679245.1. Lineage (NCBI taxonomy): Eukaryota > Metazoa > Chordata > Actinopteri > Cypriniformes > Gobionidae > Pseudorasbora > Pseudorasbora parva. The sequence goes on along the minus strand of NC_090186.1, from coordinate 31,466,502 downwards.
TGTGGACAGACGTAGTGCCAGTAAAACACACTGACCAATCTGTAACTGTGCATTTCAAGACTAAAATAACAGAGGTTACACGGTGTAAATTATTACTACTAATAATAAGAGTTAGAATAAACTTACAAACAAGTCCCTTGTGTTCAGAATTGCTGAATACAATGCAGAAGAGCATAGAAAAGTATTCCTGAGAGAAGCTACGGTTAGTCTAACATACAACTGATGGCACAGTAATGCGTTTTTTTGACTGTGAGTGAAGAGCGATATAACAGAAGAGGGTGAAAATGCATTGATATTAGATGAGAGGTCCTCTTCAGTACCCTGTGGAAAGTCATCGCTTTGTTCTGATAGTCCCGGCAGGATTTCCCGACTGGGTTGTTGTCATTTTGTGTGCGCTGTGCTAATCTCCTTGCGGTTTAGACGGTTTTCCTGGCTGTTAGGACCCTCACGATGCATCCTATTCCACCTACAGAGAGAGCCTGAAGAGAACAGAGAATTGAGCTGCTGACCTCTTGGGTGATTCACCCAAAAATGAAAGGTGCCCCATGATTTACTCACCCTCAAGCCATCCTAGGTGTATATGACAATCTTCTTTCAGACAAATACAACCAGAGTTATATTAAAAAAGTACTGGCTAATTCAAACATTATAATGGCCGCCAAACATTTGAAGCCCACAAAATGGATCCATCCATTATAAAAGTACTACATACGGCTCCTGTGGGTTAATAAAGGCCTTCTGAAGTGAATTGATGAATTTGTGTAAGAAAAATATCCATATTTAACACATTAGAAAGTAAAATATCTACATTCCACCAGATTGTCTAGCAAAAAAGCACAACTGGCGCGACAAATGACATCAGACAAACTGCAAGAGGCGTTACACGTTCTGTGTAAGTTGAATAACGAAGGTCGTATACACCTAGGACAGCTAGAGGGTGAGACATTTTTGTGTGAACTATCCAGAGCACAACGCACACGTTATGCCATTAAACCGTTGCTACTTTTGGTATTAACCCTACCTTTTCATGCCACTGCAGCAGGACAGCGCTGTTGTTCTCGGATGGCCGCTCAAAGCCCTTATAGATGTATTTCATGAGCAGGTCAACACCATTCTTATCCAGAGATTGAACTCCCTTCTCTATGTCAGTACTCTTGAAGGAGCTGAGCACCTTCAGCACCAGACCTTCAGCACGATCCTACAAAATATCAGAAAACGGCTACATCTCATCTGGTTCCTATCACTTCATAAGTATGATGCATTAATAGAGAAGTTAGCCAAAGTGCAGTACAGCCTCTAAAGTATTAGTCATTCGCCTCTGTCTAAAGACCAAGACTGACGAGTTTGTGATAAAGAGATCGTAATCTGGCCAGTGCGAGACTCAGAGTGTTATTGGGATCCGGATAAATGGGTATGATTTCATTAGAGTTAAACAGATTAATCAAATCTGTAGATAAACTATTATACAACTAGATACTCAATTGGCATTCTAAACTTAATTCGAGGTCATGATAACACAGAGTCAGATATAATTCAATTGGAATTAAATTACTTTGGCCCACTGAAAAGACAGAACGTGCAGAAACATTCACCCACTAATCAGAAGCCATTGGGATGATTGAGCTAGCCTGGCTCTGCCGCCTTACGTACTTCCGCTCAATTTTAATTTTCCTTCAGAACTCTGTCTGGGATTGCGGTATATTTTCTGGTTTTCTCTGAATAAATTTTTAACCAGTCAGAGTACCCAAATTCATGTAAGTTAACGTTTGTCAATGGAGAGTGGCCAGACTTAGGCTACAAATCTAGACGCACCCTAGCGGCAGCAAATTTAATCTGCTCGCGAGTGTCGTCTAGCAACTCTCAATACCCTTCTGAGCTGTATTCCCCTAACTCTTGCCGGGCCAATTACATCATGTATAGAGTCGGTGGGCGGGGCCATAATCACAACGGCCGAGTTGCGTTTGGGTGCTTCCAGTAAACACAGAAACTGGCAAACGGCGGTCATTTGAATCAGCTCTGACCGCGACTCTGGAAGACTAGGATTTAAGCTTTTCTCTGAGAGCAGGACAAAGAACGGCACTGAAGTCTTTCTTAAAAAGGGAAGATGTGTTCGGAGTTTTGCCGACCGGATACTGCGAATGTTTAATCTATCAACAAGCTCTGTTTCACCTTCGTTGCTCCGGTTGGTGTACCGCTATCCTATCGCGTGCAGAGGGAGTTTGAAAGACAACCGTTTATCCCACCCCTCGGATTGAGCCCTGTCTATGGTGAGTTTCCAGACCAAACATCTTGATGTGGGTCTGGCTTGTCAGGCTAGGCCAGACTCTCTGTACAAATGAAATGTACGGCAGACTGGTAGGACCAGGCTATGATTGGGCGGGCTTTACAGACCTTTGCTTTCTTTTGATATATTGCATGTTCAGATATTTATTAAACAAAATATTCTGGGGGCCTTTTGTAAAAATGACCAAAAACACTAGCTGGCAACTTAAAAATTAAAACGCTGGCAGGTAAAGAGTTGTTCTATAGCTAATCAGAGGAAAATACTCTTTCCTTTTAGGAAAAAAGGTGCTATGACTCACCTTGACAGTCTGATTCTTTGTGTTGATTGGTGGATTTTTTAATACTGCCTGCAGGGCACCCATGAGGTTCCCCTTGCAGAGTGGAGTTAAGAAAAACACTGTATAATAGCAATTTCAACATCTATGCATGCTGTGGACAGGCTGCACTTTAAATATTACAAGGAAACCACATGGACAAAAAAAAACAGGAAATAAAGCCCTGTGTGCTCCAAAATTGACATATAAGGACATGAATTCAACTTCCTTATACTAAAACAATACACAAGTTTCAAATGACAGATTTTTTTTTTATAAACACACACACATCCTGAAAATAATATGTTGCAGTTAATAGATCTGCATCTTTTTGCAGAAACACTTTAATTAAGAATGTCTGGAATGTCAAGACGTGTCTGGACATTTCAGACATCAGAACTACTGCACGTTCAGAACGAAGCACGATAGGACATTTACGCCCGTTTCACACATACTCCGTCTGCAGTGCGTGTGCGTTGCGTATTTTTTTCCGTACCCATGTTAACGGATGACAGCGTTCACACTGCACGCGGATGCAGTCCGTCAGTCCGTTCCAGGAGCGTTGCGTCTGCAGCAGTACACGGATCGTTTTCGTACCGAGTCTATTTTTTGCTGCGCTGCGCTGCGTTGCGTTGCTGCATTAAAGTGATAGAACATTTTTCGCATTAAAATAAACATGTACTGACGCGAAAATCTAGTAATTTCAAAGCGGATGCATATCATTTAAAATATACTCTTGTTTCAAAGTCAACACATGGCTTTTTTTCTCAAGTAAAGCAACAAAACGACACCTTACCTGGCATTGAGGTAAAAAAAATGTACCATAATGGAGAGCACTCGTACTTTCTTGGAGGTGAAAAGCAAAGTTCTTTTTGACCTGCAGGATTTCTTTTCAAAGGGTGTAAAAACGAAAGAAAAGACGAGAGTCGGCTGTTTTTGAATAGACTATTCTAAGTTTCTAATTTAAAATGTTTATGATTTTAGGCTATAACCTATGTTTAAATGTTTTGCCTTTTGTGTGAGCTAAATCTAAAGTATATTTATATATAAATATGAATTAATGAATTGAAAAAATGTTGTTTAAATGTAGTAGGCTATGTAACCTGACTTCTGTTAAAGAGTAAACAAAGAGGATTGGAATTCTGACGAGGCATGTTCAGTAAAAACTTTTGGATTTAAAAAAATAATGAATAAATGCCGTGTTTGTGGCGTGCAACAGCGGATCAGTTGCGGACTGCAAACGCAGCATATGTGAAAACACTACAGGGTGTGGGGCTCCTGCAACGGATACGCAACGCAACACGCACTGCACACGCACTGCAGACGGAGTATGTGTGAAACGGGCGTTACGTTTGTGGCGACTCTCACTTTATTTATAAACTAAAGACGTATATAGACCACGATATAAGTGTTGCATGCCAAATACATGTAATGAGTAGAATAATGAACACAACCCAGTTCTGTCTTTTGATGCACTGAAATCTGCAGGCCAGCTGCTGTATCAGGCAACATGATTTATGAAAATCACTGCATGTCATTTTAACCTACCGGATGAAGACTAAATACAATTGCCTTGCTTCTGCTGCTAATAGGCACTAGTTTAGGTATTAGTTTAAATGATCTAAGTAAGCACTTTTTATAATTAGCCGTACATCTATTATTGAAGTCATAATTACCCACTCAATCATAAAGCACAGTAGCACACGGAGATTATTTTATGAGCAGAAGGCTCTGAAAATGCAAGAGTTTGTCAGATCATGCACAACATGTTGGTGAATACAGAAGGATATTGTCTGATGAGAGAATCCACCTCTGCCTCATCTGGACCCAGCTGGTTTTCTCCTCCTTCTTCCTCGTCTACAAACTTATTTTCGTCGTATTCATCCACATCCACTTTCCGGAAACGATCGGATACCGTATTCTTTGACATGATGAAGGCAATTTATTCCCCGTCCGAAACGCTTTTGGACGAACACAGTAACAGTCCTCTATGCTAAATGAGCCTGACGGTTCCTGCAGCCTACTGTTAGTCAGTGATGGATTCCATCACTTCCGCATAGCGCGCCCTCTGTCGGGTACAGCGTGGGGGGAATTAAATTCGAAGCAGGATCTCGAAACCCGGAGGCTGCGTTTTTAGGACCGCATTTCTAGGACAGCAGTTCTAGGGCCCTAGCAATGATTTAGTTGTTTAATTGATTACGTTTAATTGATACCAACCTACCCATTAATAGTCAGTTCTCATCTGTTGGTGTAGGCTACAGCTGGTTAGATGGCGCTGTCACACAAAATATATGGTGCTAGAAATGCAGTCCTGAAACTGCGGCGATCCTGACCTGCATCTTGCAGGCAGATAGGAGTGAAGCAAGCAAGGGTACATCGCCTCCACAAACTTCTGATATTACGAGTCTGTAAGACGACTTGAAATCGTTTAAAAGACGCAATATTAATTCTTATATTAGTTCACCCAAAAATTTAAATTTTGTCATAATCACACTCAGTCTCCCATGTCGTTCAAAGCCCTCCAAATGAATTACTTTAAAGGCCCAGAAAGGTAGGCTATGATATCTTTAAAATATGTGAATGGTTCAACCATAGTTTCATGAAGCGATGTGCACAAAAAACAAAAACGACTTTATATAACATTCTGCCAGAGTTACGCAGGAGCTATAGCCTGTTTATTTTTGTTGTTTTTATGTGTTTGTTTGTTTTGTTTAGTTTTTCCACACAAAAAGTTTTCGTCACACTTCATTTAATGAATGTTGAACCACTGGATTAATGTGGCCTGTTTTAACGATAGCCAAATCTTTACTTTTTGGACCATGTAAGTATTATTGCTGTCTATAGAGAGCTCGCCGATTTCCTCAAAACTATCTTCATTTGTGTTCCGAAGGAACTAGACACCTAAGATATGATGTCTGTGTTTGGAACGAGGAATTAATTAAAATAATATTAAGATGCAATATTTAAATATTATTCAAATTAATATTAATAAGTCGGTCAATTTAATAGCACCCGTGCAGGCTGCTTTAATGTGCAGTGGGGGTACGTTGACGGTAGGTGGCGCCAGAACACTTTCGCTGACTTGAAATGTGTCTGGCGCTGTTTTCACACTTCAAAATGTTATCCCATAATCTAAACCTCTGGTAAACATAATCATGGGTTATTTTATTCCATGTTTCACACTGTTGCTCAGTATGTAATATACTGCAGCTGGTTTCGATAGTTCACACCGTAAATGTAAACCCTGGATTAATTTATTCATCACACACATTTCTTTTTTCTTTTTCTTTACAAGCCAGGCCACACGTCTTAGGCCGGAAGTGAAGACGAACCATATATGGTTTAGAATATCTTTTGTTTGATGTAAGACGCGCTATTTTCGCCTGGATTTTATGGAATTTATATGTACAAATATTTAATAACAATACCCTAATTACTAAAATACATTATCTAATTATTTATTGATATTCAATTTTGATCAATGTAACATTATAGTTCCATTTGACTAGGCTATTTTGTTATAAATACAAATATACAAATACAAAGTATGGATATTTTAATGTCAAATATACTTTTTTAATAAAAAAATTCAAAATAAGCATTGATTTTTTTAAAAGAGCAACATAGGCCTACATATAAAATGGCATTGGTAACACTTTACAATAATGTTTCATTTGTTAAAAAATAAAAATTCTGTCATCATTTACTCACCCTTAAGTTGTTCTGACTAAACCTGTATACATTTCTTGAACACAAAAAAGACAAAAGATGATATTTTGAAGAATGTTGGTAACCAAATCATTGTTTCTGGTCCTTGTTGACTTCCATAGTAAAAACCGAAGAAAAAAAAATTATATATATATATATATATATATATATATATATACATATATATATATAGATATATATATATATACACACACACACACACACACACACACACACACACACACACACACACACACACACTATAGAAGTCAATGATGACCAGCAATTGTTTGATTACCAACGTCTGTTTAGTCAGAATAAATTGAGTGAGTAAATGATAACAGATTTTTCATTTTTTTTATTTTTTTCTATCCCTTTAACATGAACTAACAATGAGCAATACTTCTAAAGCATTTGTTAATTTATTTTGAGTATCTGTACTTTACTTGAGTATAATTTTTATGGAAACTTATGACTTTTACTTCACTATATTTGAAAGACAAATATCGTACTTTTTACTCCACTACATTGGCTAGAAGGCGCTCAGATGGCGAAAGTCCTTTCGGTAGTACCTTTGAAAGTCAGTGAAGGATTTTTTTCTTCTTTAAAAGGTGTTAGGGTTTTTGCAGAAAGCCTTTCAGAACCACTCTTGTAGGGTCGTGTGAAGTTCAATGATTTCCCAGAATTTTTTAAACACTGATCAGTTTATAGCAAAATGGAAGAAACCATATCTCAAAATGTTAATTTTGGCGAGTATTCACTTAAAAAAAGTTGATTATGTCAAGGTAAACAGTTGGGATAATATCATATGTGTAGAAGTGTATTGGATCGGTGCATTCGGCCTTAAAGTGTCAGCATCTTTATAGAGAACTTTGTAACTTTTATACAAGTATTTAAATGAGTTTAAATTAGGCGTATGCTAGTATGTCAGATGGAGGATCACTGATATGCCTTAACCATCATGATGGCATAATGTTCATTTATACATTTACTTAAGTACGTTTGAAAACAAATATTTCTGTACTTTTACTAAAGTAAAAATAAGAAAATCAGAGTAATATTTGACAAGTAGTATACTTTTACTAAAGTAATGAAGTTGTGTACTTTGTCCACCTCTGGCATTAACTAATGTTAACAAATGAAACCTTTGGTAATATTACGACATTTCAACAACAAATAATAGAACAAAAATTATATATATATATAAAAATCTTTTCTTTGTTTTTAATATTTCATTATGTAATATTTGCAACAACACATAGGTTATACTGATAAATAACTCACTGCTGCTGGATAGCTTGTTATTCACGTTTAATTGTTTTTAACTTGTTGGCAGCGTGTTTTGGAGGTTTTCTGTCATGCAGCCTAATAACATACATTTTTTGGTTGATTTAGTAGGCTATTGGTTGGGATAGTGTGGTTATTAGAAGAATATGCTTTCGATTAACAACTGTAGGTTAGTCCGTTTGTGAATAGTATGTCTAATTGTAGGCCATAAGTGTGAAAGCTTAATCCTGGAGGTTATCCAAACACTATATGTTTGACAGCCCACAATGGGTTAAAAAAAAAACTATGCTTTTGAAAACTCCCTCATCCGTATTGTAGGACTTTAAAAAAAATAATCGAAAGACATGAGTAATTCAGTTTACTGTTGTCTGTTTTAGAAGCCTATTATTATATTCAGAGTAGCACAAAGATGTGATATGTTTGTGATGCAATAACCGTAGCAGCGGATGTTTATAAAGGGAGGTTCATAAAATGACAGTTCACCTCGTCACATAATAAGGCGTTGTTCTGATGATTTCTGCTACCTCCCATTAAAACAGTAGGTAGCACACAATTCGATATAGCGATGTTGAAACATATTGTGCTACCAGCAACATACTCATGTGGTTTGAAGCTTTATTAACATCCATACCTACCCCTACCCTTAAAACAATGCACATAAAGTGTTGGCTGCACAATCTGATAGGTAGGATACCATTATTTGACAGAAGAGGCATTCCTTAATGACCTTCCTCATTAAGAGAAACCGCAAAGCATCAAGTCCAAATAAACAGGCTCCATCTACACGTTTACATGTCTGTAAAGGGTATAAAGTTGTCCATGTCTGAACTGAAAGCACTTGCTTTCTTAATGACCTAACTGGATTTGTAAACTCTTTCTCTGATTTGTGGTGCAACCGGGTTTAACCCAAGATAAGAATGCAGATGTTAGTGGTGCTGTACAGTATGATGAATTCTCTCATATTATTTGGGAATTTCAAGAATGTATCAGCGTTACCTTTAAATGGGTCTTATCTTATATAAACGAGTAAGATAATGAGAATGACTCCTTTTTTGTGGCATAATTAACCTCAGAAAAACATTTACTCATAGTGACTCCTAGGAATCTGGTCAAAAGATTATGGATTGGACTTCCCAATGATGATATATTGGATTAAGATCTGTGGAAACCCATTGTTGTGCTCCTCAAACCGTTCCTAAACAGTTTTTGCTTTGTGGCAGGGTGCATTATCCTGCTAAAAGAGGTCACAACCACCAGGGAATACCGTTTCCATGAAAGGGTGTACATACCATCCACCACCCAACTCAACCTTTGTGAAACAAAACGTGATTTATCAGACCAGGCCACTTCTTACATTGCTCCATGCTCTAGTGCCCACTGTTGGTGCTTTCGGAAGTGGACAGGGCTCAGTATGGGCACCTTGATTGAGCAATTTGAGTAGCTTGTCAGTTTGATCAGACCAACCCTGTCATTGGTCCACCACTGTTCCTTCTTTGGAGCACTTTTGATAGATACTGACCTGTAGACCGGGAACACCGCACAACAGCTGCTGTTTTGGAAATGTTCTGACCCAGTTTTCAAGCCATCACAATTTGGCCCTTTTCAAACTCGCTCAAATCCTAACACTTTTTCTTGCTTCTAACACATTCTGAAACATCATCAGTTTTGACTAACATGACATGACATTGAAGTGAAGTTTGTATTAACATAATTTCGGGAGGAACACGTGCAGATAATTAAACCTAATTAAACACGAGTGGAGCACATCAAGCTAATCTATGATAAGAGGTGTGTATATACAGATTTACCTTCTTTCGTTGACCATTTTCATTTTAGCATCCCTCCACCACCCCATCTCCTCACTTGATTCTAACAAACTCTTATTAGATGTCAACACAATCTATAATACACTTCAGTCCAGTTCTAGAGTATCTCTATCCCGAGGGGATACTCTGGGTTCGGGCCAAATTCTGAGCCCGGAGCCCTCCCCCGGACAGCACGCCAAATACGCATAATCTTTACTCTTTAATTTGATGTAAGTGTGAACTAGTGAAATGGACAATAATAATGACATAAAAAGGACTAACTAATTTCACACATTTAAAGTCAGATGTTTTATTAAGTGTAAACAATGCATACAGATTCTTTGTAACAAAGCATACAACTCATATTAACATAAGTATTAATGGTTATACAAATAAACATTAAATTAATACTTAGTTTAATAGTTAATAGATGATAATCTAATACATGAGCATCCCTTAGGGTGTAATGTTCACAATGTGCTCTATAGTAAGACATCCGAGCATCTTTACATTCAGTCATCTAAAACAGCCAGACCTCATAAGCAACTTCATCGGTGCAGCAGGTATAGTGGAGCAAATATTATAAAGTCAGTTTTTTTTCTTTTTGTGCAGCCTGCACGATCTACAGGAATTGACTGCATGATTGTATGTGTAAAGAGAATATATAACATCAAACTGATATTGGATTGTCAGTTTGAGGAATAACTGACACCCCTCCTCTCCTCTCCTTTCCCTTTCATTCATTTACTAGAAGATAATCCTGATTAAAAGTATAAGGAAATGACTCGGTTAGAAATAAAACTATCTCTGAATCTAAACGGAAACTTAAAACAAGACAGGGCTAAAAAAAAAAAAAAAACAACTGTTCAAACTGACTCGAGCGAGAAAGTGGTGGGTTACCATGGTTTCATGTTTTGCTTTGTACCTCAGGATATTACTTGTTTTTTTTTTTAGGCACTCCCTTAGTTCATAAAACATAAATAAGGATAACATCATATAATGTTGTTTTAGGAGTTGCCATTAAACCACACACAAACACACCAAAAGCCCAAAGGTGCTTTCTGTCTTCTTGGAATTGATTCCCTTATAATCGGAAGATGATTTTGCAATGTTCATCATTTACTTGTCCTTCCAAACCTGTATAACTTTCTTCTTAGAAACACAAAAGGAGCTATTTAGAATTTTTTCAAAATGCAGATGACGGAAGTTTCTTCTTAAATTTTTAAGCACCTAAATAGTCATATGTATCTTGAAAGAAATATTTGACTTATTTATCTACTCTACCACTTTACACTCTCTGGAATTGCTACACCCGCATAACTTAATGACAACAATTATGCTGTAAGTGCTATTTTCATGGTGTCAGGCACCAGTTATCTTTAAAAATCTACAGGGAAAATGTTCTGCGGACCAAACCAGATCATCTAGTTTCACAGTCTGTTGAGTTGTTTTTCAGTTTTAAAAAAAAGTTTCCATGATGAGATGTGTGACATCTGTAAACTTCTTGAGGCTAGAATAACCTCCTTATTGGCATGCTTGTCCTTTTGACTCCCTCTTAAGGAGTTTTTTGTTTTGTATTTCACTGAGAGAAAGAGAGACTGCGCAGCGAGATGGACTCTCCTTCCTATATGAGATACTGTCCATTATGCCTTCTTTGATGACCTAGAGAAAGTGTGATAAAGGATTTAAAACATGACTTGCATAAATAAGCCTAAACATGATTAAAAAAAACATTATTGAAATATATTCAAAAAAAGATACAGAAGATACAATAGATACAGAAAAAATTTCAATCAAACCTGCACAAGAATATAAAGAAGCATTAATATGAGCTGGACTGACCTCTATGTTGTTAAGCGTGTTAAATTCCATAAGATCATGCAACTGGGTGAAGGCTTTTTTGGAATAATGGAAGTTGAAGGTGGAGTAGGGCGTCTCTGGGTCATCAAAGATGTCAAAGTCTGCAAATTCTCTCTCTTTGTCTGTTTCACGTGGAACACCTTCAAAATACACCAAACATTGGTTTAAAACATCCTGATTTTTCTTCTTTTTTCTTGAGTAATTTAAAGTCACTAGTCTGTTGATCATTATGTTTTTTAATGTTAAAATAAAATATTATCTTTTTCTTCCAAAGCATAAACAGATTGAATACAAACATATAGAAACACACCTACTTCATGCATTATATAAAAAGGAATGTAAATCAACCAGCTCATAAAACCGTCAAACACAGACCTTCCTACACAAACAAATATGCAAGTCGCAGGACAGTGTAAACAGATAAAGACGCACCGGAAAGGTCTCCGTTTTTTTTAACGGAGATCCCTGTAAATCTGCAATGCTAACTTTTCTTTTTTTTAAAAACCCTATGTAAACAGACATAAGTGCAAACAAATGAACACACACCTGGGGCTTTAAATGTCCTGAATTCGATATTGACCAGGACGAAATGGATGACAGTAGGGCAGTTCCTTTCTCCTTTTTTGGGCTTAAACACATAACACTCCTTTAGCCCCTCTCGGTCAAACACCTTTGGATCGATCTTGGGAAATGGAAGTTTGTTCATTCGTGCCCATTTCTCAGCTAGCTGAAGTTCCTAAAAACAAAAAACATCATATATGCTGTCTGTGCATGTATGATCATGATTTTACATTATATGCTGATTGATTAATCAGTAAACTAAATCACATGGTTATTTGCACAAAAAAATGCATAGATAATTTATTTTTCTATCCTGCATTGTTTATGTAAGGGATAATGTACATCCAGCTGCTACTTGCCACATAAATAATTAGACATGAAATACTGACTTGAGTTTAAAAAAATATATTTTATTTCTTTAAAAGCAAAGCTTCCGTGAAGAAAGCAGCTGCTAGCAAACGGCAACTTCAAACCAAATCGACATTTAAGGGATTCAGTACAGTCATACTATTTCTTTATTTTATTATTTTTATCAGAACAAGGCACATAGGAAGTATTCAGTGACAAAAAACACTTCTAAAGGCATTGCTTTTCCAAAAAATGTTACCCACAAATTCCCATCTCAACAGAACAACCCCAGCTGCTAGGAAAAATAGACAATGACATTGACACAAAATAAATAAATAGAGAAAGAAAGAAAGAAAGAAAGAAAGAAAGAAAGAAAGAAAGAAAGAAAGAAAGAAAGAAAGAAAGAAAGAAAGAAAGAAAGAAAGAAAGAAAGAAAGAAAGAAAGAAAGAAAAATCAATAAATATGGGATAATAAAAATAATAATAAATAAATAAATAATAATAAGGGCTCCTCTTTCTTAAGTTAGTTTAAAGAGGGAGGAGTAGAGGGTCCCATGTTTTGTAAAATGCTCTGGTTGATCCTCTAAGAAAAAGTTTTTCAGTTCTTAGATCACTAAGCCATAATGACAATTTAGGTGGATTGGGTGATTTCCACTCTAGCTATTACATCATACTACTTATTACACGGCATGTCACCACATAAATAATTATGGGGATAAGAGATACTGATTTGAGATAAAACTGTTATTGCATTTTAATATAGATAAAACTTAGATGTTTATCTTATAATCATTACAGTGTACAAAACAATCGTTGCATTTTGAAACAAGAGAGTGAGTCTGCAATACCCGGATGACATATTAGGCCTAATTGTACACATATTGATTTGAGTTTTTAAATTTTATTAGCTAACCAAACCCGAAAATTCCATGAAGATTTTTTTTCCTAGTAAGCATAGCCTATAGCACTGACTTCAGTTATGCAGAGTTCACACTGCACGATCTCAGCCCCGATTTTGACTCGCTGACAGGTTTTGCGCAATCGCCGTCAAATGCCCTAAATCACAGATAAATCGATGCTCGAGTGACAATCACGCAGTGTGAAAGATCAGAGACGCGATCAGAGAGAATCGCTGACGAGTCACCGACGCCCGTGAGATATTTGGCACGATAAATATCTAGACCTGTTAGCGATTGATAATCCTGCTGTGTGAAATGTGTTTTGACCGAAAAATACTTTATAAAAATATTTTGCTACAAATCAGCTCACAGACAATTTGGATCACAAACTTTCTGCAGTTTATAATTTTTCATAATTCCAGTCTCACGTGAGTTTGGTTGTGAAACGTAGTTTGCGCACCGGAGAGAGTTGGCTGTGATTATGTACCTCTTGTCATGCAGTGTGAAACCTCCTGTCTCCTGTTGCCAATCCATCGATCAGTGTGAACACAGCAGTGACTGGCTTCCCCAGATAGTCATGCAGTGTGAAAAGAACAGTGATCCAACGAGTTTGAAAATCGTGCAGTCTGAACTCGGCATAACCTGGATGAGTCTGTATTATCAGTCTGTGACTGACTAATCAGAATCAAGTGTTCCAGAGTAATAAGCCGTGCAATAATATAATTTATCATACTAAAATAAAGTGTTAAAGGGATAGTTCACCCAAAAATGGAAATGTGATGTTTAGCTGCTTACCCCCAGAGAATCCAAGATGTAGGTGTGTTTGTTTCTTCAGAAGAACACAAATGAAGATTCTTAACTCCAGCCGTTGCTCATATAATGCATGTCAATGGGGTGTTTTCTATGAGAGCCACTATGAAAGTAAAAAAACACATAGACATGAGAATCCAAATTAAACCCTGTGGCTCGTGGCGACACATTGATGTCTTAAGACACAAAACGATTGGTTTCTGCAAGAAACTATGATCGCGCCGTCATTTTGACCTTCTCCGGCAGAAGTAATGGTGTTGGGAATACTAGATGAAATTCATGAGGTCAAGAAATACCATAAATACTGTTCAGTTTCTTGCAGAAACCGATCGTTTTGTGTCTTAAAGGAACTGTATGTAAGAAATGTATTTCAATTAATCATAAAATGGCCCTGATATATCACTAGACCTTAAGAAATCATGTTAATTTCAAATACTTATATCAATGACAACAGTAGTCCGGCCAGGATATTGTCATTTAAAAGTTGTTGTAGTAGCCCTCAACTGATGTTGATGTTGACATGTTGTGTTCTGGCCTGAAGCTCCGCCCTCCACCTATCTACCAATTACAAAGTCAGTAGTGTTTAGACATACGGGTTGCCAGTTCTGCTCTAGTTACCACAGCTACAAACGTTCCTGCTGGATCCTGCAGCCTATCTGGCAACCTCAAGTCAGGGGGAGGGGGAGAGGGAATACCGCTCTACAGTCATTTGAAAGTGATTGCAGTACCAGTTTTGGCCACAATCTTACATACACTTCCTTTAAGACATCAATGTGTCACTGCGAGCAACAGGGTTTAATATGGATTCATATGCGTATGTGTTTTTCACTCTCATAGTGACTCTCATTAAAAAAACACCACATTGAAATGCATTATATGACTGGCACAGTGCAACCGTTGGAGTTAAAAATCTTAATTTGTGTTCTACTGAAGAAACAAACACACCTACATCTTGGATGCCCTGGGAGTAAGCAGATAAACATCAAATTTTCATTTTTGGGTGAACTATCCCTTTAACACTGACATCTCTAGTACTAACCTTAAATGGAGGACTTGAGTCACTCGGTCGGGCAGAAAAATCAAAGGAAATTATGAGGTCTACACCTCTTTGAGGCCTTAAAATCAGGGGATAAGGAAGGTTAAAGGTCAAGCCACTGTCCACCACATGGATCTTCTTGCTCTTTACGTCTAATGGCTCGTAGATACGGTCAAATTCAAATGGGTCTGAAAGTGTCCAAAATCAGAAAAGAACAATAAGGCAACAATTGAAGTTAAAGGGTTAACCCTTTAATTCAGTAAGCTTAAATGACCATAACAAACATGAACTCTGACCTGTGACCGCATCAATCTCATCCTCTGTGGGACTGCCGGTTTCATAGAAAGAAGAAAGTGGCACGTTGTTGTTGTTGAGGCTTAAGCCCAGCATGAAGTTGTGTACTTTTCCAGCTCTGCCTTCACGTGTTTTAAAAAAAACTGAGTCACTGAAGAGAGAGCTAACCATGCGCTGCATCCAGCTGGCCTGATACTCGTCCTCTGAAGGTGTAAGACAAAATCAAAATCATTGTATTTAGGGATTTGCATTATATATATATATATATATGTATATATATATATATATATATATATATATATA
This sequence comes from Pseudorasbora parva, assembly GCF_024679245.1. Classification (NCBI taxonomy): domain Eukaryota; kingdom Metazoa; phylum Chordata; class Actinopteri; order Cypriniformes; family Gobionidae; genus Pseudorasbora; species Pseudorasbora parva. The sequence goes on along the minus strand of NC_090186.1, from coordinate 31,450,994 downwards.
TATATATATATATATATATATATATATATATATATATATATATATATATATATAAATCCCCTATTCTAAGATACTTGCTGTGTAATGTACATGGTCTAAAATCTTGCCTTTTTGTGGGTCTTCATCATTATCCAGACTGTCCTCTCCCACAATGTGTTCTGGTTTTATCTGTTCTGTAGAGTAATTGTGAAAACACTAGCGTCAAAGCCACAAAATGCAAATCAGCTCCAACAGATGTCTGACTAAGATCAATCTCTCAGGTCATCTAAGAATACAGTGTGTGTGTGTGTGTGTGTGTGCGCCAGCCAGGATGTTTGCATGTGCACAAATGTAATCACAATTTGGTGTAGCTTCCTGATAACCATCACAGTTTTATGAATCTCGTCCTACCATCAGACATGCAAACACCAAAGGCACCATCATTCTGCAACATTTTCTTCCTCTATCGCTATTTTGACACTGCATGAATATTACGAATACATATAGATATAACACACAAGATACAAAGTTTATGTAGAACTTTGTGAATGAAGTTCTGTGGCATGCAAATGAAAAAAGATGATTATGCACATGTGACTAAAAAGATTGATCTGTGATTACAGTCAATGATCATACCAAGTTCTTCCTCCATGGTGCTGCCATTCGTCACATCATTAAATCCCAGAATTCTGTTGAACAGGATGGAGAAGGCACTGCCCCACACACCTGTGAAACACAAACACGCTGTTTCCCATCTACTAAAACGTGAAGATTTGACCAAGTTTTCCCTTCAAATCAAAAGAAAAAAATGATTCCTAAAAAGAGATTTTTTCATTAGGAGTTTCATATTCTTCTTTTTAGTGTAACTTCTTATTGATATTAGGATGAAATATAATCCAGACATTTATTAATTCATTCAATCTTATTCAGTCTTCAGCCTAAAATTGTGAAATGTGAGAAATAAGGCTCTATAGCCGATGAATAGCCTGAAACAGTAGAAAACAAATAGTTTTGCAGAACTTCACGTCACTGTTTTAAAAAAGAATGAGTAAATCTGTCGTGAAACTTTATCTTGCGATACACCCTTTGAAGAATGCTTCTTTACGGTCAGAGTGATTATTTAGAATTTTGAGTTTGCACCACTGCATTACAACACTAACTTGTCTCGCATTACAATACAGTAAAGAATGAGATTTTATTGCAAATGACTGAACCAACACCCTTAAATCAGGTGACATTTGACTGACAGTAAAGATTCCAATTATGTGTTGTCACTATTTACATAAAAGCACTGATATTTTAACTTTCTTATAATGGTTCTCTGCTTACTACTAAGAGAAATTCAGAAAAAGAGCCCATACCCATAAGGAAGTGAAGAGGGTTCTCCTTGTGCTTCTTGACCACATTCCCTCTGAAGAACTTGCTTCCAAAAAGGTCAGGGGTCATGAAGGTTCCATATTTAGCCATTCCGATCTCATACGGACTGAACTCCACCCAGTCTGTCAATTAAAAACATGCCAATCAAAACACAACCATAACCACAATAGAAATGTATTCCCAATTAACAGAAGTCTGTGAAACATGTAGCAATCAAGGTAAAAATAGGATGTCGAATTTTGGACAACAGATCAAAACTAGGTTCCAAATTGCATATTTCAAATAGTTTTAGGCAATGTTTCAGATTTCAGTTTCCTAACAGCCTTGATAACGCATGTTACATGACGAAGGCAGATGCATGAATCAACTAAAGAAAATGTTCACAACACAAAAGCCATTTTGTGTGACAAGGCCTGCAGAAAACACTCTGACGCTTTTTTAGACCAAAATTATTAATCAAAGTCTGAGGCATTGACAGCCAGTTTTAGTCTATTGTAGAGGTAGGAGTGGTTCGGATGTCTTTCTGTCGCATTTTGGAAACTCAATGGAATATGACGTGAGGGTGATTCCCTTGAGTGTCTCCGTGTCTAAATAGTTGTTTTCATTCAGTCGGAATTATACTGTACAAAGTGTACTGATTCATGTTTATACCAAAAACTTGAATGAATTTAGAGGTCATTATTAAAAAAATATTAAATTATTATTATTATTATACTCTATTAAAATAGCTATGTGCATTCAAATGCAGCTCACATGTAATGTAAATCTTTTCTTACATAAGATTAATGTTTTTACTAAGTGTATAGAGCTTTTTTTTTTCGGTCTCAAACCAGAAAGAGCAGCAGCCAGCTCACAAGGCATGGCCTGCTCAGTCATGTTGGTGAGTCAACAGAATTAAGAGAATGTCTGTGGCCTATATTCAATTGCAGACAGATCTTTAAAGAAGTAAAACGTGTGGCACTTCAGGGCTTTTTGGGCTTTAGAAAAACAATACAAGAGTTCTTTGAACTAAAAAAAGGGTTATTTTACATAGTTCACATACTTTTGCTAATCCTCTGACGTAATCAGGTTCTCCCCAGGCAATTCAAAAGGTCAGAATACTACAAATGGCATCCCCCTTCATTCATTCAGTGAATACAATGACAACAATGTAGCTGATAATGATCTTTGTATATTTCCCAGGTATAGTATCACCTTAGACAATTAGTTGGCTCAATGGAAATTCATTTCTGAAGTTATGAAGAAACACTCGACGTTGTAATCATAGAAATTGTAAAAAGAATTGTTATACTGATAATGTGATTTATAATAAACTTGAGACTCAATATAAAAAGATGTGCATTTACCTGCAAACTTAAGCTCAGAGACATCTGGTTTTACATGCAGGCAGGTGAACAAGGGCATAGGAGCCTGAGCTTCATTTATTTTTTCCTGCAATTCACTCAACTTGGTGTCCATCCTCTGTAGGGAAAGCAGAAAGAGACTTTGTATTGCTAGCTGTGCATTGTATAATATTTCTGAATGAGTAAAGGCAAAAGCAAAGGACACTCCAAAAGATCAGATTCTCACAGCAGGAATTAGTGTCTCGCCAATCAACATCCCAAAGATATCTGTGAAGGTAACCGGCTGTCCTGAGGCCTTCTTGCTCCACAAGGCATGTACGTATTTAGTGATGTGTTTGGGAAGGAGTAGTCGGAGAGGGTTACTGTTCACACGGTTCATCAGCTCCTGGTTTATCTGCTCTGGGCCCTTAGTTGGGAACTCTGGGTGGGAGTACAAACTAGTCATGTACCTGTGAGATACAGAAAAGTAAATGTAGGTTAGCACTGGGATTTTTTTTAGAAGAAATTAAAAGATGAACATACAATGATAAAAAGCTTTGTTAAATGTCCTCATACCAGGTGGATCCGGAGAGTCCAGCAACATATGTGGTGCAGTCCAGAACTCCAGACTCATACAAAGCCTTCATAACGCCAGAGAACCCGACCATTGCCCTGAAACCTCCCCCTGAGCCCAGCACAGCAATCACTGGAACCTTCATGCAAGAAAACACAAATATTAGCAATAGGCTAGCAATTTTCCTTTTCCTTACTTTTTACATTGTGAGAAAATTGCGATTTTAACCAAGGATCCGTGACGTCCGAGGGAGTCGCCTGTCAATTGTGTCATATCTGCTTTACCCTCGGTTTCCGGTTTTATTTGGCAGAAACGCTTTACTCTTAGCAGTGTGCAATAAGTGTCACAGCAGCCGCTTAGTGAACGCACAGAGTAACGTCATAACATTATCTTAAACACACTTAAATGCAATCCTGATGTGATAAACACGGCTGTGTTACCTCATACTCATGAACGGAAAAGCGGAAATGGCGCCGGCGACTGTCCTGTCATAATAAAAGTATTGCTGCTCGCGAGCCATGTGATCGGCAACAATCGCTCCAGCAACCTTGCTCAGCTCCCTCAAAACTTGATCCTGCTCCGCTTCATACTACAATAACGGTAATAATCGCATCCATGAACATGATTTCTGTCCTAGCCCGGCATGAGTCCTAGCCCGGTTCTTTTTCACATGTCCCAGGATTTTTAGCTCAAACCTGGTGTCATAAAACTACGCCTTTGTTTTGAATAGGCACCCCTAGCGGACGGAAAAGTCTTATAGTGTAGCTTTAAAGTAACAGACTTCTCTCTGGTGATGTATGCCAGTAGACTGGGTAAACCTAGCCTGATCTGCCAGCAATTTTATTTCACCCTGCAACTCAGTCTGGAAACCTGTTCATTCATTTCAACTGCTTCTGTTACACTTTTGGGTGAACCAATCACAGACTGGCTTATTCACCTGGTGTGCTATTGGTAGGTTTAACACGATGACGGATAGAGAAGCAATGGGTCGTTGCTCGTATATCACACCTCATGTGGTCTGACTGGTTGAAGGACTATCCAATATCATACAGAGTCATTTGAATAATGCTCGTTGATCACGTCTCTTGTGTAGTAGAAAATACAGAACAGACTCCCCAGACCAATGTTCAGTCTTAAATTGAGCTTGGTCTGGTGATAGCCTGACAAGTATGCCAGACTTTTTTTTATCATTTTGTCAGCTTAAACTTCGATCCTTTCTTACAATGAATTGCAAGCTTGCATTCAGATCTGCATTCTATCCACATTCTATCTGATGAACAACTGATGGACATAAACAAGACCCACCCTACATTTTTCTTTTTTGAAATCCATTTCACTCAGATGTACATGACAATACAGACGAGAAGATTACGGTTACATTGCAACTTTTTCAAAACAAGGAAAGTGCACCAGGTAACACTGGCTTTGATAAATTTCACCAAACCATTAGGTGTGCAGGCAGTCAATTGTGCCCAAAATTGTGCTTGTTTTTGCCTAGCTAAAAGACAAGTGAGAGAAGCTGATGCTTCCAAAAAGCATCTTAACGTATGCGCTCCAGATCATTAGATATACGGCTAGCATTTCTAACACTAACATCATTGTAACTCTATTGTAACCAGTTTAACTTTTGTCATTTCCTGCCTATGTTCTTTATTCGGGGGTTATAAAAGCGTCACATAATACACTAGTCCTGTGAGTTCTCACAAGTCTTAGCTAACACTTCCTCTTTATATTTGGACTATGTCCATTTTCATATGTTGAGCCAAGACTTAACTAGCAAAGGAAGAAAAACTGTGGCAAAGGAAACAGAAACTTGATAATGAAGTGGGCCTGTGACCTAAAGAGAAAGTAAACACGAAAACACTGCCAGTATTCAAAGTACTAATTATATTTCCTCTTAATGTGGCCAAATATCTTATCTGGTAAGATAATGACTTCTCTTAAAGTTATGTGGAAAGCTAAGCTGTTGAAGGAGTTTGGCTACTCAGTTGTTTGTTTTCTTTTCCAATTGTGTGTTATTGTGTGAATGTCTTGACTTTCTGCTGTGCTTCTTTAGGTGTCTACATCACAGTGAGGTAACATCTGCATCAAACACATACTTTTCTATTTCTCATGCAACTGCATGACCAGTGGAGAAAGTGTAACAGAGGCCAGCTAGTAAGAGCTGTGTGAGTAAACCTCACTAAATTGGCCTCAAGAGGCAAAGAGGACCCGAGGAGTTACAAAAGCAGTGGTACCTCATGAGGAGAGGAAGGGAGAGAGGAAGGCTTCTCCATGTGCAGCAATTTCTTTATGCCCAACATGACTCTATCACGCCGGTGTTGTCTGTAAAGCTTTTCTTTAGGGCACAGATCCAGATTGAATCGCAGGTCCATCGTTGAGCTGAAAAAAATCAGTTAGATTTTTTCAACTATAAACATTCCTATTGTACACAATTTACAGAAGCCAGTTTTGTCCATTGTGATACGTACCACTCCTCCAAGGAAACCTCTAAGTACACATTGGTCATCTGTAAAAAAAAAAACAATTACAGATTATTACCACAGGTCAGATCAAGGAAGGAGGGAAGGCAAGGTGGGAGGGAAGGAATACATGTGACAGAATTTTGAATGGGGATGCACCAATTTTAACATCCTTGCTGATATAATAAGCTAGTAATTAGTTTAATTTCATGGTCAATAACTGAAATATGATTGATATTATAAAAATTTAAAATAATTAAAAATGAAATAATCAAAAGTGTAGGAATTAATAGTATGCTACAGCCTAATATAATATAATTTAATAATATAATATAATTTGGCATTGCAGCATTATATGTAAAATATGAAAATGTAAGCAACTCATGTGTTGTGTGCTCTTAAGGGGAAAGTGCTCCTCAAATAGACATAACTTACTTTTCCTATGAGAAATGACACCAGTACTGTTTGTCCAACTTTGAGTTTAGAGATGTTATATGAGGCCGTACCCAACTTTTCATCGACAACATAGTTAGCATCCATTAATGTCAGCTGAAAACAAGAGACAAGAATCCATATAATTGACCGTACACACACACAAGTAAGTACGGACAATGTGTTCCAAAAGCCTCATCAGCATAAAACATTCAAATGAGATTCAAATTACTACACGTAGTTGGCAATAGCAGACCTTACTAAAGTAACCTGAAATGTGAGTGTACTGCAAACAGGAAGTGTGTAATTTAGTCAGTGTTTTAAAAAAGCATTCTCTTATTCCAGCTTAATATGCAGACATTTTGAGGTTGATGTCCTCTGGCTCTGGTTGGTCTGTTTTTTGGGGGGCAGCCCAACATGCCATCGTGTCTATCAACAAATGCTGTGAGTTTTAGAGCTACGGTAGACTATCTGTTTTCAATAATGGTAGACAAAGGCAAACCTGTTTGGTAACAACTAGTGCAACTAGTTGGCCAGAAATTACACACTTTTAAACCTTTAACGATCAGGTATGGTGGAAGATTTCAATACTTTATTTACAATTTTATATTCATTTCTGCTCTACCATTGCATATATTGAATAACAGACTGCACTATTATAAAGAGTGTGGTGTGACTAAATTTAGATTAGGATTAGGTATATAGTGTTAGTTCTGGCAGGGCACATTAGTCAAGCTCACATCAGCTGACTGTCAGCTGATCACCTCTACCTATAGGAATACGATGCCTATCACAGCATGCATATACAGGTCCTTCTCAAGAAATTAGCATATTTCATCCAACCAATAAAAGAAAAGTGTTTTTAATACAAAAAAGTCAGCCTTCAAATAATTATGTTCAGTTATGCACTCAATACTTGGTCAGGAACCCTTTTGCAGAAATGACTGCTTCAATGCGGCGTGGCATGGAGGCAATCAGCCTGTGGCACTGCTGAGGTGTTATGGAGGCCCAGGACGGCGAGTGTGACTTAAGCCAGATGGTCTGAACTTATTATTAGTTTCTGTTATTGGTATCAATACTCCTAGATGACCAATAGCAGCAATTGCCTGATACATGATAATTATCTGCGAAGTATTGTAAAAACAATGGATCGCAATGGCAGTTTGGACGCTGAGGAAATTATAAATGTTTATTAATACTCATATGGCAGACCACAGCCATGCAATTATGACACACAATAAGGGACAGACCTGAAATATTTCAGTTGGTGTGCAATGAATCTAAAATATATGAAAGTTTAATTTGTATCATTACATTGTGGAAAATAATGTACTTTATCACAATTTGCTCATTTTTTTAGAAGGACCTGTATATAAGCTCCTTCAGTATTATCAGCTGCTATCATATTTCTCCGGAGCTAATTACCCTCTTCCATCCCCAGCTCCTCCACTTGTCAATCAGGATTTGGCTTTCTGATTCCGCCTGAATCAGACTAAATTCCTAAATTAGATTGTACATTTTATTATTGACATTAATGCCATCTGCAATACATCGTTGATTCTGTTCTGTTTACCCTAGGGGGGGTTTATACCTGCTCTCCCTGCTCTTATCCATGCTAGCCTGCATGGATGCACAGGGAGTCACTGCCCAAAACAGAACCATACCGTCAATCTAAACTATATGCTAATTGTCTATCACTTTGACGATAGTGATCCTGACAGAAATGAATTTTCAGTTTCTCTTTACCTTTAGCACGTTGTCTTGGTTGGGGTCGAGGATGAATTCAAAGGTCTCATTCCACTCTGGATTGATGTCGTTATCTATATGTCGTGTTTTTTTCCTGCTCTCAGGGGCAGTGGGGATGTACAGCTCCACGTATGGGTCAGGGGTATCCACTACAAGCATGTTTAGTGTGTTAAGGTATACAAGATTTATTCTTTGAAATGCCCAGATCAGGTCTCATTACTTTAGCAACTTCAAACTGAGGAAAGCTATACACGATGCTGTGAAATATACAGTGACTGATCTGTACTTGGCTAAACTTCATATTTAAAAAGTATGAACTATAAAGTATACTCACACAGGTCTCCAAGAGCTCCTTTGGTGACATTTTCAGCCCGCAACACTTTGGCTTTGAATTTGTGTGAAATTTGCTGTTCCACCTAAGAAATAAAAACTTAGTGTTTATAATCAGTAATCATCATTTTATTTTTATTTTATGTGTTAATACAAACAAACAAAAAATATTTCACTGACTGAGCTTACTGAGAAATGTGACAAAGAAGTGTAGTATTTACGCAGGGGGGGGAAAGTACTGATAAATGTGACAAAGCTTATAAGTAGCACTGGGGCAGGTTGATGTGAATAACATGTCTTTTTTTTTTTTTTTTTTTTTTTTACATCAACCCATACAAATTTTAAAGGCAGTTAGTCAGCAGCATGCTAATGTCTATTAATATTTTCCAGAATTTATGTGGAGGCTGATGCACTTGTCTGGCTATTAGTGAATAAATAGTGAGTAAAGAAAAAGTCCCCTTTTTCTCATTTTTTCAACACTCTATATATGCACAGTTCAACAATTCTATGAATAATCATTAGACTACCAGATAAGTTTCATGACATTCACACTGATGCACATCAGCATCCCTGGTGTAAACTTAGAAGAAATACAAGAAGTTCTTGGAAACCAAAATAGTGGCTTTCCCAAAACCTTCTGTGCTGACAAACTGCCTTATGCTTTGGCTCACCACTTTGACTTTTACTACTGTTCTTAGGCATAAGACTTTTGTCCTACTTACAAAGATGTGATGATCTGTGAGTGACATGGTGGCTTCACAGCCTAATTAGACACAACAGGCTGGTTATCCTAAGACCTCTTCAAAGAACTTTGCTCCCAGAAAAATCTTCTAGCAACGCTACTGGACATCTAATGCACTGGGGGGGGAAATAAGAAGTAATATAAATAAACACAAATGCATTCAAAAAACAATTATTCAATGATAGGGTAAACAGCTTGTTTTTACAATCATTTTGACTACACTTTCAATATATGTCTCCTTTTATTTTCCTTCCATTATTTTACATCATGTCAATGGGGACTAAAATGTGCAATGAGATTACATGTGATGGAAAGAGTGGAAGTGGAATGTTGAGGTTATACTCACTTTCTTATAACATTCATAGAACATCACATACATTATCATAATATAACTACAGATGATGTTACAATTTCTAAACAAGTAAATTTTAACATTCCTTGTATTAAGAAACAAAAGAGCAGAACATTTCTGCACTGGCATTTGGTGCATGTTTGTTTGCATGTTGTGCAGGTTAGAGGATTTCAAACTGGGGTCCCCCCCCCATACATAAAATAATTTATAGATGGATTTTAGGAAGGGGGTCCCTTATAAAAGTTTGGGGGTCCTGACATTATAAAGTTTTTTAAAAAATCCCTGGTGTAGGCTATGTATGAAAGAAGACGGAAGGACTAGGCATGGCTTTACAGATAGAATGAAAAGACGTGGAAATGTCCATATAGAAACGGGAAGTGTGCAACCAGTCATCCGAGATATTGTCTGTGGTCAGGATGAAATTGTGAAAGTCTTTCTTAAGACTATAGTCTGAACTGCTCTCTTTCACTGGCTGAGCACACAGTAAGTTGCAGTGACTTCTACATTAATTACATCGAAGACATCAAAAGCATATGTGCTTAAAATTCAGCATTATAATTGTTTGTATTATGAGTGAATATTGCGCAATCCGACACAAGCTATTGCATAACGGGTTCTCTGTTCAGCTAAACTATCCAACCATAAAAACCTTGGCGCAAAAACACAAATACAAATCAGTAGGCTATTGCCCAAACTGGCCCTCGAGTCACACAGGACGCTTTTAGTGCTCATCCGCGCGTGTCATTTTCACGCTGTGCCAGAGCACGTTCGTCCCCTCAATAAAGAATGGACATCACGTAGACATGACAACGACGCATGAAGGCAAATCAAATAGGACATTTACTCGAAACTCTCATTAACATACAGATATTATATATGACATTGTGATCGATTAGGTTAACGTTACCCCAGTTAGTTTATAAAAGCCGCTTTCAAATATGTTATTGTCCCTTGAAAAAGTAAAACTTCAAACACATTACATTCATATCGCGTGCATTTGTCTGCATTATGATCTCGCTAAGCAAAAGTTCATGTGATAGCACCATATCACGCTTCTCTGAAGCTCTGAGATAGATCGGTTTTCTGTCAACATCAGTGCCATGGTCCATCTATCGCAAAACTCTAGCAGTCCTTTAAAGCATCCGATGTATGGAGATGGGCTTTAGACATTAAACCGCGTATTCTGAACCGAATATAGAAACTTTTTAAACACGCAGTCGTACTTTAAACTGTGCGCAGACAAAACGTAGGCTATACCTCGAGCTGCGCACCGCTATTTCCACGTGATATGATGTTATATGTGCATAACAACAGCTTACCTGGATTTAAAAAAACTGACAGACTGAGTAATCAATATTTCATCGTACCCTGGGCTGGAGTGTACGCCAAGCCAGAAATCCAGAAGAAGAAGGGAAAAAACAATCGTTGTTTTCCTTCTGCAGAGAGTGCGCTTCAGTCAGATTGTCATTTTAAAGAGGAAAGAGGAGGAACTGCAGACTTCCTATGATGATGATAGCATCTCCTCGTCAGTGCATTGCTTTTAAGAATACACGTCACTTTATTGTAAACTAAAGGCTACTAAATGTGTTATTATAGGCTTTACAAATAGCATCATTTTAGGCTAAAGACTGATAGGGTTAAATGAAAAAAATGGAAGGGGTGTTAGGGTCATTCACTGTTGAGAAAGAGAAAAGAAAGAGTGATCATTTCCCCGAAGTAACAGCAGAGATGATGAAGAAAACAAGGTTTCTCTAGCTATAGCGGACCTGCTCAACGCTTAGTCATGTTTAATTTCTTCCACAAGGGGGCAGTATGCCATTTGAACATCAACATGGTCGCACAAACAATGATACAAAAAATAAGAAGACATTTTTTTTATATATTTTGAAAGGCTAATTTAAAATTGGCAAGTAAAATTTAAGCGCATGTGTTTATTTTGGTTTCATACATTTTAGATAAATGTTTAACAAATATTTTCTAGTTAATGCACGATGATTATTTTCTTAATTTAACAGAATGTGTTCACGAATGATTTCGTATTTAAAGAATTAATACAAAAGCGTTAATGGGGGGGGGGGGGGGGGTTACACGAGCCCATGGCGCCTCACAAAGGTATTTAAATGAAATGTCTAAATTTATTTGTATTATTAATGTAGTTTAACTAAATTTAGTTTCCATTAACTTTATATATATATATATATATATATATATATATATATATATATATATATATATATATATATATATATATATATAACAATACTGTAGAAGATTGCAGCCTGCCATATATATATATATATATATATATATATATATATATATATATATATATATATATATATATATATATATATATATATATATATATATATGTATATGGCAGGCTGCAATCTTCTACAGTATTGTTTTGCTTTTTATTGGTAAGTGAAAAATATATAAATTGACACGACAGAAATAAACTAGGCTATTGTATCTTCGACAGCCTTCGGGATATTAGTTTATGACATCCGATAATCCAATAAGCAGTCAACAAATGAGCAGTATTCTCTTCAATAGACGCGCGAGTCGATGACTCAATCTCGTTTCGTCACATTTTTGGCTGCTCGTGCTCATATAACTGCTCCTCTCTCAGTCGAAAGTTAATTCATTCCCTGTGCTGAACTGGCGAGGAAAGACCCAAGACATACCAATACACGCCACTGGGATGAGTTTGATATTATTTATTCTTTTGCACCTGGGGTTCATGGTTTGCCAAGGAGGTAAGCCATTTCTTCATTCCTATTTTACTTTTTAATAAATTACAAAAATCCAAGTCAAGCCGTCTAAAATTATACTTTTTTTTTCTTTTCTTCCTTTCTTTCTTTTTTGATGATAATGCAGCCAGCCCCTGTTGCTCGCAGCCATGTCAGAATCGCGGTGTCTGCACTGAAATGAGCCCGGACTCGTATGAATGTGACTGTACACGCACTGGATATTACGGTCAAAACTGCACAACACGTAAGTGGAGACTGCATAGACTTCTATTAAAGAATAAGCTTCATGTACTCTGTCAATACACGACTAACTTTTTACTTTGGTGTCATTTTTTACAGCCGAGTTTCTCACCTGGGTTAAAGTTTATCTGAAGCCTGCTCCAAACACGGTGCATTACATCCTCACACACTTCAAAAGCTTGTGGAATATCGTCAACAACGTGTCGTTTTTGAGAAATGGCATAATGCGATACGTGCTAACATGTAAGCGATCACTTTTCATGCATTAATTAATTTTTGTAAATAAAATCAATTTGACTTTCATTTATAACATAATTAAAATACTTTTAATTATAATTTTGAATTGAAACCTATAAATTTAACTTAAAATAATACGTATAATAAAAACTGTAAGCTTTCTTTAAAACGTTTCTTTTCCTCCTGATCCAGCACGTGCCCATCTGATTGACAGCCCCCCTATATTCAATGCTAACTATGGTTACAAAAGCTGGGAAGCCTATTCCAATCTCTCCTACTACACTCGTACGCTGCCTCCTGTCCCACATGATTGCCCAACACCAATGGGAGTCGCAGGTAAGTCTCTTTCTCCTCAGACCTGTTTTCTCACATTTCTTGCATCACAGCTAGACAGGAAGCTTGCGGACTCAACCTGCCCGCCTGCATGTCTTGGGTGTGTGTACGAGAAATGCATATATATGACATCATATGTTCACATGACATTTCTGTCCAGCAATTACAGTCACTGTATACACTTTTGGGCTGGTGTATAACACTCAGAAATAAATATGTAAATATACAGTGGAGATCTTTTTCTCATTTCTTGTTCTGTCTTCCCAGGCAAGAAAGAGCTGCCAGATGTGAAGCTGCTGGCTGAGAAACTGCTTCTCAGGAGGAAGTTCATCCCAGACCCTCAACGCACCAGTCTTATGTTCGCTTTCTTTGCCCAACATTTTACTCACCAGTTCTTCAAAACTGACATGAAGAAAGGTCCAGCTTTCACAAAAGCCCTGAATCATGGGGTGCGTATCTTATATACTGTATGACCTTTTCAAGAGGCAACTATTAATGATCCCCTCACATCGATTTTAGGATCTGATTGACTTTGTCTGGTGTCTTTAGGTTGACTTAGGTCACATATATGGACAGGACCTTGAGCGCCAACACAAGCTGAGACTTTTCAAGGACGGCAAACTGAGATATAAGGTAAGGAACGTCTCCACCCCAGAATTAGCTCAAATATCCTCCTCCAGTTCACTCCTTGACATTTCTCCTGTCTTGTTATTTACTACTTTTTCACCTATATCATAACCCTTGTTGTCTTGACTATATTCATGTACATTGCTTTAACCAGATTGTGGATGGTGAGGTCTATCCTCCGACAGTCAATGAGGTTCAAGTAGACATGCACTACCCTCCTCATATACCCGAGTCCCGACGTTTTGCCGTGGGTCACGAGGCGTTTGGACTGGTACCCGGACTCATGATGTATGCCACCATCTGGCTGCGTGAACATAACCGAGTGTGTGATATACTAAAGCAGGAGCATCCCGACTGGGATGACGAGAGGCTGTTTCAAACCACACGGCTCATCCTAATTGGTAAGCGTCCTGTAGTAATGTAAAGTTAGACTCGATTCAATATGCAAACTGGACATTTTGCAAGATGTATTAATGGATGTAATCATAGTTGTACCTCAAAATACATTTACAAGAGCTCTTATGGTTCTAACGGTTGTTCTGTATTCTGACTTTACAGGTGAGACGATCAAAATTGTGATTGAAGATTATGTCCAGCACCTTAGTGGATACCAATTTAAGCTAAAGTTTGATCCTGAACTTCTTTTCAACGAGCGTTTCCAATACCAGAACAGGATCGCCTCTGAGTTCAACACCCTTTACCACTGGCATCCCCTTATGCCTGATGAGTTTCACATCGAGGATGAAGTCTACAACTACAAGCAGTTTCTCTTTAACACATCTATACTGACAGACCATGGCGTCAACAGCTTGGTGGAGTCCTTCACCAAACAGATGGCTGGAAGGGTAAGACAAGAAAAAGAAGTTTGGTTTACCTTATTTTGGATTAGTCTGCTGTAGAAACAGTTGCAAGGTACAGCTGGTGGTGACAATTTGGTGAATCTTAAAGGGTTAGCTCACCCAAAAATGAAATTTATGTCATTAATGACTTACCCTAATGTCGTTCCACACCCCTTCGACCTCTGTTCACCTTCGGAACACAGTTTGGATCGCCAATGTCATGTGATTTCAGCAGTTTGACACGCAATCCAAATCATGAATCAATAAGCTGATTTATGACGGTTTGAATCTTTATTTGAGGTTTGATAACAAACGTGAAAGAGAAGGCAATGCTAAATAAAGTCGTAGTTTTTCTTATTTTTGGACCAAAATATATTTTCGATGCTTCAACTGAAGAGATTCAACTGATGTCACATACTTTGATGATGTTTTTATTCCCTTTCTGGACATGGACAGTATAGTGTGCCTACACTTGGATACGCTCTTGGAATAAATATAAAATATCTTAAACTGTGTTCCGAAGATGAACGGAAGTCTTACGGGTTTAGTGATTAATGACATACATTTCATTTTTGGGTGAACTAACTCTTTAAATCTTCTCTTTTACTACAGGTGGCTGGAGGGCGTAATGTTGCACCGGCTGTATTAAAGGTGGCCATGAAGTCAATTGAAGACAGCAGGCAAATGCGTTACCAATCTATCAATGCCTACAGGAAACGCTTCAACATGAAGCCATACAAATCCTTTGAAGATATGACAGGTGAGGACAGATGTTTTCTAACCACGCAGCTATTTTGCGTTCAGCACAGGTAGCTGTTTTAAGTCTTCACAATATTAATTTAAATTAAATATATTTATTTAGTGTGTTAATTTCTACACACACACACACACACACACACACACACACACACACATAAAATTGCATATAAACTTTGCCTAAGCCCAGCTGTATTTTACAAGCATATTACCCTGCAGATACTATAAAATCAGCGGTATTTCAGTTGACAATTTGAGTTGACTGAACTTGTTTTATGTTTTAGGAGAAAAGGAAATGGCTGCTGAACTTGAAGAGATGTACGGACATGTGGACGCTGTAGAGCTTTATACTGGTCTGCTGGTTGAGAAGCCCAGACTCAATGCCATCTTTGGGGAGACCATGGTAGAGATGGGTGCCCCCTACTCCCTCAAAGGACTTATGGGAAATCCCATCTGTTCCCCTGAGTACTGGAAGCCAAGCACATTTGGTGGCAAAGTGGGCTTTGAGATAATCAACACTGCCTCTCTGCAGAATTTGGTTTGCAATAATGTCAAAGGGCCCTGCCCTATGGCATCCTTCTATGTGCCTAATGTAAAAGATCCGGTACCAACCACTATTAATGCAAGTACTTCCCACGCGGATCAAAACGTCAACCCAACAGTTTTACTTAAAGAACGGACATCTGAGCTCTGATAGATGTATTTTTTGTAAGAAAATTATTATTTATATATTTATAATATATTTATTTTATTTATTGTACTGAGAACATTGTCTTTTAATTCCTATTTTTGTATTTTTTATGAATAGTTTTGTACAAATCTGATGTTTTATTTTTAATTATTTATTATGTACACTGTATGTATAGTAAAAATGTTTACATTAGACCTCAGATGTCAGAACTGCTATAATGCTGATTAGCTTATTCTGTCATGATTTTACTTGAATCCCATTTTTAGTTGTTTACAAAGTTTAGCTTTAGTGTTGTTTGTTTATTGTCTGGAATGTTTTCCCCTGTTTCTCTCAATTTTCATAATGAAACATCTTAAGATCTCAGAACATTAACTAACTAAACAAAAAACTAAAATTGTAATGTAATGTCGCACACAATGTTTTTTGTCTTTTAAACACTTGTTTTAATCTAAAAAAGTATTGTAGTTGTTATTTCCTTGTTTTATACTTGAAATTTGACATTGATTTAATACATCACAATAAATCTAATATTATTACCTTGTGTTCTGTGAATTCTTAACCTACGCAATATGATGTCAAAGGAAACAAATTATTTGTGGTTGTTTTCCTGCTTAAAATTGGACACTATAACAATAGCATTACAATTTTTCATTCTTTTTGAACTATTTTTTTTTAAAGTGTTTTGCCTCAAGGCAACCTTGTACCACAACAGGCAAATTGAAACCTTTTACATATTCATATAAAAAAAAAAAAAATATATATATATATATATATATAATTGTTGAAAACATACATTTCTATAACCAAAAACCTGAACAAACATTTTTATCCTGTTTTAGTGTATTACACATTTAATTTTTAATAAAAAAGTAACATTTGAAATTCAGCTTAAAGCAAAAAGTTATTGAAAATACTGCTTTACTTACCAATGAAGTTGACTATTTTTTGTGGGTGATTAACTGAATGGAAATTTGTGAATAAGTTAATGTACTTTTAAAATGTCCGACTCAGTGTGCTGCAAAGGCCTTTAGTTCACCCAAAAATGAAAATTCTGTCATTAATTACTTACCCTAATGTCGTTTCGACACCCGTAAGACCTTTGTTCATCTTCTGAAAAACAAATTAATTTTGAAAACCGGTTTAGAAAGGCCTCCATTGGCCACACTGTCATTTCAGTCTATGCTCAAGACCCATAAAAGGTCCTAGAGACCTAGTTACAAAGTCCATCTCACTACAGTGGTTCGTTCTAAAAAAATTAAAAATAAAATTAAAAACCACCTAACGACTAATTAAATGTGGGGAAAAAACTAATCTCGCTTTATAAAATTATTGTAGAACTGTAGTGAGTTGGATTTTGTAACATCTTCCTACCTTTTATGGGTCTTGAGAGAGGAAATTATGTGGCCAATGGAGGCCTTTCTGAGCCATCGGATTTCAACAAAATATCTTAATTTGTGTTCCGATTCCGAAGATAACGGAGGTTTTCCAACTAAAATTAAACCACTTATTAAAGTGAATCAATGTTGAATCAATGTTAATGCATCAATCAAAATATCATTGAATCAATATTGAAATATATCATTGATTTTTCATCAGGTTTGCACCGTGAAATAATGTTATTTCAACAATGAAAAATAGATCAATCTTGCTTTATGTACAGCAGGATTCTATGCCAGTTAATTTGTCTCTTTATTTTATTCATTTTGATCAGAGACCGTGTGGCTGCAGTCGATATGATTTTGCATCAAAAAGTCACTCAAAGTAAACGGCATCCTTCAGTTTACATGCAAATGTCTTTATTTATGCCCCCACAGTTACAATAGGAAATCTCACATTGACTTAAAACAATTACATCTGAATTTATGACACAAATGAGAAGAGCCTGGAAAAACATGACAACGTGCATCTGCAAAATGGAAGTAAATACAAATGTAAACTTGCCAATAAATACAGAAATGACACAGTACTACTGAAAGAAAGAAGGTAGAAGAAAGAATAAAATACTCCAAACTCAGGGGGTTCCACCATGAGCAATGTCCCGAAGCCTTTCAGGGGCGTAATGGAGCCAGTTCTGCACCGTCCCAGCAAAGATAAACTCTGATGCCTCTTTATCAGCATTCACGGCATCTAAAACAACAAGAAGTTAGTAAACATTTGGAAATGTGATTAATTATACATTACAAATATAGCCTACTACAAAATGAAGTGAAACTTGAAATTTGATCAAAATCTTGATATCCCAGTTAAAACACGGTAACATTAAATTCAGGACTATTTAATGCATTTTAAAATAGACTTTAAAGGACTTGCAGACACACAATGAATGAAAAAGCAAAGTGAATATATCCAGTGTTTTAGCTAATAATATTATTGTATTTAATAGTAAATAAATAAAGTGTGAAAATGAAACAAGTAAATGAATGACCAAATAGCTAAATTAAGAAAACAAAAGAGGAGCTGTATAGGCTACATGGTGGTTTGGAAGAGATTTTTTTTTTCCATTTACAACACGAACTGGAGGCACAACTGTTTACTAAATTTCTGTAGTTTGATATAGCTGCCTACAGAACTTAAAGATCTCACTATTTTCTTTTTTCTTGCTGCATTAAAGATTAAACTGTAATGATGTCATTGTGATCTGCTCTCGTGATGAAATCGTACAGCTGAAGCAGAGCTACCAGCTGATTGTATTTCCCCTCACCGCTGACAGGTCAATCAGTTCTAGTTCTGCTTCAGCTGTGAGACAATCTCACGAGTGGCGAACACAATTACTGACAAGCCAGAATTCGGACGCAATTCACAGTGTATATGCCAATCTTAAGAAAAAAAAATGAATACAAATATGATATGGTTTGGTGAAAAACAAACTGAAACTCAATGTATTAAGATTATCCTGGCCGTTGGTTGTGTAACTTACGAGGGCGTAAGTACTGAGGAGAAGTACACAAGTTGTAAAACATAAAGATGAATAAAAACACTAAATTAAAATTGAGATTAATTTTATAAATATATTTTTGTAGGCCACTTACCTCTAAAAAACACGGTCGTTGTCCTGTGTCTCTTTTTCGCGATTGAAGTCTGTTCAGCTGCGCTTGCTTTGGTTGATTGGTGGATGTCTTGAAGGTGCATTACCGCCACCTGCTGGATTGGATTGTGGCGCATTCGATAGGGACACATATTCTAAATTCTTTATTAACTCTGTATTCTTTAGATAAATAATGAAATGCATGTCCATTCTACATGATTTAAATAATAATAATAGCCTACATTTTTATTTATTTAAAACTGATAGACTAAATTTATGGTAGAAGTTCTTTGTTTTTGTTTTATTTGTTTTTTACATTTTTTATTATAATAACATGAAATGTTATTAATGACAACATTACATGCCAGTAAGCAGGAAAATAATATACCTTTTAAAAAGATTCATAGTTTTTACAGGTTTCTTATTGGAAGAGTCAGAAATCAAACACGCATACAATTTTAACTCTTCCAGAAAAATTTAAAGAAAGGCTTACAATTACAAAATTTACTATTATGTATTCTTTGTTAATCCACACACTCGTTGGTGTACTCATTGTATCCTTTGAGGATAATACATGTGCTCACATTCACACAAATGTACCCAATTGATTTGGACTTGCCTTAACATGTTGAATAATGGGACAGATAGATTGACCGTAAGCCTCACCAGAGGAGAATTAAGATGACCAAACATCAGCATTGATTCAATGTTTGTCTTTTCAACACTGAAAAGCATGGAATTATCAACATTGATCCAATATTATTTAGCAGTGAATTTTCAACATTGGTCCAGTATGGTGTTAGCATTGAATTTTCAACATTGATCCAATATTACTTAGCATTGAAATTTCAACCTCAACCAAAATGATGATTCTGATGGAATTTCAACATTGAATCAATGTCACCATGCTATCTGGGTTAGGTTTATCTGAGAATTTTACATTAAAAACGAACATATCCACATAGCAAATTCCATTAACTTTAGCCTTTATGATAATGGATGGTTTAGGCCTAACCTTAGCTTATGCTTTATGACTTGTTGCAGAGATGTTCAAACACAAATTTGTCGGAACCAACATTGAAAAATGCAAATATCTCAAGTGGATTACAACTAAATTCTAATTCAAAATTATTTGAAATGCTTTGCAAGTCATATCATCAGCTCACAAGTTACAGAGTAATTCAGAACTTTGATATTCTATAGGCCTACTATGAACTGCAAAACACCACCGCAACCGCATTCTAATCTGCAGATTCTTTCTTACTTAAAATAGGCTTTCTTACATTTATATATTTATACATCACAGTAGTGATTCCAGGACATTAGTTTTTCAGCATGCTCATGTAGGAAGGGATGATTCATGTTAGAACATAAATCTGCATAAACGTTCTGTGATGTTGTCAAATGTATCGTACAATAGACATTGCTATATTGTTAACGAGCCTCGTTGAGCAGAGATTGATAAATTGCTGAGCTGGGGTCCGTTTCCCGAGGCCAAGGGTGCGTCTCAATCAGCTCCCTAGTTCAGTTGTCAGGGCACTGATCAGGGAGTCATCCCATTGACTTATGTCCTAATCAGTGCCCTGACTAGTGAACTAGGGAGCTGATTGAGACGCAGGGCAAGTGTAGTCGCAAGTTCCGTCGTTTCGTCGAACACAAATCAACGTAACCATAGCGACCACAATTGGCTAATGATGCTTCAGGGAAACGAGGCTGCATGGTTGAGATGACGATGAGCTCTGTGGTAGTATCTATGGGTAGTATTCGTTTTCTCAGAATACCTATTTTTAAACATGGAAAAATATATTCGTCAATACATTATTAACATACTAAACTGTACAGTGAACCCTAATAACCCTGATTTATTTCACCACGAATTGTGGTTCGTTTTTATTATTTAAGTGAGCTTGTAGGCTATTCAAATTGTTTCAAAACATCAAATGTGGCTATAAATTCATGTCAAATTTAATATCTAATAATCTGTAGATTTTTGGATAGTTTATCTTTAGGGATTATTTTAGGTGATAATCATTAGGCTACTTTTAGTCTCGATTTTATAGCAAGCACCACTCCAGCCCTTTTCACGTTCTGTAGATATGTCAGTAGTTTACATAAAACTGAAACACTTACCACGTCAAAATAAAGAGATACATCGCAATGAGTTAAGCTTTTGACGCGAAGCATCCGATTAAGCCTCAATTGTGAAAGTGATTATGACTTTACATTTGTGCTTCCGGTCATAAATGACCCTGCGGGGGCTCTGATTTTCCAAAGCTTTGCTGAATGAGCTCCAACTAGCTCACTTTTGTGGAAGACTTCTTTTCTCAGACTAAAGGACAATCTCCCATTCTCTGTGATAAATTGGCATGAAATAGGCACCGCGGGCCAGAAGGGAAGATTGTGGAGCGCATGTTTCCATTGCCTCAGTAGTACAGACTGTCTCCTCAGTGATTGATAGTGTACGCAGAGGGTTTTTTCACTGGCAAGGGGACGTGCCGCCGGGAAAGCCTGTGTGGCTGTGTGAGGCTCGAGAGGAGATACGTGCCATTTGACAAGTGATGAAAATGAGGCGCAGTTGGACTCGGTCCCTGTCTGATCACTTCCCAGTATGAGAACTTGGCAGAGAAATCAGAAGAAACACATTTCAACAGTTATTTTAACATGAAATACCATCATCTTTTTTAACTGACAACGGCTCGGATCAGAAATTGCTAGTAAATTTTACAATTAATTACAAAGAAACAGCTAGTAACAAACTGAATAAGCATGAATTTTTGAAGAAGAATAAAATCGGATTTAACGTTCTACAATAATCTTGGTTTTATTTATTTTTATTTTTTACAAAATATTTTTTTTCAGTGTATGCTCTGTATGCTATGGTAAAAAACTATCAACAGTTGCCATGAACATACATGTTAAAGGTATAGTTCACCAAAAATGAAAATTTTGTCATTTATTGTGTAGAAGACAAACAAAGATATTTTAAGTTTTTTGTCGATATTAGTAGGCTATAGCCTAGAAATCTAGACGCACCCTAGCGGCAGCAAACCTAATCTGCCCGCGAGTGTCGTCTAGCAACTCTCAATACCCTTCTGAGATGTAAACGCCAAACTCTGGCCGGGCCAATCACATTGTGTATAGAGTAGGTGGGCGGGGCCATAATGACGATGGCCGAGTTGCGTTTGCGTGCTTTTAGTAAACCGAAACTGGCGAACGGCTTCAGATTTGTCGATTCAAATCTGACTTTGTCTTTCGAATCAGCTTTGACCGCGACTCTGGAAGACTTGGAGTTAAGCTTTTCTCTGAGAAAAGAACAAAGAACGGCACTGAAGTCATTCTTAAAAAGGGAAGATGTGTTCAGAGTTTTGCCGACCGGACATGGCGAATGTTTAAACTGTGTGATATTTTCCCCATCTAGCGGTGAAAGGGTATATGACCATCCAGTGAATAATAGTTTCTGTTCCTCTCAATTCTAATTTCGTTTTACTCCTACGGTGGCCGATTTAGTCCAAGATTAACATGGCAATCCCCCTCTTCACATTCGACAGTGCCATCGAGAGTTAAAACGCGAAAGGAGAAGCTTGAATTTACGGGTATGTCCATCTTTGGCCTATTTACTTTCAAGATGGAGGGGCAACATGGCGACCGGCATTCGAACCCCTCACCCGTATGTATTTTCAATGGCATATTATAAATTTACGAGAAAACTTTATTACTTGAAAGAAGTAAATATACATTAATGAGCACATATATTTTTGAAAGAACAAAGTGTTTTTAGCTAAGAATAAACTAAAAAAGTTACACAGTGTAGCTTTAATCTGTCAACAAGCTCTGTTTCACCTTCATTGCTCTGGTTGGTTGTAGCACTATCCTATCGCGTGCAGAGGGAGTTTGAAAGACAACCGTTTATCCCGCCCCTCGGATTGAGCCCTTTCTATGGTGAGTTTCCAGACCAAACATCTTGATGTGGGTCTGGCTTGTCAGGCTAATATTAGTAGTAAATGCGGTTAAAAAAACAGAAAACGAGTACATTTCATTAACTATCCCTTAATGCTAAAATCTCATCACTGTAGCACACACATTGTAGATAAAATATTTTCAATTTAGTTGAACATATTTAGAGAAAACAATAAACCTGTCACTACTTGTCATGCATCTGACACATATGAGGTAATGCTTATAAAAAGCTTTCAGTCGGGTCCTCAAGCAAGATAACAGAGTGGTAACTCATCAGTACTAACACTTCAATGTGCCATACTGTCTGCGGCCTTCCATTTCATTTTATAAACATTCTCAGACCATAAAAGGAGAGACAAATGTAGAACATTTTCAGTATGTGCCACCCGCCTCATGTAAACTCATTGGATCAGATGACATTGAACGTCTTTGGTTGTTTTGAATTTGTAATATCTTTGTTTAAAAATTAAGAAGACAGTGAAGAAGGACCCAGAAACCTTCCGGTGCCCATGTCTGCACAGGCATATCTCATATATTCAAAATGATTTTACTTTCCTTGAAGGAAGAAGGAAAATTGCCAGTTATTCAGGCAACCGAGCTACACAAAGCCTATCTGTGCCTTACAGACTTCTCTCTCATCTGAAAGATAAATAATCTATTAAATTACAAAATTATTGTTAATTTGAAGCTAGAGCAATCTTTATACTTTGAAAATGCTGCTTCACACCGGAATTCAACAGTTTCTGGTTGCCTTCTCAGCACAACTAAAAAAAGAATTTAAAAAGAAATGAAACAACAGGAAGTGGGCATTCAATAAGTAACATACACCCTTCTATCAATAAAAAAAGAATTTAAAAAGAAATGAAACAACAGGAAGTGGGCATTCAATAAGTAACATACATCCTTCTATCAATAAAAAAAGAATTTAAAAAGAAATGAAACAACAGGAAGTGGGCAATAAGTAATATGCATCCTTCTATCAATCTTAGAAACATACAGACATGTAATTCTATACTTTTTTTCATGAAGTTACTAAAAAAAAAGAATGTTACAAAAGTTTCAGTCTGCCCTGAAATACCTCTGAAATGAATTTATTATATCTAAACAAAATTCCAGACTTCATTCTCTGTGTGGTCTTCTTAACGGAAGATAATAAACATAAAAAAATTATACCAGATACTGGGCCAAAAATGCACTTGTCCTAATAATAAAAAGTTAAGTTTACTTTGCTTTACTGACAATTCAGCCATACAAGTGTACAGTGGTATGTTCTACAAAAAACTTAGCCACGTTCAAGTGCATTTTATTTGCATTTTTTCATAAAAAAATTAAATTCTCTCTTGCCCTTGCATGTGTATACATAAACTACCGCATGAGGAAACTGTTTGACATCATTATTGTAAAACAACATTGATACATGTCTCATAAATTAACATGAAGTAGCAAGTTTGAATGCAAACAAATTGAATTCAATTTCAGTCCGTTCCTTAGTTAAAGCTGTATCAACTTTTGATCTGGCACAAATCGCTTTACAATTACCATCAGTGGTATTTGAAGCTTTTTTTCAGATTGATGTTTAAACTACAGGAAACTACAGGAATGAGGATATTAGTCATACTGGGAAAACCCAGCCAAACATGAATGAGTTAAGGGATTCTATGGTAAAATGTCTCCGTTCTTAAAGTAGTTCACTTCAGAATTACAGTTTCCTGATAATTTACTCACCCCCATGTCATTCAAGATGTCCATGTCTTTCTTTCTTCAGTCAAAAAGAAATTAAGGTTTTTATTTATTTTATTTATTTTATTTTGTTTATTTGTATAGCACATTTCATACCCAATGGCAATTCAAAGTGCTTTACATAGAAATTAATTAAAACAGTGGTAACAAATGCATGAGAAAAAAGAATACCATATGGACGAATAAAAAATTAAAAACAAGCATAGTTAAAACAGTTATAAAGATAATAATAGCAATAAAAAAAAATAATAATAAAAAAAATAAGATAAAATAAAATAAAATGGTCAGATCCACAATAATGGTCTGATATAAAAATAAACATTCTTCAGTTTACAGCCTACATACATGTACCATCTTAATTAGAAAACCTCTCATTCATTTCTTTCTCAAACACGTTCATAACATCCATTTTGATCACTATTCCCTGATTTTTACTCAGGAACCTTCTTGTTAAACCCATTCTCACTCATCATACCCTCCACAGATTTACACATACTCAAACCTTATTGTCAAACTTACTATTTCCATTAAACCCAGTTTTCACTCATCAAATTTAACTCAAAAGAACATATAAAATAACAATAACCAGGAAAACATAAAGGAAAACATTTCTGGGTTTTTGTCCATGGACTTTTGGTTTGAAGGTCCAAATTGCAGCTTCAGAGGGCTTGACATTTAGGATAAGGATCCATTAGATAGGGTCCTTATACTTAGGATCCTATCTAGTGAAATTATCTATTTCTAAATAATATAAAAATGTATATATTTTTTAACCACAAATCCTCTGATTTGCGATTGGATCACATTGGAAAAGTCACACAGGTGTCACACAAGTGTAGGTGCAAGTGTTGCGGTAGGGCGAAAAACTACATTTCATTTTCTCCTCCACATTCAAATTCATGCAACGTCGCTGCTTTAGTATTTTTTTTGCGAAAGGCGTTTGACTAAGTCTTTACGTTTGCTTTGTAAACACTTGATCGGTACTTATGGCATGCGTGACCTTTCAACATGATAATACGCAACCCATTCTCACAAGGCGTCAAAATCTGAAGCATGGTCAAGTACCTTCCACGTCACAATGAAGACGCTAAAGGTACTTCTAGGCATCCCTATATCGATGCGCTGTACAATGGTACTCTACTCCATTGATTTCGCAATTGGTCATGACACAAGACATACAAGAGCCAATGCAATTTGCCTTGGATCTTGGAATATTTGTATTTTTTTGAATAAACTGCGCATACAGTCCTAACTTTCTGTTATATCCTGTGTTTTATATCACATAATACACAGATGGGTAGGTTTAGGGATGGGATGGGTTTGGGTTACATTTTCAAATGTGTCTAAATAGTGTAAATAAAATTATGCTGGCTGATTAAACTGAGAATCACAATCGAACATGTCATAATGGCAAAATTATAACCCAACATATAATTTCACCATGACGATAACGTTCCCGTGCCCAACACGTCTGTGTATGAGGGCAAATGTTTCTTATTGAAATCAATGGCGTACCCAACGCGTCGAAAAATGACGCCATGGTGTACCTTTAGCGTCTACATTGTGACGCTACATTGTGAAGGCTCTTGACCATGCTTCAGATTATGATGCCTTGGGAGTGAGAATGGGTTGCATAATGAGTGGCGCATCACAGATCAGAGCAAGAACAGCATTTATGTAAAAAAATAAATGAAGAAATAATTGTACATACATTTTTATATTTTAAAGAATATATAACCAATCTTTTTTCTAGATAAACCCTGTATTCCTCGTCTGGGATCGTGTCAAGCCCTTTGAAGCTGCATTGAAACAGCAATTTGGACCTTCAAACCTTTGTACCCCATTGAAGTCCACTCAATGGAGAAAAATGCTGGAATTCTTTCCTCAAAAACCTTAATTTCATTTCGACTAAAGAAAGAAAGACAAACATCTTTGATGACCTGAGGGTGAGTACGGAAATTTTAATTCTAAAGTGAACTACTCCTTTAAGTGAAAAACATTTTTTCCATTCATTTGAAATTGTGGAGACATGCTGTTCATAAAACCCATGTAAGCTTTGTAATGACATTCATATGCATCAGCATCATGACCCCCACCCCCAGTCCAACACAAAGTTCACAACCATATAAGGCTGCTCAATGTCTAATTGTAGACCAGACTGTCCTTGCACAACATCAGTAGAGGAACCAGCCTGTATTATTATCCATTTTACGTCACAACACTGCGACATCACATACTGATACTTTGCAACTCTTGTTGCCTATAGCCTACATCAGACTACATGCCAGTCATATTAGTAAGAGCTTGATTGATGAATCTATTGAGGCTCTCAAGTTTAACTTAAAGATGTGGAGCCTTGTTATTTTTGCTCTGTTCTTGATTGTCTGAATTTCTAGTTATTTTCCACACCCGTTTCTGTTCTCCTAATTATTTTCACTGTGCATCCAGCTGAAAGGCAGAGTAAGCGTACGAAAGTAAATTTCACAAAACTGATTTCCAACAGACTTCTGAGGCAGTGAAACAGTTTAATGATCTACAGCAAAATAGAGCGAGCTTTGGTTAGAACTAAACATAACATATTTAATTAATACAGTAGTAATTACCTAAAATAATTTATCAATTGAAATTACATCAGAAGTGGAAAACGTTGGTTAAAAACCATTTACACAAACTGACAAGCAACCGCAACTTTCAGACGGCATCTTTCTCTTTATCGCTAGGATTGTCGGATATCAAAGTCTATGAAGGATACATCTATGCTGCCTTCAAAAATGTCAGGAAGGCAGGAGGCAGGAGGCAGGAAGTGAAGTTAACACTGGATTTGGACATGCCTTGAGGCCTTCCTACCTTGAAATGTGTATTTTGGTGTTTTTGGTGCGATTTTATCCTTAACTTAAATCAAACAAGAAATCAAATGGCCACTGAGGCACCTAAAGATCGTATCTTACGCAGGATACAATAAATAATCTCGTTATACATCATATTGTTCATGGGGTTTATTCCCATTTGAGCAAGCATATACAAACAAAGGGTGTCTGCAGCCTCTCTTTCTCTGGTAAAAAAACAAAAACCTCTCCCAGTGCCTGCTGGTCCTAAGTGTAATCACCATACAAACATGTGCTCAGTACTATCAAAATAAAAGTCCGCAAAAAAGGGCTCAAATTAATGAAAATAATAACATTAAAGGTGCACTATGCAACTTTCCGTCCACTGGAGGGCGCCTATTCTAAACAAAGGCGTAGTTTGATGATGCCAAGTGTGAGTGCAGTATCTTAGGACATGGGGTCTTCACCTCACAGCCGGTGGAAAATAGGACTCGGGCAGAAATCATGTTGATGGATGCGGTTATTAACGTTACTGTAGTGTAAAACAGAGCAGGACCGAGTGTTGTGGAGCTGAGCACGGCCGCTGGAGCGATTGTTATACAAACACACGGCTCGCGAGTACCGGGACTTTTATTATGACGGGACGGGACACAGTCGCCGGGCGCCCGCACTTCCGGTCATGATCATAAAGCAACTCTGTTTATCATATTAGATACATTTAAGTGTGTTTAAAATGATGTTATGACATTACTCTGTGTTCGCTCGGCGCTGCTGTGACATGTTCACACTGCTAAGAGAAAAGCGCTTCTGTAGAATAAAACCGAGGGTAACGCAGATATGACGCAATTGACAGGCGACTGACTCAAACGCTGTGCTGAAACGTCCCGGTCCTTAGTTAAAATAGCAATTTTCTCACAATTTACAAATAGTTGGAAACATTTGGGATATTGTAATTACTCAACTGAACTATATATATATATATATATATATATATATATATATATATCACATCACACTGGCCTAGTGGTTTTTGATATTTTACTGCAAAAATACTACATAGTGCACCTTTAAAGTTCTGTATCTACATCAATAAAATATTCACGCATATAAGTGAAATTAAAACTAAATAAAGTAATTTAATTATTAACTTAATTTAATTACAAAACAAGAAAATAGCTCCAACATTCAGTGTTCCAGTTTTTGAGTGCAGCCTGTTTGTTTGTGCTTCCTTTACGTGCTATATATCGGAAATGTACTTCCCACTTCTGAAGTCATGATTATGAGCTTGTCACATTCAAGTGCTTTGTTATCAGAAATAACAAGAATAACAGAGAGCACCAGGTTAAATAGTCTTTCTTATTCCTTGGTAAAAATCTTATTAAAGCCAAAAAGATATTAGTGTCCTATTCATCGACAATGAACATTCACCAAGCTATAGCGATCTTGCTGATGATTCTGGAATTCAAATGCAGGCTATTTCGTTGTTTAAAACATAATATGCTTTGAGTTTGTATTCTGCACTACTGTAATAAGAAGACTGTTAGCTGTTGTGGGAAAAGCTAATAAAGAATATCAGTGACAGCAACAATCATTCTTCCCTTCAGCATGTGTTTGTGGCCTGTCAATTATCCCCCAAGCTTCCCAGTGGAAAATATGTCTAAGAGGACATTAACGTCCAATTTGTAACTAGGAAAGTCATATTTACAATAATTCCAATAGCACAGGGGTGTCCTAAGTTGGTCCTAGAAGGCCACTATCCTGCAGAGTTTAGCTCCAACATGCTTTAACACACCTGCCTGGAAGTTTCTAGTATGCCTAGTAAGACCTAGATTTCCAACGATCTCCTTAATATTTGTGTGATTTAAAATGAAGAATATGAGCTTCATATAGCCACCCGTTGTTAAAGTAATGCTTATCTGCCAGGTCCACTGGAAATCGATCAAAAGCACAACACAAAGGTAGAAGGTACAAGGTACAACATACTAGAAAATTCCAGGCAGTGTTGAAGCAAGTTGGAGGACAGTGGCCCTCTACTGACTTAGGACACCCCTGCTATAGTCATACCTGCAAAATACCTCTAACATGACTAAGTGTGTGTAATGCATAAGTGAGTTAAGGCATTGCAACAAAAAGGTACTGCTTGACTTGACACGATAGTTTCTGTTTAGCTTCTGCATTTAGTGATAACATTAACATGACACACCTTTTCCTCATATTCTTTCTTGTATCTATAGTGACTCAGTCACCTCTATAGCTCCAAAAAAGAGACATATTTGAATATCCTTTAATTTTTAACTTGATATGAATTGGAATGATTCCCCAAATCCTACATTTATCAAATTCAGGCGATTTAAAAAATACATATACATAAGAAAACATTCATGAATCATAAAAGAGGAATGTTGCACGCTTTTGTGACCTTCTTTATGGTCTCTCACTGTACAACCAATACATTTTATTATTATATTGTTCAAAACAAATCCTGTTACTAGGACCATTTTTTTCTAAATCTATACTGTTTTTTTATATTTAATGAAAAGGCTTCAATCTTCACAAAACCATATTCAAATGAGTGCATTTAATAAACAGTTATAGTGTACAAAATAGTGCACAAAATAGTGTACTGTTTTCAGTTTTGATTATTGGTGCTTTCCGATATGTGCATGTTGATGAAAAAAATATCACTCTAATAATAAACTTTACTTATTTTATTTTTGATCCATTTTGATTAATTTTAATTATTTTAAATGACTTATTAAACCCAGCAGTAAGTTAGCAGTCTGTTCTCACACAGATCGGAATGGCAGATCAGGTCAGATTCAGAACCTTAGATGACTGTAGAGAAAAACACTGTTAATTAAAGGTTTAAATGTTCACGTAGCTACTGGGTTTTCGTCCAAATAATTATACATGCACACACACACACCCTGACACACACATACTCAGATCTGATTGTGACTGTTTAATTGGTAATATTTGGCTTGCATCTCCAATTTTGTGATCAGTCACCTGAAACTGGAATTTTTGATCCCTAGACTAAGACAAAGAGAGGGAAATCCCCATTAAGTCACTAGTAGAACAACAATGTCACATTCATTTTAGGCCAACAAATACACTTGTTCTTGTTGTATTGAGTGCATTTGTCAAGCACAAAGTTATTGTAAAACTACAATTTCAGATTTCAGAAACTCCCTGGTTCAAATTTGAGATTTTGTTAATATTTTTTTCCTGAAGAAAGACTGAAAAAGGCATGAATGAATATTTACTGAATAATCCTCTACAGTTTTGTAGAGGTTAAAATGACAATTTTCACCTGATAGCCAACTTAAGAAACATCAGAGTTAGGAAGGTCTATTAGTAAAATGCTGACATTTACAATCTTTGTTGCTTTGTACGGTAACGGTGCAGTTCAAAAAAGGGAAAAAGCACTTCATGTGTTTTTTACCCAAAGTTTATATGTCTATAACTCAAAAAGTATTGAAGATATCGTATGCTTTTATATTTTGGTCTTTCAAACTTTTCATTTGGTATTTGGCCCTATATGGTTCAATTCCAGAAGTATTGGGATCTCAACATGGCTCTACATTGTTAAATACTTTTCCAGGGGTCAAAACCAAACATGGTCACTTTTCATGCAGTTACTTTTTTTTCCATCTTACTTTTGTTTCAAAGAGGAGAAGCTGAACAAATAACGTTAAAACTAGAAATGCATCTTGTTTTTTCCGACATTTTTTTAACATACTGTTTGAGTGCCAAAAATATTTTTGCTCTTTTTTTATTTAGTGAAAGCAAACAAGAACTTTCAAGTAAAACACACACACACACACACACACACACACACACACACACACACACACACACACACACACACACACACACACACACACACACACACACACACACACACACACACACACACACACACACACACACACACAAAAGCACCATAAAAGTGTAGTGCAAGGGTTCCATACGACTTGTGAGCGATAGTCCCTTCTGAAGCCATATAATAGCTCTGTGTGATGAATAAACTAAAATACGGTAATTCGAAAAACCACGGTAGTTTGGAGCAGAGCACCTATCGAACTGGCTAAGTCACTTGATTTCAGCAAATGAGGCTTCATAAAGTTAATACTTTTTACTGCTGAAGAACAAATAATGTTGAAACTTATTTTTTCGATCAAAGCAATTGCAAAACATACCTGTTTTGAGTGCCATATATATATATATTTTATATATATATATTTATATATAAAATATATATAATTTTATATTTTATAATAAAATATATATATTTTATATATATATATAGATATATAGATATATATATATATATATGAGTGCCATATATATACAGGTCCTTCTCAAAAAAAATTGCATATTGTGATAAAGTTCATTATTTTCCATAATGTAATGATAAAAAATTAACTTTCATATATTTGAGATTCATTGCACTCCAACTGAAATATTTCAGGTCTTTTATTGTTTTGATTACTGATGATCTCAAAAAATTTGCATATCATACAAAGGTTCTCTAAACGAGCTATTAACCTAATCATCTGAATCAACTAATTAACTCTAAATACCTGCAAAAGATTCCTGAGGCTTTTAAAAACTCCCATTCTGGTTCATTACTCAAAACCGCAATCATGGGTAAGACTGCCGACCCGACCCTGTCCAGAAGGCCATCATTGACACCCTCAAGCGAGAAGGTAAGCCACAGAAAGAAATTTCTGAACGAATAGGCTGTTCCCAGAGTGCTGTATTAAGGCATCTCAGCGGGAAGTCTGTGGGAAGGAAAAAGTATGGCAAAAAACGCTGCACAACGAGAAAAGGTGACTGGACCCTGAGGAAGATTGTGGAGAAGGACTGATTCCAGACCTTGGGGGACCTGCGGAAGCAGTGGACTGAGTCTGGAGTAGAAACATCCAGAGCTACCGTGCACAGGCTCTGATGTTTAACATTTTCTTAAGCTAGTAAGAGTTCTAGACAGTATTGTAAATGTTACCGCATTTACATCCCAATGTCTCTGGGAATTAACCATATAGGCCCTTAAAAATGAATATTCCAAAAGTATTATAGGAATAAGAATCTAAAATGATTTTTAAGATCTTTCTTTAATCTTTAATATTCTTGAGTTACAGACATGCAACCTTCAAAGAATCTTATTTGGCGCTCAGAGAGAGGTATGATGCAATTGGTTTGATAGAGGGAGCATTTGATAGTGGGAACTTTTGATTGAGAGATACATTCCTAGATTTTTGTTCTTCAGATATCCATACATATCAGCTGTTTGAAAAGATAAAATTCAACAATTTGGACATGGAGTCGCATTGTGATCCCTATATCTATGGGATTGAACCATATAGGTACCTTATAAATGAAAAAGTTTATCAAAAACTCAAAATATTTATATCAGTGCAAGTTGCAATCAAAAGCTCAGTTTTACTCTGGATCTAGGATTTAAGCCTTGTCTGTGAAACTAGAGGTTCGATTTACAGGCACTCAAACATTAGAAAACTTTTAGAAAATGATTTAGAAAACTATTTTTGGCACTCAGACAGGTATGTTCCAAGCAATTGTTTTGATAGAAAAAACAAGATATTTATTCTTCAGATATTCCTCCTCCTAGAGAGAGAGAGAGAGAGAGAGAGAGAGAGAGAGAGAGAGAGAGAGAGAGAGAGAGAGAGAGAGAGAGAGAGAGAGAGAGAGAGAGAGAGAGAGAGAGAGAGAATTGCCACCAATTCCTTCATCATGTAATTCGGGGGAATTTCCAACAGACTACATCTCTGATACAACTGATATCTTGGTTATAAAAGGAAACCATGAAACAGAGAGGTTTTGTTTAAAAAATCGGGACTGCACCAGCTTTATTGATACTTCCTGCACTCTGTTTGTATAAGGGGGAATGTTTCCACTGATACACAGGTCAGCATAGCATCTTGACATAGTTATAGCTTGAGCCAAATAAAATGCATGACAGCAACAGACACGTCCTCTAAATATAAGGTGTTTAAAAGGATAGTTAAACCAGAATTGTCATTGCTTACACCCCCTTAAGTTGTTCCAAACCTGTATGACTTTCTTTTTTTGTAGTTAAACATAAAGAATGTTTGTGTGTTTTCACACTTCAAGGCGCGCAGCCACCTCTCGGTTTGGAAGCGGCTGAAATTGCAATAATCAAGTGCATGTTATGTACAAATAATTTGGAGAGATTTGTCAGAAGAATCAGCCATGATGATCAGCTGATTTGTACGGCGGCATCTGATGACCAAACTACATTGGAATTTGCGAACAGAATAAAAATCAAGTAAGCACGCATCCGAATCATATCGGATTTATTACCACATATGAGTGAGGCCTGAATCTGATCTGAGGATATCGGAATTCATCCGTTTTTTTACTGCTTACACGTTCACATGTCATATCCGATCTGTGCCACATGAGAGGAAAAAATCGGAATTGGGTCACTTGAACCATGCAGTGTAAATGGGGCCTAAATTATGACAATTTTCATGTTTGGGTGAACTATCCCTTTAAGTGGCAAAATGTGTAGGAAAATTATAACAATCTGAAAGCCTGGATGCCAGACGAACTCAGCCGCGCCCACAAAATTTGAACTCGGGCAGTTCAGTCTGGACTTGATCCATAGAGGAGTGATTATCATAGACAGTAAAAGAAATGGACACAGCACCCCTATAGACTTCAATGGCGAAAAATGAAGTCAATTAGAAGCACTCACTTCCTGATGGCTGAGCGTACTGGGCAGCCTCAGACTGAACTTGACGACGTAGATGCGACGTAAGCAACCTGTCTGACAGTTGTAGGTCTTCTAGTTGTGGAAAGTGAAATCTGAATCACGTTGTTGAAATGTTTTGTCCCGTTGCTTTTGGCTCACTTTGGGCTTCTCCCCATTCTTCTCCTTTACTTTATCGGATTTTATGTCTTCATGTCCCCATAAACCAATATTCAGTTTATGGATACTGTTTATGAGGCCTCATAAACAGTAAAAGATTGCTTGCGAGCGTCTCCTCCTGTCTATACGGTAATTTCTCTACTGTGCAACAGAGTCTCATTGGTTATGACGCAATCGTTAGCCTATTTTTACAAAAACAGCTTCTATGGGGTGATGGAGCCTATTACACATTGTTGTGTTTCTTTATAAATAAACAATGGACAAAAGGAGTCTTTAAACGCCTCAGATGTAAAGTTTTTCACTGTCAAAGTGACGAAAAAATGAATGAGAGTCAATGGGATGCTAACAGCAGATGATGGCTTGGTCGGCAATGGCCGCCCCTATGGGTGGTATGCTTTCAGAGTGCTAGATTACCCCCTAGGTGATTATCCCCGAACAGAAACTGTTCGGACCAATAAAAATCATCAGGGTGGGCTTTAGATGATGACAGACAGATGATCAACAGTAACGTAATCATCACGTCATCAAAGGCGCTTGGATTATATTTGTTCAAATCCTAAACGGAGAGCTTGTTTGTATATGCATTTACCTGCACTATGTTTTAAAGTACTCTGTGTATCCTTAAATTATTATTTTTTTACAACAACGGCAGAGATCATTTATTCCAGCGCGCATGCAGATAGGGTTGCCAAGTTTTTACAACAAAACCCGCCAACTACTAGCCCTAAACAATAGCTTCTAGGGAGGTTTCGTTTGGGGGTTATTTTGGCAAGGTTGCCTGCTAAAATTTGCATTCCTGGGTCTATATATCACATAATTGAGGTTGATTCAGCCTGCGGAAAAAAAACGCGGACTTGGCAACACAGTGACTTCTGTTGACATTTGACAATTAACCAAACTTTCCTGGTTCGGTTGAAACACGCCCGATAATAACAGCCCAATCGAGCAGTTTCAGACTC
Organism: Pseudorasbora parva; assembly: GCF_024679245.1. Classification (NCBI taxonomy): domain Eukaryota; kingdom Metazoa; phylum Chordata; class Actinopteri; order Cypriniformes; family Gobionidae; genus Pseudorasbora; species Pseudorasbora parva. Next base: position 31,415,780 of record NC_090186.1, on the reverse strand, counting down.
ATATTCTGACTAGAACTGAGTATGACCACGTCAGGCTAACAATCTGAGGTACCATAAACCAATTTTGTTTAACTAAAAATGTAAATTTTCTGTTAAAGGTGCACTATGCAACTTTCCGTCCACTGGAGGGAACCTATTCAAAACAAAGGCGTAGTTGGATGATGGCAAGTTTGAGTGCAGCATCTTGGGACATGTGGTCTTCACATCACAACCGATGGAAAATAGGACTTGGGCAGAAATCATGTTCATGGATGCGGTTATTAACGTTACTGTAGTATAAAGCAGAGCAGGGCCGAGTGTTGTGGAGCTGAGCACGGCCACTGGAGCAATTGTTATACACGGCTCGCGAGCACCGGGACTTTTATAATGACGGGACGGGACACAGTTGCCGGGCGCGCGCACGCTATTTCTGCTCTTCATGAGTATAAGGTAAAGCAGCTCTGTTAATTATATTAGATACATTTAAGTGTGTTTAAAATGATGTTATGGCGTTACTCTCTGCGTTCGCTCGGCGCTGCTGTGACATGTTCACACTGCTAAGAGTAAAGCACTTCTGCAGAATAAAACCGAGGGTAACGCAGATATAACGCGATTGAAAGGCGACCTCCTCAAATACTGAAACGTCCCGGGTCCTTGGATAAAATATCAATTTTTTCACAATTTACACAGAGTTGGAAACATTTGGGATATTGTAAGTACTCAACTGAACAAAATATATAACACTGGCCTAGCGGGTTTTGGATATTTTACTGAAAAAATACTACATAGTGCACCTTTAAGCTTTTTTTTCTATAACTTTTATCTTTCTTTTTTTTCTTTCGGTTGTTCCCTTCAGGGGTCGCCACAGCGAATCATCTGCCTCCATCTAGTCCTATAAGATGTTTCTATCAGTGAAACATCTATTTATATGTTTGTAAAAGTTTCTATAACTTTTATCAAATAATATTATTTGCTATATTACTCAATAATATTCAATTATTAACCTGATGGCACACGTACATGACAGATATGTATTTTTAATATCTGCTTTACATCTACAAGATGTATATTCATTTTGTGCCTGTTCATCTTCAGTATGTCTTTAAGATATACAGTAAAATGCATATGAAATGTTGGTCATTTTTGTTTTATATGTCTGTAAATCTGAACCATGATCAGGTGTTTAACTTGCACACGTTCAGTTGTTTACAGCATGTAAACAGGGTAACGAAACTGATTTAGACTATATAAACATTTTGAGGAGGCTTTGAGGAGAGATATCAGTATGTTTAGCAGGTGGCATGAAGACAACCTTTTTAGTTGAAGCAAAATGGTTGGCCGCTGCTGGCAGGACTGCATTTGATTTATTTTGTTTATTTATCATCGCAAACATGACCAAAGATATGCACACAACTCTAAAACAACCATGATGAGTCATGAAGACTTCTTAAAGGTCAACACACACACGTGTGTTCATATAAACATGAGTTTACATAAACAAGAACCTAAGTTATGCAACTCGCATCCATGCACGAGTCACGACAAACTGTATTAGGTGATAGCTTTTGTAAAGTCAATTCATGGATGTATTCTTATCATGTTAAGATCATCAATGAATGTATCTGGGTGCAGCTCAAGATCAATCTTCTATAAAATACCATATCAATATTTTGAGCTTAGTCTTCTTCACAATTGTATTATTTAGTCAGTTTTAAAAATATACCCAAAAGGCTTTGTTCACCCATCATTCACATATTCACATTCATATTCTAAACCTGTAAGACTTTCATTCATTTTTGGAGCACAAATTAATATATTTCAATGAAATCTGAGCCAGTTCTGCACTCCACTGACAGGTAAGCAACTACCATTTAATAAAGGTTCATAAAGAGATTGTAAAACTAATCCCTATGAATTGAGCTGTTTTGCATATAAATTTTCTGAAGAGACACAATCGCTTTTATCACAATCGCTGAATTTAGGCTTTTACTCACAAATAAACCAACCCGATCACACATAAATGCGTATAAATAGTACGAGTGTGCAATGTCGTGGAATGTATACACCAAAACTCATTTTGGCGTGCATATGATACGCTGTTTTTCACGTGCATAGACGCACTTTATGGCGTATATCAAATGAACCTCATTGGTTCTCGCTGGAGTTCAAACTTGAACTCAAACGTGCTGCATAACACATGATAACAAACCTCATTGGTTCTTGCGGAAGTAAAAAGTGCAGCGTAACACGAGAATAAACCTCATTGGTTCTTGTGGAATTTCAAATGCTGCGTAACACACGAGAATGAACCTCATTGGTTTTTGCGGAAGTAAAAATGTGCAGCATAACACAAAAATAAACCTCATTGGTTCTTGCTGATGTTACACTGCAATTTTTTCCTTGGTAAGAACCAATGAGGTTTATTTTTGTGTTGTGCTGCACATTTTTACTTCCGCAAGAACCAATGAGGTTCATTCTCGTGTGTTACGCAGCATGATTGAACTTCCACAAGAACCAATGAGGTTTATTCTCAAGTTCAAACGTCCTGTGTAATGCACAAGAACGAAACTCATTGGTTCTCGCTGAAGTTTAAACTTGATGCATAACACATGATAACGAACCTCACTGGTTCTTGCGGAAGTAAAAAGTGCAGCGTAACATGAGAATAAACCTCATTGGTTCTTCCTGAAGTTCAAACATGCTGTCTAACACACAAGAAGGAACCTCATTGGTTCTTGGGGAAGTAAAAAAAAAGTGCAGTGTAACATGAGAATGAACCTCATTGGTTCTTGCGGAAGTAAAAAAATTGCAATGTAACACGAGAATGGACCTTATTGGTTCTTGCTGAAGCTCAAATGTGCTGTGTAACACTTCTCACATATTTTGTCTTCAGAAAATTTGGACTAAACCACTCATTTCATGGATTAGTTTTATGATCTCTTTATAAAGTTTTTGGAGCATAAATTGGTAGTTGCGTAGCTGTCAATGGAGGGAAAGAAACCTCTCCGATGTTATTTTAAAATGTCTTTTTTGTAAATGAGTAAATGATGATAGAATTTAGATTTAACCTGTTAAGAGCCGGGGATGACTTTAGCAGAGGTTAAACAGATCTAAATGTGAAGATGACAGCTGTCTCCATATATAATTGCTGGATTTTTTTCACATCTCCCCTGAGGGCTAGGCGAAGTGGTAAAAGAGTCATAAAACACCTGCGAAACACATATTTTTGAAGTGCATCATGTGTGTGTGTGTGTGTGTGTGTGTGTGTGTGTGTGTGTGTGTGTGTGTGTGTGTGTGTGTGTGTGTGTGTGTGTGTGTGTGTGTGTGAGAGAGAGAGAGAGAGAGAGAGAGAGAGAGAGAGAGAGAGAGAGAGAGAGAGAGAGTACAAGGAAACAGTCTACATCTACAACAGATAACATCCGATTAATCAGACATGCATCAGAAGAAGGGAGACAGGTGGCGTCAAATACAGCATTTTGCATTACAGAATGTCATACTGTAAACAGATTACCGCCACATTACTGTAACTCACCCTTATAAGGTCAATTATAGTAGGCTATAGATTTAGTCATACAGTGAGAACATTTACTGTATTGGCAGCAAGCTTGGTTCTAGAACAAAACCTCATGACAGTGTCATACTTCACACCTTTTGATAACACGGATAGATACTATTATAAACATTATGGATTGTTTATGACAGTTAAATAATGTAAGTGTATTTTCTAATTTTGCATCTAAAAGACATCTAATAGCTGTCTAAACACAGCCCAGACATCTAGGCTAAATCAAGGTTAAACTTGGGCTGTCAGTGAAAATCTAATAGACGTCTAATCATAGCCCAAGATTAGACGGCTACTGAATGATTACATATACGTCTATTAGACAGCAAATATGGGTCTAGGCTAAAACAAGGCGAAATTTGGGCTGTCAGTGAAAATCTAATAGCAGCTAACCATCACCCAAGGATAGACTAGTCATCAAATAGACGGCTAATGAATAACTAATATATACATTAATAGACAACAAAATGGCTAAAGAGTCTTTTCACTCAAATATAACAGGTTCTAAAAAATAACAATCCATCCAAACACATTAAATATAAAAGTTTTATTCAAAAAAAGAACATTAACAACATAGACAACTTAAGATAATACAAAAAGATCACAACATAAAAATTACCAAATAAAATGTTAAAAATACAATTAAATATAAAATTAGGATAAGAAATATGGAATATTAACAACGTAATATATATATATATATATAAAGAATAACAAAATAAATAAAGTTAACCCAAAATAAAATAAACCCTAGCCATAGCCTATAATAGTATGTGCATAAAGCACAAATTGAGTTGTTCATAAAGCATTAAAGACCTTGCGAATCTTTAGTTTCTAGTAATTTGGAGCATCTATAAAACTTGTTTAAGTCACTTGATTTCAGCAATGACGCTTCCTTTTTTTCTTTTTCTTTTTTTACTTCTGAGCATAGGCCGAAAAAATAGGTTCATAGCTAAAGAATCTGGTGAATGCAATAATGACGCAATAACAATTGTAGGCTACTGTAGATTCAGTTTATTATGAGTCAATTATTACGGTCTAATGAAAAGAATAGTTCATTGTCATTTAAGTTAATTTAATTTATCTTGCCTTAAACCCAAACAAGCACACATGAATTAAACAAATTAATAAAATAACATAAATTAAACGGTTTTATGAACTGGATTAAAAAAATCTATAGAACCGACTTCACAAATCAGACTTTTCTTCTATTGATGTCAAGTTTTGGATAAATAAAAATTTAGTTTCCTCAGAAAAGTAGTAGGCCTATAGGCTACTATATAAAAATGATTTTACATCAAATTTTGTTTATAAATAATAAATAATAACTATTTTCATTTTAAGAGGAAAATCCCTTTAACCCCAAGCTGCCCAAAGTATACTTTGCGTTACTCATGTCTGGATACTAAATATCAAAATAAAATAAAAAATAATAATTACTAGGCAGCGTCATAAAGTTTGGAAGTGGATGCTGTGTGTGTACTGTCACCTGGTGGCTCTAAGAGACCCTACATTAGTCATTTATTTTTCTTGCAGAGGGAGAAATGACAAAAATGATAAAATGCTTATGACAAAGCGTGCGTAATTTTCGAAAGTAAATGACTAAGCACGGTGCTAAAAACGGGAAAGAAGTGCTTTCCTTGCGTAGGCACACACCACACAGTGGAAGGGTTGAACAACGTGCGCATCCTCATAGCTAGTATGAGGTCTCTGCAGAACAAAAGTGAGCGTTTCTAAATGTGTGGGTGTTTTCAAACTGATGTTTATAAATCACGCAATGAAAATGATTCACCCGATTCCACCCCTAAACCCAAACCCTAGCCACCCTGTGACGTGAGCAAATCAGATAACAGTGGAAAACGGCCCTCTGATTATGGCCACGCCCACTGATCTGGTAACTCCTAATGGACAGACCCCTATACTTGCAGATAGTCTGGCTCTGACTGACATATTAGCACAGCACTGCGAGGGAATGATATTGCAGTTGAAAAAGCTAGTTGTCATGACGCTGTAGGTTTATGTGTGTAGCCTTACCGGTATGTAAGCCTATAATGGGCTTGCATAATATTATGTTAGCCGATAATATTCAGCAAAGCAGCAATTCTATGCTTTATTTTGGTTACTCTTTTTGATCAAAGGCCTACTTTATATATATATATATATATATATATATATATATATATATATATATATATATATATATATATGAATACATACAATTAAAAGCATAGAAAACATATTAAAAGCAATCATGTTTATGTTGTGTTTAATGTGCAGGTCAGTGTGGATTAAGAATGCCTTTTACATTTTAATTTAGCCTAATTCCTGAACTGTGTTTAGAATTAAAAAGTAGGCCTAAATGAAATACAATTTCAAGAAATGCATTTTTACAAATGCAGTTTTTTCAATGAAAATAAATAAATTAAATTATTATAATTATTATTATCATTATTATTATTAAATTATTATAAGGGCTTTCTTTACTTCCACGGAGCATCAAAGCAGGTGCTTTAAAATTTGAGAGGTGTAGCTTGCTATTTTGCCCCTTGTTTCTAAATCTAACCAAAGTTGCTATTGCATGCAGAAAAGCAAAAGTATATGGAGCCTCTAGCATTCGCTCCCTTCCTATGCGCTACAAAGTCCCATTTAAACTTTTGACCTTGTCTGGGTTGTCTTCCCGTCACTTCATAATTCTTGGGCTTTATGCTTGTCATAAGTGCAATGGAAAGCTTATGTCACTTTCACACAGAGCGTTGATCTTTGTTACTTCTGTGCGAACGCAAACGAGGCTCAGACAGACCACAAGAACCAGTGCCGTTTTAGCATCCAATGGCGCTTCCTACTCTCCAACTCATCCAATGGCGCTTCCTACTCTCCGGCACCTTTTCTTCCAGCGTATCCTATTCCTTATCGGACACGTTAGAAAAGAAGTAATTATAGGAAAAAGGTGTGATTTGACCGCGATACATATAGTCAATAAACCACAAAGTTTGGTTATGATGCTTGATCTGACTGCTGCCATGTTGTTCAAAGCAATGCAAACACTCCCGCTGGTGTACAACAGCATTAGCATGACAAATCCCGGCACGCATTATCAGTGTATTTTCCGGAATCTCTGAGTGAAAGGGGTTAGAGAAATGGTTAGATGCCCGACGCATAGCGTGCATAAATGAGTGTTTTCTCTGTCTAGTCAGAGGAAATGAAGAACCCATGAGGAATTCTGAACACTTTAGGCTAGGTTAAACGGAAAATGGAAACGTGGGCGTATTATGGGACAGAGAGGTGTGACCAATAACTTTGTGAGTAATTGATAACAGCCTCATTCATTTGTAAATGTAAAAAATAGTAACTCCACTGTAGTATTCAAGCTCTGAGTCAGTGGATTTCATAAAAGTTGGAAAAGACTATGCATTGAAGTGCATATGGATTTTGTTTGCATGTAGATTCCTGTAAAAAGGAAACGAGTTTCCTGCTGTTGTTTCAAAAGAGGGGACACCATTTTAAAGGGATAGTTCTCCCCAAAATTAAAAGTTAACCAGAGATGAGTAAAATAATTGTTGTGGTCAATCAGCTGATCTTATGGCCAGAAATACCAATGGCTAAAACTATGAAAGTAACTGAAATTAGGAACGTTACCTAGTCTACTTACCTCTCAGAAGTATGCAAACATTCATGCAATGTCTAGAATGTGTAGAAAAGACTGTAAAAAAGCCTAGATTAGCTATAAAAAATAAAATAGAAAATGCAGGGGAAGTGGACAAACTCAAGAAAAGAAGAAGCCCCTAGCAGGTATCACCGGAAACCTGTGGTCACAACTCCCTGTTATGATGGTGCCATGGCAATCCCTGATATCCTAATGGGGTTTATCTTTACACCACACCCAGTTATAAAATGACAAACCATTTGAACTACTGAAGGGAAGGTAGTGTGCATACTCACATACTGGTGATGATCCCTATGGGTGTGTCTCCATGAGCAGAAACAGATACGCTTTTATAACTTACAGTTTGCCACCACTCTTTGATCTGCAGAAAACATGGATAAATGTATTTAGTCATTGACAGAATACAAATACAGAAAAGCAAATACATAATATCACCATTTAATCCATTCCCCCATATTTGATTAAAACAGAATCATTGCTCTGTTAATTGATCGTTTTAAGCCATAACTATAAACTAACTGTAGTTCTACATGTCTTCATAAACCATATGGTTTAAATAAAATTATTAGAGTCCAGTGTGAATGTATATTCATCAGGTTGTCATGCCATACCAACAGAGATCCCACACATACACAAATTATGCAATTTTGCCAGTCTATTAATAAACAAAAGGTTTGGTCGAAATGAGTGGATTTTGTTACGTTTTTGTTTTGTTTTTATGCGTCATTATTGAAAATAAGCACATCATGCTTTTCTACGTTTTACTTGCAATTCCTGAAAAATAACAACATTTGAGTATATAATTTAGTTTAAAAACAAAATCAGTTTTTTTATTATACACTATAATGCCAAAAGCTTTGGGACGTCTGCCTTTACATGCACATGAACTTTAATGACATCCCATTCTTAATCCGTCGGGTTTAATATGGAGTTGGTCCACTCCTTGGTTTAGGGGTGTGTTTATGGGAATTTATGACCATTCTACTGGAAGTAAATTTGTGAGGTCAGGCACTGACGTTGGACGAGAAGGCCTGGCTTGCAGTCTCCACTCTAATTCATCCCAAAGGTGTTCTTTCGGGTTGAAGTCAGGACTCTGTGCAGGCCAGTCAAGTTCCTCCACACCAAACTCGATCATCCATGTCTTTATGGACCTTTCTTTATGCACTGGTGCACATGTAACCCCTCCTGTTCGAACTGCCCGCGCCAAGCCAGACTCAAACCCAGGTCTGCCAGTACAAGATTTGGACACTCTAAAAAGAAGGCTAAAGGCTGCAACCCCTAGCGTCAGTCTCTAAAGCGTCTCTTAAGGTCAGTGGAGTGAGGTTTACTCGCACAGCAACTACTAGCTGGCCTCCGTTACGCACAGTCATGTTGGAACAGGAAGGGGCCACTCCCAAACTGTTCCCACAAAGTTGGGAGCATGAAATTGTCCAAAATGTCTTTGTTTGCTGAAGCATTAAGAGTTCCTTTCACTTGAACTAAGGGTCCAAGTCCAACCCCTGAAAAACAACCCCACCCCCATAATCCCCCCTCCACGAAACTTTACACTTTGCAGTGCAGTCAGGCAAGTATCACCAAACCCAGACTCGTCGATCAGATTTCCAGACAGAGAAGCCTGATTCATCACTCCAGAGAACATGTCTCCAGCTATTGACTATAAAGTTCAACTTCTGTGTACTGTGCGCCTCAGCGTGCGCTGATCCTGCTCTGTGATTTTTATGTGGCCTACCACTTTGTGGCTGAGTTGCTGTTTTTCCCATTGTTTCCACTTTGTTAGTAACAGTTGTTCGTAGAATTAGTATTTAGTATGATTTTTTAGTAGCCGGACAAGCCAGACCCACATCAAGATGTTTGGTCTGGAAACTCACTATTGACAGGGCTCAATCCAAGGAGCGGGATAAACGGTTGTCTTTCAAACTCCCTCTGCACGCGATAGGATAGCGCTACCACCAACCAGAGCAACCAAGGTTAAACAGAGCTTGTTGATAGGCTAAACATTCGCCGTATCCAGTCAGCAAAACCCCGAACACATCTTCCCTTTTTAAGAATGACTTCAGTGCCGTTCTTTGTTCTTTTCTCAGAGAAAAGCTTAACTCCAAGTCTTCCAGAATCGTGGTCAAAGCTGATTCGAAAGACCGCCGCCGTTCGCCAGTTTCTGTGTTTACTAGAAGCACGCAAACGCAACTCGGCCGTCGTCATTATGGCCCCGCCCACCGACTCTATACACGATGTGATTGGTCCGGCAAGAGTTAGAGGAATACAGATCAGAAGGGTATTGAGAGTTCCTAGACGAGACTTGCGGGCAGATTAAATTTGCTGCCGCTAGGGTGCGTCTAGATTTCTAGGCTAATTTTTTAGATTTAGTATGAGGAAATTTCACAAATGGACTTTTGCACAAATTGCAACCTGTCAAGGTACCACACTTAAATTCCCTGAGCTCCTGAGAGCAACCCATTCTTACACAAATGTTTTAGAAGGATCTGCATGCCTAGGTGCTTGATTTTATACAACTTTGGTCATGGAAGTGATTGGAACACCTGAATTCAATCAGTTGGAGTGTCCCAATACTTTTGGCATTATAGTGTATGTGTGTGTTTATGATGTCATCTCAGTGACATAAACCATTTTTGTTTATGTGATGTCAATAGGAAGGATACAGCTAGGAATAGTTAGTTAGAGTGGGTTTTTTTACACTAATGAGGTCAATCCTATTTATGTACCATCTGTGCTTTTACATTCACTGATCCAGAATGGTCAGCGCTCCTTTATCTCATCCCCATCTTCCTCTTTCTCTGTCTCTCTTTCACTCTTTCACCCAGATTCTCTTAATTTATCTTTCCACCTATCTGTCCCTCCAGTATTTAATAAATACAATGCACATGTAATGCATATTGCTTGTCACATGATCCTTAGAAATAATTTGAATATGCGGTTGGTATAAGAAACATTTCTTATCATTATCAATGTAGAAAACAGTGTGGAAACCATTTAGTGTTATTGATTTAGAGAATATTCAAAAGAAAAGCATTTATTTGAGATATACATATTTTGCAACAAGGTACAAGTCTTTACTGTAACTTTGTATCAATTTAATGTGCCCTTTCTGAATGAAAGCATTCATTCATTTATTTAATAAAAAAAATTATACACACTATAGTTCAAAAGTTTAGGGTCAGTAAGATTTTAAATTGTATCCTTTCAGCCACTACATCAGATGCCAGTGTTATTCTTTTCACCAATTTTGAGTTACATTTTGGCGCAAAGCTATCAACATTAAAACTATTAAACTTATACACAGTGTCCAAAATACTTTATATATTCGCTATACTCTCTATAAATTAATTTTAGCTTTAAGATTAGAGGCAAGAAGCAGATCTGATGTACAGTCAGAAACCAAATACTTTTTCTTTCCTTTTAGCATCAGTTTTTCCACATTTTATCTTTCATTCTTCCTCACATTATTCTCCGTATCTTCCTTATTCTATGGTACCTTTATCATTGGTTGTGTTCTAAACATGTCTAATTACTGTACTTAAATCCTCTTAAGTTCCCTGTGCTATTTCTGCATAGGAGCACAGAGTTGTCCAATGTATCTTGACTTAAGAAAGCCTCTTTGTGCCCTCCCCATGCACACTCAAAAAAGCATGAAGGACAAGCCTATGGTGATAGTGACCACAACAGCTCACGGAAGGCTAGCTCACTGAAGGGACATACTTGGACGGTGCAAAAAGGTGAGCAGGCAAATATTTAGCTCTAGCAGGTTATAACTGATTTACTCACAGTTACAGAATTGTTTTAAGTCAGTTTCATGCTTATATTTATCTTATATATTCTCATGTTTGTTTTGTTTTTTACAGCTTGAAGTCAGTTACAGTGTTATTTAACTAAAGCCTATGTAATCATAGGCCTAAACACATACTGGCTTGAGGTAACAACCAAATAGAAATGAAGCATGAAACAAAGTATACTTAAAGAACAGCTGTTCGGTTGATTTGCATATTAAAAGTTACAGCAGAATTCCATTTTTCTATAAATCTAGCAAGCCTTGGAGCTGGCTTTTTAAGCGGTTGGCTCAGATGCTTTGATGCACTGTAGATAGCGGCAGTGTTGTCTACAGTATATTTATCTTAGAAAAGTATGCGAAGTTTCATGCCATGTATATTATTCTGCATGATTCAACAAGACTTCAAAGTTTCAGATCAGACTGAAAGAAAAACATTTAGAAAGACTTTGATAAAGAATCAAGGCAGCTAAAAAAAAAAACTGTATAGCAAAGCCTTATTTATATTCTCAAATTAACTCTAAACAAATGTGTTTTGTCCTGAATTAACCCACCCACACACACACACATATATATATATATATGCTTTTCATTAGTATTTTTTAACCCATAAAGAGTAATATGCATCAGTATATGCAAAACAACTATCAAAGTTTGAAGCAACCTCACAGGATTCTACCTGTTAATTGCCATCTGAGCCAAGGAATTGCATCATGGCTGTAATCTCAATTAGCGATCAGTGATTTACTGTAGTAAAAGGTACTGGTACTGAAGGGGTTGCAAGGTCAGAGGCTAGTGGTGAAAAAACAAAGACTCTGAGCTCTAGTATTAAGCTGCTAATCTGCTGTGGAAAAGAACCAAGCATTAAAAAAAATTCTGTTTAATGTCTGACTTGAACTTAAACAAATATCTACACTTGTAATTTTAATATTCACGTTAAGGTAATAGTTTAATGTAATGTTATTTGTATTGTTTGTAGAATCAAATATATAGGTGCATTAAAAGAATAAAAACTTAATCCAATTTGTCAGGGTTGAAATGGGAGTTGATGCATGTTCTGAATCAGTTGAGGACAGTTCATTTGTCATTCCATGACATCATATCGCCGACGTCCACTCGTGCAAACAAATTGGATCATGGGGTTATCTAATCTTCTTACTCCTGATAAACCTAATGTCTTCCAAAGAAAGAGTGATCAGTTTTGGCGACACGGAGACACTGTCCACGTGCCGACATTTCAATTAAGTTTGATGCTTTGTTAGAATTGAATTAATTTGTTAAATGTATCTTGATTGCCTTAAAATCCCAAAAATGTATATTGTTTTCTTTGTAAGGTAGTAGTCCAGAGACCTAAAACTTTAGTTTAAACCATTCAAAGAAAGTAATTGTTTTTTATAGGCCTACTTGTGATAGATATAGATGTGATAAAGATTTGATCTTTTCACACAGACAATCAAAAGATAAAAATGTCTGACAGAATCGTGGACGAGGAACCAGTGACGGTAACTCACACAGGTCAGTATGGCTCTTCTTGTTTGTGAGACTGTAAAGTTAACGTGTCAAAGGGTAGAGGAAGGGATTTAATGAATCAAAAACATGCAGAAAGAGAATAGAAACAAATAAATATATAACAAATAATATATATATATATATATATATATATATATATATATATATATATATATATATATATATATATATATATATATATATATATATATATATATATATATATATATATATATATATATATTGCATGTTTGTGAGAGACTGCAGGGATGAAGGAAAAGCTTGATTTATTTACCTATATTTTATTTGTCCACCTGCATATCATGTGATCATTTACCGTCATCAGAGAATTGTACATATGTGTGTTTGATTTAAATATTACCTGTCAAAAAAAGTTAGGAATCCCTGCATTTCCCCCAATGGTTGCTAGATTCATGTTGTGAACAGCCTGGTATTTTTATGAATAGTGCACACATTCAACCCTGTGATGAGAGCTGGAAACTTAAAAACCTGATTATAATTGTAATTGTAATTATTGAAATCACATCAGTTTGTGGACATTTACTCATTCCCCCACCACATATTAGCCATAGAGACAAAGTAAATATAAAATATGACCTGACCTGAACTGAAATCATCCACCATTGAAACTGAACTGACTATATGGGCTATAACTTGTATTTATGGTTGGCTGTCTACATATTGAGTTCATTTATTTATGGCATTTTCTTCTCCAACCATCTCTAGGACCAAAGGGTGTCATCAATGACTGGCGCAAATTTAAATTGGAGAGCATGGACCAGGAGGTTCTGCCTCCCAGCAAGAGAGAGCTGCTAAGACAGATGTCATCCCCTCATAAACCTAAAGACGTTTGTGTGGGTGGAGTCATTCGCAAGGTTGCCCCTTTGACCATGGTTGCAAAAATAAAAAATGAGCACTTTGGAGAGAAAAAAATATCCATTTCTGAATTAGGTTGTAAAAAGTGGAGTCAAAATTATACATTGGACAAAAAGATTAGTTGGGTCAAAAATATTGATGGTAAATTGTTGTCACTTTCTTTTTAATAGACAAAATGCCAAAACGTTGCTATGGTTAGTTTGTCAATTGTTTTAGTTTTGTAACTGACTCTTGAAACACAAGATACACAAAACACAAGATATGTAATCAGATTACTTTTTTCCAAGTAACTACTAAAGTAAAGCATTACTTTTACATTTAGGCTACAACAAAAAACACAGGGAAACGCAAACTTGAAATAATTAAATGTTAAATTACACAAATATACTTTATGTATTTAATCTCACTTTTTTTAACTAATGTCTTTGCTGCTGACCTTTGATGATCCAATTAAACTATGCTAATAAGCAAAAATGACTTTATTATTCAAGTAAGATAATTATTGTTCAAGTAAGATAATTAAACTTTCTTCTTGTGCATCTTATTCTTCTGCAATCCAGAATAGCAGCACAGCTGAAAGGTTTGTTTGAGCGGTGCTCTCTAATATACAGGCTGAGGCTTATTTATTTCACATAAGATTTGAAAGGTTTTTTTGTTATTAAAAAACAAACAACCAAACCAAGTCCAGGTGAGAAAGTAAGGCAGAGTAACAACACAATTACTTTTCATAAAAAGTAACTAAGTACCAAAAGTAGTTACTTTTTTAGGGAGTACCACAATATTGTAACATTACTTTTAAAGGTGAATTGAACTGACTATAATAGTGGGTACTTAGTTACCTAATAGAAAAATAAATATTTAAATAATTCACTATAGATTCAGTACAATGATAATGTAAAAGCCAATTTTTAATTTAGTTTTTTAAATATTATGCATAATATTTTTCTCTCACAGTAAAAATTGGATTCTTTATACAATTTTTTCCTCACAAGGGGATCAGCACTGTTGACAGCCCCTGATTTAATGGATTTACTCCCAAACATAAATACTTTTTTCACTTCCAAAACTCTGTAATTACTTTATAATCTTTGAATTTCCCTTCTCTTTTTCCAGATGAGTGCACAGGAGTATGAGCTGATAAAGGAAGATGATGAGAAAAGTCTGCGTAAGTACCGCAAGCAATGCATGCAGGAGATGCACGAGCGCTTGAGCTTTGGGCCTAAATTCGAGACTGTGCATGACCTTGACAGTGGCGAGGCCTTTCTAGAGGTCATTGAGAAGGAGCACCGGCTCACAGTGGTGGTGGTGCACATCTTTAAAGATGGAGTGAAGGGGTGCGATGCGCTTAACAGCTGCATGGATTGCTTGGCCACCGAATATCCCAGCGTTAAATTCTGCCGCATTAGTTCTGTCGCCACCGGAGCTGGTGAGCGTTTCTCAGATGAATTTCTACCTGCCTTGTTAGTTTACAAGGCTGGAGAGCTGCTTGGGAACTTCCTAGCCGTTACACAGCATTTCAATGAGGAATTCTTTGCTACGGATGTAGAGGCCTTCCTCAATGAATATGGACTGTTGCCAGAGAAGGAGTGTGGCCCTGGAGCTGAGGAGGATGAAGCAGATGTGGAATGAGGAAAGATGGCAGAAAGTAAAATGTGTATTAAATGAAAGGGAGAAATGTTTTACTGAATATGAAAAGAATAAGTTTCATTATTCTTTGGTTAACATGATAAGATGCATCCGTTTGCATACACAGCTCAACGTAAAGATCTCTTTGAGCACGGTAGAGAAAACTACTAAATGGTTGCAACAGTTTCAAAAGCAACATAAATTGGAATCAGGTCAAGAAAGATAATGACAACTATCTTGTTTCCTTTTAAACAAATAGACAACTGCATAATTTTGAAATAGATAAGAATGAATTAGTGTCATGTGGAATACTCATGAACATATTTTGCATGTGATTGCATGTAGCAAAATGTTATGCAAATAAGAATGGCCCAGGATTGTGCTTTCTTTTAAAGGAACAAAGCATTATATTTTCTAATGTCTAATATGCACACCTATCTTTTTGATTTTCTGTGTACAGAAATTTCAAGAGGTTCCAGCAGTATCCTGAGTAAAATTTGATTGGTTTACTATTGGGTTGCATGCACAAGCTGTCTTACTGTAAATTGGTTTGGTTGGAATTTTGCATAAACCAGGAGAATTTGATGTAAATTGTATTTTTTAGGAAAGTAAATAAATGCAAATGTAAACATTGAGCATTTCCCCGCCTGTACTGTAGATTAATTAATGCATACACACACACACATTTTTTAAACATTTTGGGATGTCTGCATTTACAATTAACTTTAATGACATTCCATTCTTAATCTGTAGGTTTTAATATAGAGTTGACTGACCCTTTGTGGCTGTAACAGCTTTCCACAATCCACAAAGTTTAGTAGTGTGTTTATGGGAATTTTTGACCATTCTTCTTGAAGCACATTTGTGAGGTTTCTCTGTTTTAATTCAGCCCAAAGGTGTTCTATCGGGTTGAGGCCAGGATTCTTGCTTTGTGCACTAGTGCACAGTCATGTTGAAACAGGAAGGGCCCACCTCCAAACTGTTCCCAAAAATGTGGGAGCATGATATTGTCCGAAATGTCTTGCTCATATGTTTTTTTGGCATGTTGAAGCATTAAGAGTTCCTTTCACTTGAACTTAGGAGCCAAGTCCAACCCCTGAAATACAACCCCACACCATAATCCCCCCTCCACAAAACTTTACATGTGGCACAATGCAGTCAGGCAAGTACAATTCTCCTGGCAACTTCAAGACAGAAAAGTGTGATTTGTCACTCCAGAGAACACATCTTCACTGCTCTAGTGTCCAGTGGCAACATGCTTTACACCACTGCATTACACTTACGAGTCTTTGCATTGCACTTGATGTAAGACTTGGATGCAACTGCTCACCCATTCCATTAAGCTCTCTACACTAATCTGAAGGACACACAAAGTTTGGAGGTCTGTGGATATTGACTCTGCATAAGGTTGGCGACTTCTGCACACTGTGCGCCTCAGCATGCGCTGACCCCACTCACAGATGTGATTTTACGTGGCCTACCACTTTGTGGGCGAGTTGCTGTTGTTCCCAATTGCTTTCACTTTGTTGTAATACCACTAACAGTTGACCATGGAATATTTAGCAGTGAGGAAATTTCACGAATGGACTTATTGCACAGGTAGCAATTTGGCAACCTATCACGGTATCCCGCTTGAATTCCCTGAGCTCCTGAGGGCGACCCATTCTTTAACAAATGTTTTTAGAAACATCTGCATGCCTAGGTGCTTGATTTTATACACATGTGGTAATGGAAGTGATTGGAACACCTGAATTCAATGATTTGGAGGGATGGATATATATATATATATATATATATATATATATATATATATATACACTGTATATCAATCAGTCAACATTATTTATATAGCGCTTTTACAATTACGATTGTTTCAAAGCAGCTTCACAGTGTTAAACAAGACAATATTGCAACAAAATTTTATTTGGCTGTACCGTCGTTCTGGAAAACAGTGATGTTTTCAGCTTATATTAATTTATCATATAGCGACAATGTTGGCAGATCAGTATTATAGTTATAGGATTAAATAATACCTAATTAATTAATTTATTTTATTTGTATATTTAGTTGAATAACTTAGATCATAATTTTAGTTTCCCCAACTGAGCAAGCCACAGCAAAGGCTACAGTGGCAAGGAACCAAAACTCCACCAGGGCATGATAAAGAAAAATAAACCTTGGGACCAGACTCAGTCAGGTTGCCAGTTGGCATATTAACACACGTGTATGATTATTATTCTGGCAACCGTATAGGTCAGAAATCATATTAGATCGGAGTATTCAAAATTTCTGGGTATCACGCAAGAGACGCGTTTATTGAGGATGGTGCATCTATTACACAAGAATATTTATCTGAAAAATCGGAGATGCTGCGCTGGAGACGGGTTTATTGAGGAAGACGTGCCGGTGAGGCAAATTCAGAGGAGACACTAATTGACACGGTCTCAGCAGACACTCAGACAGGATGCGTTAGTCATGTCCAGGCGCAGGTCCACCATCCGATCCGGACATGGCCTGGTTCGGGCCGACTGTAGGCTAGTAAACCTCTGGATAAACAGAGAGACTAAAATTTGCGTAGATGCCACTCTTTTTATGATGTACATCAGGTGTTATGGGAATTTTTCCCGATTCCGGCTGACCTAATGGAGCTTAACAATCAGTCAATTGATTTGAATAATGTAAATAAAAAATATTCTATGTGTATGCCATAGTAAAGAGATGCGTTTTTAGTCTAGATTTAAACTGACAGTGTGTCTGCTTCCCGAACAATTCTAGGAAGACTGTTCTAGAGTTTAGGTGCTAAATAGGAAAAGGATCGACTGCCTGCAGTTGATTTAGATATTCTAGGTATTATCAACTGGCCAGAGTTTTGAAACCGCAATTGACGTGATGGAGTATAATGTGTTAAGAGCTTGCTTAAGTAATGGGGAGCTAAACCATTTCATGTTTTGTAAGTAGGCTAATAAGTGCGTTTTTAAAATGTATGCAATGTTTAATAGGGAGCCAGTGCAGTGTTGAAAGAACTGGACTAATATGATCATACTTCCTGGTTCTAGTAAGAACTCAAACTGCTGCATTTTGAACCAGTTGGAGTTTGTTTATTAAGTGAGCAGTGCAACCACCCAGTAGAGCATTACAATAATCTAGCCTTTAGCTCATCAACGCATGTACTGCATTTTGCATCGAAAGCACATGCCGTAATTTAGATATATATTTTTAGATGGTAGAATGCAGTTCTACAGATGCTAGAAACGTGGCTTTCAAATAAAAGATTGGTATTAAACAGCACACCCAGGTTCCTCATTGACGACGAGGGCTTGATAGAGCAGTCATCAAGTGTTAGACAGTATACTAGGTTACTACTTGTGGAACTTTTCTGTCCAATAATTACAAATTCAGTTTTATCTGAATTAAGTTGCAGGAAATTACTATTCATCCAATTTTTTATATCAGCTATGCATTCCGTTAATCTTCTGAATTTGTAGGTTTCGTCAGGGCGTGAGGAAATATCTGAGTATTGTCAGCATAAGAATGAAAGCTAACGCCATGTTTCCTAATGATATCTCCCAGTGGCATATACAGGGTGAAAAGCAATGGTCCTAACACTGAGCCTTGCGGTACTCCAAACTGAACTTGTGATCGGTGTGACATCTCTACATTTACTGCTACAAACTGATAACGGTCAGATAAGTATGATTTAAACCATGCCAATGCAATTGCACTAATGCCAACATAATATTCGAGTCTATTCAAAAGAATGTTGTGATCGATGGTATCGAATGCAGCGCTAAGATCGAGTAACACTAATAGAGAGAGACAACCACCATTAACAGTAAATCATTTGTATTTCTGATGAGAGCAGTCTCAGTACTAAATCCTGACTGGAACTCCTCACATATACCATTTCTTTCTAAAAAGGAACATAATTGTGAAGACACAGCCTTTTCTAGTATTTTTGATAGTATTGGTAGATTTGAGATTGGCCTGTAATTGACTAATTCTTTAGGATCAAGTTGGATCAAGTCAGGATCAATTCTTTAGGATCAAGGTATTTTAAACGTATATATATATATATATATATATATATATATATATATATATATATATATATATATATATATATATATATATATATATATATATATATATATATATATTATTTAAACACATGCTCCACTACACACAAATTACATGTCACTCCATAAAAAAAACATATGAAGGACAGAATCATTCAATAGAGCAATAAAATGAAATTCCAGAGAATTTGCACCTTCCTTTAATGTGGTTAGAGAAGCGAGACTGCACTTGCTGAAACACAATCTCTAGAACTGACTTTACTCTGACCTGCAGGTTCAAAAGTTCTCTTATATATTAAAAGAATAGATCCACAATGCACAGTTGAACATTTTCCAATAATTGTCACATAATTTGACATGTTCTAATTATGTATTTATGGGAAACTTCCCTTGAGTTGAGTTGCACAGTAGCGGGCAATGATCAGGATTTAGTTGAACTCTATATGAACCTTAGGTTATGGAGAAGTGAGCCAGCAAAAGACATGCATGCTACTGTTAATAGGTCGGTTTGAGAGTCAACAACAATCAATATATGACTATCATAAGCTTATATACCCATATTGTCACGCTTGTATGACCAGTGTGTGATAGTAGTGATCTTTTTTTTCTTAATCAGCTTAGTCAAGTAATCTTATTAATGGATTTAAAGATCTTATTTTGATTAGTGTCAAAATACGGGCTTAGTTTTTAATTTCACCAACAGCAATTGCAACAAAATTGCATCAGCTTGTGGGGTCATGAAGCAATTTTTTTTTTCATCTGTTCCATATTTGAAAAAGACATGCAAACCAATTTGAGACTAACATATTTTCTCTTGAGGGCCAAGCCATGCAGACACACCCACAGAGGGCCTGCAGGGTTTGGTGATTTTGTGGTAATGTATCGTGTGTCTCACGCCGAGCTCTTGCTATATCGTGCGACGAAATCGTCTGCGCTTCACGCGAACATGTTCTGACAACATCTGCACCTGACACCATATTTGCTTCCATCCTCTCTGCATGCGTGAAAGAGTAGCCCTAGCATCCAAGTCCTCGTCTGGACTTAATTCCTAAGATGTGTTGTCATGGGTTCATGGCTCAGACAACTCAAAGCTTGTATAATAAGTAAAGTAGCTTGCATAAAGAACCAAATAGGCCTATATATCAGCTATAATATAGATACATGTATAGTATACAACAGATCTAATCTTACTTATAGAACATCTCATATAGTTTGTATACATTTTATTAATATAATCAACTTTCACTTCTGAACACATATGTTTATTTTCTTTGGTTTCATAAGAAACATCAGAGATGTCCCCCCACAAAGATCTCATTCATGTAGCTGATGTAACAGCCCGATCATAAAGCTTGTAGATAATATCTTTAGGCCTGGAACGCTGAAAGAATTTTGGTCCTGCTTTATTGTAATATAGATCACAAATACATGCAATGTTATATGCTTCCATGTGTATATATAGAATATGTTAATATGTTAGCCAAAACTGAAACAGTTTTGAGAATATAAAAACATCATATTCAGACATTTTGATCACAGACTAAAATATGGTTGGAATCTGTTCTAGAATTATATTTCATGGCATTTATTTTTAAAGGACCAGTTTAGCTATTGGCATTCCCTCCATTCAATCAATCACTTTAATGTACCCTTAGCATTTAAATAAATTAAAGATCATTTCAAAAGAAATTCTATCTAATTCTATCCTATCATTGTGGTTTTATTAAAATGTAAAACTTTGTGTAAGTAGCCTGTAAGGTAAGCAATAATTTATCCCAGATAAATCCACAGGAATTCTGACAGAATGAATCATGCTAGAAACGAGAATAAAACAAAAACGACACGGTATAAAACATTCTACAATTAGGCTACAAAGAAAACAAGTGAGTCATGAATTATAGCACAGATTAAACAAGCCCCACAAAATAATAAATTATTTTGATTATAGACCTTATTCACAATAAAAATGAGGCTGTGATGGATAGACCAGTGGTTTTCTAACGTCATGATGCCAAGGACCCCTAAATATGATCAACATTTTATGAGGGACCCCTTCCTAAAATGTATCTGTATATTTTTATGTATGAAAAACACGTAGTTAGATAATTAGTGTGACATAAATAAAACATATTGTTTCCAAACCGAAATTGGCTATACATAATGTTTGGATGTAAAACTGAAGATCATTTTCAATTAAAAGTTACTTGTATAAGCAACTTTCACAATAAATGTATGTAAGCAGTTCACGTACTGCATTAAGAATACTGCCTTATAGAGCGAGATAAAGGGGACTAAAGTGAGAACAACTCACTAGAAAAACAAACATATACAATTTTGGGAAGTATATATATATATATATACATGCCTTTGAAAACACGGTAAGCTTATCCCTCAAAGCCTGTCATGGTGCTGCTCTGAATAAAGTCTTTTGAAGGGTTTTGCTGAGCTCTGCATATAATGCCCTCTGTGAGTGACGTTGGACACAAAGAGGGGTAGTGGGTGGACAGATGTGACGGATATTAATGACAGGTGTAAATGGTGCCATAGGTGAAGGGTTGGATGGAGGTGGAGTCGGGGGGATATGAGGTCACAGGCCTTTTTACCACTGCTTTGTGTGAAAATTACAGAAGCATTCACCACCCACACATACAAACACATACTTGAAAACTTCCTTCCCTCTTCTTACTCAACATCTTATGTAGCTTTGTCACGCAAAGGTGATGTAGTAGTTTATTTTCCCCATATGTCACTATGGAGACCAGGATTAGGAGTTAAAAAATGCAATAAAGTAAAAATGCAATAAATCACTGAACAAAAATTCTAAACACAACATTTCCATTAGAAAAGGATGCACACAATAGCACTATTGCCTTTTTTGGATCTTAAAAAACAGGCAACTAAATAGGCCCTGTGTTCAACCACAGATTTAAATCATAAACAAAAAAGACTTTACGTTATTATTATTTTTGATTTTTTGGGTGCAGTGATTATTAATGCATTGAGATCCTAATGCATACAAAAAAAACAAAGTGTTTTCAAAACATGAAATGAGGTGTGAGGTCTTGAGACATTCCCATGAGTCTTTGTTTTCTGGAGTGTGTTACCATTAAGAAGAGGTGAAAGAGAGAGCATTGCTTGGCTGATTCAAGGTTAAGGCTGCATAGCAAAGAGAGGCGAGGTTACACTATCTCTCCATACAGATAGTCTTACTGTAAATAATATCCAGTGCCTGAGGGGGTCACTAAGAGCATTAACAACTATTATATGTTTTGTTGTTTTTGCTTCCATTTTAAAATTCCATATTGATTAATCATCTGTGGTCACATTGATATGTGTTATGACTGGTCTAAGGAATGGAGAACTAAAAGGAATCGAAAGAGACTGAAAGCGAGAAAGAGAGAAGGATTTTCATCAAAAGATGGGGTAAGATGAGCCAAGTAAAAATTAGACAGAGGTAAACAAACACAGCTATGTTGCTAATCTCTTATCAACTTTTTTTTTTTAGAGGTCACATGTACGTAAATATGATTTATTAAAAGGGATTTTTTTTATTTATTTACGTCATGGGGTCAGTTGAGCAATAAATTAAACAATTTAACAACATAATAACAGTAAATTATATATTTTTTTAATAGTTTTAAAAGAACTGCACACATCATTTTATACTCTCAGAAACAAATGTTCCTGCACCTAATCTGGCAACCCTGAGTCAGGAGGAGGGGGAGAGGGGAAAGTGATTGCAGTACTACTTTTGGACACAAACTTACATACACCTCCTTTAAAGGTACATATTAATACCTTTTCGGTTTTGTACCTTATGGTAGTGGTTCTCAACTTTTCTTCAGTGATGTACCTCCTGTAAATTATTTTTTTCAGCCAAGAACCCCCTAACCAGCGCAAAGCATTTTTGGTTGAGGAGAAGATACTTTAAACAGCACTGTACGTGTCTGATTTATTACACTTTGGAACAGATAAACACATACAAAATTCAAACATGAAAATCACTAAAATGTAGTGATTCAAACTAATGTAGTGAAAACAGTGGCCATATAACCATTTACAAATATAACAAATAACCATTTAAAACTCCATAAATGTGCAAAACCCTTATTTGGCTCATTGTGGCTCATTTGTAGTGTCTCTCTTGAACTATTTGGAAATACGGGAAAAAAAAAGCTTAATTATAAATAAAGATTTGTGCACATAAAAATAATTATCAACATAAGTGACCTCTATGGGATCATCATAGTAATGATATGTTCTCAATAATAAATCATTAACTTAATTTTCAATAAAACCAGAAATTAGCTAAAAAATAAATAAATAAAATATCTATCTTAAAATATAATTTTAGGAATCTAGCTTCCTCCATTTGAGAATCACTACTTTACCACCCCAGTGACAGCAATACCTTTTTTATAAATCAACAGTTATAAAACATTTAACTTTTGAACGTTTTAATTATTTTGTACATTTCATAGTGATGCTAGACATTACTCATTAAAACTTATGGGCAGTAACTAGAGTTTTAGGGAGACAAAACTTGGATTCAAACAGAGGGAAAAAGGAAAAACCACATGGTTATTCAGATTTTACGGCAACCCGCAACTATTGTGAGAAAACAAAATGGGCAAACTAAGGCAAATGTTGTGCATGAAACTGTTATCCAACCATCAAGGTTGGCTAAACTTAAACTGGATCATCTTGTTATGTTTTATTTTGTTATTGACCTTAAACGGCAGTGCATGTCTGAGACTAGGCTACATCTCCCTCTTGTGTTCACTTTGTATATGATCCCAGCTGCAAACTGAATCGTTTTATTATATCAAAGATATTTTGGTGATGATTTTGCTTACCTGGCCTCGCTGATGGTTTTATCTGTATAATAATCACATAATAATTGTACTATATTAACCATAGAGATTTAACTCACTCAGTGGTTTTTCTTTTAATTCAGTGGCTGGACCAATCACAGCCGTTTGGGATGACTATAATGGGCGTTTCTATAGAACCGGATATAACTTGTAAAATATTGTAGGCTACGAGATCATATTTGCATGTGTATTTAAAGAGTAAGTCGTTGAATTTGTGGACGATTGGACGTTTTTAAGTGGTGGGGTACACATATCTCCAAAACAAATTAAATTTCGGATGCATGCTCATTGGCGAATGAAGCCACTGAGCGCCTCCTGGCGGACGTTTTTGTCCTAATAGGAAATAGTAATAAGCACGTTTCGGGGTTTGACGCGGAGGAGGAGGAGTTATTCGAACGAAAAATGGCGGCTGTATTGCAGCAAATATTGGAGCGGTCGGAGATAGCGAAACTCCAAAAAACTGTCTTGACTAAACTAGAGAAGTACATTTCTGACCAGTTATGTGAAGTTGATTGTTTGAAGGCACAACAGGAGCAATATCGGGTGGATAGTGGTAAGGCTATCTTGTTTTAATAGATGTAAACAGTTCGTAGCCACGAACGAAAAACTCATGAAAGAGGCCTGGGTCTTATTATCTTTATTTAAACTTTATTTCCCCTACTTAGACATAGTGTTCTGCAAACTATATGTAGTAAACATACGTTACACTTGTTAAATAGATTTTTAGGTCTAACAGGAAATGTCTCCTGCATTTATGCTTTCATTACCCTAGACTTGTTTGTATGGATGTTGATTCGTTTTTGGTTGTGTCATAGAACAACAATATTTTGACATCGAGAAGAAGTTCGCTGAGAGTCAGACTCAGTTTGTGTCCCAGACCCAAGAACATCAGATACTGAAAGAACAGTATTGCAAATTGGGTGAGCAAGTGGTAATCAAACGCCCCCTTTGATTTAAAAAAAAAACAGACTTCATGTTATTGTACTTATCATTTTACAGAGGAAGAGCTGAAATCCTCAAAAGAGAAAAATAAGGAGCAAGCATCTTTATACACCGAACTAGAATCACACCAGGTAACGAAAGATTGTTTAACAGAGAAGTCTGTGTCTACTCTTGAATTTTGTGATGTTGAAGAGTGGTGATATTGTGCATTCTTTGTGTAGAAGGAACTTTCTAAAGCCAAAGATGAGCTTGAGGCGGAAAAACGAGAGCTTGTGCGGACATTGGAAAGGAGATCCCAGGAGATGGAACAACAAAGCGGTATTTAATAATTCTTTTAATAAACATTAAAAAAAATATTTCACAGGTTTTATAGGAGGTGCGTAGCTTGACGTTGTCTGATACTGCTCCATTGGGCTGTAATTATGGGACATGTTTAAACCGGATCAGGAAAGACATCAATTGGATTGACCTACAACCTATCAGAGCGACGCATAACGTTATGTCAACAGAACTCAACTGCACTGTGTTGCCAACTCTATGGATTTTGTATACGGGTTGAAGCAACCTCAATTATGTGATATATAGACCCAGGAATGTCAATTTTTACAGACAACCTTGCCAAAATAACACATTTTACCCCCAAAACGGCATTTGTTCCAAGTCCAGACCGAACTGTCTGAGCTCAAAAGTTGTGGGTGGGGCTGAGTTCAGGCTGGCATCCAGGCTAGGAGGTGCATGTTTGGGTTTAAAAGTAAATTTAAATTAAATTATTCTTTTGATGGTGAATCTGAATAATCCGCAGTCATTAATCCAATCTCCAATGTCACATGATCCTTCAGAAATTCTGTGGCTTTGGAGTGCAAGAAAAAAAATCTATTAAATGGTTGTGCTTTCATGAAAAACAGGATTGTATAATATACTTATTTTCTTCTTCTTTTAAAGAGGATCTGAAACGTCTTAATGATAGATTGGTGGAAGTCAATGCAGAGAGGATGCAGTTTCAGATAAAACTGGATGGATCTAAAGCCTCTGAGGTCTCAATTAAGGTCAGATTTAAAAAATCGAACTATTTTTATAGTAATTCATTGTTCTTACACCTGTATTAGTGTCTGCACCAATATTATTATCTTTTTAAAAATATTAATCTTTGTTTGAAATCTGTAAAAAAATAAAATAAAGAGTTCTCTTTATAACAAGCTGAAATTTTGTACCATGATTTGATATGCTGTTTATCTTCTAGTATAAAGAGAAGCGAATGGAGCAGGAGAAAGATCTACTCCAGAGTCAAGTAACCTGGCTGAACACTGAGCTTAAGGCTAAGAGTGAAGAGCTGCTGTCTCTTTCCCGACAGAAAGGCAGTGAGATACTGGAGCTTCAATGCAACCTTAATAACAAGGAGGATGAGGTACTGCATAAGCCATTTTCTATGTTTTTGTATGTGTTTTAAGTTAATAATAATAATAATAATAATAATATTGTCTGATCTGCTTTAATATGTGTCAAAGTTTAGTCTGTGTGCTAATCTCTACATGCCTGTGTAGCTCACCCGCCTCCAAGATCAGGTGACCAGTCTAAAGGCATCCAATGAGAACCTTAAGAGACAAGCAGAGGAGATGATCACCAAGATGAGAGAGGTTAGACAATGTTATCCATTGCTGATATGTTTTGTTTATTTTATTTTTGTCAGCTGAATGGGGTTTCAGAGTTCTTCATAATCTGTTGGCCATGTTGTACTTGTAGGCAAAAGAACAGCAGGCCAGTTTGGAGGAGAAGTTCAGTAATGAACTCAATGCCAATATCAAGCTCTCAAATTTGTATAAGGTACATTTTGATTGCTAAAAGAATTTAAGTGTATGATTAAAAGAATGCCTGAATCAGAATATAATGTTTTATCGCTCTAAGGGCAAAGATAATTCTTAATGATATTGCTAAGAATTTATGTTTGAGTTCTTTTGATGTTTCAAAGGGAGCTGCAGCTGATGCGGAGGCCAAGGGTGAGGAGCTCAGCAGAGCTGTTGAGGAACTGCACAAGCTACTTAAAGAGGCTGGAGAGGGTAAAGGATTTGAATAGTGCTTATGGATGTCAAAATGCAGAGTCTTGCTAGTAAAGGGGCCAGCATAGACATTGGGTCTCATTCACTAATAATTGCATAGACTTCGTATTTATAAGCACGTTTGAACGGTCTGGCTAATTAACAACACGTGCAAACAAACACACGTTAATTTGTTCTTAAAGGGTTAGTCCACCCAAAAATGAAATTATATTAGAAAAGTCCTGGCTAATCCAAGCATTGTAACGGCAGTTACTGTTGCTCTGTCTTTGAAGTCCATAAAACTGCATCTGCCTGTCATATATTGAGCTCCACGTGGCTCCGTTAATAAAGGCCTTCTGAAGTGAATGGATGCATTTTGTGTTAGAAAAATATCCATATTTAAAACGTCCGTATTCAACTTACGGAAAAAGTTTTGTGCCTCTCGCAGTTCAAAAATCATGCTTGAATGAGACCCAGTCTTTTGTAGATGAAGGTCAGTAATATATATTTTTTATGTTTTTGAAAGAAATTTGTAATTTTATTTACAAGGATGCTTTTCTTTTGAACTTTTTATTGATCAAAAATCCTTCAAAAAAAGTTTCTACAAAAATGTTAAGCACCACAACTTTTTCACATTGATAATAGTAAGAAATTATTCTTAAGCACCAAAAAACAGCAGTCAATAAGAACGATTTCTGAAGGGTCACGTGACAATAAAGACTGTAGTAATGGCTGCTAAAAATTCAGTTTTTTCAGGAAAAAATTATTTTTATGAAAACGCAAAAGTTTTTATATTGCAATAAAGGTTACAATATTACTGTTATTATTGCATTTTGATCAAATAAATACAGCCTTGGTTTTCTCGACTTCTTTCAAAAGCATTAAAAAACTCTGTTGACCTCAAACCTCAACTTGTTTATTTTATTGTTTAAAATGTTAGTTGTTATTGTTGTACTTCTTCATGTGCCCATTACAATGTCCTGTCTACTCTAAATAGCACACAAAGCTCTGGAAGTAAAGATGACAGAGCTGGAGGGTTCTAAGGATAAGGAAATCGCAGAACTGAAAGAGAAAATAAGCAGCCAGGAGAAAGAGCTGGAAAATGCAAATGAGCTGCTGTCTGACACCAAACACAGAGGTTAGCATCAGCACTGTATTTCCTTTATTTCTACAGGGATAATATATATTTTTTCTGTAGACAAATTTCCACATTTTTTGACCTGTAAAGAATGACATTTGCGTAAAAGTGCAAGTGCTGTGTGTTTAAGCCGCATTTGCGCAACATGCACTACCATTCTTCGTAATGATAGTTGTTTGAAAATAAGTATTTTAATAAAAATGTTTTGCTGATCACATGCCTGCTTCTAGCATGTGTAATTGTATTTGTAAATTTGTTGCCAAAACTAATTAAAATGTATTTATTAAATCTGTTGTTTTATGGGCAGTGGCTTGCTACTCACTTTAAAGATGAGTGTTTTTTTGTCACCATTCCAGGAACTACTTCAATTCTTACAGAAGAGCATGTGACAACAATGTCCCCCACCGCAGCTACAGTAGCTAAAATCATCAAACCAGGCATGAAACTCACAGAGGTACTGACCTACATTCTGATATTTGTGATGCAAGTTGCATAGTTGATATGCAGAAGTCATTAGCCTTTTTAAATGTTAATATACATTCTCCTATTTTTATGTAGATATATACAGCATATGTAGAGACTCAAGAACAACTACAACGAGAGAAAATAGAGAACAAACGTTTGCACAAGTACTTGGATGACATTGTGCAGGAGATGGAAGCAAAGGCACCAATCCTGAAGAGACAGAGAGAGGAGTACGAGCGCATGCAAAAGTCTGTTTCCAGTCTGTCTGCTAAACTAGAGCAAGCTGTCACGGTGAGGACTGAGGAGTTGTTACTGCATATCACGCTGCCAATACATGCTGCCTAATGATTGCTTTGCACTTACGAAACCAATTTAATGACTATTCTTGGATCTTTCAGGAGGTCCACCGCCTGCAAAAAGAAGCAGATGAAGGCAACAAACGTGCATCTGTGTTGGAGAGGGATAACCAGAGGTTTGAGGTGCAGTTGACTGACATGGCTCAACAGGTAGGTCTAATGGCACAGCTCAGACATCAATCCCTTATGCGAGAGAAATAATAATCGTCACTTTAAAATAAGGTTTAATTTGTTAACATTAGTTAATGTGAACTAACAATAAACAACTTCTACAGCCTTTATTTATTATAAATAGTAATAGTTTATTAAAATATGTTAATTTCAACATATACTAATACTAAGATCAAAATTTGTATTGGTTAACGTTAGTTATTGCCCCATGAATTTGAAAATGTTTATTAACTTACGTTAGCAAAAGTTAATAAAGGCTTTAAGAATATATTGTATAAGAATATATACACTCTAAAATCCTAAAAAGGTCAGTTTCCAAATCTAAAATCCTGTTGTTTTCACGTCACCATCCCAGGTGCGGGTCCTCCTCATTGAGCTGGAGGAAGCACGTGGTAACCATGTGATGCGTGATGAGGATGAGATGTGTTCAGCAGACGTGAGCAGCACTTCAGAGGTGATTTCTCAGCACCTGGTCACCTTCCGTGGCGTTGAAGAGCTGCAGCAGCAAAACCAGCGACTCCTGGTGGCGCTCCGAGACCTCAGTGAGGCAAAGGAGAAGGATGAGTTGGAGGTAGACACCATGAAGTAAGTGTGAGATTTGTAAGTGGATTTATCAACTTAATATCAGATTAAATATTGATAGGGAAAGCATAATTGTGAGTGTGTTCAGGCGCAGTGAGGTGGAGAAATATCTCGAGGATCTTCAATGTGAATTGGAGCAGCTAAAGGAAAAGAGAGCTCAGGACCTACAGAAGGTTGACGCTGTGGCGCGACAGAGGGACATGTTTCGAATGCTTCTGACCCAGACCACTGGAGTCACCTTCCCACAGGGTAACTGTTGTTTAGTTTATTGACATGGGCAAATGAAAAGCACCCAATGTTGCCTAATTTTATGTCAACAGCATGTAATCATTGCAATTATTGTGTATGTATTTGAGATGCCTTAAAGGGTTAGTTCACCCAAAAATGAAAATTATTCAATTAATTACTCACCCTCATGTCGTTGGACACCCGTAAGACCTTCGTTCATCTTCGGAACACAAATGAAGATATTTTTGTTGAAAGCTGATGGCTGAGAAAGGCTTCAGATAGGCCTCCATTGGCATTCAGTACATTCCCACTCACAAGACCCATAAAGGCACTAAAAACAGCGAATACAAAGTCCATCTCACTACAGTGGCTGTACAATAATTTTACAATGCGACGAAAATAATTATTGTGCTCTTAAAAATCAAAATAACGACTTTATCCACCAAGTTATTAACGTGAACTTGGCGCATGTGCGAGAGTATGACGCAGATCCGCCGTTCAGATACATGACCCAGAAGCGAGGAGGAGCGCCGCTGTCGCATGAGTTCATGTCCGAGACCTACATGGAAGACAACAACTTGGCGGAGAAAGTCATTATTTTGATTTTTTTTTTTTGTGTGTGTGCACAAAAACTATTCTCGTCGCTTCATAAAATTATTGTACAGCCACTGTAGTGAGATGGACTTTGTAACAAGGTTTTTAATGCCTTTCATGGGTCTTGTGAGTGGGAATGTACTGAATGCCAGTGAAGGCCTTTCTAAAGCCTTTCTCAGCCATCAGTTTTCAACAAAAATATCTTAATTTGTATTCCGAAGATGAACGAAGGTGTTACGGGTGTCCAGCGACATGAGGGTGAGTAATTAATGAAATAATTTTAATTTTTGGCTCAACTGACCCTTTAATGTGAAAGTTTCACAATGATGAATAAACTTTTACTGTGACAGGTGCTGTTGCTGAGGAGCTTATGCTGACCTCCACTCCCCGCCGTTCTCCAGTCGTCACACCTACTGCAGGCACCCCTACAGGACTGGTTTCCACGGTAATAGATTCCACCGAGTCAGTAGAGGCCAAGGCTGCACTGAAACAAGTAGGTTATTTAAATATAAAGTTCAAAAGAACAGCATTTATTTGAAATCAAATTGTTTTTGTAACATTATAAATGTCTTTATTAGGGCCGGGACTCGATTAAAAAAAATAATCGAATTAATTAGAGGCTTTGTAATTAATTAATCGAAATTAATCACATTTTAATTGCATATAAATATTTGACCTGAGAACAATGAGAAGTAATTTTTCACATGTATTTTAGTATACCATTGAATAATGACTGAATACATAAGCTTAATCAACAAAATATTGTTTATTTAGTTCAGTCCAGCAGACCAGCGCAATGTTTGCCATTAAGTTTAGCAAAAGCATATTTGTGATATTTGAGGCTCGATGTGCTGCGGTGATACGCAAATTCCTTGTTGTATAGCTTGCACACAACCATGCTCTTGACGACGCTTCCATTCTTTCGTTTTTTAAAACAAAATTTCCCATCCACTGGGCCAAGCAAAGCAGTCTCATCAGCTTCTTCGTTCATGTTCACTCATGCCCTGCGTCTCAATCAGCTCCCTAGTTCACTAGTCAGGGCACTGATCAGGACATAAGTCAATGGGCTGACTCCCTGATCAGTGCCCTGACTACTGAACTAGGGAGCTGATTGAGACGCACCCATGGTTTGTTGTTGTCGTGACTCTGTAGCGCTAGTTTGTGTTCCAGTATAATCGGTCCGTCGAAACTCATTCATTGAAAAACGTTCCGCGGTGCAAAAATAAGTGTGGTTAAATTTTTTTTAATTTTTTTTTGCGCTTAATTAATTAACGCGTTAAAGTCACGTAATTAATTAATCTTAATTAACACGTTAAAGTCCCGGCCCTAGTCTTTATTAATTGAATGCCTCTTGCTGAATAAAAGTTTTATTTTTTTCATTTAATCTCTTTAATTTCCTTTTTTTAACAAATACTTTTTCAATCACATTGACTACATTTGAAATCAAGATTAAAGTTGAAAAAAAATGTTTGTTTGATCAGCTTCAGGAAGTCTTTGTGGCCTATAAGAAGGAAAAAAATGAGTCTGAAAAGGCTCTGACTGAACAAAGTGAGAAACTGCAGGATCAAGTAACAGAACTCCGCTCTGAAAACACCAAGATTTCCACACAGCTGGAGTTCACCTCCAAACGGTATCCAGTCACAGTCTTTTGGTCCTCATATTTCTACCCCACCCACAAATGTATAATCCTTAATTTGTCTCTGTGCTGTTTATGTCAGGTATGAGATGCTCCAGGATAATGTGGAGGGATACCGTAAGGAGATTGCCTCTCTGAATGAGAAGACTCAGAAACAGGCTGCAGCAATTCAGCAGAGCGAACAGACCATACACACCCTCACCCAGGAACGACGAGCATCAGCTGAGAAACTCACCACTGCTGAGGTTGTTGCACACTCATGTTGCGTTCCACTCCACTTTAAGACACGCACTTGCAAACTTCCCTACGCACTTCCCCTTGGGGGAATCCCCGCCACCATTTTGAAGTGCGTTCCACTTCGTGAAGTGGACAAGGGAAGTTTATATGGACCGACCCTTGCTCCCTCGATTTTGACCGAGTGAGCGAGTCTACTTCATATGTACACTTCAGGTAGCTTCAAATACCACAATGCAACGCGATTGTGACGTCACCACATATCGTGTTTAATTTACCGCACCACAAACAACTCTATGATATTTTTAAAAACATTTAAAAACATCCATATACATATAGAATGCTGCATTATACTATTTCGTAAAGGGAAAAAATAAATAATAAATCAACTCCATAGTGGATTCCAAGTGATCAAAGGCGTTCCAGTTCAGTCCATTGCAAAGTTTCCGCCAGTAGTGGGCACTCATGCAACGTAAGCAATGACGCACATCTGAGTGAACGAGACGGAGGGAAGTTTGTGAGTGAAGGGCATGATAAAAACGAACTGGAACGCAGCCACAAGCACAGGTTTCTCTGATGTCTCTCGGTTTAAATTGAATAATCGTTTATGTCTCTGTTTCAGTCTGATGCAGAGAACCTGCGCAAAGAGAGAGACATGCTGAAGATGGTGGAGATCAGACTGACCCAGGAGAAAGAGATCTTCCAGGCCCAACAACTCGGCCAGAACATGCTGCTGACCAACCTCAAATCAATACAGGTGACATGTGCTTTTATTAATCATCTCAAACTCTGGTCTCTCAAAGGATGCTTTGAAAACATGTTGCATCTGTAAATTATTTTTGTAGGCAACTCTAGAGCGCTCAGAAACGGAGACCAGACAACGGCTGACTGCTCAAATCGAGAGGCAGGAACGAGAGATTGCTCAGCTCCAGAAAAGACTCGAGAATGAGGTGGAACAGAAGCACCTGTTGGCACGCAATCAAGACGTGAGGGACACATCTTTAACTCTCTCTCCTCTTATTTCCTCCTTATTTGCATCATGGCTCAATGGCTCATTCATGTCTCTTTGACATTCCTCTACGTTACAGATCCAGCTAATGGATGCTAAGAAGCAGCTGGAAACACAAACAGCCCAGCACCACAGGACAAGAGAACAGCTTAGTGCTGCCCAACTTGAGCTTAACAACCTGAGGCTGCAGATCAATAATGGGGAGAGCCGGCTGGTGTTCCCCACAGTACACACAAGTGAGAGACTGTGCTCATGATATAGCCAACATGGTATCGGAGCACTTATTTTATTTTTGCTTAGTTTACCTAACTCCTTAGATTACCTAACATTCCATTAGGCTATGAAGAACAGAGTAGTGTTGTTGAAAAAAGAGACTCCTTCTAAAGTAGTTTTTTCCCCTCTCCAGACCTGCAAGGTAGTGAAGGGGACATGGAGGCTCTTCGTTCCCAGCTGAAGCAGGCTGAGAACAAGGTAGAAGAGCTAGCTGAGCGACTGAAGAACACTATTACCAGTATGGAGCAGTACAAAGCTATGAGCCTTAGCCTGGAGGAGTCCCTGGATAAAGAAAAACAGGTAAGTGGGAAATTATAAAAATCACTCTGCTCTACTGTAACACTATTTACCTCCCTTAATAATAAAGACAGTATGAAACTAACCATGCAACATTTTAAGAAAGCATTGGGATTAACGTCAAAAATTTAGTTTGATTATTTTGTAAATTTTGTCCTTGTCATCCTCCTCCTTTTAGGTAACCGAGCAGGTGCGTTCATCTGTGGAAACCCAAATGGAGGTGGCTCAGGAGAAATATAAACAGCTGGAGCAGAAACTTCTGGAAATGGACAAGGTGAAGCAGAGCTTGCAGGAAGAGAAAAGCAAAGCTGTTGCTTCTGTGGAACAAGAGGTAATCAAATTCCCACCTCTACTACTATTTGCTCACTAGATACTTACCTTTCTTTTTTTTAAAGAGGCCATAATCTATATCCCCCACCACTTTTTTTTTAAAACCCAGTTGTTATTAACCCCTTGTTATTCAAGGTATCTTGCACCAAAACAGTCATGATTTATTTAATTATGATGCAGTTCAGGTGTTTTTAAAATGTGGTCTGGGGTACTGAAATGAAGTGCTAGGGATCCATAGTAAAGTTTAGCCAAAGACTATAAGATTACACTAAATAAATAGATACAATTTATTCAAAGAAATAATACAATAAAAAGTAAATTTAAATAATAAAAAAGATGGTGTAAAACATCTAACAGTATTTTAGTGAGTAGAAAGAAAAAAAGCTTTTATACATATTAATAATAACATTTTCAATAAAATTTGTGAAATTGGGTCTTTACTCATTAAATATATAGCTCCATTTTAAGGATGACCGTCCCTCACATGAGGATTCATGGGCACCCCTGATGTAGTTCAGTGTCATTTTCCTGGGAGGGTCAAGTTAATGTTAATATGTGTTTATGAATTGTGTTCTGTGTTCATTTTTAATGTTCTAAGGGAACAATATTGAGTTTTTATTATTTAGTTTTATTTTGAGGCTGAATTTGACGTAATCATTTATCCTAGCTGAATGAACTGAGGAAGTCTCTGAGCAGCCTGCAGGCAGAACACAAGAGTGCCCTGGAGAGAGCTTCTGTTGCTGCTGCACAGGAGCAGCAGGCCGTCATGGACAGTCAGCAGCAGGCTAAGATGGCAGCTGAAGCTCAGGATAAATATGAGAGGGAGATGTTGCTGCATGCGGCTGATGTGGAAGCACTGCAGGCTGCCAAAGCTCAGGCTCTGCAGGTGACTCTTCTCAGACAGCAGCTGGAGGAGAAAGTTCAGAGCACCAGTGCACAGCTGCTGGAGGCTCGTGTCTCCTGGGAAGAGCAAGAGAAGATTCTCAAGGTAAGGGAATGGCAAAAAAAGCCTATTATAGAAGTATTTGTAGCGTTTTCACAGTCATTTTGTTTCCCTCTCCACATCAGGAGGAGCAGTGTAAGATAGAGTCTCGCTGTGAAGAGCTGCAGAGGCAGAACACACTCCTCCATGAACAGATACAGACGCTGAGTGGACAGATGGCCAGTCAGCTGCAGCGAGCAGCCGGTGAGAGTCCACTCAATGTCTCTCTGACTGGAGAGGACAAGTCTCAGGATCAGCTCCTGGAGATACTCAGGTGAATGTTTGTCTTTTGAATCTAGGTGTATCACAGATGGATTAGGAATTTCAGTGATCTTAAAGGTGGGGTAAGTGCTTTCTGGTAACCGTTGTTGATATTTCAAATCACCAAAACAAACACGCCCCTACCCTCAAAAAGGGTCTCGCCCCTATTTTGATAGCTCCGCCCCACACATGTTACCCTGGCAACGACTATGTGTAACTAATCCAGGTCGAATATTCAATGAAAGTCATCCCTTCTATCACAAACACAGAACACGAGCCGACAGTCCAACTAACGAATATATTACAATTATGACAAGATTAGAGTTACAGCAATCACAAAAACACAAACTGTTCTCATGAAACCCTCGATAGTACACAATCATGACAGTCCAGCTAACAACATATTACAATTATGACAAAATTAGGTTTATAGCGATCACAAAAACACAAACTGTTCTCATGAACAACTTTATAATACATGAGCACAATAGTCCAGCTAACGACATATTACAATTATGACTGGATATGGGTTATATAGATCATGAAAAAGTAAGCAAACGTATATTAGGAGTATGGTATCTTACTTGTCGGACACATTTTGTGAGCTGATGCTTGAAGCACATAGTGAGGAGATTTAAATGCTCCATACGTTGTGGAAAGGAACGGGTCTTCATCATTGCTGAAGTGAGCGACAATATGATTGCAAATGGACTAACTAGCAAACATGACACATGAGCATAGTCAAGCAAAAGCCAGCATATATTAGGCTAGTTCTCGGCTAATGTCCGTCATGTGTGACTCGTGTGTTTTGAATAATGACGTGCACAGAGCGAGAGCGAGCACTCTTCTCACCATCAATAGTAGACACGCCCCTTACCTGCTGATTGGCTACAAGTTTGTTATTCCACCCCACCTTTAATTGCCTCTTCAATGTGAGTAAATCACTCGCATATGTGACAATTTTGCCACAGGCGTCTAAATGTCTGTCATTAGCCATTGGCTAGTATATTGTTAAATTTTAATTGTTAAATTTGACTTTAAGTTGGAGGCTAAGAATAGGTTTAGAATTTAAAATTATAAATACCTATTACAAAAGTCTGACTAGTAATTTATTTTATTTTCCAATGGCAGTTCTTTTGCCAGTTTGTCCTTAGAGGGTTGATTGTGCAGAGAATATGTTAAAAATGGATTAGATAGAGTAAAATAGAAATTCCTCATTCATGGCAGTCTTTTTTCCACTGGTTTGCAGGTTTGTGCGACGGGAAAAGGAGATTGCAGAGTCTCGGTTTGAGGTGGTCCAGGGGGAGAGTCTGAGGCACAGGCTGAGAGTGGAGCATCTGGAGAGAGAACTGAAGGATGTTCAGGAGAGTCTAAGTGCAGAGAGAGAGAGGATGCAGGTTGGTGCGGAGAACCAAGATGTTCTTTTTTATTTTATTCCTGACTGGTTATACTATATAACTGACTTAGTTACCAGATCCCATTCTTTCCTTTAGCCTGTGCATGGTACTTAGCC
Organism: Pseudorasbora parva; assembly: GCF_024679245.1. Taxonomy (NCBI): domain Eukaryota; kingdom Metazoa; phylum Chordata; class Actinopteri; order Cypriniformes; family Gobionidae; genus Pseudorasbora; species Pseudorasbora parva. The sequence continues at coordinate 31,378,768 of NC_090186.1, read as the reverse complement.
TGTGTTTAATTGTCTAAAGGTGACTGCAAAGACACTGTCCCAGCATGATGAGCTGATGAAGAAGACCGAGACCATGAATGTGCTAATGGAGACTAATAAGATGCTGAGGGAGGAGAAAGAGAAACTGGAGCAGGAGTTGCAGGATACTCAAGCCAAGGCAAGACACTCTTATTAACCCATAACTAACTAATCATATTTGCAAATGTAACTGCTGTTAAAAAGACCGTAACACATTTACCAATCAATCAATTTATTGATGCACTTTTGAAACCATCTGTTTTTGTAAAATTTAGCAAATAATAAAGCAAACGGGCCTCCACAGCCAGTTTTCACGATTTATATTGATAATGTATATTGTTTGTGTTAACTGTAGTTTTATTGTGCATAATTACTTTACATATAACACAGTTTGTGTACATTTTAAAACACAAAATGACCAGCAAAATGCTATTGATATTGATTGTTGATTTCATAATGGTTTACAGGTGCGTAAACTGGAGTCGGACATCTTGCCTATGCAGGAGTCCAATGCAGAGCTCAGTGAGAAGAGTGGTATGCTACAGGCAGAGAAGAAGCTTCTGGAAGAAGACATCAAACGCTGGAAAGCACGCACTCAGGTCAGAATTTTTTTATCTTGGGTTATTTCCTTCAAAAACTGCATTTTTCATTTGTGAAAATGATTGGGTCTTGATTATACTTCCTTGTCGTGTTTAGCACCTGGTGAGCCAGCAGAAAGACACTGACCCAGAGGAGTACAAGCGCCTGCACTCAGAGAGGGAAGCACATCTTAAACGCATTCAGCAGCTTGTTGAGGAGTCTAGCCGACTCAAAGCTGAGGCTTCCAGGTTAGAGCAAAGTTTCACAGATTAAAAAAAAACCTACATTTTAATCTTGTCTTGCTGTATCTTATGCATGTCACATTTTCTGGCTCTTTGCAGGAGCAGTGGCTCCTTGGCTATGATGCAGTCTCAGGTTCAGAACCTAAGGGAGAACCTGGGGAAGGTGATGGTGGAGAGGGACAACCTGAAGAAAGACCAGGAGACCAAAAATGTGGACATCCAGGAAAAACAGAAAACCATCACGCAAGTTAAAAAGATTGGTCGACGTTATAAAACCCAGTATGAGGAGCTCAAGGTTGAATATGACAAGGTGAGACAAGGTTTATGACTTAAGAAAGTTGAAATAAATATGTGTTTAGAGTGGAGATCTGATTTAATTGGTTTTGTGCAGTTGGTAGCTGCTGCTGCATCTGCACCAGCTCAGGATCAGGAGGCACAGCAGACATCAGCTCAAGAACTTCAGGGCCTCAAAGAGTCCCTCAACCAATCAGAGAACAGGACAAGAGAACTGGAAGGACACCTGGAGAATCTCAATAGAGTAAGTTCAATTCCTAGTTTTAAAGGTTAATGAAACTTCTTCTTTTCTTCCTGAGTTCTATTATCCTAAAATAAAAAAAATGTGTATCACTTTTATGTCTGTCTGTGTATGTGTAATTCAAATGTATTACCATTTCCACCCTTTCTCTCCCCCCTTTATCTGTCATGTGAAATATAGTGGGGCTCCCATGTCTATCATCAGTGTCTTTGTGCCTTTACAAAACTGCGATTGGATCTCAAAACAATCTGCACTGAAACATACTGCACAACATTTAAAGATCAGACTGAAAAAGGTGATTAGGTACCTTTTTGAAAATAGGATCATAGTGTGAGAGTTATGTTGCCCTTTTCAGACTGTAGGCGAGCGGGAAGCAGAGGCACGCAGTGCACAGGAACAGGCCTCTCGCCTTCAGGGGGAGCTCACGCGCCTTAGACAGGAGCTTCAAGAGAAATCTTCTCAGGAGGAACGACTCAAACAGCAGCTGACTGACAAGGAGGAGAGGACCAAGAAGGCCATAGTAATGGCCAAGCAGAAAATCAGCCAGCTTTCTGGTAAGAATTGACCCTGTTTTAAATTGAATAAAGGCTTTCTGTTCTAGTTAGTTGGACACTTATCTTGTCATTTACTTCTAGTTGTAAAGGGTCAGCTTCTGAAAGAAAATGAGGAGCTGAAGCAACAAAAAGAGGAATTGGAAGTACGAGTGAGCGCACTAAAGTCTCAGTACGAGGGTCGTCTGAACAGACAGGAAAGAGAGCTACGGGACCTCCGTGAGCAGCAGGAGAGACATGGAGAACAGAGAGACGAACCACCAGAACAGGGCTCCAGCAAGGTAATGGCACACGTTTTTGCAATTGCAAACATATAGCTGAATGTTTACATTTTAAAGTGTTTTTCTTCTGTCTGCAGACCCAGGAGCCTCAAAGGACAACAGAACAGCGACAGATCTCCCTCAAGTCCACGCCAGTGGCAGAAAGAGGAAGGTATAGTATTTTTAAGTTGCCACTATACATTCAATTTCACATTTAATTCATAGTCAGTCATATTTTATTTTAAATGGCTCCAGTCAAGCTTCTCTACATCCCCTCTATTTCCCTTTGATAGTGCAAGCACTTCAGAACCGCCAACTGCTAACATAAAGCCCACACCTCTGGCAGCAACCCCCAGCAAGCCTCAAGCCATCCCAGGAAACAAATCCACCCCAAGGGCCAGCATCAAACCCATGATCACTCCTGCCCCGGTGCCCACTCCTACACCCACTGCCACAGTCATGCCCACCACACAGGTGGAGACCCAAGAGCGTAAGTGTTAGGCTCTTTTAGACCTATCATTTTTTGAAAACTTGCAGGAAATAAAATAAACATTAATTGAAATAAATATAAACAAACGTTTTATTTCAGCTAGTTGCCATAACAACACTTCTGATTTTCATTATGTTTAGGTTGAAGTTTAAGCATTTTTTTCTTCCAGTTTTCAATTTTATGTGCTTTTGCTTATTTTTGTTCCTCTATTTTTTTCTCAGTTTTAGTAATATTTGTTTTTAAATCTTTGATTTCATGTTTTTCTACTTTATTACCTTAACAAAAATATTGAATAGTTTTGGTTAACAACAACACTGTACCATTTTTTTTCTTCCCCTTGCAGCCATGCAGTCATCTGAAGGCCCGCTAGAGCATGTGACTGTCTATGGCAGTGCCAGCGGTTCAGTGCGGTCCACCAGCCCTAATGTTCAGACCACCCTGTCTCAACCTCTGCTGAACGTCCAACAGCAGAACCAAGCCACTGCATTCATCCAGCCCACTCAACAACAAACCCAACCCCCTGCTGAACCATTCAATCAGGAACCTCCAGCTGCTGTAATGCTCCCAACCTCACAGTTAGATAGGCCTCTTTCTACATCCACCGGGCTGTGGAGTGCCACCGCTAGCACAAGCAGTGCAGGTAATGTCAATTATAAAATCAACCAGATTAGCTAAACACCTTTATCATGGAACATCACTCTAAAAATGAGCTCTGTGTCCTCCTGTAGTGACCGCATCTACTAGTAGTGCCTTGAGCAAACGTCCCCGTGAAGAGGAACAAGAGAGCATGTCTGCTGACACGCAGTCCCTGGATGAGCCCAGTGACACTCCCATTTGCAAGAGGGTCCGCATTCATAGGATGGGGCTGGAGGTGAGGTTTAGGACTACATTATATTATATAACGTGGCATCATTTTTTTTGTTCTTTAAATTCAAGACTGTGCGCTACATAAAACAACATAAAATATACATTGCAGGAAGAGATGTTAGCTGAGGACAGCACTGAGGCTGAGAGCGTTGTACCTGGTGAGAGCCAGGAGGCTCCTGACCCTGGACAGGTGATGGCAGAAGGATGTTTAGAACTTCCTGTTTGTATTCAGAGTAGAAGTGTGAAACCAATAGAAATTGCTGTTTCATATGCATGTCTGTGTGAAGGAGTTGGAGAGTTACTCTACTTTGGAGGAGATGGATGAGGAACCAGGACCATCTCAGTCTGTGCCTGGAGATCGAATTCTGCCCCATTCCTCTGACACCCATCGTAGCCCAGATGAGCCCGATCACCACGTCATAGTCATTGTTAGTGACACAGATAGCGAGGGAGACCACGAAGATGAATCTGAGGAGGAGGAGGAGGAGGATGAGGAGGAGGAAGAAGAGCAGGTTTGTAGTCGCTTCGCAGCTGAAATGCAGTGATGTTTGATCCAGTTATATGAACTGCTTTTCCCACTTTAGGATTATGAGGAGGAGGAGGATGAGGAGGAGGAGGAAGAAGATGATGAGGAGGATGGAGGGATTGGAGAAGAGGGAGAAGAGAGCAATGAAGGGAGCGCCAGAGATGACAATGAGGCCTATGAGGGAGACGACACTGAGGTACAAAGCAGAGATGTGCACCAATCAGATTTTAAATTGAGGTAGCAAAAAGGATGAAGAATTGTATATTTAAAATCAAATGATTTTCAAAGAAACTGCTGTAAGTGTAGTTTTTTTTTTTAATACATTGTATTTTTCACTCTGGATTACCTATATAGCATATGTTTTATGTATTATCTATAGAAACGTAAGGATGTTAATTTAGGTTTTTTCCCCTAACTGACAACCGAAGCTTGTTAACAAACAAGACTAGTTAAATTAGAATTAAATTACTTTAAAATGGGTAAGTGTCTGTAATCCATTAAAAATACCAAAATTTGTTTTCCAGGGCTTTAGTTTTACATGCACAAATAGCAGCATAAACAACAGAACATGAGGATTCATCGTCACATCACGCACCTGCAGCACTTCTGTGAATGGAGAAAAACACAATAATCATATATATATATAAAAGGAATACGCAAAACACGTTAGTTAAATAATTAGCAGCTTAACCAAACAAAATAAAAATATGCCACGTGTTTTCATTTTTGTGATGCGCTCTAAAAACAAGTTCACTGAAAAAGGGAACTGAGACGGCAGAAAACGGCATCTTGTTTGTTTTCTTTATTTTACAAAAGCACAATGTTTTGTTTATATTGTGAGTGTACAAGAATAAAAGTTAAAGTTTTGACTGATGTCTTACTCTTATCTGTATGACCTTAAATGACAGCGTATTTTAAGCTGTTTCCGCTATTATAAGTGATCACACAGACTCCTCGTGCATACACACAGCATATCAGTTCCAACATTGCTAACTTGCCATCGCGGCCAGTTCATGATCAAAATAAAATAGTCAACCAAACATACAAGTTACACTTCTCAATTTAAGTAGTATGTTGTAAAATCTGTGGCGTTCTCTGTTAGCACAGTCCCACTGTGGCGTTAAGCTGTGGCGTTTGTGTGTGTAAAGGATGATTTTATGTTTATACTGGAACACAAGTGAAGTACGAAGCCATAATAAATAATAGTTGAGCATCCAAATACATCACAGATATGGAAACATTTGGATTTGTGCCAAATGAGAGAGGTAGGCTCTGTGAGCCCAATGACAGTTTCAGTTTCTCAGTTAATTCATTTTGGCTTGACGTTTTTTCTTTCTTTTTTTCTTTTCTAATTCTGTTGTGATTACTGTCAAATTGGGTATGTTAATACAGGATTCCTACTCCGTTTGGAATTTCCAGGTCTGCATAAGTATTGAAAATGTTTTGTTTCCATGCTATTGGACTTATTAAGTTTTATATTTTCATTCAATTTTATAAATATAAAATGTATGAATGAATTTAAGGCACTTTTCATTGTGCAAAATTGTTTCTTTAACATAAGCAAGCCTTTTTTAAAACTTCACTGAACAAATGTGTGTGCCACTCAAACCAGCAACAGAAAGGAGCAACTAATCATCAAAATCAGTCTGTACTTTACTGTTTGGTGATCAGTATCACACTGATGTGTCAGATGAATTTATGCAGGATATTAAATGTTTTAGATTTCTTATGTAATCACTATCAGTTTGAGAACCAATGAAAAATAAAATATAAATATTTAAATGTGACTACTAAATACCAAACATAATGCTGAAAATAATGCTGTATAAATCATGTTAAATGTGGTCAGAGTAGGTTTGGAAATTTCAGTTTGAAAAAGTATTTTGAAATGAAAAATGTGTAGAAATCCTGTTTATGGTGTTTCTAATGTTTGTAAAAATTTACATTTATTTACTGGTAGGCATTTACATTATTTCTGTGTAATAATGTAATAATAAAATATGACGCATGCAACTTATGTTTTTTTTTTTCTCTGAAAAACTAAATGTTATGTAGTGTATTTAACCATGCTGCAATGTTTTCAAAATATTGAAAAATTACCTTTTAAACGGTTTAATTGATCATATCAAGTCAGTAACAGTCAACCAGTTAATTATGATCAGCTATAAAACACCAAGAAATTCTGACAAGCATTAGATATTATTCATCAAATTCATTTTTAGTTTTTAAATTTACCTTTCAAAATAATTTTTTATATTTTTGAAAGAATATTTAAGAGATATTTTTGAGTCTTTTGTGCTCATCAATAATCAAATATTAAACAAAGATTTGATCAGAAATACAGCATTTATTTTCAAATGTAAATTACTCCTATGATGGTAGCTGGATTTTCAGCATCATTACTCCAGTCTTCAGTGTCACGTGATCCTTCAAAAATAATTCTTATCACATTTATCTTTTATTTGCTGCTTAATATTTTTGTGGAAACAGCATTTATTTTAAATATAAATAATTTCTTACATTTATAAATGTCTTTTTACTACCACTTTTGATAATTTGAATGCATCCTTGCTTAATAAAAGTGCTAATTTGTTTTAAACTAAGTTTCTCTCCCCAAACTTTTAAATGGTAGTGTATATCTCTACCAGTTGAGCAAAACAATTCTACTTAGTTGGAAAACATAAATAATAAGTCTAAAATGATCTATGCATATTATTCCTGTTAGACCAATTCAATTCCTTCATGTATATAGAAATCTATAAATTGATGTTCAGTAAATTCCTCTTCTGTTTGCCCAACCCTATTACACAATTGGTTTTTGTGCAGCATAAACCTACATTTGGACTTAAGAGAGGTCTGTATAAGCTAGCTCATCCTGTTTTAATGATCTCACTGTAACTTGCCACAATGCAACATATTCATGTGTTGCTGGCACAACAGGCTCAGTTTGACTATGCACTCTTCACTCATGTTTAATGATTTTTAAAAAAAGTTAAAACCCATTCTGCTAAATATAGCTTTGGGCAAATTTTATCTGTATTTATGAATCAAAATGTCAGTACTCAGGAAATTAACTAGAAATGTTCTTGCTGCTATTTCTGCATTTTCTTTTCCATCTTTCCACACCATCCTTTCCAAGGGCCCTGATCCAACAGATCCAGGCACTGAGACAGAGGAAAGTCTTGGAGCAACAGACTCCACCCAACGCATGGCAGATTCTCAGAGCTGTAAGTCGGCGTATCCTAACCATCTGTCTAAAAGGACATATTTCATGTACTTTGATCTTTGAGTGCGATTTGAGGCTTTCAAGCTTCGAAAAGTCAGTTGTCGGTGTGTTAAAGTGCCTTCTCTTATCCCTCTGTATGTATTATCTCAGTTGAAGCAAGCACATTGGATGGGTTTGACGCACCAGTCACCAGCTCTGCCCCTCGACCTCCACAATCACCCAGGAGACCTCAGCTGCCACCTCGACTGAACATCTTGGCCCCACCTGCTCAGGAGCTGGGGCCTCCTGCTCAAGTTCAGGTGTGTGAAAGTGTGTATTGCGTGGAATAGCCTGAGGAACCTTTTTTTCATGGTTTGCTGTTGTTAGGGATTGCTTGGAGTGTGCATAATTTTTTTTATTTTTTTAAATAACTGCATGTGTCTGCAGCGTCTCCCAGTTCGTTGGCAGTCAGTGGGCCGAGGTCTTCAGCTTACACCTGGAATGGCCAGTAGTGCAGTGAGTTGCCTTTTAGTACTTGGTTTGATTGTGTGGTTTTTGCACCTGAGCTTGAATGCTTGCTGTTCAATCCCAGAATCATTGTTTTCCTCTATTTCCCAGCAGCAGCATTTATTTGAGGATGATGACAGGATGGTTCCCAGTACCCCTACACTCATTCCTCCGCGCTCAGATGGATTTGCTGAAGCAATCCAGTGCGTTTCCTTGTGGGGTTTTTTACGCTTCTGTGCTTGTTTGGTTCTTCTTACCACAAAACTGATTTCTTATGTTGTCCAAAGTTCTCCACAGGTCGCAGGTGTATCACGATTCCGATTCGGTCCTTCAGATGACCTCCCACAGACCAGCTCCTCTCACTCAGACCTTGGCCAGCTGCCCTCACAAGGTTGTATGCATTACCTTATGCTGTTGAGTCTGAAAGGACTATTCGTTAAAGGGTTACTTCAGCGATTAGCGTATGGCTTTATATCAGTAGAAACTCGTTAGTATATTCGAATGATTATGCTTCTCCCGAGACAAGAGATTTATGCATATCTGGAAAATTCTCTGATGACGCAAATAATGTCGATTTGCGTCATCTAAGGATTTTTTTGGCCAGAGGCTAAAGACTACAGCCAATAGAGAGAGCTATTTCCGCATGTTTTTAACCCGCGCATGGGGGATAGGATCGCACTCAGCTCGGGCAGCTGCAGGCATTCATGTAAACAGAGCAAAGTGAGTCTTTCAACTTCTCTAATTAATTCCTATTAAGCTTCCAAAGGCATGAATTGAAAATGCTCCAGGCACTTCCAGGATGGAAAGGAAGTGACAAGTCGCATAGCTCTGTCTCTCTGCCGAACTTAATCCAACATAAACACTAAACTCCAATACAAAGAAAATAGACGCAGTGAAAGATGTCCAAACAGCCAAAGAACACTGGTTCGGGTAAATCCTCGACAAGTAAGCAATCTTAAATAACAGATTGTACCTCACCCGGGAATGTGGCGGCTCAAGCTAGCGAGACTGATGACGCCCGAAAAGAACACACACATTTGACAGGGTGAACGAGAAGCTGGATGATGTGTGTCGTAGTGTGGAGAGATGGAGAGCTGAAATGAGGGCTGAGATTGTCGCTCTAAGGACTGATCTGGGAGGAGTGGAGATATCCAGACCGCAGAAGCCCGCATCAGCGATACAGAAGACGAACTCCCCGAGTTGAGAGAGCTAAAGGCCTTGAAAGCAGAAGTGATTCAGATACCTGAGGAGAACGGTCAGTTACGGGCTGAAAACGAAACCATAAAAAGAAAGATCATTGATCTTGAAGCGCGGGACGAATCTCAGACTCGAAAGAATCTCAGACTCGTGGGAATTCCGGAGGGAGAGGAACCAGAAGATGTGGAGGGCTTCCTCGAATCGTTGATTCAGAAGCTGGTAGAGGTTCCTCAGGTGACAATAGAACGGGCGCATAGGCTCGGCGCGAGAATAGGAGACTCGGATCCCCCGCGTGGCTTCATAATGAGATTCCTGAATTTCCAGGATAAGGAACGAGTCATGCGTGCCGCCAGGCTTACGAAAAGCATCCAATAGAAGGGGAAGAAGATCTACTTTTCCCAGGATTTACTGCACCCCATTCGTCAACAGCGAGCAAAATTCCAGCATGCCTGTGAGGAATTCAGAAGAAGGAAACTAAGGCATGGTTTCGTCTTCTTCCCTGCTACATTGCTGTTGACATACGAAGGAAAGAAATATGTGTTTAAATTGGCAACGGAGGCAGAGTCACTCCTGAAATAAATGCAACAAAGCAGCGTTTCATATAGTAAACATGAGTGAGGTCATGTTTACTATATGAAACTTTTTTTTGTTCTGAAGCGGATGTCCTGGAGCAAATGAGACTCAGATGATTACATTACTTTCCTTAGTTGGGTTATTATCTGATACAACGTATCTGAGTTACTAGACACTTATAATTAAATACCCTGAAAATGAGCCAGGCTGAACACGCTCTGTGAATGTATGCTGTGGACACGTTTACATCAGGCCTCATCACGATGAATGTAATCTGACTCCTGCAGCGTTTGTGCTGTGACACTCGCTCAGCGGCTCAATCACATATTGAACAGACACGTTCAGTTTTTAATTGTAGTGTCTGTTCTCTAACTGAACTGATTTTATGAAAAAGAATGCGGTGGGCAAATGATCCAGTGATTGAGTAGCGGTGGCTTTGGGAGGTGCTTCGTAGGGCAGTAAAGCATTCTGGGAATTGTTGTCTTTCATCCCCATGAGACAAAAATACATTTTCTGTTTTCTCAGTCTAGAAGGCACCAAATTAAAAAATAATTTCACATTTCTACTACATTAATTACCCAGTTTAAATACAATGCTTTATGCTAAATCACTGAAGTAACCCTTTAACTGCTCTGTATGTCAGATATTGTTTAGTTTTCTTTATGGTGTCTTCTGTGTTTTGCAGGTTTAGGCATGTATGATAGTTCTGTTTTCCTTGGAGCTCATGAGGAGGAGTCAGGGGGCCGCAGTGTACCCACAACCCCACTACAGATCGCTGCTCCTGGTATATACCAAGTCATGCATCCTTTTTTGGTTTCTTAGTATGACAGTCGCAGTTCTGCAAATATGTTTCATTTTTCAAAATAGGGGATGACTGATATGGGTTTTTCAAACTGATGCTGAGGGAACAGTAGACCATTTCCAATATAGTGATGATTCATACGTTTACAGTCTTTCTTTTTTTCCTATCTCTTAAAAAAAAGTTTATTCTCCTATTCCGAAAGAATGCGTGAAATTGATCAAAAATAACAGTAAAGTTAAAGTTACATTTCATTCTTTTAAATAAATGCTGTTTTGTTGAACTTTTAATTTATCAAAGAATCCTGAAAGTATCAGTTTTGACAAAAAAAATTAAGCAGCACAATGGTTTTGAACCTTGATGGTAAAAAAGAAATTCTTGAGCACCAAATCAGCACATTAGAATGATTTCTGAAAGATCATGTGACACTGTAGACTGGAGAAATAGCTGCTGAAAATTGCAATATTTCACAATATAACTTCAATTAGCCTATTACAACTGTATTTTTGATCAAATTAGAAAAGACTCTTCAAAAATATTAAAAAGTTTGTGTTTAAATATGAACACAGAATGAGACTCTAAATTTAAGGTAAATATGGAAAAGTGCAGGATTATGCAATGACCACTTGCTGCACTTTCCAAAATTGCTGACGCAAAGAGGGATGACACAAGCCATTTCAAAATCATTCCAGTATCCTTTCTTTTTATAACTAATCCTTATTGCTGTACCACTTTATAATCTTTTAAATCAGCTTTTTTCATCCATTCAGTGACAATTTTATCAGAGACTGTGCCATCTGAAGCAAATGAGCACGCTTCTCAGTCTGTGCCCATGGTGAGCACATCCACACCAGGCCATAGTGGGGTGGAGGAGAGAGACGACATGTTCATGGACCCAGGAGACAGGCAAGTGTGAGCCCTTAAATCTACCCACACAGCACGTTGATGGCTTCCTTTCATTCTTCTGCCAATAAGGAGTTTGACATCATGTACTCCATAATGGAGCAGTAGGTTTAATATGTGTGTGTTTTAAGGTAATTGTGTCTGAATATTTGTGCAGTGCTGAAGCTTCACTTGAGGCTGTGTCACAGACTGAGGCAGAGGAACCAGTTCAGACATCAGATGAGGCGAGTCTGCCTTCCACAAGCCAAGAACCTTCATCTAGTTCTGCAGGTACACACACGCAAACTAAAATTATGCAAACCACTCGAAATATCTCATTGCGTGTTTACAAACTGTGTCTTTTCTCTTTTAGACACAAGCAGCTCTCAGCCTCCTAAAGTCAGAACAGGGTCTGGAAGACAATGGACTAGTGGTCGTGGTTCTAGAAGTTTTGTAAAGAGGGGTAAGAATATATTCTTTGTTTTTAAGTTCAGATGTATTAACACAGTAAGATTTAACATATTTCTTGACTTGTTTTTTGCTGTAGGTGGACCAGGTGTCATGGGAGTAAGAGGCCGTTTTGCCAGGTGAAGCAAACTCCCAATAGTCATCATTCTAGTTCTAGAGCAACACATTCTGAACTGATAGTTCCAAAAGAACAGTCTTGTTTTTGTTTTGCTTCAAGGATTCAGTCAATGTATTGTAATTGTTGTTTGTTAGTTTAATGCTTTGAGCAATCCATCATTGTTATTTTAGTGATTTTACATTCATACAATAAAATGGTTTTGAAGGAAATTCTTTGTTTTTCTATAATTCTGTCACTGATGATGCAACGCCAAAGGCTGTTTTTCCACTGCACATAATACAAGAGCATCAATAGAAATCTAAATATGAATGACTCAGTTTTTCTGAGTTTCTTGGCATTTGAAGAAGCTGTTTGCTGAGTTTTCCTTCAGACCTGTAGCAGGTTTTAAGATCACTGGTTTTTCTCTTTCCATTTTTATGCTGTAATACTTTTCTGTGAATGACAAAAACACAAATATGTAATAAATGATGGGAGCAACTCATTTTTGTTAATTGAAATGAAGCTGAATTTTTTTTTCAAGTTTTCTTGGCTTTTTTTTTTCTCTTTAACTGAAAAACGTTTTAGGTTGAAGTACTAAAATGACTAAAACGGAAATAAAAACATTAAAGCTATAAATAAATATTTTATAAAGAGCAAAAACTATAAAAAAATCACACACTAAAATGTCTAAATATTAAATACTATAATAGCATATAAATACTTAAATATTTCTTTCAATGGAAAATTTAGTTTGATAATTGCAAGCAATTTTTCTAGTGAATCTTGCAATTGTATTGCTTGCCAAATATGATCAATCAAACATATACACAACTCCACCCTGGTTGAGGAGCTCATTATGTAACTTGAAACCAGCTTTTTACTTGTTTAAAAGAATGCTGTAAAACTCACTTTGAGAGAACACGTAATACTTGTAGCCCTCTTTCACCCTAGAGGGAATGGACACGGATGAGGTCACCATGGTTGGAAATCCTCTCCAGGTCTTTGAGATGTTGATCACTTGCCCCAAAGCTTCACCTGGGGGGAAAAACTCCTAAAATTAATTTAAATTCAGGCCTGTTTCACAATAATTTTTTAAGGTCACATCTGGAATAAAATGTCCTTTTTGAGGCTATATTGGCAAGACGTCCGTTCCAGGTAGTAGTATATGTGGTATCTTCGCAAACTGAATAAAAAACACATTTTTATTATTGTAATAGCTTTTAAAGCATAAAAAATATTGGTGTTCTCTTATGATATTTATACTTATATTTCCCATATATATATATATATATATATATATATATATATATATATATATATATATATATATATATATTCAGTCTAAAACAGTGTTGTATTGAACACTGTTGGTCATTTAACTGTAAGTAAACCATATGTATACTAGTAGCAGTAGAAGTATTTTGTAGCCAGGTGAAGGTTATGTACTCTAAAGGAATACCAATGCTTTATGTTTAATAAACAATAATAATAATTGCATGAATATTTAAATGCTGCATTTCACAGCTAGTTTTAGACTGGCTTTAGATTTTTAGGGAATACTAATATTTTTTATCTTTTAAAAGCTATTACAATAATGAAAATATGGCGTTTTTGGTGAGTTGCTATTGTAATTATTATTTCAATGTAAAAAATATTAAATTATGAGATTAAGATTGTTACATTTTGAGAAAACGTTTACATTATGAACATTATTTTATTACAATAATAATGTAATACTACTTATAAATCATGTACAGTTATTACATTAAGTTGCTACACTTCCCCCTCCCTTTATGTTTAATTTATTATTATAGTAATTTAAATGTGATTAATCTTTTAAATGTTGTAATGCTATATGGACTAAAATGGTATTTTGTAATCAAACTTGTGATTATTTACGGGCTTGTCGTCTGGCTCTCTTCCTCACTGTGAACACAGGGATTCTTGGCCTTTTCCCACAAGTTGGAGTAACCTGGTATGTGTACTTTTGAGCCATTCCACCTGCAGAAATCGATTTGAAAGTCAACATTGACACACACCTAACAAAAACAAGCAGCCATAATGTGCTTACAGCATGGTCATTTAAATATTTTCTTCTATTCCTTGCCTCTTCTGAAGAAGATTACAGACTCTTTTCTGCTTCTATACTCGGGTATAGATAAAGCAGCTGTGATATGGCCAATCTGTCCGAAGCCCTGGCTGATGGGTTTGGGAAAGCCAGTATCCATCACACCATTCTCAAACCTCCAGTAGTCCTTTCCCTGTCAAACACGTGCAAGCAGGATACATCAGTTGTCCTCCAGCATTATATTTATATAATTGAAAATAATATATATATATATATATATATATATATATATATATATATATATATATATATATATATATATATATATATATATATATATATATAAATTGTCTGTGAATCTAAATCTGTGGTGCAATCAAGTGTTTTGTCGTAATAACTATAAATGAACCTTGAAGAAGTAGGTTTTGCCCTGGCAGTTGCAGCGGGTGTAAACGGTGTCGATGGGAGATGGGATTCCCCACACCCTTGTAATTAACTGAGGAGGGTCAGGATTTCTGTCTTTGTCCAGTGTCCAAAAATAATGTCCTATAGAGAAGAAAGGGAAAGCAGCAAAGTCTTCAACACTTAACATTTGGTGTCCTACACTTGGGAACTTTCCATTTATAAAGGAATACAATGTGTTTTTTCAAATTCTACTTTGTGCTACCCCTTAAAAATTGGACAGGATAAATGCTTTGAACCAAAACAAGTGCTGCTAAAGCAAATGTGCTGTACTGTGGTACTGACCTCTGAACACCACAACGGTACCATTTCTCAGTGTAGTCAGACCATTGACTGGACGTCCACTGCAGAGGTTAGTGTCATAATCATCTGGGGGGTTAGGGGGTAGATTTGAAAAACAGAACAAATCAATAATGATGCAAAACCTTCTAATTAAAAACTTCACAATAGCTGGAAGTTTAAATATACATAATAGTATTTGCAGTCAGCAGTTCAGATGGAAACCATGAAGACTCTTAGAGGAAACAAAATTTTCCCCAAAATGAATATGAATTATAAAAGATCTTACCAGCTTGATAATCCTTTATACTCTCTGTTTTGCCATTCTTGTCTGTACTAGGCTGAGTGGGTTTTTTTGTTGGTTTCCCTGGAGCAGGAGTGGACAGTGTCTTTGGGACTGAGGTAGCTCTAGAATCCTTGAGAGAAGACGATTCCTTTGGATCTTCACCCAGTGCCATCGTAGTCATTTCAGCGACAGTATATTTTGTTGGTACTTCGCTTGCTGGACCAGTTGTTGGTGCCGTGCTTGTAGGACCTTCTGTTGGTGCCGTGCTTGTTGGACCTTCTGTTGTTCCTTCTGTTGGTGCTGTGGTTGTTGGACCTTCTGTTGGTGCCGTGCTTGTTGGACCTTCTGTTGGACCTTCTGTTGGTGCCGTGCTTGTTGGACCTTCTGTTGTTCCTTCTGTTGGTGCTGTGGTTGTTGGACCTTCTGTTGGTGCCGTGCTTGTTGGACCTTCTGTTGGACCTTCTGTTGGACCTTCTGTTGGTGCCGTGCTTGTTGCACCTTCTGTTGTTCCTTCTGTTGGTGCCGTGCTTGTTGCACCTTCTGTTGTTCCTTCTGTTGGTGCCGTGCTTGTTGGACCTTCTGTTGTTTCTTCTGTTGGTGCCGTGGTTGTTGGACCTTCTGTTGGTGCCGTGCTTGTTGCACCTTCTGTTGTTCCTTCTGTTGGTGCCGTGCTTGTTGGACCTTCTGTTGGTGCCGTGCTTGTTGGACCTTCTGTTGTTCCTTCTGTTGGTGCCATGCTTGTTAGACCTTCTGTTGGACCTTCTGTTGGTGCCGTGCTTGTTGGACCTTCTGTTGGTGCCGTGCTTGTTGGACCTTCTGTTGGAGCTTCTGTTGGTGCCGTGCTTGTTGGACCTTCTGTTGGACCTTCTGTTGGTGCCGTGCTTGTTGGTCCTTCTGTTGGACCTTCTGTTGGTGCCGTGCTTGTTGGACCTTCTGTTGGTGCCGTGCTTGTTGGACTTTCTGTTGGTGCCGTGCTTGTTGGACCTTCTGTTGGTGCCGTGCTTGTTGGACCTTCTGTTGGACCTTCTGTTTGTGCCGTGCTTGTTGGACCTTCTGTTGGTGCCGTGCTTGTTGGATCTTCTGTTAGTGCTGTGGTTATTGGACTTTCTGTTGGTGTGGCACTTGTTGGACCTTCTGTTGGGGCCACACTTGTTGGACCTTCTGTTGGTGCTGTGCTTGCATTCTCTTGTGTGCTGGAAGTTGTCACCTCCTCAGATGGCTGTAGAGTGGCGGGCTCTATAGCGTTCTCATCAGCAGGCAGCATGCCGCTTGCATCTGAAGAGGACAAAATCATTGCATGTATGGCGGAACGCCTGTGGTCTACAGCATGCACAGGAAAACTATAACACCTGTAATTATCTTTGTCAGCAAGTTTTTGTTTTTTGTATATTTTGCATAAAACATATGATTATTAATGCTCACCAAGTCCCATAGAAGGTGTGGGCTCAATTTCATCCTCAGGGTTCATTAACTCTTCTGCCTCAGCATAAGAAGACAATGTCATTTTATCTCAGTTCAATGGTTTCAATGGGTTCAAAACAAGCAATTCTCTTAAGTATAATCTTAAGTATAAACAAGATAAAAAGTCAACTGCTTTTTCAATTGTCGTAAGTGATCAAGCTTCTAATAATGCAGTTATTTATATTTTATTACTTATTATTCTTGTGAATTGACTTTCCAGATATTCTTCATCTATGTGTAATCATTCACACTGGAAATTTTTTTTTTTTACTTTAAAGGCACAATATGTAAGCTTTGTGGATTCAAATATCAAAAATAGAATAAAATAATCAATTTTAACCGGATATAGACCATTTCTGTGTGTCGCCTATCAGTGACATCATACCTGCGATTCCCTCAATGTCCATTGAAACACCAAAGACACTTTAATATATTATGTTTTATTAGACAGGTGAGCAACTGTTTTGGATACATTCAACAGAAAACGAATCATTATAATATAGCTCAACACTGTTAGTCTTGTTTAAATTTAGTTTTCATGATTTTCAACCATGTTTTACCATGCCTAATATTGATCTAGCTTAAAGAAGTTTGCAACAAGTGTCTCAGAGCAGCTGCAGAGCAAACGCACAGAAAAGCATTATAACAACTTTCAACACACTCAAATCTAATTTGATAAAACAGCGGTGCGTGTGCATGACCAGAAAAAATTGAATCGGTTGTCTGCGGCATAATAAAGCTCTGTGAAATCCAGGTGATATCAAGCTACGCCTTGTTTTGAATAAGCGACCTCTAGCTGCGAAAAATTACATATTGTGGCTTTAAGCAACAAAAAAAATTCATCAGAAAAAATGTCAAAGTAACAGTTCAATAAGTGCCCTACAGGTAGAAAAAAAAGAGACAAAGCGAGAGACTCACCTCCAATCCCTTCCTCATTGGTCATATCCTCATTGGAGGATTCTACCAAAAAAAAAGATGTCACACTCACAACTATACTTAAAGAGAAATGTTACTACAAAAATTAACAGCAAGCAAAAGATCAGTACTCTTTGATTTGGTTATTTGTGATAAAGCTGCAGTAATTATACCTGTAGATTTTTTATTCTTTATGTTTAGGCATAAGTGAGCAATCCTTTGAGCTGCAGTGGCAGTGTTTCTTGGCTTTAAGGCAGTATCTGTGACAGTCACAGAGACAGAAGCTTAAAATTAGGGCAAGATTAGACATGCAAACAGATGGATACATCTGCAATTACAAATTGTGGACGTTATTTATTTTAATTAATAAACACAGTTAAAATGTTTGGGTCAGTAAGATTTGTGTTGTTGTTGTTGTTGTTGAAATAAATTAATACTTTTATTTTGCAAGGATGCATTAAAATAATCAAAAATGACAGTCAAGACAAAGTTACAAAAAGTATTACAAAAGATTATGGTTGCAAATACATTTCTATTAAAAAAAAAATGATACAATTTTTGTTTCCAAAAAAAATTATTGAGCAGCGAATCAGCATATTAGCATGATTTCTGAAGCATCATCATGTGACACTAAAGACTGGAGTAATTATGCTGAATTGAATCATTGTATTCATTAAATGTATTAAAATAGAGCGGTTCTTTCAAATTGTAATAACAGTTCACACTATTTACTGTTTTACTGTATTTTTTATCAAATAAATGCAGTCTGGGTAAGTATAAGAGGCTTTCGTAAAAAAAAAAGTTCCAACCATATTCTGTAGTTACGGAAGCCCTGAACGGCCATGGATAATATTTTTTTTTCTGTCTTGTTATGTCGTGATCACGAGTTAATTATCTTGTGATCTCAAGATAACAAAAGTTGTTTTCTCGTGATAACGAGTTTCATTCTGAAATACTGCACAGCACCCAGAGTCTACGGTTGCTGTAGCAACGAACACAACTTTCACATCTGATCAATGGATAATAAACCGTGCAATCTTTCAGCAAAATCTTTGCTTCACTTAATACACATTTTATTTGTGTAATTAACATGTTTAAATGATCAAAAGAGAAGGATCCTTCAGAAGGATGGCAGATTATTCTGTTCTATTCTAAAAATCGTTTAGTTTCGATTCAGCCCATTTTATTTTCCTCATTCGTTTGAAAAAACATTACATAATTTGTTTGTTATTAGTATCCTTCCTTCTAGCCTTTATTCCATTAAAAAGTGGTGCAGTAGCACTCCATATTTCTAAAAACAAACAAACGTTTAATCCAGTGAATACAGTCTCGTACAAAATACAATCGTTTTAATTGCACATTATCACTGATTTAAATTAGGCTGCAATGCATCTTTACATGGGCTATACATCACATCAAGGCGATACATTGAGTGACACAATCTGGCAAACTAACGGTTATTTAGGCTGCTGATTAAAATGGCATTTTAATGCACAAAAAGGTGCAAATAGAATAGCAGCAGGGCCTGGCGCTCCCTCTGGCAGCGGCAGGTCGCAGCGCCACTTCCGGTGGCATCGGCAGCTGCCATGGACTTCTTCTGGCAGATGCCAGAGTTTGTGGCGCCACTTCCGGTGGCATCGGCAGCTGCCACGGACTTCTTCTGGCAGATGCCAGAGTTTGTGGCGCCACTTCCGGTGGCATCGGCAGCTGCCACGGACTTCTTCTGGCAGATGCCAGAGTTTGTGGCAGCGGTCACGGACTTCTTCTGGCAGATGCCTGTATTGCCAGAATATATAATGGTTGCCACGGTCTTTCTCGGAGATTGTCGCTGTTTGTCAGCTGTTAAATGGCAATAGTAATTCGCACGAGCGCAAAACACAGTTAATTATTTGCTTGTATATCACTATATTAGCCGTTTATTGTGGCGCCACTTCCGGTGGCATCGGCAGCTGTCACGAACTCATATAGCACATAATGCCTTATTATGAGTGACCATATTCTACATCTTAACCTATACCTGAACAGTAATTAAAAGTTTGAGGCAAAAGTCAATAGTGAGAATTAGACCCACAACTAAAGTGATACACATACACAGGCCTATATTAAAATTTATATATATATATATATATATATATATATATATATATATATATATATATATATATATATATATATATATATATATATATATATATATATATATATATATATATATATATATATATATATATATATATATATATATATATATATATATATATATATATATATCCGTTCAAAAGTTTGGGGTCATTAAGAATGTTTAATGTTTTAAAAGAAGTATCTTCCAGTCACCAAGCCTGCATTTATTTAATTAAAAATACAAACAAAAACAGTAACATTGTGAAATATATTTCCAATTTAAAACAGCAGTTTTCTATGTCAATATACAGTAAATTGTAATTTATCTTATCTTATCAAAGCTCAATTTTTTAGCATCATTACTTCAGTCTTCAGTGTCACATGATCCTTCAGAAATCAAATAAGTCTAATCAAGTTAGTGTTTTTATGTATTTTTACATTTATTCCAGATTAATAACAAAAGGCAGAAAAATTACAAACAATATGTACTGTTCTTTCCAGGGGGTGTCGCTGTTGGACAAAGTTAATTTATGAATACTATTGTGACTTAAATGTTTCAATAAAAGTGTCTATTGCTGTTTTAACTCTAGAATTATGCTATATATATGGCATAATTCTAGAGTTAAAACATCAATGCGCCAACAGCGACACCCGCTGGAAACGTTAAAAAGAACAGTACATATTGTTTGTATTTTTTCTGCCTTTTGTTATTAATCTGGAACAAAATTAAAAATGCATAAAAACACTAACTTGATTAGACTTATGTGATTTCTGAAGGATCATGTGACACTGAAGATAGCACTTTACTGTATATTGACAGAAAACTGCTGTTTTAAATTGGAATATTATTTCACAATGTTACTGTTTTTGTTTGTATTTTTAATTAAATAAATGCAGGCTTGGTGACTGGAAGATACTTCTTTTAAAACATAAAAAATTGTTACTGATCATTTTTTTAATATAGGCCTGTGTATGTGTATCACTTTAGTTGTGGGTCTAATTCTCACTATTGACTTTTGCCTCAAACTTTTAATTACTGTTCAGGTATAGGTTAAGATGTAGAATATGGTCACTCATAACAAGGCATTATGTGCATAGACGATTATGTGCTATATGAGTTCGTGACAGCTGCCGATGCCACCGGAAGTGGCGCCACAATAAACGGCTAATATAGTGATATTCAAGCAAATAATTAACTGTGTTTTGCGCCCGTGCGAATTACTATTGCCATTTAACAGCTGACAAACAGCGACAATCTCCGAGAAAGACCGTGGCAACCATTATATATTCTGGCAATACAGGCATCTGCCAGAAGAAGTCCGTGACCGCTGCCACAAACTCTGGCATCTGCCAGAAGAAATCCGTGGCAGCTGCCGATGCCACCGGAAGTGGCGCCACAAACTCTGGCATCTGCCAGAAGAAGTCCATGGCAGCTGCCGATGCCACCGGAAGTGGCGCTGCGACCTGCCGCTGCCAGCATTTGCGCTTGCTCTTGCTCTAGAATAGTGAAATCAAAATGAGTTTAACAGTAAGTTTAGTAACGCACCAAACGCTATTATAGCAAACTAATCACATTAGACCATTCAGTTATATTAATTGCCTAATGCACACGGTACTGCACAAATTATGATCACGAAAGGTCTTCAACGCGTTCAATCTGGACCAGTACAACACATGGTGGATAGGCTATACCGCACCCCATCAGTTAATTGGTTCTATACTGCCACCTCGTGGCGCAGTTGTGTAACTTAGAAAATATGAACTCGTGATCACGACAAAACAACTTTTGTTTTCTCGAGATCACGAGAAAATTAACTCGTGATCACGAGAAAACAACTTTTGTTATCTCGAGATCACGAGTTATTTTCTCGTGATCACGAGAAAACAACTTTCGTTATCTTGAGATCACGAGAAAATTAACTCGTGATCACGACATAACAACACAGAAAAAAAATATTATCCATGGCCGTTCAGGGCTTCCGTAGTTGTAATATTAGGTAGTTTATATTTTTGCAGTGTATGTTTTGTCAGTGTATGTTAGTCTCATCAAAATATACAATTTCAGTTGTTGCAAATGTA
This sequence comes from Pseudorasbora parva, assembly GCF_024679245.1. Lineage (NCBI taxonomy): Eukaryota > Metazoa > Chordata > Actinopteri > Cypriniformes > Gobionidae > Pseudorasbora > Pseudorasbora parva. Next base: position 31,357,301 of record NC_090186.1, on the reverse strand, counting down.
TTTATGTACATGTTGGGAGCAGCATCAATTCATTTTTATTTAGACACAATTTAATTAAAATATGCTGCAGCTTTAGCTACTATACCCAAATGTTTTACCTTCCGTCAGGCACATATTCTCATAATCAGGGCAGCACTGATTGTATGAGACACAGTCGATATCACAGTGACATGGATTGCCTCTATTAAAAGGCTCCCCGCAGCGTCCTTTGCATGAGTCATCTGTGATCAGAAATAATAACAATGCAGTCTCATAGTGTTTGTAACATTCACACCAAATACTACACCAATGCTAATGAAGTCCATATGAACCTTACTTGAAGTACACAAGTCTCGAAAGTCCAAACAGCACTCATTTAGGCCCAGACACTCATAGTCACACTGGCAAGAACTTCCTCTGTAGTACCCTTGTCCACAACGACCCCCACAGCTACCTGGAAAGAGTTTGTTTTTAAAGGGGGGGTGAAATGCTGTTTCATGCATACTGAGCTTTTTACACTGTTAAGAAAATGCAGACTTTTACTAAGAATTCAAGATATTGAGCAACATTTAGGTACATTTAGATACAGAGACAAACACAACTAGACATAAGTTAATTATTGACAGTGTTAGCAGAATTGACTGCATCACTACCCTGAGAGAAAAACAGCTCACTGTTATATTTACAGATAAAAAAAATTATGATTTATGATATATATATATATATATATAGAGAGAGAGAGAGAGAGAGAGAGAGAGAGAGAGAGAGAGAGAGAGAGAGAGAGAGAGAGAGAGAGAGAGAGAGAGAGAGAGAGAGATTTTGTTGCCTTACTTGGATCTGAAGAGCTTGTGGAGGCACATGCAAAAAGCAGCACTAAGGACAGATAAGTGGCCATCTCAGTTGTTCTCCGGAGTCATCACAGTCGAACCTCTGTTTTTTCACCTGCAGCGATCTTCACTTTTATAAAGAGGCAGAATGCGTTGGTGTTCCCCTGTCGGTCCAATTATACTGTCAGTGCTGAATTAGTAATCGTCTAGTTTTCAAGGGTGCGGTGATTCACTTAGACAAACAGACTTTAACATTCCCCCCCCTCACTGTGTGTGCCTGTCCGAAAACATTTACAAAGTTCGCTGCCTGGGTGACATCACAGGCTATTCTCATTACAAATGTTCCAGTCGAAAAGTATCAATATTTTAAAGAAATTTCTGTCAGTATGATTTTCTGGGCCCAATTTCTTCGTGCGCACTTTTTCTTCTTCTTTGGCCCCCCTTGCAAATACTAATATTAATAATAAATAAATAAATTTTTTTTTTTATCAAAAAAATGTTTGGGACAACTATTGGGTAAGTTAGCCTACTCTAAAAAAGTAATTAATTACAAGTAATTCACATCTAATTATGCTACATCATCAACAGTGTACTGATTAGATTAAGAATTCTAAAGAGAAGACCTCTCTAAAAGCTCAAACAATTGCTTTACTTAGGCCTGTTACTAATTACTTTACTTATATCAACCTCGACCAGTTGAACAAAATCGATATATAAATGGTGAACTTTTTTTAAAAAAAATATATTTTAACATTGCATAAATTATTCTTGAACAGACCAAAGTAGCCAATTTAAATGGGAAATGTTAACATTTTAACATTAGACGTTACATTTTGATGTTAAATCCACTAATGTTCTATAGCCTATATATAATTGTTAGTCTATACAATATTTAATGCAATTACTGTAATTTAATAAGAGAATAATTGAAAGTAATCCATTATACCGTATTCCACCGTAAATAATTAGTAATGCATTAGGCCTTACACTGTTTGGAATCGTGTTGTTTTGCAGTTTTTTCCTTTGTATATTTTTATCTTATATAACTTTTGATCGTTTGTTTACATTGTATCCATTTAAAAAATGTCACATGCATTTTATTGTTTGTTTATTTCATTTTTTTTCTTTTATTTATTTGTGTGTGTGTGTGCACTGTAGGGACCTAAATTGAGGTCCCCATGGGTACAGCAGCTTATAAATCACACAGAATGAGTTCTTTTAAAAATGTAAAAATGCAGAAAGTTTCATGTGATGGGTGGTTTAGGGGTAGGGGGTAGTAGGGGGATAGAATATATGGTAGTATAAAACCATTACGTCTATATGCAGAGGTGGACAGTATATTTACTTGAGCACTCTACTTAAGTACACTTTTTCAGTATCTGTAGCCTACTTGAGTATTTTTAAAGACAAATATTGAACCTTTTACTCCACCACATTTCTGTTTCTATAATTTCCTCAAAGTCAAAAGTTGTTTCAGTAGTAGCTTTGAAAGTCAGTGGATGATTTTTTTTCTTCTTTAAAAGGTGTTTGGGTTTTTGCAGAAAGCCTTTCAGGAATTACTCTTGTCGGGTCGTGTGAAGTTCAATGATTTCCCAGCATTTTTTGAACACTGATTTATAGTTTATAGCTAAATGAAAATGTCAAAAGGTTAATTTCAGCGAGTATTCTCATAAACAATGTTGATTATATCTTAAGTGAATGTAAACAGTTGGGATAAAAGCATATGTGTATCAGTGTATAGGATCTGTGCATTCGTCCTTTGTAAAGAGCGTTTGACATTTTATACATGTATTTAAATGAGTTTAAGTTAGTCGTATGCTAGTATGTGGGATGGAGCATCACTGTCTGGCTTAAGTGTGTGTGTGTGTGTGTGTGTGTGGGGGGGGGGGGGGTAGTAGTAGTAGTAGGCTAGTTTGGTCTACTCTACCGTCTACCTGCATTATCTCACACCACCGACGGGTAAACCATTGACGATATTTCGGTGGAGATGAATTGAGTAAATATACATAGTAACAGTACACTTTAAAACACCTTCATGTGCAAGTGTGTGTAGCAAAAACAATATTTTAAATTAATCATATTCCGTAAAATGCTGAGCTAAAAAGGGAATCTTGACAGAACTATTCCCCTTTCGATACTGAACGACAGTCACCCCTATACAGCAAGATGGTTTCGTCCAAATCTATAACAGGAAGAGTCGGTGTTTACCGTTTGCGAACAGGAAGTGCTTCGTGCCATAATCGATGCAGTGACAAACCAAGCCTGCAGTCTCCCTCTCATTTACTGAAGCTTTCGCGCCTCGATCGCCCCCCGGTGACCGGTCCCAGTATAGCCGCCCCTCTGTGATTTCTAATGGACACGAGGCAAACTAAATAATAAAATTACACTTCAAAAATGTTTCCCCAAAGTTAGTATATGTCACTGAAGGCAGTTATCATCACGATGATTTCATTTCAGGTGTTCGTTTTAAAAATAAGTTTAGTTTGAGTTAGTTATTTGATGCTATAAAAACGGGGGTGTGACGTCATGATTGACAGCTGAGACTGACGGCTTCTCTGAGTGAAGTTGTCACTGAGGCACTAACGGACTTTTTTCGAAATTTTTGGGAGCAGATTAGAGCTTTAGCTTTAATTTCTACATTTCCATAACTGTTTATTTCACACCAACATAATTAAATGTTCTGCATCTGCGAGCGTGTGGGCGGGCTTTTGATATCGCGACTGTACTTCCTGCTCTACTTCCTGCGCTCTACTGCGCAACTCCGGTCCCGAAATCGCTACTGCGCAGACTCGGTCCCAAGATGTCCGCGCCGTGCAAGGCTGCCTGAAAGCTTCAAATATGGCAAGCGGAAACGGATGATGTCGAGTCGTCCATATTTTTTTACGGTCTATGTGACAAACCAACCGATTTGTGGCAGAGGAAATTAATTCAAAGTGTTTGTCCGCTTCAAAAAGACTTGGTCGAAGTTAATGGAAAGCAAACGCTGAGAGTTTTTGCAATAATGGTGCCCACTGGAAAGGAAAACTGTTTTTCCTAGGCAATTCGCTTCTGTGAGGCGACACCGCCATACAGGTAGTCTTCTCGCGGTACATCTGTCATGTATAGGGTATAGATTGATACACAAATAAACACTTTTCCTAAATACCGAGTGATAAATGAGAACCAAGTCTAATGTGTGACGTTAAGAGCTTGTCCAGTGTGATTCTGCCAGTGTTGACACAGTACAAATGCTCTGTAAAGAATTCCTAAAAGGACATGTTGTTTGGAAAACTTGCATTTCATTGCAGCCATATGCCAATCATTACTATGACAACTTCTGAATATTAATTACCGATTGTCTTTGAAATAAGGGTAAGAGATTAAATAAGGATCGAAACGAGCATTCTGCTCCTTTGACATGTTACATGTGCCTTATTGCGTATCAGTGACACTGTGCCCTTTTCTAATGATCAGTGGCATTTAATTTTTATGACATTGTCATCGGCATACATATGAAGGAGACATGTTGTCTTTTTTTTAGTACAGATATTCATTGTGTTTTTCCACTAACAGTGTGATAGGCAGACGGTACCATCCCTGTATAAGAATGGGTGCTGAGAGCAGTGCACTGCCAAGCTGTGTTCTGGAAGAGCCGCTGCTGACGCTGCCCTCTGGTCTTACCATGTACTCCGCACTCCTCCAGGATGGCAAGCCTGCCTCCGTCTTTGTGCATAAGCAAGACAATGAAGATAAAGTCAATAAAGCTGCAAAGGTATGAGTGAACAGCTATTAAGTAACCTCACTTATAAAATACGTTACCTGCCATTATACAAAGCGTTAGACACATGTAGTACTCACAAATACTTTATTATTAGTATAACTGTATTCAAGTCATCAAAACTTTGAAGTAACACAGATTGAATTGAACTAAGGGAATTAAGTATTTACATTTTAATAATACAAAGTTATTATGTTATAAATGATCAATAACTCAATTATATACAAGTCATTTATTACTGTTATGGCAAAGCTGAATTTTCAGCAGCAATTACTTCAGTGTCACATACTCTTTCAGAAATAATTTTAAAATTCTTTTTATTTTTCTATATATAAAAAAAGGGAAATCATAATACACTGCCAAGTTTGGGACAAGTAACAAACAAAACAAATGAATACTTTTATCACACCATAGAGCATACCTCCAAATCTCTCAGATAGTTCAGTCATGAATATGTCATGTACATTGAAATTAATTAACCTGAGAGAATACATCTTCCTTTACAGCACTTGAAGACATTAAGGCATCCATGTCTTCTTCGCTTCCTGTCATGCTCAGTGCAGGGTCACGGTATACATCTAGTGACAGAGTCAGTTCAACCATTAAAACGGCTGCTTGACAATCTAACTCCAGAGGAGATCTGTGCAGGCCTCTACGACCTGCTGCAAGCACTAGTCTTTCTACATGACAGGGTAAGAGTCCATTTACATTTATTTCACACTATTTTTTATTTTTAGCTGAGCAATGACATTATATACTCATTGTTTTAACTAAAAAAATTTATATTTGTCTCTTAGGGCAAATCAAGTCACAACAATGTGTGCATATCCTCAGTGTTTGTCAGTGAAGATGGCCATTGGAAGCTTGGGGGGATGGAAACCGTCTGCAAGTTTTCAGAGGCAACACCAGAGGTGACATCTGTAACTACTTAAGTACTAATTATTGCCTTATACATATTTTAAAGGTACACCATGTAACTTTTGGGCCTATAGTGATTAAAAAACAAAACTGCAAGCATTTTGCGGGGGGGAAAACCCCTTTGTTTTAGACGTGCTTCAGCTCTGTTACTGCAGATTAATACGTTATCATACTGCTCATAAAACACTACTGAAAAGGAAAGGATCTCAAGCAGACTAACTGAAGACATGAATAAAACTATAGCCATTAAAGGTGGTGTAAGTGTTATTTCAAAACCGTTTTAGAAAAAGGACTCGGGCCGAGTGGAATAACAAACTTGTAGCCAATCAGCAGGTAAGGGGCGTGTCTACTATTGATGGTGAGAAGAGCGCTCGCTTTCTCTGTGCACGTCATTATTCAAAACACATGACGGACAATAGCCGAGAACTAGCTGCTTTTGCTTGACTAGCTCGTGTGTCATGTTCACTTGTTTGTCCATTTGCAATCGTATTGTGGCTCACTTCAGCGATGATAAAGACCCCTTCATTTCCACACCGTATGAGCATCTAAATCTCATCACTATCTGTCTCAAGCATCAGCTCACAAAATGTGTCCGACAAGATACCATACTCCTAATATATGCTTGCTTACTCTTTTCATGATCTATATAACCCATATCCAGTCATAATTGTAATATGTCGTTAGCTGGACTGTCGTGCTCATGTACTATAGAGTTGTTCATGAGAACAGTTTGTTTTGTGATCGCTATAACTCTAATCTTGTCATAATTGTAATATGTCGTTAGCTGGACTGTCATGCTCGTGTACTATCGAGTTCTTCATGAGAAGGGTTTGTGTTTTTGTGATTGAAGGGGTGACTTTTTGTTTTGTTTTGGTGATTTGAAATATCAACAACGGTTACCAGATAGCACTTAACCCACCTTTAATAGACACGGTACTTCCTTGAAAATAAATTCCAGAACAGGAAAAGACCCTTCAAATAAATAGATAATGCATACATATGAGAGCTACATATGCCAATTTATCAGTTCAATAAAATACCTGAGCTGTTGGAAAAACATTTCAAATCCATCAGTTCTCAACATCTCTGAAAAGCCAAGCCGATGATAATTCTCATTTTATTACGAACCCTGTTGCATTCTCTTTCTGCAAGCAGAAGCTCCTCTGTTAACTGTTTAAAAAAATAATTTAAACAAAAAAATTACTCTTTACAACTATTTTAATTGTCCTTGTGTTTTTATTTTATTTGAATTCTTTAATTAATTTCTATGTAAAGCACTTTTAATTGCCATTGTGTATGAAATGTGCTATACAAATAAAACTACCTTGCCTTGCTTTATCTAACTCTAGGGGATACAGTGAATAAGCTAAAATCCCAAAAAGTCTGTGTGTTCCTTTAAAGTGGGTGAAAATCCTTTCTCTCCCCCGAGGTCTCACTTACTCTTTTGTTTCAAAAGATATAGGTCAATATCTTTTATATTAAATATAGGCAAAGTTGATTACTCTTAACTCTTTGTATGTGTGACTTCCTTTCCAGTTTCTCAGTAGTATCCAGAATGTAAGAGAAAATGGTGCCATTCCTCCCGAGGAAAAGGTAGGTAACCATATTTGCCACCATTCAAAATTTTGTGGTCAGTTTATTCAGCAAGGATGCATTAAATTGATGAAATTGAGCAAAGACATTTATAATGTTACAAAAGATTTCTATTTAAAATAAATGCTGTTCTTTTGAACTTGCAACAGTGTACTAATACAAATACAATGTAGTATTCAACATTGATTATAAGAAAAATATTACTTGAACACCAAATCATCATATTAGAATAATTTCTGAATGATCATGTGACACTGAAGACTGGATTATTGACTACTGATTTAACTTTGCCATCACAGGAATTCTTTATGTTTTAAAATATATATTATAAATATATTTATAATAAAATAGAAAACGTTACTCTATTTTTAATAAAATAAATGTATTCTTGTTAAGCAGAGAAGACTAAAAAAAATCTTGCCAACTCCCAATTTTTCATCATAATCAATTTTTTTGCCGGAATTCACAAGACCTGGGAAAAATTACAGGATGACCACAGCCCTGATCATTCTGACTAAGTAATATAATAATGTTTTTGTTTTCTGTAGCTGGAAGGATTCAAAACGCTTCCCGACAAGCATGCCCACTCCCGAGACGCTTTTTCATTTGGGGTGATGGTGGAGGCTCTTCTTCCACTCCTGACAGGACATGGTTAGTAACGCTCTTAATTCAACATACGCATGTAAAGAAGGCTGAGTGTGTCTAGGATTCATCCTGTTGTGGCAGTTGCCAAGCCCTTACTGCTCAGACATTGTGACATATTTATTAATTGACAGACAACTGCAATCAAAATGATTTTACACACCAGAGACTCTTTAAAGACACGTTTTCCATTCAGAGCAGGTTATGATATTTTCACGTACAAAGAACAAAATGATCCACATGAGCAATTTAATAGTGATGCAATATTTTGGCTACTATGCTGGTTTTTAGAGCAGAGGCTCATTGAAAACATATGCGTGGCTGCCTTTATGCTATCTTTTTTTTTCTTTTAGTGAGTCTCACTCATTAAATAGTTTTTCCATTCGCTGTTTCTTATGTGTTTTTATTTATTTTTCCATGTCTGCTCCCCATCTTTGTGCCCTCCATGTGGTCCTCCACCCAAACTTCGCAGTGGCAGATGATTTGTTGGAGAGTCTAAAGAACATGCTGCAGGCCAGCCTATTGACACCTGACCCCATGTCTCGCACATCTCTCAGCAGTTTACTAACTCACACGTTCTTCAGGTTCGCTTTTGAAAACTACACAATTTAAATTAATAGTATATTCGTGGTAGTGTATTTTGAAAATAATCAATTTATTTGCCATTACACTCTAAATGGTAGTAATATTTACTATTTGACCGTTTTTACAGTATTTTTTATGCAGAATGCAGAAAAATATAATTTAATATGACTATAAAAGTACATTTTCCTGTATTGAAATATAACCTCTCTTATAGAAATGACTTCTTAGATATCATGAATTTTCTGAAGAGTTTGACCCTGAAAAATGAGGAGGAGAAGAATGAATTCTTCAAGTAAGCTTCCCTGTCAAATACATGATTTTATTAGAAGAAAGACATGCTGTGCTTTAAAAACTGTGTGTTTCTGTAGGTTTCTTTTGGACCGAGTTCAGAACCTCCCAGAGGTGTTAATTGCTACACGTCTGGCTCCTAAACTGCTCAATTCTTTAGTGTTTGCTGAGCCAATGGCTGTAAAAAGCTTCCTTCCTCACCTCCTACGGCCTAAGCAAGGTAGAACCAGTCAGTCAACTTTTAGGAGATGCTCGTTGTACGCTTCATTATTGACTTAGTGGTGATGCGTTCTATATGTTTCTTGATGTACAGACACGAGTGTGAGTTCTGGGGAGGAGTGTCTTCTATCTTTGTCTTTGTATCGGAGATATGTGGTTCCTCAGCTCCTCAAGCTCTATAAAGTGAACGAGGAACACGTCAGGATTGTGCTTCTCTCCCACATTCACATCTATGCAGAGTTCTTTCCTCATGAAGAACTCAAAAAACAGATTCTTCCTCAGGTACTTTGAGAATGTTTGTGCTTGTATCAACAGCTGCTTTGGAGAAATGTAAAATGAGTAAATTCATGTTTTAAAGTTATATAATTATATTAATACTGTGATTATTTCAGTTATTTTCCACACTTTATCATGCAGGTTTTGCTGGGAATGAGGGATACAAATGACTCGCTCGTCGCTATGACACTACAGAGCTTGGCTGTGCTTGTCCCGTTGCTGGGTGCCCAAGTGGTTGTTGGTGGGGAGAGGACAAAAGTTTTTAAACAGACTACGCCAAACTTCCCTAAGTCCACAGAGGTCACCCCAGAAAGTAAGTCTCCTGTAGCTGGATTGTATTTATAAAGCAAATGCAGATGCTCTGGTATGAAACACCTTTGATGGTACTAGGAATGTCAATTTACACAAATTCCCATGATCGATCGTCGTTTGAATTAACAATCAATTAATTGCTGAAAACACCATCTTTCTCACCAAATGAGAAGGGTTTGTTAGGGCTATAAGACTGTAAAATGAGTCGATGTGATAAATATTTAATAATAAAATATAACTTCTAATACAACGGGTCGCCAACGCTGTCTCAGATCTGTTATCCAGAAAGTGTGTACGCTCTTCCTGGAGCAACTAAACCTAATGAATTTACAATGATTTATTAAAATAGTGTTAATGTTATGTAATATGACAGTCCCAATCTTAAGCACTATTCATATTCACACGTGATTAGTATTATCTAGGGACCTCTGTGATTTAGAAATTATTTCCCCACATCTGAGTTTTGCGTGGCCCATTCGCACGGATAAGCAAAGCCTGTGATTTTACTCGAATTTACAGACTTTTCTCCCGGATATGATGTCAAGACATGTAAATGTTTTTTGGTTATAGATAGCTGTACGAAATCATAAACAGTCATATGTATCGATATCGTTTTGATTGTTTTATAGAAATACAAATTATTTAATTCAGAGAACAGACGCTACAATTAAAAACTGAACTAACTGAGCACAGACAGCAGGAATCAGATTTCATTTATCACGAGTGAGAAGCTGACAATATACAGCGGAAGATTCAGTTTCAAAGCTAAATGTTAAAGCGCCCATTTAAGCGTTGTACTGCTCTGTTATGTTTTTCATTAAGAATAGTATTGATATTAATATTAAACTCACCATTCAATCAGTTGGCTCCTGAAAAAGTGAAAGTAATCTGTATGGCCATACAGGAATGTATAACGGTGCGCATTATAAATGCAGCCTCCATTCTTCATGAAAGATAAAGATAGAAATGTGCACAGGAAATAAAAACCTTGCAAAAATTATATACGATCCGCCTAATCCTGGCCAAATCGCAGAGATTCGCACGGGACTACTATTATCACAGGACCTCAGTGTTTGGTGAAATATGGTAGGTAGGTATACAATTTGTAAAAAATCCAGTTGAATTTATTTTGTGCAGTATATTATTACTTTTTTATTCTTCTGTATACTTTGTTATTCTTTATTATTTACATTATAGGTACATTACTATGCTATGATTTTGTATATGTATTTTTACTCAGAAACACTGCGATAACGGCTTTTGATCAAGCTTTTAAAACAGTTACCACGCTGGGTCCTAAGCAGACACTTTCAAAGGGGGACATGATTTCTCATGACAACAGCACACTCGCTTAATTTTTCCTCCCATGTTTTGCGGTTGAGCAGCATGCACACGCATAAGACATTTAATCGATAAAACTTATTGAACATTGATTAAACTGGGTCAAGGACAATTATTCGATCATCGATTAAGCGTTAACATCCCTAGTACTAACATTGTTTTCTGGCCACTGGAGGCCGCTGCTGCATCAAATTTTATATATTTGATATCTTTTTCTTTCTCTAAAATTTGAGATTAATCACACTGATTACAAACAGATCGAGATTTTAATGTTATAAAAAACCCATGCACTCATCTAAATTGTAACTTTTCCCTATGCAGCATCGCCTGTGCATATTGTTGGGCCATTGCATCCCCATATCTCACAACCATCAAAAGTTCTGAATGTGTTCCCCAAGGGCTTAGACGACAAAAAGGTTGTTATAGAAAATATGTACTCCTTCCAAGCAACTGAAAAAAACACTACCCAGCTCACCATTGCAGAGAGAGCAGGTATGGCACAGCTGACACTTACAATATTTCTTAACAGCATATAATTCTGAACTGCTTATCAAGCAGTGATTTTTCCTTACTTGGTGTTTGATTGTGCAACACTTCTAAAACAAGTGGTCTTTCCAGGGTTGAGCAGCAGCGATATGTTGTTCCATTTGAATGGGTACAAAATGGGCACACAGGCTGTGGACAGCATGAAAAGTAACGGAGCGGTGAGATCCGACGAAGACTGGCCTAACTGGAGTGACACAGAGGAGGCAGAGAAAGACAAGAGCCAATCAGTCCAGATCAGCATTCGGTCAGCAAACATCCCAGATCAGAGCAACTCCACCATACCAACTGACAATGTGAATGAGAGCGTGGAACCCTGGGATGATTTTGAAGACTCAGAACAATCACCCTCCACTCCTTTACCAGTCTCTGTACCAAAGACATCAACAAAAAGCAGTGTGTCATATCTGCCTGAACCTAGAGGCGGACCTCCAAGGCAGTCAAGAGCACTCAAACTGAACCTTAGTGTCAAAAGTGTTCCAGATCATAACCATACCTCGTCATGGGACACCAGCTGGGGCCAGGGAACTGACACCCTCAAACCCAGCAAAACAAGCTTAGCAAAAAGCACAATCAAAAGCCCTGAAGCTGGGAATCTCGGAGAGGAGTTCACAATTGCGGTGAAGAAGAAGCCAGAGAAAGACCCAGAACTAGACTTCTTTGCAGACATGGTCCCAGATATAAAGCTGTCTTCCTCATCTTTTCTGCTCCCTGTGGAGAGCTCGACTAGTGAACCCGTCACGGGACACACAACATCAGACCCATCAACAGATAGACTAAGCCTCACTGCCAAATTTGCTGCAGCTGACTTGACTGAGGTAAGTTCAGCTGTGCGATTTAAAAAAAAAAAAGAATTTGATAACTAAAGTATGACGATAAATAAAATTGAATTGCATGTGTTAAAAATGTTTTGTTTTCACAGACTGAGGCTGAAGGTTGGGGTGATGACCTCAACTGGGAAGACGAGAACACGTGGTGATCAGTTTGGTCCTCTACAGAAAGCCATATGAGAGAGATTCCCATACAAAAACAGTTACATATGCCATCATGATATTGTCACTTAAGACCAACCAATTAGATGACAATGTAGTTACTAAGAACTATAATTTAAGAGAATAGTGTATTTTCAGATTCCCCCACCCAATCCAATATGATAATCAATGTACTGTTGCCATAGAAATTGTTGGGCTACTGAAAAAGGTTCTGTGCCCATTTGTTTGTTCAAAATAGCATGACGGACCTAAATATGCCAAATTCTACTAGAAATCCCTCAGTTGTTACATTGAGGAGGGATATATAACTTGAAAATACATCCACTTCTAATGCTGGTTTTATTTGTGCCATACGGCTTTTTTGTTGTTCATTGAGCCTTAGAAGACAGACAACCTCAACTTGAAAAATAAAAATACATAGACTCTAATTTCTGTTGACTAGATTTGGGTGAGCATGACATAATTTATTTGTATTATCAGCTGCTGATTAAATAAAATGGTTTTATGGTATTTGACCTGTTTTGATTCCTTTCCACATGTACAGTATTAAGTTAAATCTGATTCAATTTTAATTTTATGTTGACTAAAATAAAAAAATCTCCCACTGACTTAAGGCTAGTTGACACTGCACCGACAGACACCAACCAAAGCCAGCAGACATGTTTGTTGGATTTCAGATCAGAGTGTTAGCCCATTGGTTGGCATTTGTTTTCAGCGACTGAACATGTTCAATTTGTGTTTGTCAGGTTATGGAATGTCTGAGCAGTATGGTAAGATTTTCCAACAAACTGATGTAATCTGGTGATTGTTGGTGTCTGTCAGTGCGGTGTGAACCCAGCTTTACAATTAAAGATTTAGCTGATGGCCATGATGTCAATGTAATATTTAAATGCTGAATTGCAATTAACCACCTTTTGTGCATTTATTTGCATACTAAATTTTCTTCTATTTAAAAAATGTGTAAATGCATTTTATATATCTTATTGTGAACCAAGTGTTTCTTAAAAAAAGATTTATGCTGTGTTCTAAACTGCCCCCTATACCCTCACTCACTATTCCCCACATTACTCAACTAATATAATCCACTTGAAGGAGTTAATTAAAACGGCATCGCCATCTCCTGGTGAGATGTGGGAATTATTTCAGAGCGTGACTCTCACAGTACATTATTGGTTTGGTATTCTCTAGCCATTGATAAGCCGACCAGATTTCAACAGCGAAAGTTTAAGATTTCAACTACCTCTGCTTCACCTTCGTTGCTCTGGTTGGTTGTAGCGCTATCCAATTGCGCGCACGCCGTGCAGAGGGAGTTTGAAAGACAGGCGTTTATCCCTCCCCTTGGATTGAGCCCTGTCAATGGTGAGTTTTCAGACCAAACATCTTGATGTGGGTCTGGCTTGTCAGGCTAATAAAATATACAAAGTAATACATTTTAATAAAGTTTAATGAACAATTAATTGGTATTTTGGAGTGATCTTTTTCCATAAACTTCTATACAAAAATCGTAGGTGACGTCACCAAAAATAGTGTTATAGAACAAACAAGTATTGTGTTAAAAGCAACCAGATGTAGAGGGGGTGGTTGAATCAGAGCTGCTGTTCTGCAGTGGTGTTGATTTGAGTTATCAGTGTCTGTAAGACCTGAAGTCTGTCCTTGACCCACACTGGAGGGGATGGGCTGTGGCCCGGCCCCTCTATAGCCTGCAGTGCTTTCAAGGCATTTTCTGCTGTCTGGAGGTATCGTTCATACTCCTCTTCTGTGTTGGTCTCTTGTCTTGGCTTTTTTGGACATGGCTGGCAGAGAAGACGAATTATAGAATTAGTAAAAAAAAACAAAAACATTCTGCAATGTATGTCAGACAGGAAAGTAAGATATCATTTCACTCAATCACCTCCTCAGTAAGCGGTGTGTGTACAGATGAGCTGTTCTCACGCTCCATTTGCTCACAGTGTTTCTCTATTATACTCCTCCACTCCTTGAGACGTTCTAATCTCACTTCCCCAGACTCCAGCTGTGAGACGGTCTATTGAAAGTAATACAATAGTCTATATAAGACCACTAAAACAAAATTATACATTTAATGTTTATGCATATCTCACTTCTTACCTTACTGAGGAAATTTAACACTTTGGTTTTGACCTCCTCTGATGTCAGTGTTTGAGAAATCACTTCCTCGTGGTTGGTTATCTTAAAGTTTAAAAAGAGATGTGAGATACATTACAAGTCACCTTAATACTAATATATACTGTATATACATATAAATAAATGGATGAGCTTTTAGATTTTCTACCAAATTAATATTAATAACCAAAATACATAATTTGGGTTTACAAGGAAATGCACCCTTATATTAGTTATTATAAGTCAGAATTTTTGTTTCAAAACTATCATATATTCACTTTTGATTTACTTAATTGCAAATTGAACAATTGAGGATAACTGCCTGATTAATTAAAAACAAACATTTCATTAAAAATTGTTATAAGGAGAAAATTCTGACCTCTGCAAAGCCTCCAAATGCCTCCAGGACATGATGGAGTATCAGCCAGGATGGGTGAGTCAGGAGACCATTAAACAGATCACTGATTCTGGGCAAAACTTGGCACTGTAGTCACACGCAAACATATTCATATGCAAACAAAGAGAAACGGCTAAATGAAAGGGACTTTTCGGTCTGACTTATTTTCCACTTATACAGTATTGTTCAAAATAATAGCAGTACAATGTGACTAACCAGAATAATCAAGGTTTTTTGTATATTTTTGTATTGCCACGTGGCAAACAAGTTACCAGTAGGTTCAGTAGATTCTCAGAAAACAAATGAGACCCAGCATTCATGATATGCACGCTCTTAAGGCTGTGCAATTGGGTAATTAGTTGAATTAGTTGAAAGGGGTGTGTTCAAAAAAATAGCAGTGTGGCATTCAATCACTGAGGTCATCAATTTTGTGAAGAAACAGGTGTGAATCAGGTGGCCCCTATTTAAGGATGAAGCCAACACTTGTTGAACATGCATTTGAAAGCTGAGGAAAATGGGTCGTTCAAGACATTGTTCAGAAGAACAGCGTACTTTGATTAAAAAGTTGATTAGAGAGGGGAAAACCTATAAAGAGGTGCAAAAAATGATAGGCTGTTCATCTAAAATGATCTCCAATGCCTTAAAATGGAGAGCAAAACCAGAGAGACGTGGAAGAAAACGGAAGACAACCATCAAAATGGATAGAAGAATAACCAGAATGGCAAAGGCTCAGCCAATGATCACCTCCAGGATGATCAAAGACAGTCTGGAGTTACCTGTAAGTACTGTGACAGTTAGAAGACGTCTGTGTGAAGCTAATCTATTTTCAAGAATCCCCCCGCAAAGTCCCTCTGTTAAAAAAAAGGCATGTGCAGAAGAGGTTACAATTTGCCAAAGAACACCTTAACTGGCCTAAAGAGAAATGGAGGAACATTTTGTGGACTGATGAGAGTAAAATTGTTCTTTTTGGGTCCAAGGGCCACAGGCAGTTTGTGAGACTACCCCCAAACTCTGAATTCAAGCCACAGTACACAGTGAAGACAGTGAAGCATGGAGGTGCAAGCATCATGATATGGGCATGTTTCTCCTACTATGGTGTTGGGCCTATTTATCGCATACCAGGGATCATGGATCAGTTTGCATATGTTAAAATACTTGAAGAGGTCATGTTGCCCTATGCTGAAGAGGACATGCCCTTGAAACGGTTGTTTCAACAAGACAATGACCCAAAACACACTAGTAAACGGGCAAAGTCTTGGTTCCAAACCAACAAAATTAATGTTATGGAGTGGCCAGCCCAATCTCCAGACCTTAATCCAATTGAGAACTTGTGGGGTGATATCAAAAATGCTGTTTCTGAAGCAAAACCAAGAAATGTGAATGAATTGTGGAGTGTTGTTAAAGAATCATGGAGTGGAAGCTGAGAGGTGCCACAAGTTGGTTGACTCCATGCCACACAGATGTCAAGCAGTTTTAAAAAACTGTGGTCATACAACTAAATATTAGTTTAGTGATTCACAGGATTGCTAAATCCCAGAAAAAAAAAATGTTTGTACAAAATAGTTTTGAGTTTATACAGTCAAAGGTAGACACTGCTATTTTTTTGAACACACCCCTTTCAACTAATTGCCCAATTGCACAGCCTTAAGAGCGTGCATATCATGAATGCTGGGTCTTGTTTGTTTTCTGACAATCTACTGAACCTACTGGTAACTTGTTTGCCACGTAGCAATAAAAAAAATACTAAAAACCTTGATTATTCTGGTTAGTCACATTGTACTGCTATTATTTTGAACAATACTGTACCTGAATATTTGGAGGAAAAAATACTTTTCCTGTGGAAGCAAGGAACTCCAAAGCAGCTAAAAGCAGGTCATCTGAGCATTTCTGGATAGGCAAACCATTCAAGCAGGAAACAGCCTGAAAAATAACAAAGATATATAATGCTTAAAAAAAAAAAAAGAACTATGAAGGTTCTAAAAATATACAGAAAAAAAAAATGACCCACTGAATGTAATGTCAAAAAAAATCACCTGAACGATGACTTGTGGCTCTAAACTTTTGATCAGAAATGCAGACAATGACAGGAGTAGCTTCACAGTGCACTGGAGAGGAGGATGATCCTGCACCTGATGATAGTGAAGGAAAACTAAAATAAACCTAATAACTGAATGGGAACATGATTTTTTGTTTTCTAATGTCATCCATGTAAGTGCAACTGCTTAACATATAAACTTATTTGTGTAAACCCGTTCAAATTTTGTTTTGGCAAAAGCTCTTGTGTTCAGCAAGGTTGCATTTATATGATCAAAAATAAAATAAAAGCCATAATATTGTGAACAATTATTACACTTTAAAATAACTATTTTAATAGTTAAATAGTTTACTATTTTTAATGTTTCAAGTAAGGGATAATCCACGGCTAGCTGTGCATTAAATGATTTTAATGCACGACGTAGAGGCAAAGTGCCCGACGCGATGCAGAGTTAATTGAAATTATTTATTGCACAGCTAGCCGTGGATTAACCCGCCAATACCATGGTTATTTGTCTGAATTTACAACTTAAAGCTGTTATTGATTAGCCTAGAATTTTGGACGCACCCTAGCGGCAGCAGATCTAATCTGCCGCGAGTATCATCTAGCAACTCTCAATACACTTCTGAGCTGTAAAAACCAAACTCTGGTCAGGCCAATCACATCGTGTATAGAGTCGGTGAGCAGGGCCATAATGACGAAGGCAGAGTTGCGCTTGCGGGCTACTGGTAAACACAGAAACTGGCTAACAGCGGTCTTTCGAATCAGCTTTGACCACGACTCTGAAAGACTTGGAGTTAAGCTTTTCTCTCAGAAAAGAACGGCACTGAAGTCATTCTTAAAAAGGGAAGATGTGTTTAGAGTTTTGCTGACCGGATACAGCGAATGTTATCTATCAATTAGCTCTGTTTCACCTTCATTGCTCTGGTTGGTGTAGCGCTATCCTATCGCGTGTAGAGGGAGTTTGAAAGACAGCCGTTTATCCCGCCCCTCGGATTGATCTGTCAATGGTGAGTTTCCAGACCAAACATCTTGATGTGGGTCTGGCTTGTCTGGCTAATTATTGATGTTTGCAGCATAATATTTGAGAAGGATAAAATTGACGGTTATTTTCGTCAGTTAAGGCTTGTTAGATATAGCATTCTGCTTGCTTTGAATCAGACACGGATATAAAGTAAAATTAGTATGAAGGAATTTGAATCTTTTATTATTATTTGAGTTAATTATTGAGATTGAGGGAGAGATTCGTATCCGTGTCTGTTCAGTGTCTCTCTATTACAGGTTCTCAATTGTTTACACACAAATACTGGTACTTGAGACACAATGGCCACAACATGTAACTCATGCACCAACCCCCTGAATCACAAACACTTCAAAACACTACACACAATCCTTGCCACAATTTTCATGCAGAAAAATCTTGTTTTCACAAGGAACACACTGCCATTCAAATATGCATACTGACTCCTCACATGGGCAAACACTTATCACACTGTTTGATAGAGCTTGTAAAACTTGTAATTATAAAACTGAGCTTTGGCATAAAAGGGCTCAGGTGAGCTCTTCTGTTTTGGAGCAGCATATTTCGTTTTTTTGGGTTTTTTTTACTGTAACTATACAGTGAATTCTTCTGTTGTTTTGTATGTAGACCACTGTATGTGCAACTATGCGTACATTTTTTTTCTGTGAAAAATAAAATATATTTGTCACAAGTGTGTTGTGAAATATACACCATGTATTTACTGTATGTAGCTAAGTATAACAGTGAACCAAGTCATTATGATGAATAGAAAATTGTTTTTCATTCATCATAGTGTTTTACATTAAGCACATCAGAGTTCAACTGGTTCTTATAAATGTCTATTCATATGCTGGTTTGTGTGTGTCATTTGAAAACAAAATACCATTTTAAGAAATAGCATTGTTTTGAATGTAAATTTTCATTTTGCAGAAGAAATTAGGGGTTTTGCCCATTGTGTGTGTTTTCTGATTTGTGTGTAGAGTTCTGAGAGTATGAGGCATGCTTTCAGAAAATGTGTGTAAACAATCGAGAAAAGCTGTAATAACGAAGATGTGTTTATTACTTAAAAATAGCGTAGTAATCCCCTGTTGCTGAGAAATATAATGTAGTGATCCAGTTATTTTATTACTGAAAGTCACAGGACAGTGTTGATAAGTTTATGTGCTCCTGAATGTTTGAGTGTGCAGCGCAATCTGCACTACACTTTCTGTATGAAAGTGACGTAGGTCTATGTGTGTGAGCTTCAATGAAAATATCAATATAGAAAGGAGATTCGACTAACTTGGAACTACCTGTACATTAAACGGTTTTATCACTTTCCAGCCAATCAGAATTGAGTATTCAGACAGACCATAATATAAAATATTTTATAATGCAATTCACTCCTCTGATTAGAAAGTGTAATTTCCAGCATCATTACTGCCACATAATCCTTAAGAAATCATTCTAATATGCTGATTTGAAACATTTCTTACTGTTATTAATCTTGAAAACAGTTGTGCTGCTGTTTTTTTTTAATGAAAACTGGGATTTGTTTTCAATTCTCATGCTGGCTGGATAACAGGTGAGCAAAGAGATAGATCATGATATTATACATAAACATCTTAAATCTAAATAAAAGTGTGTAATAAGAGTGTGCACTTCATGAATGAAATGAGCAAAAAAATTAGATCGAAAATCAGGACTTTGACAAGAGTGTCAAAAGACTTTTCTACTTTTAGATATGTCTATTTAAATGTTTTAAACCTTGTAAGGTATAAAACATGAATGAGTGTTAACTAAGAAATTTGCAGAGTCTCACTCGCTCCCCAAGATGGCAAGCATTTGTGTATTTTTTATAATTTGTTTAGATTTGCATTTATATCCATAGTAAGTCAAATTTGTTTTTGTTTTTTTGCAATTTTCAATCACTGAAAACTATGAAAGGAACAAAATTACATTTAAAACTTCTCATGTAAAGTTCAAGAATTTCCGGTTAAAGCCATGCCCACTTCCAGAGAGACGCAGAAACAAATAATTATAAGATTGTTACAGATACAGATATTGGCTATGCTACACACCCATTTTTTTAGTAAACTTTGTCAAATAGAAAACTTAAAAGTACAGTATTTATTTGAAATAGAAATCTTTTGTAACTGTATTTAATGTCATTACTATAACTTCTGATACATTTAATCCATTCTTGCTGAATAAAAAAACGTAACTGATACAAAACTTGTACAAAAAAGTTTATGGTATGTGAAATCTGGTCACCTGGTTGCTACTCATGTGACTCCACAGCTGAGAAATTATCTTCACAGAAGACAGCACACATTCAGCCTGCAGGCTGCTCCCTCCTATCACCAACAACACACAACCCAGTATTCGGTTCTGAATCACAAAGAGAAACAAGAGTTAAAAATGGGTACTAAGCATATTTATCTTAAAGGCGAGTCTGGTTTTTAAGGGCAGAGTGTGAAATATAACTGACGCACTGTGGAAGTGTATAATCAAAAGCACAATAAAACCTTAAGTGTTGAAATAAAAATAAAAGTCCCTGAGTTTTCCACGGCCAAGTGCAGTCTTTTGTTTCGTGTCCATTATCATTTAAAAAAAAATCTAAAACAACCCTTATCAGTATTTATTTAGGGTCAAACACATTCACAGCCTTGGAACTTCTGGATCCAAGCCTCTTCATTTCCTCTGCCATCAGATTAGCACAGATGGATAAATATGGGTGAACTGTCGGTGGTTAGGTAGAGTTTATATGGCAGCATTTTTGATGGTTGTAAAATCAAGGCCTTATGCGAAATGATGGAAAATATCCTGTTAAGTATCAAAAGATTATGCAGTTGGTGGCAGCACTATCTCTTCCCTTAACTTACCAGTCTTGGTATATCTCCCAGCCTGTGGCCACTATTCTGCCATTCCTGGAGCACAACAGAAGCCATGGCAAGCACCTCTTTCTCCACCTGTATACGTGCCTCCACACACAAACACCTCAGCAGGATGTGACGCCACACACACAGGTTCTCCTCCTGAGAGGGAGGGAAGCGTTCCACAAACTCCACCTGTCACAAAAACACTTCATCATATTTAGAAATGTACCATTTTGGTACCTTCAAAACAACCATGGGAACAAACTCTATTAGGAAGCAAAAAACTAATAACCTCATCAATTTTCTGAGGAAGTTTTCTGCAGAGTTGTATGTTCATATGCTATATGTGGACAAGACAAAAAGAAACAAACCTGGTGTCTTGGAGTCATGAGAAAAAGTAGTCGCCTAAGCAGCAGGGCCAAGTGAAACAGCTGATAACCCTCACCAGGACATGACCTTATCTAGACAGTAGAACAACAATATAAGGTCACAAAAGCAACTAATGCTTTACTAAAGACCTTATATTTCAGACCATATACAGGTCCTTCTCAAAAAATTTGCATGTTTGATAAAAGCTCATTATTTTCCATAATGTAATGATAAAAATGTAACTTTCATATATTTTAGATTCATTGCACACCAACTGAAATATTTCAGGTCTTTTATTGTTTTAATACTGATGATTTTGGCATACAGTTCATGAAAACCCAAAATTCCTTCTCAAAAAAAAGGTTCTCTAAACGAACTATTAACCTAATCATCTTAATCAACTAATTAACTCTAAACACCTGCAAAAGATTCCTGAGGCTTTTAAAAACTCCCATCCTGGTTCATTACTCAAAACCGCAATCATGGGTAAGACTGCCGACCCGACCCTGTCCAGAAGGCCATCATTGACACCCTCAAGCGAGAAGGTAAGACACAGAAAGAAATTTCTGAACAAATAGGCTGTTCCCAGAGTGCTGTATCAAGGCACCTCAGTGGGAAGTGTGTGGGAAGGAAAAAGTGTGGCAAAAAACGCTGCACAACGAGAAGAGGTGACCGGACACTGAGGAAGATTGTGGAGAAGGACTAATTCCAGACCTTGGGGGACCTGCAGAAGCAGTGGACTAAGTCTGGAGTAGAAACATCCAGAGCCACCGTGCACAGGCGTGTGCAGGAAATGGGCTACAGGTGCCGCATTCTCCAGGTCAAGCCACTTTGGGCTACAGAGAAGCAGCACTGGACTGTTGCCTCAGCGGTCCAAAGTACTTTTTTCGGATGAAAGCAAATGTTGCATGTCATTCGGAAATCAAGGTGCCAGAGTCTGGAGGAAGACTGGGGAGAAGGAAATGCCAAAATGCATGAAGTCCAGTGTCAAGTACCCACAGTCAGTGATGGTCTGGAGTGCCATGTCAGCTGCTGGTGTTGGTCCACTGTGTTTTATCAAGGGCAGGGTCAATGCAGCTCGCTATCAGGAGATTTTGGAGCACTTCATACTTCCAACTGCTGAAAAGCTTTATGGAGATGAAGATTTCATTTTTCAGCACGACCTGGCACCTGCTCACAGTGCCAAAACCACTGGTAAATGGTTTACTGACCATGTTTTACTGTGCTCAATTGGCCTGCCAACTCTTCTGACCTGAACCCCAAAGAGAATCTGTGGGATATTGTGAAGAGAAAGTTGAGAGACGCAAGACCCAACATTCTGGTTGAGCTTAAGGCCGCTATCGAAGCATCCTGGGCCTCCATAACACCTCAGCAGTGCCACAGGCTGATCGCCTCCATGCCACGCCGCATTGAAGCAGTCATTTCTGCAAAAGGATTCCCGACCAAGTATTGAGTGCATAACTGAACATAATTATTTGAAGGTTGACTTTTTTTTTTGTATTTAAAACCCTTTTCTTTTATTGGTCGGATGAAATATGCTAATTTTGAGATATTAATTTTAATAATTTTTTCTTAATAGTTCGTTTAGAGAACCTTTTCATGATATGCTAATTTTTTGAGAAGGAATTTTGGGTTTTCATGAGCTGTATGCCAAAATCATCAGTATTAAAACAATAAAAGACCTGAAATATTTCAGTTGTTGTGCAATGAATCTAAAATATATGACATTACATTATGGAAAATAATGAACTTTTATCACATATGCTAATTTTTTAGAAGGACCTGTATGTTCAGGAAAATATTCAAATATTTAGTATATTTAGATTATTTAGTCACCTAAAAATGTAAATAGATTTAGAAATAGAATAATGCAATAGATTATAAAATATCAAAGATGAAGTAAAGGATAGGACAAGTACAGTTTGGAAGCAAAACATAGATGTTAAGTAAGGGATAATGTACACCCAGCCGGTTGTTATCGCAGAATAAACCCCGACAGAGTGATCAGGACTAGCATCACTCTGAAGGGGTTTATTCTGCGATTAAAAACCGGCTGGGTGTACATTATCCTGCTTATTACACGGCTACTAGTCTCAAATAAATAATTATTAGACAAAATATTGTCTCGAGATTAAATATTTAGATTAAATATATAGCTCTTACGCAAAGCTTCCGCGAAGGAAAACAGTTCCAACCTGCTTTAAGCCTTTATATATTGCTGAAGATTTGCCATATGCCCTTGCTAAATGTTGAAAATGAATGCTGAAAGGGTTAGTTCACCCAAAAATGAAAACCAAGTCTATGATTTACTCACCCTCAAGTTTTCGTAGGTGTAACTTTATATGACATTCTTCTTTCAAACAAATACAATCGGAGTTATATTTAAAAAGTCCAGGCTAACGTTAATCCAAGCAGTAGTTGTGTTTGAAGTCCATAAAAATGCAGCTGTCCATCAAATAACATGCTCCACACGGCTCCGATGGGTTAATAGAGCCTTCTGATTCGAATCGATGCGTTGTGTAAGAAAAAGATCTATATTAAAAACGTTATAAAGGAAACCTGCCTTGAAGTCTTCCATTGTAACCCACGGCTGCTTAAGCCACAAGATGGCGCCAGCGTTAAGAATAGAAGTAGTACCGGTCAAGATATCTCGTAGTACCCGTATGAGCGGGTGTTATCTGGAAATAACGTACCGCTGGAATGCGCGATTGACCAATCAGAATCAAGTATTTCACAGAGCCGTGTAATAAATATAGTTTAATAATACCAACAGACTCCACTCACCATGTGAGCAATAAGGAGAACATGGTGAAAACACAACTCGGCTGTGCCATACCTGAAGAGAGAACGAGAGACACGACTCTGATATTGTACATAAATGTGTATTTGTATTGTTCATGGACACAAGTCTAGGTAAAGTCAATATTACTGAGGGTATTTATATAAACAAATCTGAATGACTCAGTAACAAAACTTTGGAATTTTCTACTTTTCAGTATTTTAAACACAGGAATGTCCCCTGATTGTTCATGCTCAGCGTCACTGTGTCAGCTCTGGTAAGTAGTAGTCATAGAAATCTGATGGGCTGTGCTCCTGGTTGTGTGTATCTGTACTTACCGTGCCAGGAAGCACCAGACATCTGTGGCCAAGACAGCCGTCTGTGTGTCTGCTTGTAATACGGCGGCTAATAGTGACCGCTCCTTAAAAAAGGAAACAGAGAAAACTGCAAGATTATATGTGGTTTCCTTTTACTGAGGAAATCTATTAATAACTACAGCTATGTCACATTGTCAGTAGAAAATTATTTCAGCATTCAATATCTAACACTATGTTGGGTATAAATGGGAGAATTTAGAAGCTAATATAAAAAGTAATGATTCATCTTTTTTTTTCTCTGAGAGAACTGTTATCATAAAGTTTAAAAAAAAGAAGCATGACAAAATAACTACGTCAAGACACATCAAGCTGTGTCTTTTCAAGACAAAAAAGGTCTGAAGTAAATTTTATACACGTCATCCAGAGAGAAACATCAACGGCTGAGTCCCAATTTGCATACTGGCCGTCCTAAATAGTATTTGAAAATATAATTAGTATGTCCCAAATCGTAGGATTTTAATAATAATAATTTGTTACATTCATATTAGTGCTTTTCTAGGCACTCAAAGCGCACTTTACATATAGAAGGGGGAATCTCCTCAACCACCACCGATGTGCTAGCCTGACGTGGTCATACTCAATTCTAGTCAGAATATGAATCTGATACTGCTCCATTGGGCTTTAATTATGGGGCGTGTTTCAACCGAACCAGGAAAGACCTCAACTGGATAGAGCTACAACCAATCAGAGCTACAGAGTAAGTGACGTCTGTTGAGCCAGCTGATAAATCAAAATTTTGCCGAATCCCATAGGAAGGACGGCAGAGTAGAGGTCTTCACGGGTCAAAAAATCTGTATCCAAACCCGAGGAGATCCATAATGTGCTACACAAAACCGACCCGGACCCGTCTATTATTTCAAAAGCTGGACCCGGACCCGTGCAGATCCGAGAAATGCCAAAAATCTAGTATCCGGAAACGACATGGACCTTATTTAAAGGCTGGAAAAGAAACCTGGCGGGACAACACGGACCCAATTGTCTCATATTCCACAATAAACTGCTCTTAAAAAGTCAATAAACAAGTTGCGAAAAATATAACTTTTTGTCTCAGACTACCTATATGATGGCCGTTAGGGTTGGGCATCATTTTGATTTGAACGATTCTGATTCCGATTCCGATTCTTACTTTCGATTCCGGTTCTTTTCGATTGTCGATTCCGATTCTTTGAGGGAGAGTCAAAACATGTCACATCGATATTCAATGCTATTTTCGATTCCACGGGGAGGAAAACGCTGCATATATTGTCAATTAGATATTTTTTATTTTTGTCCGGCATCAAAAATTTCTTCTGAAGAGATCACTTTATATGATAAAGCTTTTAAGCTTTTTCTCATATATAAACATTGATCAATTACTATTAAAATTCTCACAAATATTTGCTAACTTTTTACAACGGGGTAATTATGTTGCAATAGCTTACACAAGTAATCTTGATTTCGAATGGTAAATTGAATTTAAAAAGACGAATAAACAGTAATAAAATAAGAACAACTAAACATATTACAAACAATAGCACAAATAAATGCATTAGAATAAAAGATACAGATGAAATAGTCTGCTTTATTTTTTCAGGTAGGTCTCACATTCAGGTAAGAAACTGAATAAAAAAACGCAAAGTAGGCTAATTCAATTTAAAATAACATTGTATAATGATTTTCATATGAAACCATTAAAGTTACACAAGTTGATCAGTCAAGAGCAGTGCGATCGTTTGTCTTTTTGTAGTTTGACTTTGAATAACTGCTGTCACTTTAAGAACTGCCGCACTCATGGATCCTGAACACTATTCTCGTTACTCATTCTTCATTTCTTCCTGAACTATTTATGACTGTGTTTACATTAATACTCGTCAAGATGTGCACTGAGATTTTTTTTGTGTGTATTTGACCAATAATAAGCTGGAAAAAGAAGCAAATGTTTGCACTTGTATGTCAGAGGTGGCTTTATAACGGTGTGTGTGTGTACTTAAGATGTGAGTGCAACACCTGCAGGGATTTATAGAATTATGTAGCCTGACGTGGTCATACTCAATTCTAGTCAGAATATGAGTCTGAAACTCACTAAGGATAATTACTCCTCTATGGAGCAAGGCCAGACCGAACTGCCCGACCTAAAAAAATTGTGGGCGGGGCTAAGTTCGCCTGGCATCCAGGCTAAGAATTATGTGCAATTTTATGTGCAAGAATTATGTGGAAAAGTACAGCAGAACGCGCGTTTGTGGTGTTCAGAGTGTTAACCGGGCTGAGTGAGAATATGTGGTGGGTGTCAACTCGCTGACGGTCAGAGAGGAGAGGAGAGCGCAGCTGGGATTGATACTGTAAAAACTGAGTTGGCTATCGTATCTTTTCAGATATTTCAGTATCGATATTTTTGACAACACTAGATCCACTGTGCCGACCCAGGCTTTTTAAAAGTGAAATAAATCCATACTCCAGAGAACCCAGTGCTCCATGGCTAAAAGAACAAGCGGGCGCGCACGCACCGGAAATCAGGTGGCCCTGGAAACCAAAACCTGCGCGCTTGGAACCGATGATCGGAACCGAAAACAAATTTTCTAAATGATTACAATGGCATCGTTATATTTAAAACGGTTCCAAGTTAGAACCGGTTCTCGATGCCCAACCCTAATGGCCGTTGTCTCCTTTCCTTGTACCTGATTGTGATATATAATATTCCTCTCTTGTTGTTCCAAGCATCATGTCACGGTGACGGATTTATGCGTCTTTATCAGATTTGTATTTCGAGAGAGCGCCAGCGAAAGAGAGAGGGCACAAGTTTTTTTATTTTTCTAAACCTTATTTCCCAACTCACACTTTTCTTATCCTAATTTTACAATTTGCAAGTTACACAAAACACACAAGCTGTGCTGACTCTGATCACGAGGCCAGACCAAGCAGCAACCTCCTGCGATCTCTCTTGAAGTCAATACAGAAGTAATGTAAACTTCAATTCCTCAACTGGCCACTAGGGACAGGCTCCAGATGGAAGCAGTATCAAATTGAGCCTCATGTTAAAATTCCCAACTTTACAGCAGAAAAAAACATGTTTACAGCCTGGTAGAAATTGTGGTTTTGGCCTATATGGCTAATTTTGACCTTAATGATAAGTGAGGGGGGTGAATTTTTTTTATATCTCATTCGTTTACGTTATGTAAAGCCTTCAAATTCTGAATAATTAAGGGCATGGTTGCTTTGAGTGACAGGTGGATAGCCATTTATCCCCCGTCTACAATCGTGTCACCTATGCACCGACCACATGTCGCCTTTTTGCCCATTTTCTGTTATCCAGGAGTGACATTTTCTGTTATCTGGGAGTGACACACGATGACGCGCTCGCAAGATGGCAACACCCAGCTTGCCCCTACTTTAAGCTTCAGAACAGCTTATCAGATTCCTATGGGTGACATCACAGACACTATGTCCATATTTTTTTTACAGTCTATGGTCCAGACCGAACTTCCAAACCTAAAAATGTTGGGAGCGGGGCTAAGTTCGGCTGGCATCCAGGCTACTAATGTGCAGCATCCACTTGGATGATGCGAGGCAGCCATATTGCACCAGAAAGCCCACCACACACCAGCTGATTAGTGGAGAGGAGATGGAGTGATGAAACCAATCAGTATATGGGGATGGTTAGGATGCCATGATGGACAGAGGCCAATGGGCCTACTCTTTTTTCGAAGGACATCCTGAGATTTTAATGACCACAGAGTCAGGACTTTGGTTTAACGTCTCATCCAAAGGACGGTGCTTATGGACAGTATAGCGTACTCAGCACTATACTGGGGTGTTAGGACCAGTGATGCCAGTAACGCGTTACATAGTAACGCGTTACTCTAATCTGACTACTTTTTTCCAGTAACGAGTAATCTAACGCGTTACTATTTCCAAACCAGTAATCAGATTAAAGTTACTTATCCAAGTCACTGTGAGTTACTATTTTAGTCATTTTCCTTTGTAAAAACCAACAGCTTATCAAAATTCTCAGCCCGAGTCCGGCTGGAGCCCGTGTTTTTTATTTATTTATTTTACTTTTTACATTGTTGCAGCCATTAAAATAGTTCAGTTTTGTTTTTAATGTCAAAGTAGTTATTTTTCGTTTCGTTTCTTTTTTATCCTTATTTAGAACAATGTTCAGAGCAATTTTTTGTTTGTTAAATTAAAGTTTATATAGGCAAGACAATTCAAGAGTTGGTTTGAGAGACTCATGCGGTTAACTCACTGGGTCGTCACATAAAAAAATTAAAACTTTAATTTAACAAACAAAAATTGCTCTAAACATTTTTCTAAATGAACTCAATAAAGAAATGAAACGAAATATAACCACTTTGACATTAAAAACAAAGTAGGCTAGTTATTATACCACCACAAAGGCATTTCTGACGAGCTGAGGCAGGCTGGTAGATTAGCCTATTGCTCGCAACGGCGCTCAAAACAACGAAACGGGCTACACAATCTAAAAAAAAAAAAAAGGACATGCAGGTTGTCTTATAGCCTACCTTAGACTTCAGCTAAATTAATATAAATCCGATCTTCAATTCCCGCGGTATAGCCTATGCTCATTTAACGGAGTTTACATCAAAGCAAAAGATTCTAGCATTTTATTCAGCAGCCCATTTCAAATTCAAAGATCGCAATATGAGAGAGAGAGACCTAAGCACTGGTAAGATCATTAGTCTCATTAATTTATATTGAAGATGATTGTGTTTTGTGTGACTTATTTTAAAGTTTCATTAACGGCCATTTGCGTTGGCTTGCTTTACTCATTTGCAGCGATGTAGCAGTAGCACCGTCATATCTATCTGACTACACCATAACACGCTCTCACACATTTATTTCTTAATTATTTGCCAGGAGTAAAATTTACACATGTGGTTTAAACAACCAGATATATTTACATTTGTCCGGTTTAGTTTGAAATGCTTTCATGCACCTTCTGAATCGGTTTGTTTGAGTGATCAGAATTAAATACGTCTCGAAAGACTCCCGGAAGGCATTTAGGCCTAACGTTACTCCTGGTCATTTAGCAATCCGATAGATACCTGCTCAGAGAAAACGAATGAAGGAACCGGTTGTAAAAAGGCCATAACTCTAGCAGCTGCACTGAAGAAACGGACTCTTTAACCCTGCGCGAGCCATTTCTCGACAGTGGCGCAAGCTATCATGGTCTCATGTTGTTTCCACCAGCACATCTCATTGTTCATTTTAATTATTAAAATAAATATAAAACGAAGGAGAAGCCTAAAAAAGGGGCGTAAAAAAGTCGGGGCTGTCAGGCTCTGGCATAAATGCAATAAAGTGTCAAAAACGGTTGTCATTTCTATTTTGAGGCGGCAGGGGTGTTGTCGGCAACTCCTGAATGTAACTAATAAAGTAACTTGTAATCTAACTTAGTTACTTTTAAAATCAAGTAATCTGTAAAGTAACTAAGTTACTTTTTAAAGGAGTAATCAGTAATCAGTAATCAGATTACTTTTTCAAAGTAACTGTGGCAACACTGGTTAGGACACACACAGACCACAGGGTGAGCACTCGCCTACTAACATCTCTACCAGCAGCAGATGGCAGTGTTATCTTAGAATGTATCTGACGCGAAGCCAGAGAAGCGCAAGGTGATTTGTGTGTGTGTGTGTGTGCGCGTGCATTAGTAAACCACACAAGACGATAGAAGTATTCCGCTCCCGCGGTTAGCAGAGGTGAAGTGTGGACTCATTTTGGCTTCAACTACAAAGAAGCCACTACGGAAATCGACATGTCATTTTGTTTGCAAAATAGGCCACGTTAAAATCCAATACTCGGGAAACATTGAATCGGAGAGCTGACGTCCTGACGTCATCCGCGTTGCTGAGAAGCGTGTCGCACATTTTCCTCTCAGTAACAAAATAAACACACTCCAAAAATGACAGCGGTGACAGCAGAACGAAAGATCTGATCATAGCGATGTGGATATGTATACACCAGCTCTGCAGTTCAGTAGCCTACTTGAAACAGCACTTAATACAATAGACTGTGTAAAGAAAACAGCTTTACAGTATTAAATATAAAACAAACAATAATTCAGTTATGGAATGAATGAGCTATACACTTTCTGTTGCTAAATAGTTTAGAATTGAAAAACTGCTATACTGTGAACCTTTAAAACATTTACACATAAAGAATCCTGCAGTCACTTTACTATTTCCCTTTACTTAGATTGCACAAAATAGTGATATAAATGATACTGTATTAATTAAATAAAACAGTTACTTGTCATGTTTTATGCATATGGTTGTGATCTTTATTCTTTTAAATGAATCGTTCTAAAAAAAAGTAATAAAAAAGTTTTTACAATATCGCAATATATCGTATCGTTACCCATGTATCGTGATACGTATCGTATCGCCAGATACTTGGCAATACACAGCCCTATTAAGTACAGAGGTTTAGATAAAGGGGTTTGAGTGAAAAATTATCAGCATCTAACCTGATGAAAACATTTATTATTTATTATATTTATTCTGCAACAGCTTTGAGAACTGTTGTAATGATATGTTTGGCAGTACCATTAACTTTTGAACCCATCATCATATTCAAATTGCAAACACATGAGGGGAGTCTTCGAATGAAAAACCCACGGTGGGCAGATCAACATGCTACTACAATTCTCTCCAATATGGTAGAAAATTAAATTAAATTTAGTGTGGAAGATTTTAACTGTGACAAGATGATTAACAGGGCAGTTTAAACAGTGACAGGATGCACATACAACCAGAAATCCAGAAAGTTTGGGACAATATTAAATTTCACTTTCAAAATCACGAGTAGGGCTGGGCGATATGGAGCAAAAAATATATCTCGATATACGATATATATCTCGATATCTTTACAGGAAAAATAACCCCCTAAAAACTACGGCAAAAACAAATATGCCAAATATCATAAAGTGTTTTTTTTTATTGAAGTGCAAAGAGGTAGGCAGTTCATGTAGGAAAAAAGTGCTTTTGACATAAAAAAAACCTCCCTGATTACATAAATAATAATAATAATTTAACTGTAAAATAAAATAAATAATACATATAGCCTTCTCATTCATTTCATGCTTTCAAAAGATGAATCAAAGACTTTTTACAGTTAAAGTAAACAGTAAGCATTTTGCAGAAAGATGGGGGCATGACTGAGATTTAAATAAACTGATTTTGTCATAACACCAGTTCCTGTTAAATTTGTATCAAAATTCAAACAGTAGGCTAGATGTCGTGCTCTTTACTAAAGCGTGACTGAGCCCCTCATCATGTGGATCATGTAGGCTACACATGAGGCAAGCTTCCCTTCTTTTCCAGTTACAGAACGTCATATGAACGTCAGAAGGTAGGCTATATGATACAGTACAACTTACAGAAGAGCACTGTGTCTCAGGACACCTGGGATGCCGCGTTTTTCCCTCTTGGTTAAAACATGCATAGACCTATTCATCATAATCCCGTGATAAAGCTGACAATATAATAATAATGGTATTGCAATAATTTTTTAATGTTTTCAAATAATATGCAATAATTTTGACATTTTAACCGAAAACCCAATGCGATCAGTTAGACACGAATCATAAACTGACATGATTGCGACTGCGTCTCGCACCAGTGTCAATCACCTGACTGTGGGTGAAACTTGAGATTTGAACTATGATGAACATTAATATTTCTTTATGAATTTTAGCAAGCAGTTGTGTTAGAAGGAAATTCGTGGTCTCCAAATTAAGTCTTAAACAATGCACACGCTTGACAACATGATAACTAATCCTAACCTGTTTGCGGACGCCGCCGTGTTCAATGAGACAACACGCGAGGGGAGGGAGAACAAAAGCAAGGAGACAGGAGGTGCGCGAGCACAACACAGAAGGCAAACATGCAAAGTGGATGAATATAAACAATATATCGATATATACGATATGTCAAAATCCATATCGAGTTAATATCTCGATATATTTTAAATATCGAGATATCGCCCACCCCTAATCACAAGCCAATATTTTATTCAAAATAGATTTCAATAATTAAATAAAATTCAATATAAATTTTATTTAAATTTAAAAATGTCCCAAATTTTCCGGAATTCGGATTGATAAGTGACAGAGCTGTCCTTTAAAGATGAAAAAGCAGTATGTTCCAAAGCATTCTGCTACACACTCAAATGTTTTTTACAAAAAGAGTAAATGCTTTTAGGATGTAATACAAGCTTTGTTAGTACACAGAATTGAATAAATGTTCAAAAGAGATCACTGACCAGTGGAGGAAAGTGTTGTGCAGGCAGCACACCCACACAAGCACACATATGCACACACACATGCTTGTGCAGACTGACTCTACCCTGAGCCTGTCCTCTCAGCATTACCCCCGGTAACCACACCGGAAGTGCTCGCTCCAACATACACTGCCGGAAACTCTGCAACACGGCCTCAAACACAGACCATCTAAGGAAAAAGAAAGTTGTTGTTGGAATTATGTACTTTAGCCAAAAACACTAAAATCAAATGTTGATTTAAAGGACTTAAAGCTCCCGTCTCTGCGTTTAGCCCAAAAGCTTGTGTGATTGCCGCCAGACCGTCATGTACCAGCTGCTTTGATGCGATAATCAAGTTAACTGACTTGTAGAGTGTGCAATATCTTACAACCTTCTGAGTGTCTAAATTCACACAGTGTACGGCCACCTTTAAAATATTCCTGATAATTTACTCGCACCCCATGTCATCCAAGATGTTCATGTTTTTATGTCTTCATTTGAAAATAAAGTAAGGTTTTTGAGGAAAACATTCCTCCATTTTTCTCCATATAGTGGACACACAGGTTGAAGGTCCAAATTGCAGTTTCAAAGGGCTCTACAACATGATCCAGCTGAGGAAAAAGGGTCTTATCTAGCGAAACGATCGGTCATTTTAAACAAAAAAAAACAAAAAAATGATATATATATTTAAATACTTTTTAACCACAAATGCTAATTTTGCACTAGCTCTGTGACGCTAAGCTCTGTGATGCAAAGACTTCGCGCATAACGTAATCACGTTGGAAAGATCATGCAAAAGGATGAAGGGCAAATAAAAAATGTTTCCTTCTCCAACTTTAAAATCGCCCAGAAATCATTGTTTAACTTTTTCGTAACAAAAAAAGCCTTTGCACGTTCGCTTTGTAAACACTGGGCCAGTACTTCCGACTCCGTCACGTCCCCTTTCCAACATGACTATGTAATGCATGAAGTCATGGACACGCAACACAGAGCATCACAAGCGCAAGACAAGCATTTGTGGTTAAAAAGTGCGTGAATATATATATATATATATATATATATATATATACACATACATATATATATACACACATACACATTATATATAATGTGTGGGTGTTTTTCAAGCCCTTTGAAGCAGCATTGAAACAGCCATTTGGACCTTTAACCCATTCGTCCCCGTCAAAGTCCACTATATGTAGAAAATCGTGGAATGTTTTCCTCAGAAACAATTTCTTTTCCACTGAAGAAAGAAAGACATGAACATCTTTGATGACATGGGGATGAGTAAAATAACAGGATTTCTTTTATTCTGGAGTGAAATAATATTTTTAGTATGGACCAATTTTAAAATACAAATACTTAAACATTAAAAAATTTGCAGTCAGTAAGATTTTTTTCTTTTATTCAGCAAGCATTCATTATATTAATAATGAAAGGTGACAGTTAAGACTTCAACACTACGAAATAATTTAAAGTCACAATTATCATCACATTTTTATTGTATTATCACATTTCTCTTACATACATTTAATAAATTATTTTATTTAACAAAATAGCAATCTTACAAATAAAACTGAAAATGTTCGCCAAGCCAATATTGGGAAGGCTGTAAAACTAATGCAACTGAACTATACAATAAACTCACATTGACTAGTTTAATTGGCATGTTTATCTTGCTAAATTATACAATTGTAAAGTACCTGGGAGTTTCCTCTGAAAATTGGCTGCCGTCACTCCACAGCCGCAGAGCCTCCCCTGGCTGGGAGGAGAGTTTACCCAATACATTCACCAGCAGCAGACACTGTGGTAGACAAAGCTCCGTACTGCTCTCTAAAACACACAAAAATCAGAGGTCTGACTTAAATATTTTTGTTTTAATGTTTCGAAAAACACTTGTGTATTATGAAGCCCTGCACGTGAAATGCAAATAAAATGAGTGTTGAAATGTTAAACTAAATTGTAATTTTGTTAAATATTGGCCATGAGTTATGGGAACAAATTCGTTTTTTATTTGGGCTGGGCTCCGTAATGTACAGCATGGAATATGTACAAACATTTTTTCGCTTACCTATGAGCCTGTAATTAGTCTGAAATTAACACATTACAAATTCTAATGACTAACATAAAAAAAAACATCCTAATGACTAATATTAGTATAGATATGCAAAAATCTAAAACATCACAGGCATTAAGTGCAACTCCACATGTTGCAGTGAAGGATGCATTGCCCTGTAATAACGGAAGGCCAAAAGCGTTTATTCAATTTAAATGACCCGGGACGGCACAGGATGTACACTCAGCAATGTGCCATGAACAGACGGTCTCTCTGCATTTCTTGTATAACAATGTTCTTGACAAGAAATTAATGACTTAATCTTTTAACCCACCAGAGACCCTCCAGACAGTGACCGATCACTCATATTAAAAACAGCACAACATCCTTAATTTCCAGGCTGAGTGATATAACATTTTTGGGAGGAAATGTTAAAAGAATGTTTTAGGGTTCAAGAGGACACTGGAAATTGTTATGTAAGTTTGCAATAAGAAGCTCACGGTGGTCTGGGTTCAAGACAGACTCAGCAAAGGGTTGGAAGGACATCAGCTGTGTCAGCATGGCATCCATGGGAACCAGGACCGCCACTCTCAACTCCTCACTGAGGGCAGGAGGCACAGACGGGGCACACACAGACGGGGGGAACTTGCTAAGTAGGGGAAAGCCACAAGCTCAATTAGACATAATGGACAAAACAAAAAGGGAAAAAAATATGAACTTTGACATGATTTTAATATTAAAATTCTCATGTTAAGTGTTGACCTTTTGCAATATATATATATATATATATATTTGATTACCTGTGAATTTGGAGATATAACTGGTGAAATCTACAGCATGACTTGGTAAGGAATGCTTTAAATTCCTATTACATGATTAAAAAAAACATTAGAACTTAATAATCATGGTTTTAATGAATAAATGTAGTTTCCCCTCAGTTACCTTTGTGTAATGGACTAATGTGTTGGCAAAAAACCTACACATCTTTGTTGCTTTTTGGAAAAGCCTGTATTCTGGACAGTGCACAACTTCCTATGAGAAACAAAAGGAGGAAGGCAGATATGAGCTGACCTTTAATATAAAAACACTTGCATATCATGACTTTCCAACAAATATGTCCCTGATTCACATTTCTATGTCACAATTATTACCACCAAAAAAAAAAAAAACAGCAACCGATAAATAACCACCACCTCCGTAAAAAAGAAAATGACATGGACACTGTTCTTTTTAATTTTAACTAGTGATCAATCTATATAGATTTTTTTCATGGCTGATGCCAATGCAAATATTTTAGAGAGCAGGGTAGTCAACAGTTGATATAAAGATTTAATGTTTGTCGATTGTGGTGTCAGCAGTGACAGTTAAACTCTCCTACAGTCCACATTCAATTCACACGGACTAACTGTCGTGCACACAATACACATTTTTTTGCAGTCTACAAACACACTTAAGCACACTGCAAAATTAAGAAGATCTTACAGCAGAATTCGACTAAGACTGCAAGGTTCGTAAAATAAAATGTTTATTAGATAATGAATTTAAATTTTAGACTTGAAAAGAGAAAAAGTATTTCCCGAATGCTGACAGTAGATGAAAAAAGTATATTTGCCTTTCAATGGCTAGTAATATAAAAGCAAACACTAATACTTTTTTGTATACTATATATATTTGTACAGTTGTATCTGATAACGTATTAGACAGAACTGTTAGACAATAAACTAATGAAGACAGAAAATGGGGGAGCGCTGTGTGCTCAGGCGCTGACATTCTCGGTGCTATCAAAAAAACAAAACAAAAAACTTCCGACACATCAGCCAAGCAGAAATTCTTATCAGCCGATGCTGATAATTTAAAAAAATACAAATATATTACTTTTTAATGTATTATTTATCACTAATTTTAACTGATGAGTCTACTACACCTGTAGGCCTGTCTGTTGGATCTGATGAGCCAGCTCAAGACAGTTCTGGACAGATGTGCACAGGTCTTCACACAATGAGGCAGCTATGTCAGTGTGGTGAAGCTGATCTTCTACTAGAGATTGGTACTTCACGCTTTGTCTGAAATTAAATACCAACTGTTAGTATACAAATTTGTATGATTTATTTCTTCATTCAATTTTTTAATTTTATAATTAAGTATTAAGTGCAATTTAAGATGTCAGAACATTTCTAAAGGAAAGGGCAAAAAGGTTTTTTTTTTTTTTTTTTATACTGTATAGCATTTTCTAGTCATTTAAAAGAAGTTACTGGACTTCTCTATTGTCAACACAATCTATTGTAATATAATGTGTATACAAAAAATTGAGCCATTAATTGGTAGTCATTATCTTCCATAGTATTTATTTATTTTTCTACTATGGAAGTCTGTGTCTACGGGGAAATGTGTCATTAGCAAAATTCTACATAAAATCTTCAAAAGAACAACAAAGAAACGCATACAGGTTTAAAACAACATTTTTTTATTTATGGGTGAATTACCCCTTTTAACTATGCTGCTCCAGGGTCCACATGTTTAAGCAGCAATGAAGCAAAAACAGATCTGATTGGGACCGTTTTACTGAAATAGTTAAACAGTACCAATCAAGTGCTGGGTATGTGATATGTATATGGCAAACTAATAAAGCCTTTGCTTGGGCTGAACATATTTAATTTCTTGTGTCTTCAGGAAGCTGCAGTGACTGAAACAGTGACAATTTAAGTTTGAAGGGAGTAAAGCCTGCATTAGGCTATTGTACTAAAATATTAATTTAAAAGCAGCCTACTTCAATGTAATATGTTACCATATCATCACACTTGGAAACACTGAGGATTTGAGTTATGGTTACGTGACGTTATGCAAGTTACATGACGGTCGGAAGCGGATATATGAATCTGAGAAAATCATAGGTCCAGGTGGGTGGCGGGTGGATGATTTTTTTTTTAAACAGCAGAATCAAGGTGAAGTTAGAGCTGATAGTGTGTTTAGCGCAAAATCAATCAGGTTCCGATTTATGGCCGGATGACTAGAGCATCTCTATTTATGATGCACATTATACTTACTTAATGATACATTTCCATGTATTGGCATGTAGTGCAATGTCCAATCTGGATATGATCGAGCATATGTCCAGCAGACTGTGAATCACTGCAAGGCAGGCCAAACCAAATATTTAATTAAAATAAATGTAAATAAAATAAATAAATAAAAAATATATCACATCACTAGAGTTTGAATGAAACAAACAACACATGAACATTTCCCTCACATAGAAATTACAAACCTGTGACAATATCTGATACGTCCTCCTCAGATGCAGTGTCCTCCAAGTTAATTTTGTCCAACAGTTCCATCAGACCCTTCTGTAAAGAATAGGCCTCTTTAAACAGGCCCTGAAGCAGATCGCCCACCAACGACAGCCTTCCACTGTACATGACCTCACTGTCCTATAAACACATCAAAATCATTCTGAAATTAACAGCAAATAAAATTCTCCACACAGCCACTATAGCGGTTCACAAAAACACACAAACAGCCAGCAGCCCTTTTGATGTATTTACAGACAAGGACGTGGTTGTTTGAACATTGGGTTGAAGTGTCGCTGTTCATTTGGGCCCTGGGGCATGCTCACATATGAGATTTATTTGTTTGTTTATTTCTTTTTGAAAATTGTAATTCCTGTCATCTCTTGGAATATTTGAAAGCCATGTTTTTTTTTTTATTAGCAGCATACATTTTACAAAAAGGAAAAACCAATTGTTTAGTCAAGAAAACCCTGACTTTAAAGCTCTGTCTATCTTGTACTTGGCCAAAAGTAGCACAGTTAAATAATTGTTTGATTATAGCATTAGTTAGAATAAGTACATAAGTACAGGTAAGACCAGGGGTTCTCAACTGGTCCGACCCTGGGACCCACATTTTCCCATGGTCTTTAAGTCGCGACCCACTGTTTTAGATTTCAACCAACGAAATGTATTTATTCAAAAATAACTGTTGAAAACACTGATATATCATTTTTTTTCAAACATAACCCTACATATATACATATATTAACGTGCATTTCAGAGCTTAATAAGTAACTGGACCCTGACAACCGCATATACAATAAAAGATCAATCAAACATGAGAAGCACAATATATATATATATATATATATATATATTTATTTATTTATTTATTTTGACCAGCTTACCGAGACCCAGCCAAAACAGGTTTGCGACCCACTTTTGGATCGCGACCCACCAGTTGAGAATCACTGCGTAAGACCATTAATGGCTCCTCATTACCATGCTTAGGGCAATGTTAACTTTTGTCTCTTTTTTTATCTAGCATTTGTTATGAAAAACAGCAGCCTACACATAGAAACTATAAACACAACATGCCAGAGTTGTTAATATAATTATTTAGTGAAAATTATATTCCCTTAAAAGGTTAGTTTACCCAAAAATGAAAATTCTCTCATTAATTTCTTACCCTAATGTTGTTCGACACCCGTAAGACCTCTGTTCATCTTTGGAACACAAATTAAGATTTTTTGTTGAAATCCGATGGCTCAGACAGGCCTTCATTGACACCAATGTCATTTCCTCTTTTAAGACCCATTAAAGGCACTAATGATGTTGTTTAAAAGCCCCACTTACCTCAGTGGTTCTACAATAATTTTATGAAGCAACGAGAATAGTTTTTGTGCACAAAAATAAATAAATAACGACTTCTATAGTGATGGGCCGAATTCAAAACAATGTTTTAAACGGTTATGAATCAGCTAATTGATTCATGATTCGGATCGCGTGTCAAACTGCCAAACTGCTGAAATCACATGACATTGGCGATCCAGATCATGAATCAATTCGCTGATTCATAACGGTTCAAAACATTGTTTTGAATTCGTACCATCACTATATAAGGCATTATTTAGTTTTTTTGCACACAAAAACTAAATCACTACGCTAAATAAAATTACTGTAGAATGACTGTAGTGAGATGGGCTTTGTAACAATGTCTTTAGTGTCTTTTATGGGTCTTGAGAGAGGAAATGACATTGGTGTCAATGAAGGCCTGTCTGAGCCATCAGATTTCAACAAAAATATCATACGGGTGTCGAACGACATTAGGGTAAGTAATTAATGAGAGAAATTTAATTTTTGGGTGAACTAACTGAAGGGGGGATTTTGAAATCCACTGCCGCTTCAATATACCTGTATATATTTATATCCTAATTAACTTCATAATCAAAACTTTAATCAATATTTATCCTATATTATTATAATGATTCTATCCAGTTATGATTTTGTTTTAGTTTCTTATTTTCTTAAGTGTGTATTTGGTCTCTGAGGAGTGACTGAGGGTCTGGCCTAGAGATGTGGGATGTGTCACTAAACTGGCAACAAGGTCGTGTGTTTGGATTTTGGAGGTATCACACACCCCTAACATGTCAGGAGTGGAGTAACAGCGTTTGCTCACTTAGCACGGCTTCCAGATATGAAATATGGATTTGTCTTTCATTTAATTTATTATATTTTATTCCTTTTATATTTCCTTTTACTGAAACACTAAAGAATCAAGATGAATATTGCCTGTACTAGTGTGTACCTCTCACTGAAAGAAAGCACATGTTATCAGTATGTTTTGGGTAAGAACTAGTTAGAACTGGAGCTTAATCAGCTCCAACCTTGGAGAGACTGTGTATCTGTGTATGTGCGCAATATTCTATGTTACAGATCAGAATGGTGTTCAATGGGCACCCTAAGAGATGGGTGGACTTGTTGTTCTGGGCAAGCTGGCGCCTGCTCCAGATCTGGAAGGTCACCACAGGCCTAATTCTGGGTGAGACCATCAACAAGTGACACGTCAGTGGAAACGTGCATCAGATTAACTGACTCGAGTGGAAATTTACCATGACTGTGCATTGTCTCTGAGCCAATCAGAACCATCCACATTGCAGTAATGACGTGGATAAGACCTTGAAAACGGTATAACTGTTGGGACAATTGTATGTACGATAGGGCGAGGCAACGAGACGGTGAGAGAGGGAGCGCGGCCTACGAACTCCTTGTGAGACTTGAAGCTGGCTTCTGCTTTTGAAACTGCAAACTATTCTTAAGTAAATTTTTCTTTTATTTAATTGGAATCCTGACTCTGTCTTCATTTCTTCACTACTGGTCCTGGGTCATAAGCTGTTAACCCCTAACAGTTTTGGTGGAGGATGCACGGGCAATCATTCCTTGGTGACACCCCTGGCAAAACAACAAATAAGGTAGTAGAAAGCTTTAATTACTTGGATAGGGTTATCTGATTGGAAGAGATGGTAAAGGGGAACGAGAGAGCTTCACTTCGATAGGAGTGAGGAGTTGATTATACTTGTGTGATAGTATAAAGTAAAGTCGCTGATGGCATCGTTACGGTTAACGGTAGAAGGCAGCGCATTGAAGCGTACTCAAGAAAGGGGGCCCCGGTGGGCATTTAGTGCGGTCACTACCCCTACAGGAGTACGTCCCTGGAACGGTGTGTGAGTCCAGTAGGCATCGCAAACCTGCGCTATCTCTTCCATCTCAGATAAGGGGATCCCCGAACTTAGAGTTTAGAAATTAGTGAATCAGGCAGTCAGGGAATAAAATATTAGTTATTAGTTAAACAAAATAAAAATAGATTCAGGAGTTGTTTGCCAGGGATGCATCTGGAACGATCCCGAGTAAAATATAAATTGTGACCCAAATTGGCACGGACCAGTATGTGTGACGTTTTCGTACAAGTGTCCTTTGCAGTTTCATCACGCAGAAGCCACAGCTGTGTTGGGTAAAGATCGCCGCCTCCATCTCTTGCTGTTTCGGTGAGTATGAACTTTGACTAACATATGGCTGATAATTGTGAGATGATCAGTAACTTGATCAGTCTTGATAATATGTTGAAATGAAAGAGAGCAAATGCTGTAACTAGCGTTGCTCTGAAGCCCTCACTTAAAAGAAATTTGCAGAACATTTTAATAAAAAAATTTTTTTTTTAAACATGGCAGCAAGGTTTTAATTCTGATTGAAAAGTTAAATAGCAACCTGACTTGCTACAAACAAAGAGTGCTTATTAATGAATTTGTAAAATGAGTGGGGTTTAACCCCTGTAAGAAAAATCCCAGAAGATTACTGAGGGATGGTATAGTCTAACTGCCAAACGTAATAAATTGTCTGAAATTACTGGAATTGAGGTGTAGTCTGAAAAAGGGCTTGAGATTGTTTTTGAAAAAGCGAAAACGCCAAGATGTGTGAGCAGCCAGTCTTATCTGCCCCCTCCCCTCTCGCGCGCTCTTCTCTTCTCTGTCCGAGCGAGTGCCGCTTTAGGCACCGCCTTACAGACTGGGAACTAGACTGAAACATGCCAGTTGCTAAATGACAGAGTGTTTTAATTGTGGTCAGCAGGGCCATTTTGTATGTAACTGTAACCACCCACCCATAAGGTGTAGAAATGGTGGCAAATCAGTCCATCAGACTAAATTTTGTAGATGAAACAAAGTAAGAAAGTAACAAAGAAGTGGCTTACACTCTGTCTAACAAAATAATGAAATATGAATTTAACGACTTTAGTTATTATTTTTGAAGGAAAGATCTATGATAATTAATTAAAATTATGAGGTAAAATTAAAGACAATGACCGAAAAACATGTGAGGTGAGAAAATATATAAACAGTGACATTAGAGGTTTAAATGACAGGTTTATAAAAAAGGTGCTTCCTGTTCCTCTTTTCTGATAAAGTTAATTTGTCTGAATGTTGGTAATAACAGTTTTTATCAAATAAATTGGGGTTAATATGTTAAAAACCCTAGATGCTGGTGTTTTGGTTTCAAAAAGATAAGCTGGTGCAGAGCTCTAATAAAACAATTCGCTTATCTGAATCTGGCCCCCACCATTTCTGGTGCTATGGCCAAACTTGAAAGAGTAACAGAGACTTAATCTGAGAAATGTATAGTTTCTAAATTAATTGTATGGGAAAAAGACAAATAAAATTATGATTAATTAAAATTGTGATCTCTGTCTAAGGATAGAGTATAAAGGAAATGTTTGATGTCTTATATGAAAACAATTTTAATTTCTAGCCAGATCTTATGCTGAGCTAGTGTGAGTAGTATAAAGTTTATGAAAACACAGTGAACTATCCTGAATAACTCGGAGTCTCTCTCTCATTCAAAACCAGCTCAATGCTGTTATCTGAGCCTGTGTCACAGGTGATAAGAGATTTATAGTAAAAGCACAGTGCATCAGTTGAAAATCATAGAGACAGAGATTTGTTAAAAAGAGTGAAAGTGCCATTAGGAGGGCAATAATAAAGGTATCAAATGTTTTTAAATACAGAATTTTAATGAATTGAAATTTTTAAATAAATTATCCCATGACCAGTGACATCTTTGTCTAATCTTAGCCGCCACCATGCACAGGACCAATGGATCAGGTCAGAGTCAACATGCAGGACATTAAATTGAGTGGACAGTGGTTATGTCTAAATTCACTGAGTATAATCTACGCATTATGTTGCGGTTTGGAAGATGTAATTGGTATCAGTGATTAAGTGTTATGATTAACCTGTCTCCATGTTCTACTTATAGTAAGCAGACTAAATGGCTCTGGTGACTCTTGAATGCACTTTCCCCAAGGCTCCAGAAAAACATCTGATCCATTTTAAGGGTCAAAGATCTCAAGCGATGACCAATGTGAATGAGGGTGATTCGCCTAAGACGGGTAAGATCCTCTTTTGGCCAGCAGGGGGACGACCTAAGACATGGGGGTCACCGCCATTGGGCACTTCCAAGAAGGGAGGTGTTTTATGTGAGGCGTGTATGAGAGTTGAACCGATGTCTGTGAGGCCAGCAGCATCAGTAAGGGGGGACGCTGTGGTTGTAGGGGCCGAGAGTCCAGACAGGACGCAGCAGAGCCTGCCCTAATAATGGCTCCTCCATACCGCTCACTCAAGTACCGCACTGTTTGTGAATGCCAGGGAAGACCCTGAGTGAAAGTTATGATGGTAAAGGTCATTCAAGAGCCAGCTGAGACCATGAGGTGATTGTCAATAACTTTGTGGAGACCAGAACAAAAATGCATTAACTGAATCAGTAAAACTGTGATATTGAACTAATATTTCCATATCATGAGTTTAATCCTGCAGGTCATTAGATATGGCAGTGGAGAATTTGAAGGCATGGTGGTGTCTAAAGATAAGAACAGCTGTTGAAGTTTAAAGAGGAGGTCTGGATAACAAAAGGTATTTAACTAAAGTAACTTGAAGAAAATAATTCATAGCATAACTTATTTTGAGATGATTATATATCTCTAATTGGAAAGTTAAACATTTAAATTTCTGATACAAATTTATTCTTTAAGGATAAACTTTGTGAAGGTTAAAAATTAATGAATTTAATAAAAGAGACTATCCGTGTAAGAGAGAGAGAGAGAGAGACTGCTTGAGAAGCAGTGATGGTGCTCTGTCTGTTATCGTCGTGCTAAAGCTGAAACTAAACAAAAGCAATGATATCAGAACCAAAACAACCCAGCTGACTTCTCTAAAAATGAAGGAATAACGAACAGACATGATTTGAAAATTGGTTAAGAAAAATTGGTTAAGAAACCAAGAACTGATATTAAATAATTTTTAGTTAAACACTAAAAACAAATTTTGATAATGAGCAATTCAAAATTATATGTTTAATGTTTGTGTTTGTTGATGACTGCACTTTATGTTTTGTATGTGTTGGTTTGTGAAACTGTTCTGTCCTGATAGTGTGTGTGAGGTCATTAACCTCTGGAATGAGTGTTTATTATTACAGATGGGTTAAGGCAAACGACAACTTTTAAAGAAACTGCTAATTCTGAAGGAATCTGGGAAAGTTGATCCAGAACATGGGACGAGCTTTAAGTGGACTGGTATCCAGCTCTGTCCGTTACTGGTAATTATGACTAATTTTGTCATTTATAATGCTGATTTGAATTAATCTCTGGATTAGTTGAAGTGGAAT
Source organism: Pseudorasbora parva (assembly GCF_024679245.1). NCBI lineage: Eukaryota > Metazoa > Chordata > Actinopteri > Cypriniformes > Gobionidae > Pseudorasbora > Pseudorasbora parva. Next base: position 31,312,783 of record NC_090186.1, on the reverse strand, counting down.
TATAAAGTTAAAGATTGCCGTTTCTTAATGGGTTAAAAACCCGTGTCCAAATTTAACTGAGGGTTTAAATTGAAATATTCAATTGATTAGAAATGGTAAACATAAATGTTAGAAACTTGACGGCAGAGACAAAGTGACAAATTGGCTGAAGTCACTATCTAAATTATCCAGAGATTCCCTCATATTTCTGAAGGCAGAAGGGCGACCAAAAAGATAATTTCTAAAAGAAAAAGTTTGATTTTTGTTTTTTATTTGTTTCATCCCTTAAATGGATGCAGGACATTAGATGTCTAGTAATAATGTCTAAATGTTAAAGGAGCATGTGACTAAGTTTTTCTGTGTGACTGGGATTGAAAGATGAATAAAATAATATTTTGGTTTCTGTAGAGCAGTAGAGATGAGACTGAAACAATAATGATCACATGGTGCATCTGCACTGGAGACTTACTATTTTGATAAAGAATAATCTGACAAGTTAAAACGAGAGAGAAATAGCCCTAAAGATTAATGTTGTTGAAATAAAACTTCTGACAGAATTTAAGTACACTTCACATCAAATTAAGTTAATATTGAACAATGAATGATTTTCAAAATACAGATTATTTTAGAACAGCTTTAAAGAAATTGATGATGACAGTACAAATTTGGATTTCTTATGAAGTAATATGGGAGATTACGGAAATTCGTAAATTCTTGGTAAAATTATAACAATTTTGGTGTAAGTGGCAAAGGAAGGCTAGTGAGGATCTGATGAGAAGTATCACTGCCAGATGACATGAATCAACAGGGTTAAGATTTTGGTCATTTGGAGCTTACGCCTAAAGAGTTTTAATGGACAAGACATTGAAAGAAAAATGTTACTTTAAAGGAAACCCTAATGAATGGATTTTGAATGGTTTACTAAATAACATGGGTTTGAAAAGTTATTTTGAAAAATAATTGGTATTGAGTATGATTAAGCACAATGTCACAAGATAAAGATGTGAACAAGCTGAATGAATGTAATACAAATGGATAATATGTCACTTTGATGAAGTTTTCAACATTAACAATTTTATGGTTATGTTAATTTTAAGTTAAAAAAAAATTGATGTGGACTATCATGAGTAAAAACTGGATTTGATGGAAAAAGCAAGTGTAACAAAAAGGTTTGAGTATGTGGAAACCTATGGAAAAGAAAAAGATGAGTTATGAAAATGGGTTTAACAAGAAGGTTCTTGAGTAAAATCAGGGAAAAGCGATTGAAATGGATGTTATGTACATGTTTGAGAAAGAAATGAATAGAATGTGAAATTAAGATGGTACATGTATGTAGACTGTAAACTGAAGGATGTTTTATGCAGAGACTGAATGTAATTGGATGGATTATGATGCCTATTTATTTTGTTTATTTTTATTTCAGACCACTATTGTTTAGAAGATGAAAAAGTTCTGTGTTTTGAAAGAAATGTATTTAAAATCCCTCTTTTTAGATGAGATATCTTGGTATTTCTAATGGGGTGGTATTTAACATGGGGTGCTAATGTAGTATGTCCTCCTGAGGATGAATATGTGCTTATTGTAATCAATCAAGCCATTGATAAAACCAAATTAGATGAGATTAATAATGGTTGAAGTTAAATTGGTAGACCAACTTTAGGGGGTCATTGGGACCCCAAAATTGGCCTTTAGGAGGGAGTGAAGGGGGGATTTTGAAATCCACTGCCGCTTCAATATACCTGTATATATTTATATCCTAATTAACTTCATAATCAAAACTTTAATCAATATTTATCCTATATTATTATAATGATTCTATCCAGTTATGATTTTGTTTTAGTTTCTTATTTTCTTAAGTGTGTATTTGGTCTCTGAGGAGTGACTGAGGGTCTGGCCTAGAGATGTGGGATGTGTCACTAAACTGGCAACAAGGTCGTGTGTTTGGATTTTGGAGGTATCACACACCCCTAACATGTCAGGAGTGGAGTAACAGCGTTTGCTCACTTAGCACGGCTTCCAGATATGAAATATGGATTTGTCTTTCATTTAATTTATTATATTTTATTCCTTTTATATTTCCTTTTACTGAAACACTAAAGAATCAAGATGAATATTGCCTGTACTAGTGTGTACCTCTCACTGAAAGAAAGCACATGTTATCAGTATGTTTTGGGTAAGAACTAGTTAGAACTGGAGCTTAATCAGCTCCAACCTTGGAGAGACTGTGTATCTGTGTATGTGCGCAATATTCTATGTTACAGATCAGAATGGTGTTCAATGGGCACCCTAAGAGATGGGTGGACTTGTTGTTCTGGGCAAGCTGGCGCCTGCTCCAGATCTGGAAGGTCACCACAGGCCTAATTCTGGGTGAGACCATCAACAAGTGACACGTCAGTGGAAACGTGCATCAGATTAACTGACTCGAGTGGAAATTTACCATGACTGTGCATTGTCTCTGAGCCAATCAGAACCATCCACATTGCAGTAATGACGTGGATAAGACCTTGAAAACGGTATAACTGTTGGGACAATTGTATGTACGATAGGGCGAGGCAACGAGACGGTGAGAGAGGGAGCGCGGCCTACGAACTCCTTGTGAGACTTGAAGCTGGCTTCTGCTTTTGAAACTGCAAACTATTCTTAAGTAAATTTTTCTTTTATTTAATTGGAATCCTGACTCTGTCTTCATTTCTTCACTACTGGTCCTGGGTCATAAGCTGTTAACCCCTAACATAACCCTTTAACCTATTCTATTAATCTATTCTGAACTCTACAAGTTAGTCAAAAATCAGGGACATAATCACCATTGAGGGCGATATGTCCCCCCGCCCCAAATTAATTGGAATTGTCCCACCATTATTTGATATTTCTAAATGCTGCTCTCCATTACGCACCGTCTGCCTCAGTGGTCTAATAGTTCTCAATTTCAAAATGATTGCCAAACAGATCAAAGAAGGCGGGCTTAATGTTGACTGAAGATGAGTCTGAATTCCAATGTGACAATTTTAGTTTTTAAAGTAAAAGAGTGTGTGCATTGTAAAATATAAGTAGATAAATGAAAATGCCATTTTGACAAATGTTTTACAATACGTTTAACAACTCATAATAACAATGTGATGCAAACTACTATTTTGAACTGAAAATGTGCAGTCATTTAAATGTCATTCATAACTGAATGTGACAAGACAAGAAAGGTTTTTTTTGTTTATTTCACATTTTTGACATATTAGACATACTAAAAAGAGCAAAATATTATTTGCAAAGAGTTTAAATGGATTTCTCCACAACTATATAGGCTATAATTAGATCTAGAACTTCTAGACCCCAAGACATGGTTACTAATTTATGTTGGTGCAGGTTGATGTTTTCTACTCTTTTTCAGTCTTTTTAGTTTATGTGTCTGTTTAGGAACGGATCGCACAGAACTTACACTTGCTTGTTTTGAATATGTCCAGTTTACAATATAAAAACAATAACGTACTTTGCAGTGCTGGAAGGTGTCCTTTAGGATTCTGAGGATGCAAGAGGGTAGAGAGCGAATGGTGTCAAAGGAGACAGACTCTTCAAAGGAATTGACATGACGCACACAGCCAGAGAGTGACTCCAGGATCTGGACCATCATCTGGACAAAAACACATCAGTAGAGAGTTCTATCACCAGCAAATGAAGAAATCTGTTCTGCTGAACACCAGCTTAAACATTTATTATCAAATAAGGAAGATTCAAACCTTCAATATATTTCTCAAAAATACATGCAGCTCTGTGTTCTGACTGGAAAGGCCTCCAATTTGCTTGCTGATTTCTTCCAAAAGACTTGCAAACACTTTTACCACCTGTGGATTGTGTATAACAACACATTAAAACCCAATTTTTTATATTTCAAGCTATAGAACAGGAATGGGTACAGAACTTGAGTACTTGAAAGTAACAGCGATGATTGATCATTAAAAATACATCTCATATCTCTAAAATCCCATATAGGATGCAGTTGGTTAAATTAATTAACCCACTACCAAGGTGCTTCAGTTTACCAGTGCTCACACAGCTGAAATGACATTGTCCCAACATTTTTGATTGTTTTTTAAAAATAATCCTAATCCTTTCAAATGTTGCATTAAAAAAATCATTGGCACATTATTATTAATAATTAGCCCTAGTCCAATTATTTTTATTTTATTGTTTTCATTAACAGTATGGTTTAATAATTAAAACTGTTTAATTATCATAATGATAACCCAAGTACTTCAGTACTTTAAAAAAACAAACAAAAAAAACAAATCAAAAACAGACATTTTGTGGGAATTTAAAGATCTTACCTTGGGTAAGACAGTGGAGAAACATCCTGTCTCTGATTCAGATAAAGAAAGATGAGGGAGGAACTTGCTTGTGATTATTTGCAGAATATCTGTGGACACAAAAATCCAACAAAGTAGGAAATATTTATTGAAAAAAGCAAAGAAAGCCACCACAATATACAAAACACAAGGCAATTCTATGTTTTAAAGCTAAACATGATTAAAAGATAAAAGTTTACACGTATTAAATTAAATATAACTTATATTTAGAGTCACCTGACACATTCAAGGTCAGAAAGTGAAGTACCTTACAGATAACAGTTTATACTTACTTGTGTGATCTTCCCAGCTCTCAGTGTCATGATGCATGGCGTGCATGTGTCAAGGCCAGTCTAAATCATTTAAATACACCTATGACAACTAAGACAGTCCTAAACTAACAAATACACGTTTGTAACTCCTACGTTAATACATTCCCCTACTAAAGAAATGCATTTGAAGAGGTACTCAGGAAAGGATATAACTAGTTTAGGTAGGACAGTTTTGAGTTCTTGTTGACAGGTCTCCTGGTTCCACTGAGAGACCTCACCCAAAAGAGTCACTTGTGACATTGTGGTCACTTTTTCAACGCACCTGCGTTGAAAACAAAGTTGCAACTTGAAATGATTTTTATATATTTACGTAACAAATATATCAATGGCGAAACATGATTTCGTTGTAAACAAAGGTAACGTAACTGTTAGCCGTTATTTTGTTTGCTCAATTTGCAGGGTAACTTAAACTACATAAAACTAGCTTCATACACCGTTTTCAAATTAATAACTATTTAGAACTTACCAATCCACTCAGATGGGTTCAATAACGCTTAATGACAAACTCATGTGACAATTATAGAAACGAAATCCTGAACACGGGTCTTCTGTTTTGGAGTTCTCATTTCCTTCCGCTGCTGGGTGATTTCATTTTCCAGCACTGGGTGGGGTTCTTAGAAAAACGAAATCTGTTGGTAGACAGGTTAAGCGCTGTATGTGTGTCATATGTAATAGGCAATGCAAATTCGCTCATCAAGTTGTTTAACTAATGTACTTTATTAAAAGTACGGTGCCACTGCTTATGAGCTCCCCTATAAACTTGATTTGGTACCGCACCGCTCCAAATTTCGCGCCGTTTTAGGTGGTTTAAAGTCACCGCATTCACACCGCACGGCACGGTGATTGGTCAGAATGTGGTACGCTTTATTCATGGCCCAATCACAAACAACGTTGTTTTATCGGTGTGCGAGGCGATGACTCTGCGGAACAAACATTAGTGAATAGGATTAGTCTATAAAATCCAGCCACAAGTGCCTCTACTGTAAAAGTTTGCCCCGAGTCAAGCATATGTCTAGTGTATCGGTATAAAAACCCACATTTAGAAGCGCAAGTTAATATATGGATTTCTGGTAGAATTAGGTAGTGCAATCAAGAACTAAGTCCATCCTGTTTCTGAAGGTAAAACGTCTACCAGTTTCCTGTAACCAGACCCTGGAGTTAAAATTCTCTCATTACAGGCATTTAGTGCAACCCCACATTCAACTTAGAGATAACATCTTAAGTCCTAGAAATAGTCCATGGATTCTCAACCAGACAGTAAAGAGACCTTTTTTGTAGTACTTAAATCTTTATTTACAAAAGTTAAACATTTTTCGCTTTACTTTGGCTCTCCCTGACCTGAAGGGGACCAACTTGGGCTTTCCCCTCCCACTGGAAACCTGCAGTGATAGGAAACAGTCAACAATTTGGAATATGAAATCTGCAGGCTCCTCTCAGGCTTGGTCATTTGCAATATACCTAAAATTTTGGATAACACACTATCCGTCTTTGAACCACAGCTTGTGTCACAGCAGCCACACACCTGATCACTTCCATCAGATGAGACCCATCTAAAAAACACAAGAGTTGTCAAGTGGGTTACATGTTATACAGAAACAAATTTCTCAAGACTTACCCATTTGTTCTAAAAGAACAAGCCTTATGATCCTCATCAATCTGGGACGAAGCCGAATTTGCTCTTAGAAAACAGGTGATGTAAATCTGCAGACACATTTTTTTTTAAAGGCAAGAAAGCAAACTCTAAAAGCACGCAACTTGGACCACACCAAATAATCATGCAAAACATACAGCATCACTGTTTTCCTGCTGGAATCTGAAGGCCTCCAACTGAAGTTGTAGTTTGTCATCTTGCACCCGGGGTAGAAAGTTGGAGCTGGAGTCTGTATACTTTGCGTCAGTGAGGCAACTGAACACCAAGAAGTTGCATGAGGACCTCAATTCCCCCCATTTATAAGAAACAAGGAAAAAAAAAAAGGAAAAAAAAAAAAGGACAAATTCAGTAAAAGTACTTTGGTTTTCAATAAAATAATATGTAGGAGCAGAGTTCACATCAGGGCCTGCAGTGGCCACACAGTTGTCCACAAATATACGAAGGGGAACATGGTTGTACTGCTTCAGAGACGCCTGAATATTCAAGATGTCACCCAGGAAGAAAATGTTTGAAGGCCTTTCAAACATCCAGTCATCTTAACACAGACAAGACAATTAAAATAAAGACACCATTAGTGAAAAGATAGAGCAAGACAATACAAACCAGTCATGAGTGTCAGTGAGAAAACCAGAATGTCCTCTGCAACCTTGGTGGACATGTATGGGATCCAATTTGGCTGCAGGTCACTACTGCTCACATTCTGTCTCCTGTATTGAAATACTTATTCATGTCCAAAAAAACTTGAAATGGCAAAATTAGTGGGGAAAAAAGAAAAAAAAAAGTTGACCTGGGGTAGTGGCATTCAATACCAATTGTAACACCACTGGACCTTAAAATTGGAGTGTTCTGAAATGCTTCTGGTCTATAATCAAGGCTGAAGACATACACAAGCTCATCCTCAGTTGCCTGTGAAAGGGAAAGTTTAGAATCAGACAGATACAGCAGAGCTTTGGCCATACAAGCATATACCCAGTTAAGCCATTAGACATACCACAAGCTGACCACCACACTCCTGAAGCGCCGAATGAAAGATGAGGACTCTGGCAGCTGCATCTATGTCAACAACACCACAGCCCCCTAGAGACACAAGAGAGGGCTCAAGGAGTTGACCAGTACCAAAGAAGTCCTGCTTCACTTCCACATGCACCCCATTTTCCCAACACTGGGCTTCTATACTGTTAGAAGGTTTAGGCTGCTGCAACTCAAAATTAAAATCTGGCTGTGTTGGCTCTTCTGGGGCCACTGGGAACTTCCAGGTCAGCTCCCTGACAGGGCCCTGCAACTCTTGTTTAGACTGAATACTTGAAGGCACTAGATTTAGAGTCAGCGGGGCCAGTTGAGGCTTCTGAGATTGAACTCCATTAGGGTTTTGGATTGGCTTCTGCTGCTCCCTAATCTGAGAATCATCTGTTTGAGGATCTTGCATCAGTACCTCGGGCTGAAAAACCCTAGCCATTAGTCTGGCATACACTTGATCAAATGCAACCAGCACTAAAAGCCCAAGTACACATTGTCTAAATCCCATTATTGCAGCCACCACAATGCCACACAGCCACACCGTAACAGGTTTTAGCTCTTTTTTATAGTGCCATGCATGCCGGCCCTGCCCCCAAACAAGCTTAATTGTTCAGTGGACCATCCTCATCATCACAGAATCAATGCCTCACTTGCATCGAAGTTCACTCATTAAGCTAAACTCAATTAAATGAGAAACAGTGCTTCTCTTGCTTGTCACTATTTTGAAATTAACAGTATTTGACCTTAAAGTTATTTACTCTAATTTTGGTGTTTTAATATTTCCATATTGTGAATGTCTGAGCACTTATTACCACCACAGGTTACTTTTCAACTTCTCCATAATTATATATTTATTATTTGTATTAATTCCTATAGATTTACTACAGTATAAATTCAGATGCATTTAAATACTCCAGTGGTTCCTGTAAGTGAGGGCAGGAACAAAGAAAGCTGACTACAAAGAAATTACCAGAATACACCGTTACTGTCTGGAGAATGTATACTGGCTGCCAATATTGTGTTTAACCATGCCACACCTCTCCACTTCAAAGTGACACTTTCAATTTTTTTTAACATCCTTGACAGTAACCGTAAGTGCGAAAAACATGCACCAGCCACATGCTAAGGGAAACAAAAGCCTATTAGGAGAAGGTAATGTTGCCGATAACATCAACAGGATCTTCCAAATACAGCACTATTATGTTCAATAGACTCCAAATGTGTCACAGGAAGATGGAAATTCCACAAGGAAAATAAAAGGCAATAAACCACAGCACTTAGCTTGTTCAGCATGACTACATTTTTTTTTTTTTTACAAATACAAAACAATACTTAGCTTAAATTAAAATATATTACTACTAAACGTGCTACTAAAACTAAAACTAAATAAATAAATTTAAAAAAAAAATTAAATGGTCATTTGTCTAGTCATTTAAAGGACAAATCCCGTGAAAAATGAAACTTAGGGTAATTAACACTTGGTTACCGAGTAGATTGTTCTCTGGGTATCGTTTTCATGGAAATCGAATGTAAAGAGTTTTATCTCTAAAAACAGATTAGCTTAGAACGCTCTGTATGGGCCATAGAATAAGTACAATTAAATCACTAGTTAATACTACTAATAAGGCTCAAAATATCCTCACACTAACACGGTAGCATAATGTGGGTCCCTACATGCAAACCGAAGCATTGAGAACTTTTTAAGTGTACAAAGTGTCACATGCCTGTCCTGTCTTGTGTGCACATGTGGGTTTTGTCAGTATGGCCTATGTGCTTCTGTCATTGTCTGATCCCTCCCCCCTTGTCATCTAATTAGTGTTTGATTTCTCCCACCTGTGTTTCCTCGGTCCCTGCCTCATTTGTTCCCTGTTATAAGCTCCTGGTGTTTGTCAGTCTTTGTGGTATCGTTGTATATGTCTCGTCATCGTCTCCCGGTTCCCTGTGTGGTATGTCTTTAGTTCATGGGTTTTGATTATGTATTTTGCCCCCTCATGGGTTTTGTTTTGTATTTGTTTCTTTTCATAATAAATTACCACTTCTTTTGCACATGAGTCCTCGCACCATTTTCCTTTGTGTTTGTGACGTGACACAAAGAGTTTAATAAGAATATACTTTGTAAAGATGGTACATTACACGTTTACAGACAGGCACCATCTTGGAAAACAGTCTTGACAAGTCGAGCCACGAACACTGTGCTAAGTGATGAACTGTGACTTGGAATCTTATATGGGACACCTTCTTCCCTTGTAGTTAGTCAACCATATATTTTAATAGACGGATATAATTCATGCATTTCCATGTAATTAGATTTCACAAACTTAATTCCTATCGATCAGCTCACTTAGCAGTGTTTTTGGCTCAACTGGTCGAGACTGTTTTGCTAGATGGCGCCTGTCCGTAAACGCGTAATGTACTGTCTTTACAAAGTATATTCTTATTAAACTCTTTGTACACTTCAAAAGTTCTCAATACTTCTAAGTAGCTTTGTCATACCCCCATAAGGGTATCATGGTGCCTGTCTGTAAATGACTAAAGCTGTCTAAGCTCTCACATTTAACCTCTTAATACTAAGAGACAATGAGGGTCATATTCGTTTATTCAAGGTCTCAGGATACAGGAAACTGGTAAAACTTTAGAAACAGGAGGAAAATTCACTTATGCACAACACACATGACACTGTAAAATGAGATCAATTGAAAGGGTTCCGAGATAAATTTAATGCTTTGCAAAATAATGGGTCTTTACAATTTAATTGTAATGGTAAAAACATAGTTTTTGGTTTCCAGTAGTATTCATACTATAATCCATAAATCATATAAATGCTCTTTCATCGGTTTCTGGGGTCTCATTTATAAAGCGTGCGCATGCACAAAACGGGGCTGGAAATGTACGTACGCCAGTTCCCACGCAAAGGTTGTGATCTATAAAAAACAAACTTGACGGGAGAATGTTTGAACCTTTAAGCAAACTTTGAGCTGTGCATACGCACATTCTGGAGACAAAGGGAATTGGCGACACAGATGGTGAAGTCCTGAACTGAAGTTAGAACTGTACTCCATTTCATATGTTATAACCACATTATCATAAAGATTAAATCCAACAGTGTTATTTGTGCCGATTTTTTTAGGCTATATACATCCAGTAAAATCCAAACGGAATTCAAAATGTATTTAAAAAATATATTATAATAATCAGCGCTGCCTTACAGTCACATTTTCCACAACGGGAACGCAGGAGGAGATGTAGTGACTACATGTGATACAGAATAGCATGAAATACCCTTTTATTAGAGAACTGCAGATAACAGTGTAAAAAATAAATATTTACCTTAATGTATATCATAAAATGTCAATGTCTGCAAATACAGTCATGAAGCACAATCGCTCATCAGTCCTGTTCATTACAAACCTTTTATGAAGAAGCATGTGTTCACTATAACATTTTCGTCTTAAATTTTCGCCTACAAATGAATTCTGTGATCTTGTCAAGGTGTTAACGATCAGTCTGTTTGTTAGAAACCTATAAATCCTCCAGTGACCCGGGTATGTAATACTTCATGATTGCACAGAATAAGGAGAGAACGAGTTCATTCAGGGACATTATCAGCAAAACTGCATGAATTTGATTTGATTTGAAGTGTTTCAAATGAACAAAACACTTTATTTAAAAAAATACAATTTTGTTTTTATGGATATTTTGATATATTTAACATAAAAAGGATATTGAATGATTTTCAGCAATGTAATGTCGAAAGCACAAATGGCATTTATAGTCTGTATGTAATATTTTTCAATGTCTTTTACCTTTGACTGTGTTAAACATGGTGTCACGTGGATGAGAATATGCATGCAAATGATGTGCAGATGAAAATCTAGCTTTTGTACGTACGTACGTACACTTTTAGGATGAAATCTACGCAAAGTTTTATAATTGAGACCCCTGATCTCTAAACTGACACATTCCATGATAAAGACAGGAGACCGGAGACAGGATATGTTTATCGCTGTGCAAAGCAGAGTTCCTGTAAAGGTTAGACCTCGCTATCAAGGTTAATGATCTAAGTTCAACTTTGACTCTGAAAGAGCAGTGAAAAATTAAGAGGTGTAGCTAATGGGTTATAAAAAAAATACATTTTCACTTAATCCCTGTTTTTGCACAATTTAGTGTTTTATTCCATAGTGATTTCATAGTCTTTAAAGACAGATTTGAGCTTTTCCACAGTGATAGCATGGTCAGCCTTCCCAAATCCCTAGAAAAAGAAAAGATATGTGAGACAATCTCTTTAAAAGCAAGCTTAACAGCAACATCTGGTTATTTAAAATATAGGATAGACCCCCAAATATTCATTCCAAAATTTTGATGCACAATGGTTTGCTCAGTTTACATACAGTAACTCGTCCTTTTTAAGCATATGGAAGTGTTTCCTTATATGTATGAGGTGATGTGATCTCTTCTGAAATGCACTTGATAAAAATAGAATAGTATCTGAATAGTAGGCCTACTTCTACCTTGTGTGTCTCTATGAAACACTGTAGTTGTTGCGTGTGCCTCTGTAACCTTATTTTATGTCATAATTTTAAATCGTTGTTATAATGGTTATGTGTGTGTTACCGTAGACTCTCCAAACACCCTAAGTTTCTTTTCAGTGTTGTTGTGCTCAATCTTGCCACCTCCAAGACAATTACACTCCAGTCCCAAAGCCTCCATTGCAGGGTTCACTTTTTCAAATATGTGATCTGGATAAAATAAGTAATAAGAAGAAGAATAGAGAGTGAAAATCATTCCAGCAATAGCAAAACTACCCATGATAATGTTTATTTTGAGCTGAAAAAGTCTGCAGAGCCTGTCAATAGTGTTTTTGTATTCATTATGCCATTACATTATGGCCATTACTATACATTCTTCACAAATTAACATCTCAATGAAGCAATCAATGCATACGTTAAAATCAATCATTTACACCAACATTTTTATATTTACAGATATTTTTTCTCAACGCCCTGATTTATAAATGTAACGGAGCTTTCTGGAGATAAACTTTTTATTGCACTTGCCAGCGTGCACTTACTGTGGTACTCCGCAGTTTTAGTTCCCCTCACTATCACTTTAAGTTCAGTTCCACCTTTAACCTTTATGTTCACTAATATGTATTTAAACGTTCCCTCTGGATCAATATCGACATCGGGCACTTTCCTCAGAGCGTCTGCCATCTTCGCTGTGGCAGCTCCAGACAGCAGACGAACCTTATACAGGCACACAGTCATCACGCGATACAACCAACTACACACCGGAAGTACATAACAAAAATAACACGACGAAAGAAATGTTAAAATAGAAATCAGACTATATAGAAAATCTTTGTAGAAATATGGTTAAACAGTTTGTAAGAAGCAGAAATCATACTGGATTGAGTAATTAGACAAATATTAATAGACAAATAAATTCAGACAGTTAGCCTATACATTTGTGACTGTGGGGGCAGGGGGGTTTGGGGATGTTTTTTTGTTTTGTTTTGTTTTTTTTGGGGGGGGAGAGAGAGAGAGAGAGAGAGAGAGAGAGAGAGAGAGAGAGAGAGAGAGAGAGAGAGAGAGAGAGTTGGTCGTCAGTGCAGAGGTGTCAAGTAACGAGGTAAGTTACAAATACTACTTTTTATTTCTACTCCTTACATTTTCACGCAGTTATCTGTACTTTCTTCTCCTTTAAAAAAAAAAAAGCCTCGTTATTTCAGTTCAACTCTTTCATGTCATCTTGTTAAAAAAAAAAACTATGCAGATAATTTGCGTCATCAGAATTTGATAGTGGTTGGATTAGAAGTGTAAACATATGTTTACACTTTTCATCCAAACACAATCAAAATCTGATACAGGTAGCCTACATATGTACGTCCTTCTCAAAAAAATTGCATATTGTTATAAAAGTTCATTATTTTCCTTAATGATAAAATGATAAAAAATTAACTTTCATATATTTTAGATTCATTGCACACCAACTGAAATATTTCAGGTCTTTTATTGTTTTAATACTGATGATTTTGGCATACAGCTCATGAAAACCCAAAATTCCTATCTCAAAAAATTGGCATATTTCATCCGACCAATAAAAGAAAAGTGTTTTTAATACAAAAAAGGCAACCTTCAAATAATTATGTTCAGTTATGGACTCAATACTTGGTCGGGAATCCTTTTGCAGAAATGACTGCTTCAATGCGGCGTGGCATGGAGGCAATCAGCCTGTGGCACTGCTGAGGTGTTATGGAGGCCCAGGATGCTTCGAGAGTTGAGAGACGCTTTTGCGTCTCTCAACTTTCTCTTCACAATATCTCACAGATTCTCTATGGGGTTCAGGTCAGGAGAGTTGGCAGGCTAATTGAGCACAGTAATACCATGGTCAGTAAACCATTTACCAGTGGTTTTGGCAGGTCGAGCTGAAAAACGAAATCTTCATCTCCATAAAGCTTTTCAGCAGATGGAAGCATGAAGCGCTCCAAAATCTCCTGATAGCTAGCTGCATTGACCGTGCCTTTGATAAAACACAGTGGACCAACACCAGCAGCTGACATGGCACTCCAGACCATCACTGACTGTGGGTACTTGACACTGGACTTCAGGCATTTTGGCATTTCCTTCTCCCCAGTCTTCCTACAGACTCTGGCACCTTGATTTCCAAATGAAATGCAAAACTAGCTTTCATCCGAAAAAAGTACTTTGGACCACTGAGCAACAGTCCAGTGCTGCTTCTCTGTAGCCCAAAAGTGGCTTGACCTAGGGAATGCGGCACCTGTAGCCCGTTTCCTGCACACGCCTGTGCACGGTAGCTCTGGATGTTTCTACTCCAGACTCAGTCCACTGCTTCCGCAGGTCCCCCAAGGTCTGGAATCGGTCCTTCTCCACAATCTTCCTCAGGGTCCGGTCACCTCTTCTCGTTGTGCAGCGTTTTTTGCCACACTTTTTCCTTCCCACAGACTTCCCGCTGAGGTGCCTTGATATGGCACTCTGGGAACAGCCTATTTGTTCAGAAATTTCTTTCTGTGTCTTACCCTCTCGCTTGAGGGTGTCAATGATGGCCTTCTGGACAGGGTCGGGTCGGCAGTCTTACCCATGATTGCGGTTTTGAGTAATGAACCAGGCTGGGAGTTTTTAAAAGCCTCAGGAATCTTTTGCAGGTGTTTAGAGTTAATTAGTTGATTCAGATGATTAGGTTAATAGCTCGTTTAGAGAACCTTTTCATGATATTCTAATTTTTTGAGATAGGAATTTTGGGTTTTCATGAGCTGTATGCCAAAATCCTCAGTATTAAGACAATAAAAGACCTGAAATATTTCAGTTGGTGTGCAATGAATCTAAAATATATGAAAGTTTAATTTTTATCATTACATTATGGAAAATAATGAACTTTTATCACATATGCTAATTTTTTGAGAAGGACCTTTTTACAAGCCGTTTCTACGGTAAGGAGTGAGAGAGTGAACCAACTCTCAAACGTGGATTACACCTGTGACTCAAAGACTCTTTAAATATATTTAAATATAATCATGATTCCTGTCCATCATAATATACACACTCGGGACATCTCCAACTAGCAACCCCAACAGCTACTGAAAGTGGTTTGAATTATGAATCAGTTTTGACTGGGTTAAGTGCGTGTTCTATGGACTTCACAAGGGTGCTGTAGTTTTTTCAGAGCAAAGCTAAGCGCATTGTTGTTATTTTTTTGTCTGCGGAATATTGTACAGTGTCAATGTGTTATCAACGTGTTATTATCCATTTTGGCAGTGGTGTGTTATTAATGTGTGAAATGCCTGTTAATTGTGTGCTTTTTCTGAAATCTTATATTGGGCACTGTTTGCACTTAAAGTGGCTTATTCAATAAAATAATATCACATTATTTTGGCAGTTAAAGTTTTGGCCGTGTTTTTTTTTTTTTTTTTTGGGGGGGGGGTGTCATCCTCCTTATGACACACTCCTGCAGTCATTCAAATAGTTCAGCTTTGTTTGTAATGTCTAAGTAGTTATATTTCGTTAAGTTTCTTTATTAAGTTAATTTAGAAAAATGTTTTTTTTTTATTTATTTTTTTTAAAGTGACAACCAAGCAGCGGCCAACAGTGGGTATGAGGTTAGGGGTGTAAAAAAGTCAGGGCCCGTAGGGCTCTACATCGTCGACCCAATCTGGCAACACTGATCACACATGTAGCCTACATTTACATTCCAATAAAGGTTACTGATAACATTACTTATATAGGCAACTAGTTATCATATCTTCCGCTTCAGGAAACACATGTTAATGCACAGCAGCACACATATGGTATATTTCCATTGTACTAAAATGCAAAAATTTTCAATGGGTATATATGCGGCTGAAACAGTAGTCTAGTGCATCCCAAATTTGTCAACATTAACATTTTAATATAACATTATAGTCATTGTGGCCTTTAGAAAAATGTTTTTTGAGGAGGTGGGATAGTGCACTATAGGCCCCTGTGGTGTGGCCTAAACTTTTGTCTTTATTGGCATTTTTTTCCATACATTACTTTTACTTTTATACTTTAAGTACTTTTAAAACCAGTACTTTTACACTTTTACTTAAGTAAAAAGCTTGAGTTGATACTTCAACTGCTACAGACGTATTTTTAAACCCTAGTATCTATACTTCCACACAAGTAATGAATGAGAGTACTTTTGACACCTCTGCGTTAGTGTAACATTGTGTCCGTTATCTCACTTTCACCAACCCTTCCTTTCTGATCTGCGGACTTTCCCAGGCAACGGACACTATGCAATGAGAAAGTCACCAAAATAGCCTAGGCTTTACTGTGCTTTTTGCATTGAACCTGTTCAAATATGATTCATCTAGAGGCAAGTATAACTGACATTTCAATAAAGAAAATAGGTTAATATAAAATTAAAGATTAATTAAAGTAGGCTAAATCCTCTTTATTTACTTTTTTATTCATCCACTCAGCCTACTTTTTGTATGTAGCCTGATTGTTTAAACCTCGTCCCAGATTTTCAGACTATATAATGATCACCATTCATTCTTATACTTCTAAAACTTAAATGTTCACAATCATTGACCATTTAAGTATTTGTTATTTGAAAATGTTTTATAATGTTTAGGCTACATTGCTGCATGTCCCTCTGCTTCGACGTCATATCAGATCTAAAATAAGTGTTTAAAACAATTGTTTGATATTAACGTAATGTGTGTGTGTGTGTGTGTGTGTGTACCATGTTTCCTGTCAGGCTTTAATTGTCAAATTAAGCATAGTATGGAAAACAAAGACACTGTTATTTACACCGGTCCAATAGTGCTATAGTTAAAGAAATACATTTGAATAAATTCCTTCTTCATTCCTGTGTGTGACCAATCCACACATTAATGAAAATAATTAAAATAATAAAAACATTACAAACAATCATCCTCAATTTGAGTGTGTTTATATTAGATTTATTTTCAAATGGATGTTTTTATGAACATTAATATTATAAGATATTAAAAAGTTAGCACATATTATTTTGACACGCAATGATTATTTGCCTTTCTGTTCTTTGCCCACTAGTCTTTTTTAGCTATTAATAACGGAAGCTGGTACAGCATGTGCAAACACACTGAAATGAGTGGCATCCGAGAAGGGTCAAGGTCTCACAGAAATCAAGCTCCAAAAACTCAAACTTCATAACGAGAAACCTCTGGGGAGCTTAAGTACAATAACAGCTTTCAAACACAGCAAATGTTTTAAACAGCCCTAGGATTTATTTCAACAAATTTGTCTCACACAGAAAAATATTTTAATGTAAATATTTGTATGGAGGTACTGAATCTCTTTGTTTTTCAGAAGTTCGATTCATAATATCAATATATAGTCTTAATTCATTGTCCTAAAATCTTCATGCTTATGTTATATTTAAATATACAAATAAAATGTATAAATTAGGTCATATTTAATAAACTATCCAAATCAGCCACATCAAATTTTGTTGCAATATTGTCATGTTTAACACTGTGAAGCTGCTTTGAAACAATCGTCACTGTAAAAGCGCTATATAAATAAAGTTGATTGATTGATTGATATTTACGTAACATTCATACTACTGAGTAGATTATAACAGTTACCATTAATTGTATTTCCATGGAAGAAACTCTAAAGGCGTCAAATGATTACTGGCAACATGACAAGTCCTACTCATGCCCCTCTCGACCCATATTGTCTCTCTCTTTCCTTTATAAACAGAGCTGAGGATATTCAAAGAAAATAAGTGTTTCCCTGCTCACACCAAAAAGTGAAAGTTGGAATTGTTATTTTTATTATATTCAGTTGATTGATTTGAAACAAATGGACAAATGGAGAAAAATTGTTATAAAAAGAAAGTATATATTCCATTTCTGAATATAAAAATATGCAGTCAATTCCTCACACTCACACACACACACACACACACACACACACACACACACACACACACACACACACACACACACACACGCACAAACACACAAAAAGTGAAAGCAGTTCCTCCTTGATCAGTGTTAGAGAGGGGTATTTCCAGAGTTTAAAATTCCACTGCTTCAATTGGCTGATGTCACAGAGGATCTGGGAAGGGAAGTCCTGATCCATAGCTGAGTGCCTATATAAGTGTCCCAACACAGACTAGAGTCTCAAGTCAGAGCCATCATAATAATAAAGACCTACAGAGACGACCATCAACAGAACCCTTTCACATCTGTACATCTCTGATTATGGTAAGCACTGTATAGTATGCATAATGCATACACAATTAATATTATGTTCATCTAATTGATGTAATTTTTTATTTTTATTTTTGTAGGATGTTTGTGACAAAGTACCTTTGCACTTTTTTGCTTCCCTTGTTCTTATTTCTTCAGGTAAGAAAGTAGACCATTAGTGAACTGTACTGAGTAAATACAGTATGTAAAAATATAGTTTATTCAAATTTGGAATGGCTTATTTTTTCAGTGCTAAACATATGGGGAGGCACTGAAGGCTGGTCATACCACCACTCCGATTCCAAAATGACCTGGGAAGATGCCAGACATTGGTGCAGGCAACACTACACTGACATGGTGGCCATCCAGAACAAAGAGGAGATTTCTCACCTCAACAACTTTCTTCCACATATCAATGGATATTACTGGATTGGCATTCGTAAAATTCGTGGCAAATGGACCTGGGTGGGAACTAACAAGACACTTACCAATGAAGCTAAGAACTGGGCAGATAATGAGCCCAACAACGGAAGGAATAATGAAGACTGTGTGGAAATATATATTAAAAGAGGGAAAGAAGACGGCAAATGGAATGATGAATCCTGCATAAAGAAGAAGACTGCACTTTGCTACGTGGGTAGGTAGCCTTTATGCATTTATACGGTGTTATAAAATCTTTTAACCAATGCATTTTCAAATTAATTTCAATTTCATTCTGCTGTATCTGTTGTATAAATGCAACCATCAATTAATAGTTATGCACTTTTTCTCCTTCAGCTTCATGCAAGGATGACTATTGTCTTAGTGGTCATGGAGAGTGTGTAGAAACCATAAACAACCACACATGTTCATGCTTTATAGGTTTTCATGGAGAAAGATGTGAACATGGTGGGTAATAATAGTCTTGATACTGCAGCCTATATCTTTGTTCATATTGAAAAGTGAAATGTAACTTACCTTTTTTTCTGCTTTTCAGTTGTAAAATGCAATCCAAATGAAGTCACACCAGCAGATCATGCTACCG
Source organism: Pseudorasbora parva (assembly GCF_024679245.1). NCBI lineage: Eukaryota > Metazoa > Chordata > Actinopteri > Cypriniformes > Gobionidae > Pseudorasbora > Pseudorasbora parva. The sequence goes on along the minus strand of NC_090186.1, from coordinate 31,293,723 downwards.
TCCAGTGCTCTCACACCAATGGAAATTTCTCCTATGGCTCTCAGTGTGAATACTCCTGTGAGGAGGGTTATGAACTAAAAGGTTCCAGTACAACAAGATGCACTTCTACAACTGAGTGGTCAAGCAAACCACCAACCTGTGAACGTGAGTTTAATTTACACTGGGGAACATTTACAGATGCTCTTCAGAACTCAAATTAATTTTCTTTGAAATGTCTTTGAATCTTTTTGCAGGGTTTCAGTGTCCAGAGCTGATCAAACCACAGGATGGTGAGATGCGGTGTAATCATTCGATGGGCATCTTCAGCTACCAATCTACCTGTGAGTTTGTATGTGAAGAAGGATACAAGCTGAGAGACTTCAGCTCCTCAACACTGTTCTGTGGAGCAACAGGACGCTGGAATGGTTCACAACCCACTTGTGAAAGTAAGAATGGTCATGTTTTTACATAATGTTTAGTTATAGGTTTGTTCTTAGTTTTTTGAAAGAGTTTAATCATGATCATATTTTCTTTTTTCCAGTTTTAACATGTAAACCTGAGGACGTCACCCCACCAGATCATGCTACCGTCCAGTGCTATCACACCAATGGAAATTTCTCCTATGGCTCTCAGTGTGAATACTCCTGTGAGGAGGGTTATGAACTAAAGGGCTCCAATACAACAAGATGCACTTCTACAACTGAGTGGTCAAGCAAACCACCAACCTGTGAACGTAAGTTTATTTTACACTGGTGAACATTTACAGATGCTCTTCAGAACTAAAATTAATTTTCTTTGAAATGTCTTTGAATCTTTTTCCAGGTGTTCAATGTCCAGAGTTGATCAACCCACAGGATGGTAAGATGCGGTGTAATCATCCGATGGGCATCTTCAGCTACCAATCTACCTGTGAGTTTGTATGTGAAGAAGGATACAAGCTGAGAGACTTCAGCTCCTCAACACTGTTCTGTGGAGCAACGGGACGCTGGAATGGTTCACAACCCACTTGTGAAAGTAAGAATGGTCATGTTTTTACATAATGTTTAGTTATAGGTTTGTTCTTAGGTCTTAGAAACTAGGCACATGAATTTAATCATGGTCATGTTTTCCAGTTGTTAAATGCAAACCGAAGGATGTCACCTCGACAGATCATGCTACCGTCCAGTGCTATCACACCAATGGAAATTTCTCCTATGGCTCTCAGTGTGAATACTCCTGTGAGGAGGGTTATGAACTAAAGGGCTCCAATACAACAAGATGTACTTCTACAACTGAGTGGTCAAGCAAACCACCAACCTGTGAACGTAAGTTTATTTTACACTGGTAAACATTTACAGATGTTCTTCAGAACTAAAATTAATTTTCTTTGAAATGTCTTTGAATCTTTTTGCAGTGTTTCAATGTCCAGAGCTGATCAAACCACAGGATGGTGAGATGCGGTGTAATCATTCGATGGGCATCTTCAGCTACCAATCTACCTGTGAGTTTGTATGTGAAGAAGGATACAAGCTGAGAGACTTCAGCTCCTCAACACTGTTCTGTGGAGCAACGGGACGCTGGAATGGTTCACAACCCACTTGTGAAAGTAAGAATGGTCATGTTTTTAGATAATGTTTAGTTGCAGGTTTATTCTTAGTTCTTTGAAACTAAGCACATGAGTTTAATCATGATGATATTTTCTTTGTTTCAGTTTTAACATGTAAACCTGAGGACGTCACCCCACCAAATCATGCTAGCGTCCAGTGCTCTGATGATCCTGACTTCTCCTATGGCTCTCAGTGTGAATACTCCTGTGAGGAGGGTTATGAACTAAAAGGTTCCAGGACAACAAGATGCACTTCTACAACTGAGTGGTCAAGCAAACCACCAACCTGTGAACGTGAGTTTATTTTACACTGGTAAACATTTACAGATGTTCTTCAGAACTAAAATTAATTTTCTTTGAAATGTCTTTGAATCTTTTTGCAGTGTTTCAGTGTCCAGAGCTGATCAAACCACAGGATGGTGAGATGCGGTGTAATCATTCGATGGGCATCTTCAGCTACCAATCTACCTGTGAGTTTGTATGTGAAGAAGGATACAAGCTGAGAGACTTCAGCTCCTCAACACTGTTCTGTGGAGCAACGGGACGCTGGAATGGTTCACAACCCACTTGTGAAAGTAAGAATGGTCATGATCAGTGTTGTTTAAGTAGCTTTTTGTTTTTATATTTTTACTTTTTATTTTAGTTTAATTTTTTGTAATTTTGTTGTGCTTTTGTAACTGTTTTAATATTAATGCATAGTTTTAGATGAAACATTTCTATTTAGTTTTAATTACATTTTTCTGTATAATTTTTATTTATTAACCTGTAAACATGAGTGGAATTTATGTTGTTTTACACATCAGATGTATTTTTACAAATTATTTTTAGAAATCTGTTCATCAATGTTCTTCTTCCCACTCAGTTCTTCACTGCCCAGCCTTTGACAGTCCTGTCAATGGAGAGATGAGCTGTACTTCAAGCTTTAGTTATGGCAGCAAATGCAGCTTCAGTTGTTTCGAAGGATTCCTCCTCCAGGGGGCTTCAGAGATCAACTGTACAGAAGAGGCAGAGTGGGGTCAGGAACCACCTCACTGTGAAGGTAATGAACAAACTCATGTTTCATTTATGGATTTACAGGTTGATTTAATATATTGTATTTTAAAACTAGTTTATACTAGTGAATTTTAACATACACACTTTGTCTTTTTCAACTCTGTAGCAGTGGTCTGCCCACAACTTCCTGAGCCAATCAACGGGTACATGAACTGCACATCTGAAGATCCCTCCTTTGGCACCGTCTGCACCTTCAGCTGTCTTGACGGCCAGGAACTTATCAGTAATGAGATGACGTGTGACCTCAATGGGACCTGGTCAGGGGAAGTGGCAGTGTGTCCAGGTAAACAGCAAACAATGATTGTTGTGGGATTCAGATATGCAGTTTCAGTGATGAAGTGAGAAAGACATTCTATAGATTTCCTTTTATCTGTATTTTCAGCTCAGCCTGATCCTTCTGCATCACTTATCAAAGCGACTGAAATGACTCTCGGGGTTGCTGGTGTTATCAGCTGCTCCAGCCTGTTCTTAGCCTACTGGATACTGAAGAGACTGAGGAGTAAAGGTGAGGTGGCGTTTTTTTTTTTAATGCTATGTGCAAAGATCCAGTATTTCATATATAATTTACTCAGATATGATCTTCCATATGATATATATATTCTACACAAAATGATCTAAAATGCTAATTTATGTCTTTTTGTTTTCAGCTAACAAGTTTGACCTGAACAGGTGAGATATGGCTTATTTTTCAATTATGTCCTTCTTTTCTTACATTATTACTGTTGTTATTTATCAATTTATTGCACTTGATTTATCCATATAGGACTACATCCTCTTTAACTCTGCTTTTGTCTATTTACATTTTTAGTACTTTGGATATTGAAGATCCACCACAGGTTTATAAGAGCAGTGTTAACAGTCTCATATAGAGCAGGAGAGCATCAAACTACACATGGTGAGCATATATTCCTCATGCACATAATACAGGCCAGTATGGCTCATTTATTTCAGTGAACAATTGATTTCAAAACTAATTCAACCTTCCTTTTCACAGGAATCTATCACTACTGCATCTCTGGACATCAAATTCTACTCAGTCTGATGGGCATTAGCTACCATTTTATCAGGCAGCAGTCCCAAATGAATGTGATTTCTACTTCCTAATGGAAGCTTTTATTATTTACTTGACTGAACATATTGTTCTGCACAGTTTAAATGTTCTCTTTTTATGTTAAATAATATATATTATTTTTGTACTATTTATTGTTCCAAAATAGTATTGATTTGATTAAACTATTTGGAATGTAAACCAATAAAGTTTGACTTTCATGACATCATGACTCGGGTGTTTTAATGCCTTATCCTCTTTCAGATGAGTGTCACAAGTACATACATTTATCATTTGTCAACATCAAAGCATAAATAAACATTCAATGATCGATCACTCCATTAGTGTGATCAGCAGTATATTTGAATCTTAAAGGGAGAGTTACTCCTAAAATTATCACCTTAAAATCACATAATATGGGTCAGGATCAGTGTTGTTTTAGTATAGCTTTTATTTTTATATTTTAAGCTTTCATTTAATTTTTTTTTTTTTTGTAATTCTGTTATGTGCTTTTTTATTTTGTATTTTATAAATATTACTGCTTAGTTTTAATTTTACAAAATTATATTTGTTTAAATATTTTTTTTCTATATAATTTTAATGTATTAACCTGTAAACATGAATGAAATTTATGTTGTGCTTTACACATCAGATGTATACCGATCAGGCATAACATTATGACCATTGATAGGTGAAGTGAATAACATTGATTATCTCTTCATCACGACACGTTAGTGGGTGGGCTATATTGTGCAGAAAGTGAACATTATGTCCTTAAAGGTGCCCTAGAATGAAAAATTAAATTAACCTTGCCATAGTGAAATAATAAGAGTTCAGTACATGGACATCACATACTGTGAGTCTCAAACACCATTGCCTCCTACTTCTTATGTAAATATTGTGCATGAAAAACACCAGAAAAATAAGTGATTCTCAAAATAATGCCACCTGTGACGTAATAGCTGGGGATCATTAATATGTACGCCCCCAACATTTGCATATATCCAAACATGTTCATTGTCAGACGGAACTGACAGAGCCGAATCTTCAGGACTGCAGGTAAACAAGCGACACTTGAGGATAGCGAAAACGGCAGCTCTCATGGACACAAATGTCATGTTCCAGGCTTTGCAGACGACGTGATGACTTTTCATACCCTTCCCACAGATAAAAAAATGTCAACAGTCATGGTTGGTGTTTATTATAATCGGATACCACAACAATTTAATTCAAAATCGTTCATTGGCCCATTTCAAGCAAGCTTCGCTCAGCGTCTTAAACTGAAGAAAGGGACAATTACAACTATAGCTTCAGAACGGCTTAACAGAATCCTATGGGTGACATCACGGACACTACGCCCATATTATTTTACAGTCTATGATTTGTAAGAATGTTGGCAACCAGGCAGAGAGCAACAATTCCGATGCACAATTGCATGAAAACCACGGACTTGGCAACACTGGCCCTTGATCGCAGTTTGTGTCCACCTGAGTTGACGTCATTCGCCTCCGTCCTTTTTTCAATGACGTACGACTCGCATTTACTGGGGAACATTATTTGACCGATTTGACCGGTTACATGGCAGACGCAAATGCATATCGAATCATATTGGATTTATTACCACATATGAGTGAGGCCTGAATCCGATCTGAGGATATCGGAATTCATGCGTTTTTTTCCTGCTTACACGTTCACATGTCATATTCGATCTGTGCCACATGAGAGGAAAAAATCGGAATTGGGTCACCTGGACCATGCAGTGTAAATGGGGCCTTAGTTACTGTCTGGTCTTGTCAGTATACTCACCACAAGAACTCTCCCGATCTACCTACCTACAATTCTGCTCTCCAGTGTGTTCCCTTGTCTCTGTCTCTGTCTCCATTGTCTCCTTGGCTCCAGCGTTCTGCTCTCCTGGTTCTTCTGCAGAGATATTGATTATTATCTGTTTGGTTATCTGCATTACCCTGCCATTCTGCTACTTCACTGCTCACCTGATTCACCGCTCACTGGCATTCATTAAACAGTCTTATTACCATCATCTGCTATCTGTGTATCTGTCTCGTAACAACCTCATCAACACTAATCTGTAAAACAGAATAATGTGCACCAACACAGATACACAGTCTCTCCAAGGTTGGAGCTGATTAAACTCCAGTTGTAACTAGAGTGTTCCCCAAAACATACTAATAACGTGCTTTCTCTCAGTGAGAGGTACAGACAATAGTACAGGCAATATTCATCTTGACTCTAGTGTTTCAGTAAAAGGAAATATAAAATTAATAAAATATAATAAATTAATTTAAAGACAAATCCATATTTTATATCTGGAAGCCGTGCTAAGTGAGCAAACACTGTTTCTGCACTCCTGACATGTTAGGGGTGTGTGATACCTCCAAAATCTAAACACAGGACACCATGTTGCTCTCAATATGTTTAGTGACACATCACTCATCTCTAGGCCATACCTTCAGTCACTCCTCAGAGACCAAATACAAACTTTAGAAAACAAGAAAGTCAGTGGTTCTCTTAGGGAAAATCATAACTGGAAAGAATCATTATAAAATGTAGGAAGGTAAATATTGATTAAGTCTTTGATTATGAATTTAATTGTTATATATATATACAGGTACTTCTCAAAAAGATAGCATATTGTGATAAAGTTCATTATTTTCCATAATGTAATGATAAAAATTAAACTTTCATATATTTTAGATTCATTGCACACCAACTGAAATATTTCAGGTCTTTTATTGTTTTAATACTGATGATTTTGGCATACAGCTCATGAAAACCCAAAATTCCTATCTCAAAAAATTAGCATATTTCATCCGACCAATAAAAGAAAAGTGTTTTTAATACAAAAAAAGTCAACCTTCAAATAATTATGTTCAGTTATGCACTCAATACTTGGTCGGGAATCCTTTTGCAGAAATGACTGCTTCAATGCGGCGTGGCATGGAGGCAATCAGCCTGTGGCAATGCTGAGGTGTTATGGAGGCCCAGGATGCTTCGAAAGCGGCCTTAAGCTCATCCAGACTGTTGGCTTTTGTGTCTCTCAACTTTCTCTTTACAATATCCCACAGATTTTCTATGGGGTTCAGGTCAGGAGAGTTGGCAGGCCAATTGAGCACAGTAATACCATGGTCAGTAAACCATTTACCAGTGGTTTTGGCACTGTGAGCAGGTGAAAGGTCGTGCTGAAATATGAAATCTTTATCTCCATAAAGCTTTTCAGCAGATGGAAGCATGAAGTGCTCCAAAATCTCCTGATAGCTAGCTGCATTGACCCTGCCCTTGATAAAACACAGCGGACCAACACCAGCAGCTGACATGGCACTCCAGACCATCACTGACTGTGGGTACTTGACATTGGACTTCAGGCATTTTGGCATTTCCTTCTCCCCAGTCTTCCTCCAGACTCTGGCACCTTAATTTCTGGATGACATGCAACATTTGCTTTCATCCGAAAAAAGTACTTTGGACCACTGAGCAACAGTCCAGTGCTGATTCTCTGTAGCCCAAAAGTGGCTTGACCTGGGGAATGCGGCACCTGTAGCCCATTTCCTGCACACGCCTGTGCATGGTGGCTCTGGATGTTTCTACTCCAGACTCAGTCCACTGCTTCCGCAGGTCCCCCAAGGTCTGGAATCGGTCCTTCTCCACAATCTTCCTCAGGGTCCGGTCACCTCTTCTCGTTGTGCAGCGTTTTTTTGCCACACTTTTTCCTTCCCACTGAGGTGCCTTGATACAGCACTCTGGGAACAGCCTATTTGTTCAGAAATTTATTTCTGTGTCTTACCATCTCGCTTGAGGGTGTCAATGATGGCCTTCTGGACAGGGTCGGGTCGGCAGTCTTTCCCATGATTGCGGTTTTGAGTAATGAACCAGGCTGGGAGTTTTTAAAAGCCTCAGGAATCTTTTGCAGGTGTTTAGAGTTAATTAGTTGATTCAGATGATTAGGTTAATAGTTTGTTTAGAGAACCTTTTCATGATATGCTAATTTTTTGAGATAGGAATTTTGGGTTTTCATGAGCTGTATGCCAAAATCATCAGTATTAAAACAATAAAAGACCTGAAATATTTCAGTTGGTGTGCAATGAATCTAAAATATATGAAAGTTTAATTTTTATCATTACATTATGGAAAATAATAAACTTTTATCACAATATGCTATTTTTTTAGAAGGGTGTATATGTACGTATGTATGTGTGTGTGTGTGTATATATATATATATATATATATATATATATATATATATATATATATATATATATATATATATATATATATATATATATATATATATATATATATATATATATATATATATATATATATATATATACAGATATGGAAAAGAGATATATGTATAAAGGAAAGAGAGAGACAATATGGGTCAAGAGGGGCATGAGTAGGACTTATCATGTTGCCAGTAATCATTTGATGCCTTTAGAGTTTCTTCCATGGAAAATACAATTAATGGTAACTGTTATAATCTACTCAGTAGTATGAATGTCATGTAAATATGAAATATGACATAAGCATGAAGATTTTAGGACATATATATATATATCATATATATATATGGTAAGTATGGTAATATATATGATATATATATATATATCATATATATATATGTTCATATATATATATATATGTCCTAAAATCTTCATGCTTATGTCATATTTCATATTTACATGACATTCATACTACTGAGTAGATTATAACAGTTACCATTAATTGTATTTTCCATGGAAGAATCTCTAAAGGCGTCAAATGATTACTGGCAACATGACAAGTCCTACTCATGCCCCTCTCGACCCATATTGTCTCTCTCTTTCCTTTATAAACAGAGCTGAGGATATTCAAAGAAAATGTAAGTGTCTCCCTGCTCACACCAAAAAGTGAAAGTTGGAATTGTTCTTTTAATTACATATTCAGTTAATTGATTTGAAACATATGAATAAATGGAGAAAATGTATAATAAAAAGAAATTATATATTCGATTTCTGAAAGTAAAAAATGCAGTCATTCTTCTGTGGCCGTATCAGCCCGAAAGCTCTACATTTCCTGAGGTCACTTCCTCACACTAACACGTCAAGAATGTGGTGTTAGTCTGAGTACCTCTAACAACCCCACCACACCACCCCCCAAAAATGCAAGCGGTTCCTCCTTGATCAGTGTTACAGAGGGGTATTTCCAGAGTCTAAAATTCCATTCCACTTTTTTGGCTGATGTCACAAGTGGATCCGGGAAGGGAAGTCCTGATCCATAGCTGAGTGCCTATATAAGTGTCCCAACACAGACTAGAGTCTCAAGTCAGAGCCATCATAATAATAAAGACCTACAGAGACGACCATCAACAGAACCCTTTCACATCTGTACATCTCTGATTATGGTAAGCACTGTATAGTATGCATAATGCATACACAATTAATATTATGTTCATCTAATTGATGTAATTTTTTATTTTTATTTTTGCAGGGTGTTTGTGACAAAGTACCTTTCCACTTTTTTGCTTCCTTTCTTCTTATTTTTTCAGGTAAGAAAATTAACCATTAATGTATAAACTCCAGGCTATATAAACTATACTAAATAAATACAGTATGTAAAAATATAGTTTATTCAAAGTTGCAATGGCTTATTTCTTCAGTGCTAAACATATGGGGAGGCACTGAAGGCTGGTCATACCACCACTCCGACTCCAAAATGACCTGGGAAGATGCCAGACATTGGTGCAGGCAACACTACACTGACATGGTGGCCATCCAGAACAAAGAGGAGATTTCTCACCTCAACAACTTTCTTCCACATATCAATGGATATTACTGGATTGGCATTCGTAAAATTCGTGGCAATTGGACCTGGGTGGGAACTAACAAGACACTTACCAATGAAGCTAAGAACTGGGCAGATAATGAGCCCAACAACGGAAGGAATAATGAAGACTGTGTGGAAATATATATTAAAAGAGGGAAAGAAGACGGCAAATGGAATGATGAATCCTGCATAAAGAAGAAGACTGCACTTTGCTACGTGGGTAGGTAGCCTTTATGCATTTATAAGGTGTTATAAAATCTTTTAACCAATGAATTTTCAAATCAATTTCAATTTCATTCTGCTGTATCTGTTGCATAAATGCAACCATCAATTAATAGTTATGCACTTTTTCTCCTTCAGCTTCATGCAAGGATGACTATTGTCTTAGTGGTCATGGAGAGTGTGTAGAAACCATAAACAACCACACATGCTCATGCTTTATAGGTTTTCATGGAGAAAGATGTGAACATGGTGGGTAATATAGTCTTGATACTGCTGCCTATATCTTTGTTTATATTGAAAAGTGAAATGTAACTGTTACCTTTTTTCTGCTTTTCAGTTGTAAAATGCAATCCAAATGAAGTCACACCAGCAGATCATGCTACCGTCCAGTGCTCTCACACCAATGGAAATTTCTCCTATGGCTCTAAGTGTGAATACTCCTGTGAGGAGGGTTATGAACTAAAAGGTTCCAGTACAACAAGATGCACTTCTACAACTGAGTGGTCAAGCAAACCACCAACCTGTGAATGTGAGTCAACTTACATTATATTATAGAATGAAAATGACACATTTCATCAGGCACTTTTAAAACACTGTGACATCTTTTTGCAGTGTTTCAATGTCCAGAGCTGATCAAACCACAGGATGGTAAGATGCGGTGTAATCATCCGATGGGCATCTTCAGCTACCAATCTACCTGTGAGTTTGTATGTGAAGAAGGATACAAGCTGAGAGACTTTAGCTCCTCAACACTGTTCTGTGGAGCAACGGGACGCTGGAATGGTTCACAACCCACTTGTGAAAGTAAGAATGGTCATGTTTTTACATAATGTTTAGTTGCAAAGAGTTTTTTGAAAGAGTTTAATCATGATCATATTTTCTTTTTCCAGTTTTAACATGTAAACCTGAGGACGTCCCCCCACCAGATCATGCTACCGTCCAGTGCTATCACACCAATGGAAATTTCTCCTATGGCTCTCAGTGTGAATACTCCTGTGAGGAGGGTTATGAACTAAAGGGCTCCAATACAACAAGATGCACTTCTACAACTGAGTGGTCAAGCAAACCACCAACCTGTGAACGTGAGTTTATTTTACACTGGTAAACATTTACAGATGCTCTTCAGAACTAAAATTAATTTTCTTTGAAATGTCTTTGACTCTTTTTGCAGTGTTTCAATGTCCAGAGTTGATCAACCCACAGGATGGTAAGATGCGGTGTAATCATTCGATGGGCATCTTCAGCTACCAATCTACCTGTGAGTTTGTATGTGAAGAAGGATACAAGCTGAGAGACTTTAGCTCCTCAACACTGTTCTGTGGAGCAACGGGACGCTGGAATGGTTCACAACCCACTTGTGAAAGTAAGAATGGTCATGATCAGTGTTGGTCTAGTAACATTTATTTGTATATTTTTATTTTTTATTTAAGTTAAATATTTTTGTAATTTTGTTGTGCTTTTGTAATTGTTTTGTAATAGCGCTTAGTTTTAATTCTATTTTTCTATTTAGTTTTATAAAAAAAAATTGTATTAACCTGTATGGGGAATTTATGTTTTACACATCAGATGTATTTTTAAAAATGCTTTTTCAGTTAGTTCATCAATGTTCTTCTTCCCACTCAGTTCTTCACTGCCCAGCCTTTGACAGTCCTGTCAATGGAGAGATGAGCTGTACTTCAAGCTTTAGTTATGGCAGCAAATGCAGCTTCAGTTGTTTCGAAGGATTCCTCCTCCAGGGGGCTTCAGAGATCAACTGTACAGAAGAGGCAGAGTTGGGTCAGGAACCACCTCACTGTGAAGGTAATGAACAAACTCATGTCTCATTTATGGATTTACAGGTTGATTTAATATATTGTATTTTAAAACTATTTTATACTAGTGAATTTTAACATACACACTTTGTCTTTTTCAACTCTGTAGCAGTGGTCTGCCCACAACTTCCTGAGCCAATCAACGGGTACATGAACTGCACATCTGAAGATCCCTCCTTTGGCACTGTCTGCACCTTCAGCTGTCTTGACGGCCAGGAACTTATCAGTAATGAGATGACGTGTGACCTCAATGGGACCTGGTCAGGGGAAGTGGCAGTGTGTCCAGGTAAACAGCAAACAATGATTGTTGTGGGATTCAGATATGCAGTTTCAGTGATGAAGTGAGAAAGACATTTTACAGATTTCCTTTTATCTGTATTTTCAGCTCAGCCTGATCCTTCTGCATCACTTATCAAAGCGACTGAAATGACTCTCGGGGTTGCTGGTGTTATCAGCTGCTCCAGCCTGTTCTTAGCCTACTGGATACTGAAGAGACTGAGGAGTAAAGGTGAGGTGGCGTTTTTTTTTTTAATGCTATGTGCAAAGATCCAGTATTTCATATATAATTTACTCAAATATGATCTTCCATATGATATATATATTCTACCCAAAATGATCTAAAATGCTAATTTATGTCTTTTTTTTCCAGCTAACAAGTTTGACCTGAACAGGTGAGATATGGCTTATTTGTCAATTATGTCCTTCTTTTCTTACATTATTACTGTTGTTATTTATCAATTTATTGCACTTGGTTTATCCATATAGGACTATATCCTCTTTAACTCTGCTTTTGTCTATTTAAACTTTTAGTACTTTGGATATTGAGGATCCACCACAGGTTTATAAGAGCAGTGTTAACAGTCTCATATAGAGCAGGAGAGCATCAAACTACACATGGTGAGCATATATTCCTCATGCACATACAGGCCAGTATGGCTCATTTATTTCAGTGAACAATTGATCTCAAAACAAATTCAACCTTCCTTTTCACAGGAATCTATCACTACTGCATCTCTGGACATCAAATTCTACTCAGTCTGATGGGCATTAGCTACCATTTTATCAGGCAGCAGTCCCAAATGAATGTGATTTCTACTTCCTAATGGAAGCTTTTATTATTTACTTGACTGAACATATTGTTCTGCACAGTTTAAATGTTCTCTTTTATGTGAAATAATACATATTATTTTTGTACTATGTATTGTTCCAAAATAGTATTGATTTGATTAAACTATTTGTAATGTAAACCAATAAAGTTTCACTATCATGACATCATGACTCGGGTGTTTTAATGCCTTATCCTCTTTCAGATGAGTGTCACAAGTACATACATTTATCATTTGTCAACATCAAAACATAAATAAACATTCAATGATCGATCACTCCATTAGTGTGATCAGCAGTATATTTGAATCTTAAAGGGAGAGTTACTCCTAAAATGATCACCTTAAAATCACATAATATGGGTCAGGATCAGTGTTGTTTTAGTATAGCTTTTATTTGTATATTTTTAGCTTTAATTTTAATAAAAAAAATTGTAATTCTGTTTTGTAATAAAGCTTTTGTCCTTTTTATTATTTATTTAAATGTATAATATAAAATGTATTTAATTTATTTAAGTGAACATTATGTCCTTAAAGTTGATGTGTTAGATGCAGGAAAAATTGGCAAGCGTAAGAATTTTACAGTGTTTGACAAGGGCCAAATTGTTATGGCTAGACAACTGCGTCAGAACATGTCCAAAATTGCAGCTCTTGTAAAGTGTTCCCGGTCTGCACTGGTCAGTAAAGTTGTAGGGAAGGAGCAGTGGTGAAGTGCACTGCAAAAAGTGCCTGATCAAATGTGTCATTTTCATTTCATAATGTAAAGGTGACACACGTTCGCAGGTTGGTGGTTTCCTTGACCACTCAGTTGTAGAAATGCATCTTGTTGTACTGAAACCTTTTAGTTCATAACCCTTGTAATGGCAAAAAAAATTAACTCCGTCGCTTTACTGAATAAGAGACAAACATTAGCCAATTATCTTTATAAAGGTGTATTTCTTGCAAGAAAGAGCCACAGTCAACACAGTCATCAGTGCCTGTCGCGTGGCGGTGTGAACTGAAGACATAACAAAAGTCACAATTGTCAAAACAATCCCTCTCAGTAGTTTTCCACACACGGCAGGTGTGTTAAACACAGCGCAGAAATGTCTTATATGGCAGAGACGCAAAGCTCCTGTATGAATACAAACACACTCTAAATAATCAATATTCTTCATCAGTGATTATAATTTTTCCACAACACCCTCCTCACAGGAGTATTCACACTGAGAGCCATAGGAGAAATTTCCATTATGAAAACACTGGACAGTAGCACGATCTGCTGGTGTGACTTCATTTGGTTTGCGTTTTACAACTGAAAAGCAGAAAATGGGTGTCCAGAGCTGATCAATCCACAGGAGATCCCAGGAGATGATGAGATGTGGTGTTATCATCTGATGGGTATCTTCAGCTATACCAATCTACATGTGAGTTTGTATGTGAAGAAGGATACAAGCTGAGAGATTATCACCATATCACTATTCACCATTAAGGATGAGCGCTTTTTTTGTTGTCCTTTTTTGGTCCATAAAAAAAAGAAGGGCATAGCATTAGAACAACACCAGGGTGAGTATGATGACTTCATTTTCATTTAAGGGTGAATTATTCCTTTAACACCTAAATAAAGATTTTTTTGTCATTTTTGGAATTTATGTCACTGCACCTCTTTATCTTTCCTCACCTATGTGCATAAACCCAATAGCATTGTGAGTGCAGAGAAAGGTTTTGTTTAAATAACCTGGGTCACGTTCATCTGGTCGTATCCTGTGACTGTGTCCTTTCCTGAAGCTGCGTTTAATCACGGAGTGCATGTTTGTTATATAATATATTTTCAGGGAATTTACAGTTCAATTGTCTCTTGAAATGTACCACCTTTTATTTTATTTTTATTTTTTTAATAAGTGTGGTCTTATGGTTTTCATCTAATCATCATATGCACCATTCTATTTGTGCAAGAGATGATTTTATGAAAAGATAAATCAAAAGATGACCAGCCATTTCCAGAAAGTGCCATTCTTTTATTGTCATGTTACATAATGTTTCAGGATAAAAGAAAACATCCTGCAATTTAATGCGAACGACTGATATATATGGGAAAACCCACTTTGCTAACAGAGCAAAAGAGACTTTGTGTGAGAACACACTGTTGAAACGCAACTATTCAGTTGAAAGGAGACCAAAGAAGACCATGGTATGTATATAGTCGTTGCATTATTGTAAGGTTTTTTGGTTCAATTTATATGTGCATTTATAGGAACACTTAAGTGGCTGTTTTTATTGTTTAGACTGGAGGTGTTATTGTTATGAAGCTTAGAGCTGTATCTGTGAACATGGGAGTTTTCTGGCTGATACTGGGTAAGTGTATTCTACATTCATAACCTTTGAGCAGGGCCGGTCCTGACAAATGTGCTGCCCTATAGGCAAGATTTTACTTGTTGCCCCTTGCATCAAGATTTAGCACTACATGTTATCAGTTTATGTTGTAGAAACACTGGCACTGTTTTATATATATATATATAGGCTGTATATATACATTATTTTAATTATATAATAAAATATT
Source organism: Pseudorasbora parva (assembly GCF_024679245.1). Classification (NCBI taxonomy): domain Eukaryota; kingdom Metazoa; phylum Chordata; class Actinopteri; order Cypriniformes; family Gobionidae; genus Pseudorasbora; species Pseudorasbora parva. The sequence goes on along the minus strand of NC_090186.1, from coordinate 31,278,563 downwards.
TTTTTAAGGCTGATCATAAACTATACAAGTAATAGCACCTATACCCCCCACAAATATTAAGATAAATAGTTGGGCAACATTTCCAAGCCCGGAGCCCTCCCCGGACAGCACGCCAAATACGCATAATTTTTACTCTATTTAATTGATGTAAGTGTGAATTCGTGAAAGGTTATTAAAAAATAATAATATTACATGTTTTTAAAAAACTGACATGTTTTTTTGTTTGTTTTGTTTTTTGTTTTGTTTTTACAAAATCACTGTCGGCCTCTGGTGAATTTTACGGGGGGCGTTTTTGGTTGTTGCTTTATTTAGTAATATTTTTTTTTTAAATTAATAAAATAATATCAGTAATAAAACGGGAAAAAATTGGCACCACTAGCAACCTATTCCGTGGACCGGCCCTGCCATTGAAAATAAAATAAATGTGTGAAATAGAAATAACTGTTAATTTCAAAACATCACAGTCAGTGTTGAAGGATGGACGTATCACTTCGACAACGTCACGAAGTCCTGGAATGAAACAAGGGAGTGGTGTCAAAAGGATTACACAGACATTGTGGTGGTTCAAAATGAAAATGTAACACATTTTCTTACAAAATATTTGCCTAAAAGAACCTCGCTTCCTTACTACTGGATTGGACTCAAAAAGATCAATGACAGTTGGACATGGGTTGCCAATGAAGAGATCGTGAACTATGAAAACTGGGCAGCCAATGAACCCAACAATGCTCAGTCTGATGAAAGTTGCGTGGAATTGTACATTAGCACTACAAACAAAAGTGGCAAGTGGAACGATGACAAATGCAGCAACAAAAAGTACCCTGTGTGTCACAAAGGTAAGGTGTCTTAGGCTTTCAATTTGTTAATTTATTTCCACTAGCCTAGAGAACATATACAATATTAAATAAGTTTCATTAGTCTATGAAATGAAATCTCACATGTGAGAGATAAATTAGGTGTTTTACATTCCAGAAAGGATGTTTCTTATAAATCTATATTTTCTTTCAGCACAGTGTCTAAGCAATTCATGCAGTGGTAAAGGGCTCTGTAAAGAACAAGTCAACAACTTCACCTGTGAGTGTGAGCCAGGTTTCTCTGGGCCACAATGTCAAACAGGTCAGAGCAAACAGTATTCAACAAATTTAAAGTGGTGAAACATGTTGGTTCTCAACTGGTGGGGTGTTCGTTCCACACCTGTAAGACCTTTGTTCATCTTTAGAACAGAGTTTAAGATATTTTATATTTTAGTCCCAGAGCATATGCAGTCTATGCACACTTTACTGTCCATGTCCAGAAAGGGAATAAAAACATCATCAAAGTAGTCCATCTGTGACATCAGTTGGTTGATTAGAATCTCTTGAAGCATTGAAAATACATTTTGGTCCAAAAATAATAAAAAATGCGACTCTTTTCCGCGTCTGTTTTCAAACCTCAAATAAAGATTCAAACGGCCATGAATCAGTGAATCGAACAATGATTTGGATCGCCAATATCACGTGATTTTGGCAGTTTGACACGTGATCCAAACTGCTGAAATCATCAGTAAAGTGGGCATAGACTGCATATGCTCTGGGACTAAAATATAAAATATCTTAAACTGTGTTCTGAAGATGAACGGAGGTCTACGGGTGTGGAACGACATTAGAGTGAGTCATTAATGACATCAATTTCATTTTTGGGTGAACTAACCCTTTAATAGTTTATATTAAAATAATCTTTACTTACGACATTCCATGAACATGCACATCTCTCTCTCTTTCTCTCTCTCTCTCTCTCTCTCTCTCTCTCTCTCTCTCTCTCTCTCTCTCTCTCTCTCTCTCTTTCTCTCTCTCTCTAGTTGTGTCATGTGAGGAACTATCCGCACCACAGCATGGCTGGATGAAGTGCTCCGGTCTGTATGGGAATCATTCCTTCAACTCAAGCTGTACATTTTCCTGTGTTGGTGGTTATAAACTGAGAGGCACAGCTGAGATTAAATGTAATTCCTCAGGTGCATGGAACGCACCTCCACCTTCATGTGCAGGTACAATATATTTTTCAATATTTGATTCTGTGTTTACATTTATATATACTCTCACTGCACGCGATTGGAAAGCGCTTCAGCCAACCAGAGCAACGAGAAGTGGTGCTTGTTGATTAAACATTCGCTGTATCCAGTCAGCAAAACTCCGAACACATCTTCCCTTTTTAAGAATGACTTCAGTGCCGTTCTTTATTCTTTTCTCAGAGAAAAACTTAACTCCAAGTCTTCCAGAGTCGCGGTCTTCCAGAGTCGCGGTCCCGCCGTTCGCCAGTTTCTGTATTTAGTTACACGCAAGCACAACTCAGCCGTCATTGGAGTGTTAAATGGATAAAACCAGTTATATAATCCTTAAAGGGTTAGTTCACCCAAAAATGAAATTGATGTCATTAATGACTCACTCTAATGTCGTTCCACACCCGTGAGACCTCCGTTCATCTTCAGAACACAGTTTAAGATATTTTATATTTTAGTCCCAGAGCATATGCAGTCTATGCATTGCACACTATACTGTCCATGTCCAGAAAGGGAATAAAAACTTCATCAAAGTAGTCCATCTGTGACATCAGTTGGTTGATTAGAATCTCTTGAAGCATCAAAAATACATTTGGTCCAAAAATAACAAAAAAATACGACTTTATTCAGCATCAGTCTTCTCTTCCGTGTCTGTTTTCAAACCTCAAAATAAAGATTCAAACGGCCATGAATCAGTGAATCGAACAATGATTCGGATCGCCAATGTCACGAGATTTCAGCAGTTTTTGGCAGCTTGACACGTGATCCAAACTGCTGAAATCACGCGACATTGGCGATCCAATCATTGATCGATGGACTACTTTGATGATGTTTTTATTAGCTTTCTGGACATGGACAGTAAAGTGGGCATAGACTGCATATGCTCTGGGACTAAAATATAAAATATCTTAAACTGTGTTCTGAAGATGAACGAAGGTCTTACGGGTGTGGAACGACATTAGGGAGAGTCATTAAAGGGGGGTGAAATGCTGTTTCATGCATACTCAGCTTTTTACACTGTTAAAGACTTGGATTCCCATCCTAAACATAGACAAAGTTTCAAAAACTAATGTTGGACGTTTGATGGAGTATTTCTGTGTTAAAAATACTCCTTCCGGTTTCTCACAAGTTTCGGAGAGTTTTTTTCGAGTATGGCTCGACTTGACGTTAATAGACCGGAAGGTCCTTGTATGGGCCGTACGGGCTCTTCTCCCGGTAGGGTGCGCGCGCGCGTGACTAGAGTGAGAGAGGAAATGCACGCCCATAAACATTGCTCTCAAGCTGCAGATCCAGTCGTCCGTGAACACTTATGTCGGTTATAGTCCGCGCCGCGCTCTACTTCATTCCTCCACTTTGACATTAAGCAACTTCAATGCTTCAGCACAGCATTCCGGGAAGGCAGCGCTGCATTTGAACCGATTTGAACGCAGAAATGACGGGAAGCTTCACAACATCGCTTCAGTCGCGTCGCAAAGTGGATCTCCACACTCCAAGAAGTGTGTTTTTGACGGAGCGGTCCCAGCGATAAAGGTTCGGTCCTGCTTTGGAAGCAGCCAGTGAGTAAAACTGCTTCAAATGTCTATGCTGTTGCTTATCGTCGCATATGTAAACATTAGTAAACGACACGATCGCGTGCTTCGTCATTCAAATGCGCTAACGGTTAGTCCATTGTTGTTCTATATATAACGTTACACTAATCTGACGGGCAAAACCGTTTTGCTTGCTACTGCTAAGGTTTAGTCGCATACAATAGTCCATAAACCGAATCATGTCCTCATAAACTGCGAGTAAAGACACACAAATGTTGACAGGCCACTAAATACAGTACATACCACAGAGACGGACGTCCTGCTGCTGCTGGTTTTCCTGTTCAATTTATTTCAGCTTCCGAATTTGATTCTAGATCATATCTATTAGCTGAGATCGATAGCAAGGGTTCCTCCACGCTTGAGGACGTCACTGCTTTGCGCGCATTCGTGATTCTTTAGCTCCGCCCACACGATACGCCTCCAGCCGCTCGTTTTTTTCCGGAAAGACTCGGAACAGCCTATATTTATTTTATAAATATAATAAAACTAAAGACTTTTCAGAGATATGAAGGATGCAATACTACTCTATAGGTACTCAAGATTGACATGAGATTCACTGAAACTGAGTGTTTCACCCCCCCCCCCTTTAATGACATCAATTTCATTTTTAGGTGAACTAACCCTTTAATAGTTTATATTAAAATAATCTTTACTCACGACATTCCGTGAACATGCACATCTCTCTCTCTCTCTCTCTCTCTCTCTCTCTCTCTCTCTCTCTCTCTCTCTCTCTCTCTCTCTTTCTCTCTCTCTCTAGTTGTGTCATGTGAGGAACTATCCGCACCACAGCATGGCTGGATGAAGTGCTCCGGTCTGTATGGGAATCATTCCCTCAACTCAAGCTGTACATTTTCCTGTGTTGGTGGTTATAAACTGAGAGGCACAGCTGAGATTAAATGTAATTCCTCAGGTGCATGGAACGCACCTCCACCTTCATGTGCAGGTACAATATATTTTTCAATATTTGATTCTGTGTTTACATTTATATATACTCTCACTGCACGCGATTGGAAAGCGCTTCAGCCAACCAGAGCAACGAGAAGTGGTGCTTGTTGATTAAACATTCGCTGTATCCAGTCAGCAAAACTCCGAACACATCTTCCCTTTTTAAGAATGACTTCAGTGCTGTTCTTTATTCTTTTCGCAGAGAAAAGCTTAACTCCAAGTCTTAGCTGGTTAGGTCAAAGCTGATTCGAAAGACCGCCGTTCGCCAGTTTCTGTGTTTACTAGAAGCACGCAAGCGCAACTCAGCTGTCATTATATTAAGCCCCGCCCACCGACTCTATACACAATGTGATTGGCCTGACCAGAGTTTGGTTTTTACAGCTCAGAAGTGTATTGAGAGTTGCTAGACGATGCTTGCGGCAGTTAGATTTGCTGCCGCTAGGGTTCGTCTAGATTTCTAGGCTAGGGATGAGGTGCACTTAAGTAAAGCCCCTCTATAAAGTATTCCATTACACTTGGAAATACGTCACAGCACTAAAAAAAATTCAGTTGCTACTTCCGGTTCACTGGGACTTTAATGGCAGGCATCACAGAAACTGGTTTATTAGGCTGCTGTCTTTTTAAAGTTCTGCCACTGCCGAACATGACACGGATTGGATGCGTTGTCAACCGCATCTAATTTTTCTCAACCTTTAAGTTCATTTAAGATATTATTTAACTCATTTTTAAGACTGCTCTTTTGAGAATACTCGACAGAATGGGCATTTTGGCATAATTCTGTGTATTGTTTATTCTGGCACGCTACTGACATGCGACTTTCTGTTGGTTGTGTGTGCATCTCAATCAGCTCCCTAGTGCAGTAGTTAGGGCACTAATCAGGGAGTCGGCTTACATTCATGTATACAATGATTCACAAGCTAGGGAGCCGATTGAGACGCACCCAAATATTGCGTTAAATATTTTTAACATGTTAAACTGACAAAATTAATCTCATGCGTTAGCGCACTAATTTTGACTAAGCTACCTAAAGATATAAATATATGCATGCAAGTTTGAGTTGTTTTCCTCTTGCAGTGGAGTGTTTCCCCCTTTTTTTATTTGGTGGTGGACTGATGAACTGCACTAAAGGCCCTGACGGCTCCAGATCTGACTGTAGAGTACAGTGTCCACCTGGACAATTGCTGCTGGGCTTTGCTGAGTTCACCTGCAGAGCTGATGGCATGTGGGAGTCTTCCTTTCCATTGATGTGTGCAAGTAAGGAGTTTGTCCTTTTTATTCATCTACCACGTATATGGAATATGAGAGTATCATGTTGGTAATAACATCATGTGCGATTTTTAACAATTTAATTGAAAATATTTTAGTTATTTAATTACTTAAAATATCATATCCAAGAAATATTCACCATACAAACCAAGTGTAAATGTTCTTATAATGAATATACAGCCTGGGAAAGAACCAATACAGTCATTAAAAATAAAGGTTCCAAAGGGGGTTTTCACTACAATCAATGCCATAAAAGTACCGTTTTTGGTTTCCCAAATAACATTTTAGTAAAATATCTTATAGTGTGAAGAACATTTTAATTATCTGAATAACCTTTTAAAGAATTTTTTATGCAATGGAAAGATTCAATGGATTTTAAAGGTTCTTTATGGAACCATCAGTGGCAACCCCATATTTTTTTTAAATAAATTTATCATCTGAATGCATAACTAATTTAATTCAGAACTATTCCCACAATAGTTACATTTAAAATATTTTGAGGTTTTGAGGAACATTATTCCATATGATCTATGAATCTCAAATGTTCATAATAAAAGATTTAAAAAAATTATAGAATATATATATTCTATATATATATATATATATATATATATATATATATATATATATATATATATATATATATATATATATATATATATATTTATTTATTTATAAAAATCGATTTGTTTGTACTTATATTATTATATCTTTCCTCAGGTTTTGTCCATTTTCTAATTGCTCTTTTGGCATCTGTTGTCATCTCAGTTTTTTGTGGCTGTTTTTGTTGCTCCATCTGCAGAAAGAGTGAGTAAGTGGGGGTTTGAATGATTCATCAAATATCAAACAATTTCTTACAGAAAAAAGTAAAAAAAAAAAAAAAAAAAAAAAACCAGAAATTGTTTCCTTTTTAAATTTGGTTGTAGGCAGTGAGATTGAGGTAAATTGTTAACCTTAAATTTCCGGATGATTTAAATCATATTTTTAGATCATTTAAATTACACTTTATGTTAATCTTACTCGGTTTTCTTGCAGAACTCAACAGGAAAAGATGAATCCAGCATTTGAAGCAGAACACACAGCTCCAGATAACCCTCTATGTTCAGCATAATATTGTCTAATCTGACAATAACTGGATTTGATGTTATATTTGATTTGAATGAATTGTCTTAATCTTTTTCAGTTCATTCTTATATTACAGACTAGCCTTTATGTGCAAAAACTAAATCAAGTTAATAATCCCATTGTCATCTTTTGCACAATTCTTAATGTCGTTCATTGTTGCTGTAATAAAAACATTATTCCGTGTGAGCTGGAGAATGACATTAAAGCGATTTGATTTCTGGTATATAATATGCAAAAGTCTTGTCGTTATTGTGCTGTAATCTTTGGCAGCACTATTACACAATTTCCCATCACTTAGTTCCCATGCAATGCAACTGTCTTAATATTGGCAAATCATATTTGTCAGCTATTTTGTATGCATTTAACTGTGAACGTCCTCTCAGAATTCCTCTCAGAGTAAATTACACTGCATAGTTGAAGAAAAGGTAAGATGAACAGTCTGCTTTATTTTATATATATTTAAAGTAAATTTTCATGTCTTCAAACCAAAGGGTCTAGAGGTCTAAATGCTGTTTAGAGTAATATTGTAATATTTATACAAATTTAAAAAAAAATCAATAGCATTTGGACAGCTACACCCTTTGGTTCGATGACATGCATAAATGAAAATAAAAATTGTCCTGATAAATACTCACATGTGCATTTCTAACATCCTTCAGATGGTTTTGTGGGTGAATATTAGACTACTTTCTGGATATCTTGTCCTTATAACTGGAATTTATAATGGTATGTTTTCATTTGATATACTTCTAATCAATATGTTTCTTAAATAGACAATAAACTACAAAGTTTAACCATAAAATTAACAAAATATCAAATACATTTATATATATAAAATACATTTTAATTAAACAAAACTGTGTGTCTATCAGTCAAGGCCTGGACTTACCATTATAACATAGACACTGATGTGGAGTGGACAGAAGCTCGTCAGTGGTGTCAAAAGTATTTCACTGATATGGTGGCCATCCAAAACCAGGCAGAAGTTGCATACCTTAACCAAATTCTACCCTTCCATCGGACATACTACTGGATTGGCATTAGGAAGATTGATGGACAATGGACATGGGTTGGGACCAAAAAGCACTTGGTCCCTGAATCAGCAAACTGGGCGAAAAATGAACCAAATAACAAGGGAACCGGAGAAGACTGTGTAGAGATCTACATTAAAGGGCAAAAAAACACAGCCAAGTGGAATGATGAGAGGTGCAACAAAAAGAAAGCAGCTCTCTGTTATTTAGGTGAACACACTTGATAACATGACATTTTAATTTGAGTTGAGATCATTTTAATTTAAAATACAATCAAATCAATTATTTTAAGGATGTGCTGTTTATTTGGATAATGAATAAGTGTTAATGTATCCAGTTCTGACTGAAAGCACTCATTGTCATTACACTTGATTTTCTGTGTAGCCTCCTGTTCAGATAAATCCTGCAGTCAACACGCGGAGTGTGTGGAGACTATTGGGAACTACACGTGTCAGTGTGACCCCGGTTTTATGGGTCCACGCTGTGAGGAAGGTGCTGAGAAACCCATTCAAGTTCAAATATCCCAGCTGTGTGTTTTTGCTTTTTTTAACAAAGTAATTAATTTTCTCTTTTGCAGTTGTCCAGTGCGGGCCAGTTAAAAGTCCACAGCAAGGTTTTGTGAAATGTGATGGTATCTTTGGAGCATTTCATTTGAACTCATCGTGCCAGTTCCAATGTGCCACAGGGTTCAAGCTGGAGGGGGAACAAAGGCTACACTGCCTGGCATCTGGGCACTGGGATAACACTCTTCCTGTTTGTCAGGGTATGGAATAGAAACACCCGTTCACACCAAGGAGGATGATAACTATAATGATAAAATATATAGTTCGTAAATTCTCAAGCTCTTTAAAGCAAGATGGATTCTGATTGGCTGTCGATGTTTTTTATCGTTTATCAGCTGGAAAAAAATCTAAAAGTGATTCCAACGATATTGTTTCTCTGAGCCGTTATTTTTTTTATAGTTGTGGTATGGACTCTGCTATTCTTTTTACAGTATTTAGAACAATATTAAAGCGGCTGACGACAAAACTTCCGTCTGCGCTTAGTGAACGAAATTGTCCACTGGTGTGGATGCTTAGGCTATATGTTTTTGCTATCTTTATAGTTATGGTTCTAAATTAAGCCTTAATTAGCTTGATAGTGCACAGTAAAAATGCTTTCTTTCAAAGTTTTATAGAAAATAATATTTAAATCTTTCTACTTCAAAATGTCACGTTTCCTTCAATATGCAATTTTGCAGTTTCTTTGTAATTATTTGTGATATTTACAATCAATTTATGAGGTACAATTGTCAGTGTGGGTAATAAAAAATAACTATAAAATATAAAATATTTTTTTTGTTGTTTGTTGTTGTTACCAAGCAGCAACCTCCCCCAGTTTATCTTGAAGCCAATAGACACTTTTTATTTTTCTGGGTTTCCCAGAGCAGTATAGTTTTCATAGTTGGATTACATTTTATAGCGGTGAATGAGAGAAATAAATATATTTTTTGTGTCCCCATTTGCTCAAATAGCAAAAGAAAAACTCCACAATAGTGATTTCACAGCTTTCAAAAAAAAAAAAAAAAAATGGAGTGAGATTGATAACGGCAGTGAAAAGATAATAATAATAATAATAATAAGTTTTATTTATATAGCGCCTTTCCAGAGCTCAAGGACACTTTACAATAAACAAACAACAATAAAGCCAAATGACAAACAGAGTAGACAGAACAACAGTAGGCAATTGAGAGTGCAAGTATAATAATACAGAAATCGGAGTGAAAAAAAAAAAAAAAAAAAAAAAGTCTTTAAGACCTATAACATTCAGAAAAGAGGTGTGTTTTGAGCATGGATTTGAAATCAGAGATAGTGGCAACAAAACGGAGTGATCGGGGTAGAGAGTTCCATAATTTGGGTGCTATTACACTGAATGATCTGCCCCCCATTGAAGCAAGGTGATGCCGATGGACAACGAGAAAGTTGGAATCAGCAGATCGTAGAGAGCGAGTAGGGTTGAAGGGGAAAGAAACATGTTCATTTTGCCGTTGTTGTGCCAAATTGACCCCTACCAAATTATTACCCTCAGTCACTACCTGATTGCCTAATCCTAATCCCAACCCCTCCCCCACAACTAACCCTAAACCTACCAATACTAGGGGGTAAATATTTGGCGGGGTCAGAATTCGGCACAACACCGGCACTCCCACACCCTCACAGCAGCGGTGCAAAAGTAATATAAAACAAAGTATTACAAATGTACATACATTTGAAAATACAAAAAACTTTGCAGGATTTACGATATTGATGGCTGTTTAAACGTGTGATCACAGTCAATGAAAAGGGTCCATACGGAAATGACTTAAACTGTAATTCATCGACTGGCCACTAGAAACAAGCTCCAAAAGGGAGCTAAATTATTTTGCGCCCCATGTTAAAATTCCAACCTTTACAGCAGAAAAAAAACATGTTTATAGCATGGTACAAAGTGTCGTTTTAATTTTGCCCTTCATGACAACTGTGAGGGGGTGAATTATTTATAACTCATTCATTTACATTATAGAACACCTAAAACACCTAACACCTAAAAGTTCTACATATGTACTGGGGGCCAGCTATAGTAGTCGCTGTGCAAGTAAACTGACGCTAGAGGTTGCAGCCTTTAGCCTTCGTGTTAGAGCTTCTGACTCTCATGCTGGCAGATATTTTGTATTTTGAAAAGTATTTTGAAAGCGGCTCCCGTTTCAAACACTTGAAAACACAAGTAGGCGTCAACCAGTGTACCGTTAGGCTGATAGACGCCTGCATTCAAACACTCCGTGTGTATCTGTATATGCACTCTATGAAAAATGTCATTGATGTATATTTACTACATGTCATTGTAGCCAATCACAGACGTATTTGATGAATGTGAGTACAATGGGCAATCAGAGATGTTTACGATTCCGTTCAACAGCACTCAAAGCGCCACATTTTACCGATTTGGTATAGCGCAGTCGTACTTTTGACAACAATAGCAATAGTAAACCTCACTTCTCTGATCTCAAGAGACGCTCTAGCAACTGACGCTAGAGGTTGCAGTCTTTAGCCTCCTTGTTAGAGCGTCCGACTCTCATGCAGATGTTTTTTACAGTCTATGTGTGTTAACCTTACAGCTTACATATGTTACCTTTACAGCTGTCCAGTGTCTGCCAATCACTGATGCCCCTGGTGGTTGGAGTATGAACTGCACTCATCCCCTTTCCATCAATAGCTTTAACACTAGCTGCGAGTTCAAGTGCGAGGAGGGATTTGAGCTCCAAGGCTCAAGTACAACCTGGTGTGACCACACTGGCCAGTGGACACACAACCCCCCCAGTTGTAGAGGTACAGCACATTTGCAGAATTTTCTTTCCTCAGTCAATCACCCAGGCAGTTGCTGGTTAATTCAAGTGCACTGAATATTAGGGGTGTGGAGGTACACGTATTCATACTGAGCGATTTCGATTTAGGCTTGTTTTATGCACGTAACATACTTCAGGCTGAGTTCCCAGTTCCCACACAGATTAAGTAGCCTATTCTGTCCATTTTATCATGAAATTCAAACAATAAATCCTGTTTTGACGTTCTTCAATGTGATGTTAGAGCTTACTGTATTAGCGCAGTGTGTGAGTGAACGCAATCATCTCTTCCTAGTCAAAGAATAAATTATGAATCAACATCTAAAGGTATGTTGAGGATACACTAGGCCTACATCTTACGGAAACGTATCATATGTCGCTTAATCGCTCAATCAATGTTTCAACAGTGGAAAGGCATCAATAAAACAGTGTAAACAATGTCACGTAGCATTACATTTACCTTATAGGCAAGTGTCCACATCTCAAGTGTGCCACGAGTACTGAAAAGTGAAGACAAAGGGTCTCGATCGCCCCCAGGTGGCTGGATGTAGTATAGGTCACAAACCCCGCCCTCTCCATGAAATGTACTGTAACTGTAATCTCTTAACATTTCCATAAATATTTATTTCACTCAAAAAAAAATTGTGTGGGCGGGACCTTGATATAGCAGCTCCACTTCGCGCTCACTACTGCGTAGATTAGGGCTCCAAGTTTCTACTGCGCAGACTCAAGACCCAAGATGCAGCGTCATATTTGAACTCTGCATGACTTAATTTACATCAACAGAAAGAGAGTGAAGATGCATCGCCCATCTTTTTTTAGCCTATGCCACCGCTGGTTAGTTCGCTCTTTCACTATATTATCTTATATATTCATTATATTCTAGGCTACTTACCCTGTTAGTGATGTTTTGATTATTTAATGTATGTTTAAATGAATCTGTCATGAAAATGACAGCCACTGTGTATAAATTATTATATTTCAACAACAAAATGGAATAAAAACATAATTTTATAATTAGATTTAATGCAAAAACATGTAAAAAGTAGCCTACATGTTTGCATACAATGTGTATTTGAGTGTTGATTATTATATCTAAAAATAAATAGAAACTGAATTTAGGCTAATATTTGGGGCTCTGTTAACCTTTAATATTAAAGTAATGTGCAAGTAGGGCTCACTGTATAGTTTACAGCATTATCTTTAAGAAACTTTTAGTTATAATTAAATTTATTTAAGGACAGACACAATTTGTTCAATAAACCATTTTGATAAAAATAAATAAAAGTGTACGTCCTTTTTGTTCTTGTGAAACATTTTAATGTTGGGTAACACTGCTGAGACACACCCTGGAAGTGCACTTTCTGTTCCCAACGAAACAAAAATATATTGCAGTATATTGGAAAATATCATGTAATACATTAGGCAATATATTATATGGGATTTAATATTTACATTCTACAATATATTGCAATATATGAAAGCGGCAATCATTTGTATATTGTGCAATATATTACAGGAATATATAATATATTGTATAATGCCATCAATATATTATTCCATCTATTTACAATATATTATAATATATTTCAAGTAATATATTGGTAAATATATTTTCCTTTCGTAAGGGGTGTGTTTGAGCAGACACTATCAATGAAATGATGTCTGCATATGTTGCAGTGGTGACCTGTAATGCCGTTTTGCTCCTAAAAAGAGTCATCTGACATGTGCTGTTCATTTTGAAAAATTGTCTCTTTGTTCTTCCTGCAATGCTTCCTGTGATGAGGGATACAAACTTAGAGTTGTTTTAATCATTTTTGGCAGTTGTAAAGTGTGACCCACTGAAGCCCAGCCCGCATGGCTCCCTGCAATGTTATGATCCTATGGAGGAGTTTGCTTATGGCTCCACTTGCTGGGTAAAATGTGACTTTGGTTTTGTCAGCAATGGTACAAATTCCACTCACTGTACCTCACATGGGAACTGGAGTCACATCCCGCCTGTTTGCCATGGTAACCTGCTGCTTGAATAATACATTACATATATTTTCAGTTCAAGCTGTAGATCTGACAGATTCACTTTATGAGTTGCTTCTGATTTTCCCACAGCGGTACAGTGTCCACCTCTCTCTAATGCCCCAAGTTATGGAAGTGTGAGCTGCACACACCCCCTTTCCAACAACAGCTATAACTCCAGCTGTGAGTTCAAGTGTGAAGAGGGTTTTGTGCTCAACGGTGCAGATTCCACTTTCTGTGACCACACTGGGAACTGGACACACAGTACACCCATTTGTACAGGTTTGGCATCAGTTCATATAATTATTGTTGACCTAATACCAAGTACTGCATATGAAACGTTATTCACTCTTAGAAGAAAACGCTCTACAACCCTCATCTTTTCCTTGGGTCATTTTGACCCGAAACTCATTTCAAAATTGATTTATTTATTTTAATTTTTTACAAAATTGAGTGTTCAAGACATTAGGACTTCTGTTGAACTTGAACCAAGAATACACACACACACACACACACACACACACACACACACACACACACACACACACACACACACACACACACACACACACACACACACACACACACACACACACAAATTACTGGATTCAAGGAGTTTATGTGGTTGTAATAAAAACAAAAACGTAATAAAAACAAATCCTTCCCTCTTGGGTCAAATTGACCTCCTTAGGGATGAATGGAATGCGAGGAATGCTTCCGTAAACTAGAAAAAAACCTAACAAATGCTCCAAATTAAAAACTAAATGACAAGAGACAAGTCCGAGTGCAAATACCAAAGAGTCCAACCAAAACAATAGAAAAACGTTTCAAGTCCAGACTCAAGTACTAGTAGGCTACAGAACCAAGTATATAACCTTTTAGGTGTTCCCATCATATTTTAAATCTGTTTTTATTATTGTTCTGTACACACATGATCAGGTTTAAGGGTTTCAGAATTTTTTTAATGATTTAGAACAAAAAATATTTATTACTAATCTCATTTAAATTTTAAGCTGTGGCTTGTGACCCTCTCGTGGTCCCTGCACAGAGTCACCTGACCTGTGCTGATCCACTGGGAAAGTTCTCTTTTCGTTCATCTTGCAATGCTACTTGTGATGAGGGATACACACTAAGAGGAGAATCCACACTCACCTGTCTGAGTGACGGCAACTGGACAGCAGTCACACCTGCATGTGAAGGTGGGTTTTTGGAGCCTACATGATTTCTCAGTGTCATACAGACATATTTAATCCACAATGTGAGCAATGTAAAAAGGTCATCATTATGCTCTAACTGAAAGTGTACTTCAAAAAAAATATATATATAAACCATGCTCTTTTACACTACCACAGTAATTTTAGCCTATAATTTTATCTTGTCTGTTTTGTTTTAATAATTTTTGGCAGTTGTAAAGTGTGACCCACTGAAGCCCAGCCCGCATGGCTCCCTGCAATGTTATGATCCTATGGAGGAGTTTGCTTATGGCTCCACTTGCTGGGTAAAATGTGACTTTGGTTTTGTCAGCAATGGTACAAATTCCACTCACTGTACCTCACATGGGAACTGGAGTCACATCCCGCCTGTTTGCCATGGTAACCTGCTGCTTAAATAATACATTACACATACATATTTTCAGTTCAAGCTGTAGATCTGACAGATTCACTTTATGAGTTGCTTCTGATTTTCCCACAGCGGTACAGTGTCCACCTCTCTCTTATCCCCCAAGTTATGGAAGTGTGAGCTGCACACACCCCCTTTCCAACAACAGCTATAACTCCAGCTGTGAGTTCAAGTGTGAAGAGGGTTTTGTGCTCAACGGTGCAGATTCCACTTTCTGTGACCACACTGGGAACTGGACACACAGTACACCCATTTGTACAGGTTTGGCATCAGTTCATATAATTATTGTTGACCTAATACCATTGAACTACTTTATATGAAACGCTATTCACTCTTGAAAGTTTGAACAACCCAACAACAGCTCATTGGCTTTAGGTTTTTAGGGGTCCAGGTCATTTTGACCCACAAGGATTTTTTTTAAAAAATCTTTAATTTAGAACAGAAAAATTAATTACTGTCTCATTTAAATTTTAAGCTGTGGCTTGTGACCCTCTCGTGGTCCCTGCACAGAGTCACCTGACCTGTGCTGATCCACTGGGAAAGTTCTCTTTTCGTTCATCTTGCAATGCTACTTGTGATGAGGGATACACACTAAGAGGAGAATCCACACTCACCTGTCTGAGTGACGGCAACTGGACAGCAGTCACACCTGCATGTGAAGGTGGGTTTAAATCTATTTCAATAACTAAAATAAATTCTTCAATTTAAATCCTTGCTTTAAACAATAGCACCATGCAAGCATTCAGGTTATAAAATTTAGGGGGGAAAAGTTATTTAACTGGGTGTTATAACACCACAGAGATAGTGTTATATAACACTAAAGTGAAATTTGTAGATGTGAAATTTGTGATAGTGTTATATAACACTAAGTGAAATTTGTAGACGTAACATTTTTGTGTGCGCATGTGAAAAGTACAAAGACCGGAAACTACTTTATTTTTAAAAAGTTAGATTTAAAAAAGTGTACATATTTAAATAAAATGGCAAGGAAGGCATTAATTATAAATAAATAGAGCACAAAAAAGCAAACTTTAGCCACTAGTTTTGAAATAAAACTTGCACTGGTATATATCTTAAAAAGCTACCTAAATGTCCTAATTGAGCTGTGTGAGGAAAGTCCCAATACGAATGTTTGCTCATGATTTATATGTTCATAAAGGTTTAAGTTGCTTAGAAGTTTCTCACACATCCACAATTTGTTTTTGTTTTGTTTTTTCCATGTGCACGCTAAAGTTTTGTGTATGTGTGTGTGTGTGTGTGTGTTTAATGGAAATGTGACGGCTTGGATTTATTTATAATATAAATAAAACACTAATTATTATTTGTAAAGATAAAATACAGTTAAAGTACCCTACATTACTAGATGGTTGCTGTAGATAGTTATTACAGGACAACAAATCTGTGTTGATTTGCTAATAAATCCACACGGACTAAACCAAAATATAGATTGTCCTGTTGCAGCTTACAAAATGCATCAACAGAGTTCTGTCAGGTCTATTAAGTCAAGAACAAATAAAATGATTTTTGAATAAATTGCAATTCAAGTTGATAATTCTGAATGAATGTTTTGGCGGTATGGCTCTGTTCAGGGAGTCTTCTAACCTTTCATGAGCACCATGAAATAGGAGAGAGTCAGAGGACAGCAGCAGCATTAGGGAACGCTCGCACAGTTTAGGGCTGTGAGAGCTGAACTATTCCCCCTATGAACAGAGCAGCAACGATGACAAAGTAAAATGCCACGTTATACACGACATGGAGGAGCTGGGGCGGTGGTGGGCAGCAAAGAGCTAGCAACAGCAGTTTAGGAGCGAACTGAATCTGTTTGAAGATGAGCGCTGTTTATATCATAGCCATTAGCAGCGAGGGGAGTTGAACAGCTGATGCACTGATGCAAATCAGCTAATGCATCTTAGCTGAGCAGAACCAGCTGATGAGACCAAATAGTCTTAGCAGCATCTTGACTACCTAGCCTGCCAGAACTGACGCTTACGCTCAATTAATACCACACCTTCACAATGATGAAATAATTATATCAGCATAAACATGCTCTCATGCCGTTTTACTATCTTTTCAGTTATAAGATGTGATGCTCTGGAGTCTTTTCAGCACGGCATTGTGCAGTGTCAGGAACGCTTGGAGAAGTTCAGCTATGGCTCCTTGTGCTGGCTGGAGTGCGTAGCTGGATTTACTTTGAATGGAAGTAATTCCACTTACTGCACATCACAAGGGAAATGGAGCCAGGACCTTCCTGTTTGTCAAGGTTACCAAACCCTCTTGATACTCTGTGATGGATAAATAGGAAGGTTATTGAGGGAGGTTAATGGGTCTCCAAGAGGTTTAGATCTTATAAAACAGACAATAGATAAGTTATTTGTATTGCCCCCTTCTCCAGTCATGCCCTATCATAAATAAATAACAAAAAATGTAGCACTGACATCTTAAACTAACTATACAGTCATGGACAGAAAGGCATTATATATCTTTTGATTCTCTGTCCAATAGCACAGCAGTGTAGCCCCTTAATTGACCCCTCTCATGGTACTGTAACCTGCACGCATCCTCACGGGCAGTTCAGCTTCGGTACAGTGTGTAAAGTGAACTGTGAGACAGGCTTCAAACTGCATGGGACACCTCGAATCGAGTGCTTGGAGATGGGGAAGTGGACAGACACCCCACCCTTCTGCTTGGGTAATCACTTTTGGGTCTTCCTATTTCAACTCAGGCGTTGTGATGTGTCATCTTTTGATATCCTGTATTCATCTCTGTCAACCCATTAAAGCATGAAGCTTATAAGTTTATAACCCAAGGAAGCAGATTATTATGTACGTTGACATTGTCCATTTATTATTGTCCATAGCTCAACAGTGCCCTCTTTTGACCGCTCAAGAAAATGGCTGGATGAATTGTTCTCATCCTTACTCCATGTTTAGCTACGGCTCGCAATGCTTCTTGGGATGTGAGGCTGGATTTGAAATTACAGGAGAGCCAGACATGGAGTGCTCTGCTTCTGGGAACTGGAGCCAGGAGATGCCCTCTTGCACTGGTATCTACCTCTCCACAAAAATTGAATGCTCCATTTGGTTCATTTTTTTCAATATCTTCGCATTAAAAGAACATTCTCTTTACTTTTGTAACCATAAACTAACATTCCCAGAATGTTCTGTGAACCAAAAATTGTTAGCTAGTCAACCCCTGTTAAACAATGATAAATATATATGATCAGGCCATATCATTTAAAACTGATCTTAGAAAGAATCATGGGACTAAGTGCTTTACAATTGTTTCTCTTTTAAATGGCAGCTGTTCGTTGTGAGCCCCTTTTATTCTCTCAACGTCCTGAGCTGGGAGCTCTACCCTCAATGAACTGCTCTCACCCGCATGGAAACTTCAGCTTTGGATCTCAGTGTTTTTTCAAGTGTGCCAGGAGTCATGAGCTCAATGGAACTAGTCAGCTCATCTGCACATCCAAAGGATACTGGACTGACTCTCCACCCAGTTGTGTTGGTAAGATAAACTCCTCTTAAAGGGTTAGTTCACCCAAAATTGAAAATTATGTAATTTATGACTCACCCTAATGTCGTTCCACCCCCGTAAGACCTCCATTCACCTTCGGAACACCGTTTAAGATATTTTATATTTAGTCCGAGAGCTTTCTGTTCCTCCATTGAAAATGTATGTACGGTAGTGTCCCTTTCCAGAAAGGTAATTGAAGCATCCCTGGACTACTTTGATGATGTTTTTATTACCTTTATGGAAATTGACAGCATACCGTTACAAACATTTTCAATGGAGGGACAGAAAGCTCTCAGTCTAAATATAAAATATCTTAAACTGTGTTCTGAAGATGAATGGAGGTCTTACGGGTGTGGAATGACATTAGGGTGAGTCATTAAAGACATCATTTTCATTTTTGGGTGAACCAACCTTTTTTTGGTGCATTAATTCTGTGGAAAAATACTGCATGCACATTACTCACACTAATACTTCATACATTACAAAAGGCAGAATGCATAATTACACTGGAAGGCCATTAAAACATTCTGACAGGGGCTTGCGTTGTATACGTGCCCACCGGTGTCTACTACTAGCGGAACCCTTGAAATGTTTTTAAATGCAACACAATAAGCCCTTGAACGCTTGGAATCCAATATGGAGCTGATTTAGTATTGATCGTTTTTTTCTTTATAAATTTGTGTCCTTGGGCTGTTAAAAAAAATATTATAGATTATGATATTAATATATTTATATTATATATAAAATATTTCATAAAAGTAATGACTTTATGCAACAATTTCTTCTCGTCTGTGTCAGTGTCCTATGCCGTTTATGTTGTCACCACAGTTCAAAGCTTCCTATAGTTCTACGTCAGTCGCCGACTCACCATTGGCCGAAGCTGTTCACATGAGCAACACGACGCAGGCGAGAGGCTGATGCAGGAGTTAGCCAATGGTGAGCCGTTGTTCTGATGTTGAACAAGGAAGCGATGCACTTGTGCTAACAACATAAACTGTGTAGGACACTGACACAGACTTATTATATATCTTAATTTGTGTTCCGAAGATGAACAAAGGTCTTATGGGTTGGGAACGAAATGAGGGTGAGTAAAAGATGACAGAATTTTCCTTTTTGGGTTAACTAACCCTTTAAGGTCAAAATAACTCCAATATCATACACTATTTTGTCCATTTGATGAAGTTAAATGCTTCAAATTTGTGGTGGGAATTCCCCTGAGGGGGAGTGAGTGTGTCTAAAAGTGGAGTTAAAAGCAGTCAGTGTTTCTGAAACTTGGATTAGTAAACCCCTGGGGGTTAATGAGTTGATAAAAAATGTAAGAATGAACCTCAGAACTTTAACCTCAGAGAACCACGAACATGCACATGTGATGTTAAGTTAAGTATGTCAAAGGGGTTCGGGTGACAAAAAGTTTTGGGAATCTCTTCATTATGACATTTATTATAATGTGCTTTCAGTACAGGAGATGTCATTGAGTGCTGGCATGCTGATGTATGTAGCTGTGGGAGTTGCTTCTTCAGCTGGTCTACTTTTGCTTGGAGGACTAATCCTTTTGTTGATGCGCCAATTCACTACAAAGGGTAAAAGAATAATCATTTTGCACTGTTGGCATAAACATTTTTTTAAGCAGTAAACTATTAAAAAGTATAATCTAATAGCATTTAATAACATTATTTGGTTGTTATTTGACAAATGCCTCAAGTCGTTCACTGTTATTTGATTATTTAGTGCTTCCAAACCTGGTTGTATGTTTAGCTTTAGTCAATTTAGTTTATGTTATTGTGATGGCCAGTGATGTGTTTTGGTCTAATTCAACAAATACCAGTACAGTATTTTTAAATGCCGTTCCAAACCTGTATGACTTTCTTCTGTGGAACATAAAAGATATTTTGTCTTAGTGGTGTCTTTGCCCATACTATGGTAGTCTAGTCAATAGTCCCGTTCACACATTAAACCCAGAAAATTACAGTAAAAATAACAGATTGACTTTTCCAGTAAATACACAAGTTTGCTGTTCACATGAGCAATGGCGGTCTGTTTTTTTATACAGTAATATTCGATCCAAACATAAATACCAAAATAATGGTAAACTCTTGACAATTTTACTGTAAATTCTTCATCCATCTGGATGAGAAGCATTTTTCATTATCGGCCTAATTTGACAACATTGTTTTTACTTCTGAGTGACAGGCATAAGGGGATGATCACACAGAATGTGTTTCATTTCTCAAAATATCTTCTTTTGTGTTTTGCAAAAGAAAGTCATATGGGTTTGGAACAACATTAGAGTTAGTAAATGATGACAGAATTTTCATTTTTGGATGAAATCCAAATTTCACTTTAATTTGTTTCAGTTCTAACAGTAGGCCTATCTTAAGACACTTATTCTTCTCCGCAGCTCACTACAGTCTGAATGAATCTTCATGGGAAGGGGAGTTGAACCCAGTATTTGAATTCAATTAAAATACAAATTTACTCCAAATCTGGGTAAAGTAACCCATATTTTCCATGTTGTTTTGTTCTTGCAATAAATTAATATTTGAATAGAACTGTGTGTTTGTAAAAGTTATTTGCACCTAATAAAATAATTTCTGTTTCCAGAGTTGATATATGCTATAATGTAATATTAGTGCAGGATCATTCCTTAGAGTCTGTGTGGCACCTTCACTAAGTATGTGAGAGACAGTATAGACACTGCCAAAAACACCCTGTTGTCCACTCGCTCACACACCCACTGTTTCATAAAGCCTCACGCTGGACATGCTGCCCCAGATCAGACACCCAGGCCAGGACATGCTGCCTCTGGGCACTACGCCTACTGTCACCCAGGGCCACAGTCTCTAGGCCTCTACATGCCCCTTCACCTTGTTCCTTCTATATGAGAGTGCAACGCTTTAGGGTCAGGAGCTAATGAGCAATGTCTATGCTTTACAATAGATGCCAGAAAAAAAGGGATTTACATATTTTTGCATAAAATTACATATAAAACGAATATGATTTTTGTGATGTGAAATGTTGGCCTATATGTATTTTTCTTTTTTTTTTGCTGGTCAGGAGGAGCCTGGAGCCCTTCTGCATTTCAGCACAGAAGGAGAAAAGTTGCACGGGTGCCTAACCAGTCGCATCTGTCCGGACATTAACGCAGCGTGACGCCAATTATATTATATCAAGAGGGAGGGTCTGCAGCCCATCCTGGCACGAATTGCATAATAAATAACTGATCAGCTGACTAGATGCCTCCTGGCTGCTATCATAAAAATAACGAGGCTATTGCTACCCGCTGTGACCGTATGATAGCGTTTTGATTATTTTTCGTTTGGTTGGCTGCTTGGTCTGCCAACTGACAGTATCGCGCCAATAAATGCACGAGAGACTGAGATTCTCGTGCCAGTGCTGCTTTAAGCAGATTAGTGAAGCCACTCATCAGTCAACAGACACAGTTGCAAAATATTTTTTACTGATTACATAAAAAGTCGAAACTCATCTGCATTATTTACTGCGATCAACCAATCAGATTTGAGGACAGGTTTACAGTTAAAGTCCTAATGAACCATGTAAGAAATTCTGCGTTCCAGGCTACCCGTGTTTTTCCAACCTTCTGTCTGTGAAAGTGAACTGGACCGGTAGTCAAACCCCTGACTAGTTCCCACCATAGACCATAAAAAAATGAACTCTAGATCGATGAACGAGCTCTGACGTCACATAGCCCGCGAAAAAAAACAATGGCAGCGGCCCCCTACGGATGCCTCAAATCCACCTTGGTTGTTCACACTGCGCCCACATTGAAAACATTTTAAAATGTACTGTCTATGGTCCAAACAGTCTCATACCACAAGAAAAACGAACAAACTGTGCTAATATACACACACAATGTGGTATGTACAACAAAAAATATATATAATCATAACCTCTATCTCCATACCAAAATTCCAGATGGCCAGACAGTGATTCATCTTTTACAAATCATTAAAATATGAATTTCCGTGACGTTGTGAGCACAGATACTGTTGTGTAGACTTTAAGTATTTCAAATGTTAAACTTTTTTAAATGTTTGATGGTTAATATGAATAAATAGCACTCATAAATGGCCGTCGATGGCATTCTCAAGTGAAACGAGTTGAAGCTTGGACCCAGAAACTGCTTTCCTTACGTCATGACTTAACAAGCGGATAGCTGGCTTTGAAAGCATAAGATCCCATTCCTCCCCACCCAGAGTGCTCCACAAAGCCACGCCTCCTCCAAAACACATGAACATGTCCGTCAGCAAGGAGCAAACAAGAAACAATCAAAATCATCACTAGAGCCGCCGTTAAACTACCTCATGTCTCTAACTAAAGCACATAACATTTCAATTATAACGGACATAAACAACTTAAAGAGCACTGACCTGTACCACCTGACTGCTGCAGATTCTTTTTGATGTTGATAGTGTTGCAATTGAAATGCATAAATTGGAGTCACAAACCATCCACATCTTCCAAATTACTGCCGTTATGGCATGACCTTTGGCATGACCTTGTCTTTGCATACACACAAAAAAAGCAGGTTCTTCAGTGTTTCTTTGGGGGTGGTTGAGGTGCTAGTACCACTGCCATATAAAGAACCTGTTAAGCCCCTGTATAGTTCTTTAAATGTTCTCCAACTCTCCCTTATTCTCTTAGTTTAGTTGGGGAAAGGATTAAAATAACATTAAAATACATTGTATTTCCTAAAGATAATGTTCTCAACCTTTTTGCCCCAAGACCCCCTATAAGGAAATATTTGAGGTAGAGAATGGGGTGGTGGTGGGATACAACAAGACAGTTTGGATACTGCGAGTTGACAGTTGCAGTTTAGGAGGAATGTATAGGAAGAAAGTTCTATATAGCCCATTTAAAGGGTTAGTTCACCCAACAATAAAAATTCTGTCATCATTTACTCTCCCTCAAGTTGTTCCAAACCTGCATGAATTTCTTTCTTCTGCTGAACACAAAGGAAGATATTTGGAAGAATGTTTGTATCTAAGCAGATTTTGGGCATTGACTAGTAGGGAAAAAATACTATGGTAGTCAATGGGGCTCAAAATCTGCTTACATACAAACATTCTTCCAAATACCTTCCTTTGTGTTCAGCAGAAGAAAGAAATTCATTCATTCATGCACAACTTGAGGGAGAGTAACTGATGACAGAATTTTCATTTTTGGGTGAACTAACCCTTTAAAGGTGCTTTACAAGTGAACCACGTTTAGTGCTATAAAGCACCATTTGTATTTAGTGAATATCTTGCATTAGCAGGGTGTGTGGAGGTATGGAAAAATATACGCTGACAGGCAGGAAGGACATTGTATCATTGCATTCGGACCTGTGTTTTTGACTTAAAAGAACCTGCCCATATGAGTTCATTGTTCGGAAATCAGACTACTGGTGGCTAAGTAGTGCAGATTTTCATGAATGTGGGCAACATCAGGCCAAAATAAATGGAAACCGTATTAAGTAGTCCTACTCGCTCATTCATAATTTTTGCAGTGTTTACATATGAATAATTTATTTTTATATGACTATTTATTATTACTTATCTCACCTCTGCTCTGCAACATCCCCTGACAGGTCCACATGACAGGAACACACAGTTAAATTGTTCCTGCCCAGTGACTTGTGGCACTTACATCTGGTGGTCTGATATCAAAGTAAGAAATGTGAACCTGGTACAGACAGAAAGAGGGTTCATTACTGGGGCAAAGAGGCACAGTATGAAGGGCTTCCTATCTTTGCAGCATGCCTTACATTTTCACCTGATATTATCCTCAACATATACAGTATACAATACACCAAACTATAATACTGACACATTCCAGAGGGGCAACCCCAGTGGTCTGACTTTTGGGTGGTCACATACAAGCCCATGAGATAAAGATAAAATCCAAGAATGCAGCTTGGCAGCTATTAGATCTGCAAAAGAAAATCACAGTATAGGCATTGATTGCCGGATGTGGAGTATATTTGGGGTATTTCTGAAGCGGAAAATCTGGGCGATGCTGGACCACCATCTGGCTCTGAAAAAGTGCCATAAAGATATGCATAATGATAAGAGGTGCTGAAAGCCTTGACTGCCTATGACCTTGAGTTTGGAAAATGCAATATAGTACATGACTGTTTGTGGATACTGTTATAAATTACCATATCACTAATGCATCTGCATATCAGAGTGAAACTTTGCAAATGACAATTTACCCTGACTATAACTCGATATGTCAAGTTCCAAACAAAGTCAACTAAATTAAGAAACCATCTTGCAAATTCATTGGCTGTTTTAAATAAAAAAAGATTCTGCAGCATTTTATTGTAATTCATTAAAGATTACACATAAAATAATAAATAGAAGTTACACAAAGAACATTTTCATCACAGTACATTTCCATTGTCGCCAGTCACCACCATTTCTACTCTAAAAAAACATGCATAAGCAAAATACATACACAAGCATACATACACTTGCACTCCCCCCATCTTTTCTGAGCCATCCGAAATGACGCTCAAGAGGCAAAATAAGAATCTTGCATTGAATACAATCGGTCAATCGGTGTTAAAAGTGAGGGTTCACTGGATGACATACAGTCTCCAAAATGGCACAAAGGGTCACTGTCTGTGTCGTCATAGAGTGTGTCACAACCTATTAAAAGAGAGGTGATAAATTAATGGGATGGACAAGGAGCAAATACTGTATTTGACTGTGACTTTGAGCCTAGTGTGTGTTATATACCATAGGGATGCATGTGGTCTCCAGGCATCTGAGGAGGGGTGAGGCCCTGTCTGAAGGGGTCCAGCTTGAAGCTCCGTGAGTCTAGACTGATATTCTGCTGGGTGAGTGAATATGAACCTGCGCACTCCAGCTCAGCAGGCAGTCCTCCACAAGAGGGCGCTGTATTCATACAAATGGCAAGAAAAGAACAAGTTTATATTACAGTATATAAGACACATAAAGGCTTTGCACAAATACATTTGTTAACCCCGGGAGATTCTAAACCTTGGTTTAACAGAATATTGTGTTATATTTTTTTCCGTTTCACACCACAACTCCGAGTTAAAGTTTTTCAAATCTATGATTCTACTACCTGATTACAAAACGGCGTCTCGCGCTTGCGCATTAGTTAGGCCTACGTGTATTCCCACTGTACCTTTCAATTTGACCTGAATAAACGTTCTTTTTTTTTTTTACTGTAAGTGTAAGTCAGACTGTAACTATAGATAAAAAGTTGTATGTTTTTTAACACATATCACTACCTTGGAATTAAAAGGTTCTATCTGCATTCGGAGTGGTTTTCAGATTGAGATTCAAAGATTTTGCATTGTATAGGCCTATCCTATAAAATGATATGGGGAACAAGTTACTTTTACACATAAAAATGACAAAGACCCCTAAATGTAGTGTACAATATTAAATCCCTCTCAAATTTGTAAATGTGGATTTTTAGAGCAGGTGAAATGCAGAACCCTCTAAAAATGATCATTCTGCTTGAATGTTAAGGCTATATCCAACAAATTTATTGAAGCATACTTTTTAATAAGAGCCGTTTGGCCTACTTATAATTAGTTTTAAAACATAAAATTAGTGTTGTAACAATATTGACATGCATGAAAAAGTTAAATTTAATGGTTTCTATGACATTTATTTTATATTCATGTTAAGGCAGTGCTAAATATTTTGTCCAGTGCAGATGTTCATTTTAGTTATTTGGTTAATTTAACACATTATTGCAAGAAACATTAGTTTAGACAGAAAGCAACTAATACATCTGACCAGGACTTTATTCCACAGAAAGTGGGACATTCTTTTCTCATATAGATCCGCATGGATTTAAAAGTTTGTAGACAAATTTTGATGTTGGATTGAGAAAGCCTATAAACAGAAAGTTGTAAATTGTTGTTGGTTTTAACAGATTGAAGTTTGAATGTTTTAATTTTGAAATAGTTTTAAGTTTTAGTTTAGTAGTTTTAAAAGCTAGAATTTTGATGGATGGATTAGAAATATTAGATAGAATGGAAGCATAAATGAGTTTATATACCTTATAAATAGAATAAGAATATTTGAATAACTGACAAAAATGTCAGAAAGAACCTAATAATTCCATATGTGTATTTAAATATATGTAAATTAAATACAGCGTAAGAAATGTCTTTTGTTCAAAGCTAATGAATATTTAATGATATGTTTATGATTAGTTGTTGCTAGTTCACTGTTCAGTTTATGATTAGTTGCTAGTTCACTGTTCAGTTTATGATTAGTTGTTGCTAGTTCACTGTTCAGTTTATGATTAGTTGTTGCTAGTTCACTGTTCAGTTTATGATTAGTTGTTGCTAGTTCACTGTTCAGTTTATGATTAGTTGCTAGTTCACTGTTCAGTTTATGATTAGTTGCTAGTTCACTGTTCAGTTTATGATTAGTTTATGATTAGTTGCTAGTTCACTGTTCAGTTTATGATTAGTTGCTAGTTCACTGTTCAGTTTATGATTAGTTGCTAGTTCACTGTTCAGTTTATGATTAGTTTATGATTAGTTGTTAGTTCACTGTTCAGTTTATGATTAGTTGCTAGTTCACTGTTCAGTTTATGATTAGTTGCTAGTTCACTGTTCAGTTTATGATTAGTTGCTAGTTCACTGTTCAGTTTATGATTAGTTGTTGCTAGTTCACTGTTCAGTTTATGATTAGTTGTTGCTAGTTCACTGTTCAGTTTATGATTAGTTGTTGCTAGTTCACTGTTCAGTTTATGATTAGTTGTTGCTAGTTCACTGTTCAGTTTATGATTAGTTGCTAGTTCACTGTTCAGTTTATGATTAGTTGCTAGTTCACTGTTCAGTTTATGATTAGTTGTTGCTAAACAACTGGCCGTTACATTCTGGCAGTCACGTGAATTTGCCAAGACATGTTCCAGACCTGGATCAACATATTTTGTTGATCCTGGAACAAAATTCCTGTCCAAAAATGAAGTCTCTACCACTGAACCTAACCCTTTACCTGTCATGTATCCCTAACCCTGGTTATAAGTCTAAAATTGACACAAACTGCAAACTTTTTTCAAAGTCCCTCAAATCGGATTGGTTGATTTTTATATTTTTCCAGAATTAACAAAGATGTAGATCCAGGAACATGTTAGGCTACCTGGTGAAATCACATTCACTGAAGGACGTCATCGTTTACATAATATTGAATAAGCTATAATGTAAAATGTTACTTTAAAAGTGGGTTTTAAAAAGAATAACATGGGGTTAAGCGAAGTGTGAAATTGTTGTGAACTTTGTATACCCGTGTGTTGTGATTGGCTATCCCTTTTCTCCTGAGAGGACACATTTTGCTTCTGCTGCTGTTGCCTTCTTGCCAGTTTTTTCATCTAAAGAGACAATATGTGTGAGAGACTCTTATAATAAAAACATGTCCATGTTCACATATAGAAATGAGAAACTAATAAGAGAAAATGAAGAGAAGGAAGGCAGAAAACACACATCCCTACACTGAAAGGAAATCCAAGTCTAATCTACGGCGATCTATGCTTAATATGTCATCAGTTTCCTATGAGGCAATAACACAGCTTGTTTCCTTATTGGCAAGCTCATATACTGCAGAAAGAGATCTGTTATCAATTGCATAAGTTGATGTTCTTTCAATGAGTGTGTTTGTCTGTGTCAGTGGGCATCACATTACCTTGGCTCTTTGGTTCTGGAACCAGACCTGAACGACTCGTACGCTCAATCCTGTCTCTGCTGCCAGCGTCTCCCTTACCTTACAATAGAGACAGACAGAGAGAAAGCCATAGTGTGACCTTCATGGTCTATGGGTCATGTAGGCTAACTGATGAACTGACCCACACTAAAGTATCAGATCAACAGAGATAGATACAGCAATGCTGTCCAGACCAGCTGTGGCTACACAAAAACCTCCTTCACAAAATGTAAAAGATAATCATTCTAAATAAAACTGAAATGTATAGGGAGGTAAAACAAAGCTTGAGGCATATGTGTTATTAAACTAGCAGTTTAATTGTTATTTTATATTTCATACCTTATTTATTTATTTATTATTATATATTCAATTTTAAGGCTGTCAGTTGAAATGGCCGACCTTTCGACATGGTTTGGATGAGACCTCAAAAGAAGCTTTGAAAGCACGTCTCTGCTGTGTTGTGAGGATGGTACGAGGCCTTTTAGGTCTCTTGTGTTCCAAGTCTCCTATTGTGTTAGACTCCTCTGCAGTCTTAATGTTGTCTTCATCATTATCCTCCTCCTCAACATCTTCACTTTTACCTGTAGTTAAGGAAACAGATGTTTGTAGTGCCTAACAAATAACAGATAATAACTAGAAATAATAATCGTTTATCGAAATAAACGTTTATGGAATATCCAATCATATTAGAAGGATTTCTGAAAGATCATGTGACACTGAAGAGACTTTGACATTACAGGAATAAATTACATTTTTAAAATATATTTAAATAGAAAACGGTTCATTTAAACTGTAATAATATTTCACAATAATACTGTTTTTACTGTAAGTAAATGTAACCTTTATAATAAAAGATTGTTTTTATATGAATATATTCTGTTAATATATATGATTTATTAATTTAGAGAATTATCCTATTGTGATTTATTAATATAATTTATTAACAATATGTCTTACTATTATATTATTTTTATGTATTTATTATCTATTTTAATAGGGTCAACTTTACTCTTTAATATATAGTCTAAGCATTGCTGAGCCAGTGAGTGTATGTTGTACAAGAAGAAGCCTTTAATGTTCCTCTATTATTATTATTATTATTATTATTATTATTATTATTATTATTATTATTATTATTATTATTTATAAAACATTTTTTCAAAATAGTGCTTATCAATCCTGGTACTGTAGGACCCAAGCACTGCACATTTGGGATGTCATGTCTCCTTTATTTACCACACCTGATTTCATTAGCAAAAGCACCATGACTTTACTGGGTGTAAAGGAATATGGAAGGCATCCCAAATGAGCAGTGCCGTGGTACCCCAGGACCAGGATTGTTTTAAACAATACCTGAGTCGGAGGTGGTTGGGCTGGCCAGTTGGTTGTGATAGTCTCTGGCACAGAAAAGCCTGTCCCCTGTAAGCACACAGTGGTCTCCCTTCTGCAGCCTGCAGGCGCACACACAGCAGCAGAAGCACCGCAGGTGGAAAACCGCAGGGCCTGCGTGCATCACCAGCTCGGCCGGAGAGATGACCTCTGCGCAGCCCTTGCACCGTACCAAAAACAATCTGAAAGGATAAATAAAATGTATTTCTCAAAATCTCTTGATGAACAGCATAGATAATGATTTTGAAATTTAACAGTCAATTTTACTCAAATACTGCTAAAGGTTCATTGTACTTAACTGGTAATATTAAGCAGAACTCTAAATGAGTAACAGCAGATTTCATTTTCCCAGCATGCTTTGCTTCGGACTGTCAAAGTCAGAAGTCAAAGTCAGAAGCTGAAAGTCAGCATGAAACAGAAGTTGTGATAGTTTCTTCCCTATTGCCATGTGAAACAGCTTCTCAAACAAGAATAAATGTTGGACTCTGGAAATGTTGTCCACCTGGAATTGAATGGATTTTTGAATTGTCTGTTGCTATTGCTGTCCTGTGAGTGACAGGTTTTCCCACCCCCGTGCCAGTACTTTGCATCACCATCAGAGAAGTGATGTTGTTTCATGAAGGAGAAGTTATTTTGAATAAAGATTACAGCACGTGAATAAAAAAATAAAATAAAAAAATAGTGATATGCAAGGATAAATCATATTTTACACTAAATTGGTTTAAGGCAATTGGTTTTCTCAAAAGGTTTGAGTTTTTCTTAACTCACTGAGTTTTACAGTGTACCATCAGAGATTCCAGGAATGTTGCTGAGTCGCCCCGTCCATCAAGGAGTGAGACAAGAACTTGCCATGTCCCCTCCACCCAAAAACAAGCATGCAGACGCATACCTCCAGCATGGTGAGTGTGCATCTTAGCGCCTGGCAACCAGAGCTGGGTTTCAGTGGGTTAGACAGAGGCGGCCGGCTCCACGACTGTGTCCGGGGCAGGACTCCCGGGGAGGGGGGAGAAAGGAGCTCGGCAGGCCGTGGCTCCAGACGGAGAGAAAGAATCACGCCTCCCGGCGGGCGAGGCTGGTCCAGGGAATGATCTTAACTCGACTTAACCAAACCCAGACAAAAGAGGGAGCTGGCCAAGAGCCTCGCTGCCATTGTCCTGTTCTGGCAGACACCACATTTTCTGTTTGTCAAACTGGCCTGAGATTTCCGTGCCCGTAGGGGGGGCGGAGAGTGGAGCTGTAGTTTAAGGTTTAGGGTGAGCGTGACAGGGAGGCTTAAAGAGAATCATCCCCAGAGGTATGACAGCTTCAGACTTGGACTGACAGTTTACTCCTTAAAGCAAGACACTACATTTGCACTGCTCAATTTCGAGATTTTGGGCTTTTTGGCTTCCATAACTTTTTTCTGACTAATGGAAGGTCGACATTTAAGTGTTTATTTTATTACACTTTATCTATTTGCATCAGTAGAATTAAATTACAATTACTTTTTTCATGCACTGAGCCAGAAATATCTACTTCTATTGCACTTTTATGTACACTCAAAAAAAGACTTGTAGAATGTACTTAAAAAAGCAGTGTCAAGTGGTTCCACGCAACTTTAGAGTAATTTTTTTTAAATAATAATTGTTATGTGAACAAATAAATTAAAGTAAAGATGACTCAAAAAATCATTAAGATTATCTTTTTTTTGTAAATACAAACATTTGATTTGTCACTGTTACATAATATTTATATGTGCAGATGTTAAATTTATAAACGTTTATTATGTTAGGTTCATTTACCTTATTAACTACATATGCTCTACAAGTGTAAGTGGAAAACGATTAAATATCACCAAGCATAGAAATAAATGCAAAAATTACTAATTGAAGGCAGGAATTTCATCCAATAAATATGTGTATTTGAGTGCCCACAACCTAAACGCAGGCACCACTCTTCTGCATAATGGTGACACACAAAATTACAGAAACTCCTTTAAATGTCCAACATAACTAAATATTAAATACTAACATAAACTGACAGTATCTTTCCCTTTATGGAAAAACACATAAAATAACACTTAATCCCTAAATTTACTCTTCTAATGCAGTCCCTTGAAAAGCGTGCTGTGAACTACAAATCCACTGCCCAGTTTGTTCGTTTCACTCAGCAATGTTAAGTTGACCGAACAAACACGTGCAAAGCTGTCAATACTAATTTTTAGTATAACAACTCAATAAATGTAAGTTCATGTCTAGTTACCTGACTTTTTTAAGTAATGTGAACAAGGATGAGGAGTGCAACTAACAGTGAAAATAAATTTTTTGAGTAACTTTCCAGTTATATCTATATTCTGGTTTTTACCTTGTTCATGTAACGTTTGCCTGATATACATAATATTTTATTTTTTTAAAACATGTTTTTTTGTTTCTGGCTATTGACAGTACTTATTGAATGATAAAATTCCAAAATTCCAAAACAAGAATTCTGAACCAATGGCTTTATCCAATGTTGAGATTTTTGTTCTGAAACTGTATGCAAATTAGCACATATATTAGATAATGCCTCATTTGCATATTAAAACAACATTTCAGAAAACATGTAGAAAAACAAATGCTCTAAATGTACTGTAACCTGTGGTAAGGTGGTGTCTTGATTTAAAAGGCCCCAATAAGTTTTCCTTTCAGTCACTGACAGAAATGATTACTGTATGTTGATCCATTAAAGATAACTGTGTTTCTCTGCTATAATTTGTACCAATTAAAGGCCTTTAGCTATATCGATCAGTGGGTGTTATTGTTAAGATGTGTATCTCAGCTAGGTGCACATGACATTGCAGTGTGTTCATGTAAAGCAGCAAAAAAAAATCCTCCTCCTTCAAAACTATGAATTGAAACATCCCAAAGCCTTGCACTGTTGACTATTAGTGTTGTCCTGGGGTTGCTGGGGAAACCGTTGCAAGTTCTTTAGGGTTCAGTAGGAGGGACAGAAAAAATCTCTACATCATTATACACAAGACAAGTGAATGCACATAGCAGAATATGCCAATGGCATGTTTGTGTATTATAGTGGCATTATATATGGCAAGATATATTTAGATATAGTGGAGTTTAGTTAAAAGTTGCATTGAGAAGATAAAAATCGACACTTGCTATTTTATAGTTGCTATAAAAAACCCTACTCTTTAGAGCCTGATTCTCTTTGACAACAAACTAGAAATGTGTTCATCATAATATATCATAATATGTGACCCTGGACCACAAAACCAGTCAAAAGTCGTACAAGTATACTATATTTGTGGCAATAGCCAACAATACATTGTATGGGTCAAAATTATTGATTTTTCTTTCATGCCAAAAATCATTAGAATATTAAGGATATTATTAGGATATCATGTTCAATGAATATATTTTGTAAATGTCCTACTATATATATATATATATATATATATATATATATATATATATATATATATATATATATACAGTAGGACATTTACAAAATATATTCATATATATATATATAATATATATATATATAGCCTATATATATATATATATATATATATATATATATATATATATATATATATATATATATATATATATATATATATATATATATATATATATATATATATTAGTAGTAGTAATATGCATTGCTATGGACTTCATTTGGACAAATTTAATGGACATTTTTTTCACCCTCAGATTCCAGATTTTCAATAGTTTCCATTAATACAAATAATTTACTTTTAAAGTAAAAACAATCTAAACTAAGTAAAAAATACATTTGCATATAAATTGCAATGATTTATAAATGAAATATGAGATGCTTGTCAGAAATTATTAGATTTTTTAAGTTGTAGAATTCAATTATCAAAAGAAATATCAACTATAAAATAAAACCACTCAATTATTTTAATCTTTTGACAGTCATGGTATAATAATGAATGTCACAGTAAATTCTATTTTACAAAATCATTTAAAAGTTTTAGATCAGTAAGATTTTTTTCTTTTGAAACAAATTAATAATTTTATTTTTGATAGTAAAGACTTTCACATTTACACACATTTCTATGAATAAAATCTGTATTGAACTTTCTATTAATTGAAGAATCCTGAAAAAATTATCAAATCATGCAAATTATCATCATGTGATCATGTGACTGATGTTGGTAATGATGCTGAAAATTCAGCTTTGCCATCGCTAAATAAATTACAGGAATAAATGACTAATACAATTAATAATGTTAACAGTTATTTTAAATTGTAATATGCAGCCTTAGTGAGTGGACAAGACATTTATTTCAAAATATTAAAAAATATCACTGACTGACCCCAACATATAAATATTTAACCAACTAATATTATAATCATCTTTATCCTGGATGGAAATCACTAAAGAATTGCACTCCTCTGTTCAAGACATAAGGAGTCTGAAGGAGATCATTCTTTCAGTTGAATTTACTCTTTTCTCCCCACTACCCCAAAACAGTCTAAGCATCCCTTTAAATCCAAATCAAATTGATCACCTTTATAAACAGTGAAGTATCTGTTAATAGAACAGCCCGCTGACCCATTTACAGTAAAGCTGCTGGTCAGTAAGTGCTGGGTCAGCGAGCTCCCCACCCCATGAGCCCGTATAGTTAAGCACTGGGCTACTGAACTGCCAGCCAAGTGCTGCGTATGTGGCTAATTGGTCAGGTCAGATATCTCACGGTCGGATGGGCATCAAGCAGGGGCACCACTGGGCACCAACCTATCCAGATGCCTTGACATACTTCACACGCAGAGATCCCCGCTACATGCACCCCCTCCCCAACATCCACACACAAACACACTCATATTCTCTGCTGTACCCAGAACATATGGCTCAATCCTCCACTCAGCCTCAGCATAATTATGAGTACAGTGGTCACTTCTCCGTCATTATGACTTTAGCGGATGGACTCCTAATGTGAAATGCATTCTGATTTGCAGAAGTCAGAGCCTTTCTGTTGAAAGCTCAATACACTTTTCTTTACACTTCTCTGTGTTTTTTTCAGGGTCATTGCGCTCTCTCGTCTGGCAAACAGCTTTCTTTTTATTTGGAGGTGAGAATGTGCGTATGAGTGTGTGAATGAGAATCAGAGTGAGTTTGGGGGGTAGTAGGGGGTCTGCACACTGTGTCGATGTGGCCATATGCTGTCCCCAGCTTGCCGTTGCCACACCGATGGGTCCTGCTAATTTAACACATCTTGACAGTGTGTCAGTAGTGCTGTCCTCTCGATCTAACGGTGTGTGTTTGTGTGTGAAAGCCTTCTCGCATTCCATGGCCCACCACGACCCTTCCTCCTGCAGTCACCTTGTCTTTCAGGAGTTCTGTGCCAAGTCCCTCAATATGCACAGTCTCTCTCTCTCTCTCTCTCTCTCTCTCTCTCTCTCTCTCTCTCTCTCTCTCTCTCTCTCTCTCTCTCTCTCTCTCTCTCTCTCTCTCTCTCTCTCACATGAACACAAAACACCAACATTCATCATAAGACAATCATATTATAGACATATTGTTCATGTAAATTGGTAGACAAATATGTGCTAACAAAATAGTACATGCATTAATTATATTATATCAGCAAGAATGCATATATAACATTTCAGGAATTAAATTGGTTGTTAAAAAAGTCACAAAGTTATGATGTCAAAATTAATTTAAAAGCTAGAAAAATAACCAGCCTGCAACATCCAAACATAAGAATCAATATACATAACTGCCATTTGTGACTTTAACTGTAAATTGAAAGTATTTTAAATTATTTACATTATTAGGGATGTTCAGATACTCAAACTTTAATACATTTTTTACTGGCATTTCTTTAAAGATTAGGCTATGTCTGAGCAGATTAATCATTACAATGTTCTTTCGAGAAATATGAAAGGGATTTCTGCAGTAAAATTTAAGAATTATTTAAAAAATATATATATTGAAAATTTGGTTTGTCGCCTCAGTTTCGTTGAGGAATAGAATAAGCATATTTATTGTAAGCCTAAAATCTTTACAAATAGTTAATGATCCTTTGCACTTTCACATGAATTTATTCATTCTGTAATATCTATATGGAGAAATACAAATATGTAGGCTAGGCTATCGCAGTGAGTGCGGTCATATTGTTTTCGTTTTCTAAACATTTGATTTAAGAAAAATAAATGGCGAAGACAGCAACAAATATGTGAAATGTGCAAATAAATTAAAACAAAGAATCAACAGTAAAGAACTTTAGGCTAAAGTTAAGATTATAATATCTCGGTTATTCGAGGGTGCTTCGTCTGGTAGAAACTTTTGACCACCGTGCACTCCACCTTTTTCCTTTTGAACTTTAGTAGCCTAATTCAAGTAGTATCATACAACAAAACAAGTGTTTACACAAAACGCAGTAAGTAAAGTCTTACTTCTGGTAGTCTCGCTTGCAGTAGAGTGTCTTATTGCGGAGGAAGCAGGTGTCTTTCAGAGGCTCGCGACATGATGCGCAGTGCAGGCAGCGCTCGTGCCACAGCCCGTCCTGCACGCGGAGCAGGTACCTGTCCCGGATGAGCTCATTACACCCCTCACATACGCTCCTTCTCCACATGTCTAAAATAAAGACAGACTTTTAATCCATCTGGGTAACTTCAACATCTTCAGTGTCGAATTGTATGTGCTTTACTATACAAATTAACCAAAAATGTAAAGGTCTTAACTCCTTGTTAAATTCCTTTAGGCGAGTTTGAAGCTGAAATAACCAATGCCATCCTTTTACAATAGTTATTCCAAGAAAATGCAAACGTAAAATTTAAGTTTAGTGTGTGGACAAACAATCATTGAAAAATAAATGTAAAATGTAGAAATCTAAAATAAATGTAGGCTACAAAAACTAAAGTGAATTCACCCACGAGCTTTTACAAAATAACAAAAATATAACAGCAGAAATACAGTAGGCCTATAGGCTATAAACAGATGAGATTTTATACATCGTTAAAAAGAATAATTTCCAATCTCTATTGTAATTATTGATTCAAACATAAAGTTTGTCTTTTTCATGCGAAATCAATATACTTAATAGCCTATTTATTAGGCTAGGCTACTGTCACATATTTCAACAATTTGCTTCAGAACTGCTTAGTAATATAGATAGTACATGAAAAAACTTCACAAAAACTTTAAAAGATGCAATATTAGACAGGCATCCACTTACCATTTAGGAGAAAATATCCGTTTGCGGCCCTGTGTAACTTTCGACAGAAGCTCAGATAGTTGTAAACGCGCACAAAAGCTCCATATGAAAATAAACCTGTGCCTCTCTCTCTCTCTCTCTCTCTCTCTCTCTCTCTCTCTCTCTCTCTCTCTCTCTCTCTCTCTCTCTCTCTCTCTCTCTCTCTCCTCCCATTAAAAGGTGGAGAGTCCGCAGTAAGTGTATGATAAATATGAAGACTGTGTTATGAAAAACTTGAATTTATAAAGTGAGCCTGAAATTAAGCATCGAATCTTGAACAGTTAGTGTCTGCGATACCAGTGGCCAAAGGGCACTACAATTACCTCCTTAAAAACAACAACAACAACAACAACAACAACAAAAACATATACTTATGAAAGTATCAGATTGATTGTATAATAACTAATTATAAACCTTGCTTGAAACGTATAGAAGTGACGGTTCAAACATGTCCTGAAAATGTATATTAGCCTAATTCTGCTTGTGGTCATATTTAAACGTCCTAACGCATATAATGTAATGCATTTCACATTCACAATGATGAAGTGCACTCATGATACATGTTTGCTGTTTTTTTATGTATATAATAATAGTCTACCTTTTCTCTAAAGATGGTTTTAAGCTACTTGGTTTTAATTAGATCTGAAAAAGAGGTTCACTTATAAATGAATATTTTTTCACGGGTGATCTTATACATACACGTTTATATTCAGAACAAGGTCATAGGCTAGGCTACCGTATATAGTTTCTTTTAATAATAATACATTAAAAAATACATTAATTTATGTAGGCCTACATCTACATAAAATGTATCTACATCAAAACCAAAATCAAATAACTGAAATCAATTCATGTTTTATTATTTTAAATTTTATTAGATTATATAATTTAACCTGAGCTTTTTTCTAACATTTATACATATATATTTTTAAATTAATTTAAGAAAAATATTATATGCTTAGTGAAATAAAATATTATATGCTTATGAAATGTTTTTTTATAAGTCAAAAAAGTTTTAATAGGATATCTTATAGGCTATGCTACTTTGCCATATGACAGCTTTACCTTTATAGCAATCACTGCATTGGCACGCTTAAAATGAAAATGCCACCACAGTCACCCACATTATACAGTCACTCACTGTTTACATTATAAAGTTTGTGGTTTGGTTTGTGTTGTTAAATGGCGCCATCTAGCGCGCGGGGCTCATTGCACAGTGGCTTTATCTTTAACGGCTTTTAGTTCTGCAGAAAAAAAAATGTTAGATGCTTCAGTAAAATAAGATTGCTAGAAAACGACAACTTGCTCCATTCTTTTTTATTTAAAAATAACAAACAAACAAACAAAAAGGACAGCATTTAAATATTTAAATATTTATTTGGACAGAAATCTAAACTTCCTTTTAGAAATTATTGTATGGGTCTGATAAACATATTCCTTGAATAAAATATAATTTCTTTATTGCATTGTCTCGCCAATGTATACCTGATAATAACTATTTACAGAAACATTTCATTTCAAAACAGTACAATACCAATAAAATTACTCCTTTTTTCAAATATTTTTCAAAAAAATAAAATAAAATAAAATAATAATAATTTGTGCTTGGTATAAAATATGCAGCGTACTGCAAATATCTCCAATCAAGTTCGTTATTATATTAGTTACATATGAATATGTACAAAAAACAGTCCATTGGAACTCATGTCACGTGATCTGATGAGGTGCTTCGAGCATCTCCATTAGGAAAGTGTCTATGGGTGTGTCTCCAATCAGCTTAAAGAAAAATAGGTGCTCCAAACACTTGAGCCCGATGGATCGGAGGGCAGGGAGACGCAACAAAAGTTTAGCAAACCTGTTAAGCAAGGAGAAAAGAATATAGCACATCATATTATATATAGTATATAAAGTAAATTACATAAAGTATGAGCAATAGATATGATCAGTATTTACAGAGCAAATATGTGCATGGGTATACCTGCCAGGCTGGTCAGGATATTTGTGTTTAGTGTAGGTTTCCAGTGAGGCGTAAACTTTCTCCCTCAGTGCTTCTACCTCCACTGGGTTGGACAAGCCTTTGGCGTCTATGAGAAGAGGCAATTTGCATGATTAAGTATAAACTCAGTCTATCAACACAAATTATAAATTATAATATTTATTAGAAATTATAAAATGTATTATAAATATTATATTGTATGGTATTCTATTATTAGATTTGGGTTAACTATCCCATTTACTTGTAGCTTGGATTCCAGCTGAACTCAGCCCCGCCCACAACATTTGAGCTCGGGCAGTTCTGTCTGGACTTGATCCATAGAGGAATAATTATGCCCGAACAGAAACTGCTCGGACCAATGAAATTGTCAGGGCGGGCTTTAGACGATGCTGGACAGATGATAAGTAATCATCCACGTCATCAAAGGCGCTTGGGTTGAATTTGTTCTAAACCTAAACAGAGAACTTTGTTCGTATATGCATTCACCTTCACTATTTCTCTTCACACATTTGCATTCCTGGGTCTATATATCACATAATTGATGTCGCTTCAACCCGCGGACATTGTAAACAACCTGCAGGAAAACTGCAGACTTGGCAACACAGTGCAGTTGAGTTCTGTTGATATTTGACAACTAACGTTATGCTTCACTCCGTTGCTCTGATTGGTTGTAGGTCTATCCAACCTCAGTGTTTCCTGGTTCGGTTGAAACACGCCCCATAATCACAGCTCAATGAAGCAGCCTCAGACTCATATTCTGACTAGAATTGAGTATGACAGCGTTAGGCTAGTTAACCTGAGTATAATATAATATATTTTTGGGTGAAAATCGCACACACACAAGGCCGCCTCACAAACAGCTTGCGAGTACCAAATTGTGCTTAAAGGTGCACTTTAGCTGTATCTAGCAGTGAGGTTGTGAATTGCAACCGCTTACTCCTCCCCTTCGAAGCACATAGAGAAGCTACAGTGGCTGACACAGGACAAAGCTGTCAACGTCTGAGACAGCAGAGATCAGCGTTCTGTAGAGCAGTTTGTCCGTTTAGGGCTATTTGTGACTACAAAAAATGGGACCCACGGTGTATTGAAATAGAAATGGCTCCTTCCAAGGTAATAAAAATATTACTGTTTATTATGTAAGGTCTTTATACACCACTGAAAACATAGTTATGTATATTATATTGCATTTCTATCAATAGATCCTCGTAAATATTACACACTGCACCTTTATATGGTCAAATACACACAAATGTATGTATAAAATTACCTTCTTGTCCTAAGTTCATGTATATAGTTGAGAAAGTTAAGCTCTTAAAGTGACAGCAGTCGAAAAATCCTGCTGCTGTCTCTGATTTTATCTTTGTCTTTTGTCTTTTGATTAACATTAATGACACTCACTGTTCTCGAATGACTAACTTTTAATTTTTATATTTAATTTTTTCAGGGAAGACCATCCAATATTATTTTACATTCGATTCCTTATTAAATTTCTTTAGTATTTCTTACCACAAGACTACTCCTACCTAAAAAATGTAAAGTGCTGTTTATTTGTTTTTTATATTTTTACTGACTGTTTACTTGTCTTTTTTGTAAATTAAATTGACTGGAGCATCCCTATAACTCTTCAAATAGATCCATATCGGCAGATACTGCTTCCTGTGATCGATTCCAAAAATCCTGATCGGAGCACACCTATTTTATAAAAATATAATTAAGCTGCACTATGTAATTTTTCCTTCCGCTAGAGGGCGCTATTCAAAACCAAGGCGTAGTATGATGACGGCAAGTTTGAGCTCAGAATCTTGGGACATGTGCTTTTCACCTCACAGCCAGTGGAAAATAGGACTCGGGCAGAAATCAAGTTCATGGATGTGGTTATTAACGTTACTGTAGTATGAAGCAGAGCAGGACAGAGTGTTGTGGAGCCTAGCAAGGCCACGGGAGCAACCGCGACGCAAACACGCTTTGCGAGCAGGGGGACTTTTATTATGACGGGACACAGTCGCCGGCGCCATTTCTGCTTTTCCGGTCATGTGTATGAGGTAACGCTGCTCTGTTTATCATATTAGACCAATTTAAGTGTGTTTAAAATTATGTTATGACGTTACTGTGCGTTTGCTCAGCGGCTACTGTGAAACTTTTTGCACACTGCTAAGGGTAAAGCGTTTCTGCCAA
The DNA here is from genome assembly GCF_024679245.1 of Pseudorasbora parva. NCBI lineage: Eukaryota > Metazoa > Chordata > Actinopteri > Cypriniformes > Gobionidae > Pseudorasbora > Pseudorasbora parva. The sequence continues at coordinate 31,237,612 of NC_090186.1, read as the reverse complement.
ATAAAACCGGAAACCGAGGGTAACGCAGATATGACACAATTGACAGACGACTCCCTCAGATGTCCCGGTTCCTTGGTTAAAATAGCAATTTTCTCACAATTTACAAATAGTTGGAAACATTTGGGGTATTGTAAGAGCTCAACTGAACAAAATATATAATACTGGCCCAGTGGTTTTTGGATATTTTACAGCAAAAACACTACATAGCGCACCTTTAATATAATATTATATAATATAATAATTTGTGAAATGTCCCTTTAACTTGAGTATTTTATATTATATTATTAAATAAACTATTCCTTTAACTTGACATTACATTTAATATTATATAATATAATACAGTAAAAGGAATATTTTCCCTAAAAATATTATATTATATGGAATTATATATAACTCTATATTTATTATATGGAATTATATATAACTATATATAACTATAAATTAAAAAAGTGTATGCTAAGTGTATATAAATGGCAATGAGAAACACACCAGGGTTGAAGAGGACAATGGCTCTAAGACAGCCTAGTTCTGTCTTATCCATCTGCATATCCTTCATTTTAGACACCAGCTCGGTCAGTACCCTGTCACACAAACAGGGCTTTAATTTCAATGCACAATAGGTGTAATAAAATAAATGCTACAGATTTTCTGATTATTCTCTAAAAACAAACAAGATCCTCACCTGTTGAAGATGGATCCCACACCAGCACTGTGAGCACTGCTCCTGTGGACGTGGAGGCCTGTCCCCAGCAAGATGCCATCTTTAACCGTGATTGAGCGATGAGAGAATGAAGCAATGAGGAGCTCGTTCCATCCTGAAGGAGGCAAACATCATGAATAGCAGAAAAATCATTTCTATATCTCCCTCTGTTTTCATGAACTCACTCTTCATTAGCAATTACTATTTTATGAGTGCACGTGATGTTTGTCCAGCAGAGGTCAGCATTCCCACTTACACAACCTATACAGTTCTGCCTGACCCTTTGACCTGGAGTGACTACGGACAATTGAAATAAAATAAAATGTAAATATTAGAGGAATAACTGTTACTTTAGCTGAAGTAAAGTACTAAAATGACTGAGACTAAAACTAAAATGTATTAAAGCTATAGAGACATATACAAAAAAAGGAATAAAAATGATAAAAGCACCAAAAAAAAAATGCTAAAAATAAAATGAAACCTGAAAATATAAAAATAAACGGCAATTCAAAATATTAAAAAATATTATAATACTATATAAATAATACAAAAAAATACACTGCTGGTGGTTTTTAGTGTTTCAGATGAGCGCTTGTTTGTAAGCATGTATCTTCGTCATGTATGATGGTATATTTGTGAGTTTCACATACCTGCCCGAAGCAGAATGACCTGATCGTCCAGAGGCAGATCGGAGAAATTAGGTATTCTCTTGGCCCACTCCACCAGAGTGAACAGCTGCTTGTCAGCTGCATGGCAGATATTAGTGACTGGGTCATTTGTCTGAGGGAGACCAGAAGACGTAAAGAGAAAGAGTAAACTAGTTTGTTTTTTTTGTAAAGTCAGCAGATATGTACTGTGTAAAATGTATTTGACCGAATGTCTGTGACTTACAGAGTTGCCTGGGCTGCTCTCTGTGTATGTCTCAGTCTTGGGTTCGACTGCAAGCTCTGCATCCAGAATCTTATCCACAGGCATGTCTTCGTTAAAGCTGCTCGTTGATTCCATCTCATTATCGCTTTTCTCCTTCCCACGCTGCCTCTCTTCCTGAACCGCTGCGGGGTCAAGCAGAGTAAATAAGTACATTAAAAATCAGTGTAATTAATGATTATCATACATTTGAAAATTCTTTAGGACTATACATTTATAGTGCACCTATAAACTTTATTTAACTGTGAAGTTTTGCTACAAGAGATCACTTATTCAAAACAGAGATGTACTTGATGACACTGTAAATGAGCGTTGAATAATGGGAATTATGATTAATTATGATACAAATATTGTTTAGTGGTAGGTTCAGGGTTAGTATTTGTTATTGTAATTAATATAAAAAGTACACATATTAATATAAAAGTGGAACCTGACTGTAAAATCAAGTGCCAACAAAATGTCTTGCAAGAATGACTTGGCCCAAAGGCAGCTATTCAGTTTCCAAAAGGCCTATCCTTAGTGTCTTAAAAGGACAACTTCGGTGAATTTTGAAGTTTATCTTGATCGTTATACCTTGGTGTGTACAGTCTATAGAAACAAAAAACGATCCGGATTGGTCCTTACAACACGGAGCTATTACAGTTAATGCCCAGAGCCCCCACTCAGCTAAAACGGCAGCTATGGGGGCATAAACGTAAAGGGTGTCTTTGTGCCTCTTAACAGACACAAATGCAATTAAAATAGTTTGCCCAACATGAACAGGGCCTTTACATGACAACGAGATGTGTTTAGCCACTTTAGCCATTGTTTAAATTCACCTCAATAGTGTTTTAGATGGCTAGCTGTAGTCTCGCGCTGAAGTCCCGTGGGGAAAAAGGCAAATAGTCCAGTTGGGAAGAGTGTCGTATGTTTGAAGCGTAATCTCATTGCTCTGCTCACCGGCTCGTCGGTTCTCAGTATCGAACGTGTCCGAGAGAAACTGCTGATCCGAGAACCGTTGCTCGTTCAGTTACACGCGCATGCTTAGTATCAGCTGCTCGTGAGATCATCAGATCTCTCTGCAAAACATGTCTCAGTTCAGTGAACGGTTGGAGTTACAACATATAATTCAAGATATTAGTTTATTTCTATTCGGAGGGACTGTCACTCATGTCAGAAAGTGCGCGACTAAAGTAACTTGTGGGATCAGCGCTGATTTGAGACGTGAACCGTTTAGAATGATTCAGTTCGGTTTGGTGAACTGGGTCCCCCGCTTCACTAAAAAGAACCGGTTAGACAGAAACTAGAGTGATCCGATCGGGCTCACGAGTGAAGAAGAAATGGTTCGCGTTTGTGCTTTTCCGAATTGTGGCAATAGAATGCGAAAATTTCCAGCGAACGCTTTGAAAAGGATAACTAACTTACACAGACACAACACAGCGGGGCCGGTTGAAGAAAAATGCCATTCCGTGGTTGAAGACGGCAACCACTGTGGAGGTAAGGCAAACTTTATTTATCCTTCCATTTGGGCACACACAGCTTGAGGAAAGATGTGCAGTAATAAAATAATTATGCTTAATACACACCACGTTCTTCCCAACCGGACTATTTGCCTTCTTTTCCAGCTACACGGGGCTTCCCACGGGACTTCAGCGCGAGACTACAGATAGCCTTCTAAAACACTATTTAGGTGAATTTAAACAATGGCTAAAGTGGCTAAATGCATCTCATTGCCATGTAAAGGCCCTGTTCACGTAGGACAGACATTTTAATTGCATTTTATGTCTGCTAAGAGGCACAAAGACAACCTTTATGTTTATGCCCCCATAGCTGCCGTTTTAGCTGAGTGGGGGCTCTGGGCATTAACTGTAATAGCTCCGTGTTGAAAGCACCAATTTCGGTTTGTTTTGTTTTTCTATAGACTATTCTCACAAAGGCATAACGATCAAGATAAATGTAAAAATTCCCCGGAGTTGTCCTTTTACGTATCTCAAACATCCTACAATTATGGATACAAAACATAACACACATCAGCAAATACAAACCTTCCCGCTTCATGCCCATGGCTAGGCACTTCTGGTAGCGGCAGTATTGGCAGCGATTGCGCTGGCGTTTGTCGATCAGGCACTCTTTGCTGTCTCGACAAGTGTAGGTCAGGTCTTTTCGGATGGTCCTCTTAAAGAAGCCTTTGCAACCTTCACAACTGTAAACACCATAGTGCTTCCCTGCAAACACAACCACATTTGTCATGAAAACCAGAAGAGATGGAGATGTATTTTGCATTAACTTCCAAAACTAAAACCAAATGCAACATCTCTGTGAGTTGTACCTGAAGATCGGTCCCCACAAATGGCACAGATGTGTTTGGAGAGGGATCCAGGGCTACTGCACTGATAGCTGCTCATGTTGCCCAGCGGAGCCAATCCTGGTGGAGGCTTGATGTCTTCTGAGCTGTTCACATGCAAAGAGTTCATCTGTGAGGCAGGAAGAGAGGTGAGGAGAGACGGAAACAGCTTATCATATGGTGCAATCAGGAGTACAGTGCGCGCGCACACACACACACACGCACGCACGCACGCACACACACACACAAGAACACACAAAGTCACAAAAACCGACTTCACTCTTACAAGGCCATTACACAAGTAGCTGTGAAAGTGATTACATAACATTTCAAGGGGAGGAGGGATATTTCTCTCTCTCTCTCTCTGGAGAATTGACTATTTTTCCATCACTGCACTACTGCATTCAGCCTGCAGGTGGCAGGATACGGCCATGCTTGCAGAAAGCATGTCCAATCAGGAAGAGCCTCAGCTGAGCCTTGTTGTCATTTTACAAGAATATGTGTTGATTTATGTGTTTGTATATGGCTGTTTCTTTTGTGTAAAAAAAAGATCTCTCTTTCACTTTCAGTTGTTTAACTTGTCCACTAACATGTCCGACTCTTTTTATGTCACATGACACACACACTTGACTTTTCAATACAATGTAATATCAGTCATTGTTCACAATACAGTGATGTTACTGTACACTAAAATTATTTGAAACTGGTAATTGGAACAAAACTGGAAAAATATAAGTAAACTCCACTAGAAAATGTGAAATGTTGCCTTGGCAAATAACTGAAATAAACAAGTTAAAGTAAAAAAATCTAAATAAAAATTATACAAATGACAAAAAAACAAAACAATGAAATGCATCAAAATATAAATTAGTAAAAATGTAAACATTGAAATATAAATAAAAATAGGAAAAAAATAGGGTACAATCGGGCAGACCTTAAGAAAAATTTGCTATAATGTATAATATATGTTGAAAAATATGATTGTTTTGAACATTTATGGAGCAACAGATTTTGTGTGAAAATAAATCATAAAAGTGTATTTTATTTTAAAATCTTAAAATGTATGTTTTACCCCACACATGGGGTTAAGGGTTCACCAGCATAGGGAAAAGGCACACAGTATTGTTACAAATACTTTCACTAAAATAATATAATTTAGTAATGTCTAAGTTAATACTTGTTCAAAACAATAACTTTAGCAAAGTTTAACTATTTTCTGTTTATTTTGATGAATAAAAGAATTCATTTTTGATCAATAAATATGTTGTTATTAAAATATGTTAATATAGAAATATATCTAAAAAACATAGAAACCAAATCATTTAAAAAAGTGAACATCCAAAAAAGTAAGAAGGAGATCTCGTAATAATTTAATATTTACAGTAGTAACAATAAATTATTTTTATATGATATGATTAATATCACATTTTTAAATATGATGGTTTCATTATAAATATGGTAGGTATCTCTAAGGTGGACACCCAACTTAATATATGATACTTACCAGACTCTAACCATGTCATGTCATCAACAAATAAAAAAAGTCAGCCAGCTGTTTATCATATTAAATATGGTACCTTTTGCACCAACAGCAGGGATGCTTTTTACACCAAATACCATACTTTTACATATTCTTCTGTTATTGCAAAACTGTATCTTTAATTACCCCAAACTAAACTGACAAAAATTAACAAGACTAATAATTTTAGCGATTCTTATTTGCTACTTAAATCTAACACATTTTTTGAAGCATCAAAAATTAGATCAAATGAGCGCAGAATCAACTTTGCGCTGCTGCTTGAGATTGCGTCAAAGATCAGACAAATTTCAACATGCATTTTGAAAAGAAGATTTTTTGGAAAGTACTGACTGAGGCAAGTTTGTGCCATCTAAGGGTTTAGAGGAAAATCAAATCAAAGGAGCCTTTAGCCCCATTGTACCCTACTATAACAGTATTTATTTACAAATATTCACTTCACAAACATGTTTATCCAAATTAACTTAGGAATGAGGAATACAATAAGTACATAATTAATAATAATACTTAAAATAACTGGTTTGATAACATTATTTAATAAAAATTACAGTGACAGAAATTACATTTATAACATTGAACTTCTTTGTTGCAATTAACCTAATCACATTTTTTCACATTTGTGGGAACTTGACAAAATTACAGCTTGATTGGAAATAACACAACCATGTCTGTGATACTTACCTTGGTTTTTATTTACTTTCTGTTGTTGTAATATGGGTAAAAAAAACATAATTGACCATTTTCCCACAATGTGTGAAATTTCGCTCTTTGATTCTAAAATGTTTTTAAAAGTCTAATATATATATATATAAGCAGATGAGCAGAAGTTGCTTCTGCTCATCAAGCCTGCATTTATTTGATCAAAAATACATATATATTGTGATATTATTACAATTTTAAAATAAATATTTGGTTTTCAGTTTATTATACGTTAAATTATCATTTATTTTTGTAATGCAAAGCTGAATTTTCAGTATCATTACTCCAGTCTTCAGTGTCACATGTGACATCCAGTCTATCACATGATCCTCGAGAATTCATTCTAATATTCTGATTTATTATAAGTGTTGGAAACATATATTAGATAGATATGTGTGTGTGTGTTTTAATTCTGGGCTTGTTGCCTTTATTTTGATGAGATGAAAAAAAGTGGCCAAGAAACACCCATGTAACATGGTTTCAGAAGAAGAAGCACCAGGCACTATTAACGGCGTGTGCTAGCAGCCTTACAAGCATTTTAACACATTTTCTTTTAATTACAATCTAATTTCAAACACATTTAGAACCTGTATGGTTGCCGGTACACATACACTTGCCCTGTATACCCATTTAAGTTCACTGTTATTTATGTCCTTTCATTGGACTAAAAGCCTGTAACGTTTGTCTGAGTGAATGGCTTTCTCAGGCCTCCAGGGAGAAATGAGACACTCATACACAAGCATAAGCTGACCTCTCTGTAATAACAGGGCATCCGTATAAGTGACAGTCATGGTAAAACATGATGCACATCCCCTCAGTGCATAGCTTCAATATTCAGAAAATACTAGCTTACTACATTCTAAATATTGTGAAGTATACAATGCAGTAACATGCTAAGTTTAAGCCACATGATCTAATTTTGGCAATAAAAAGCAGATCATTTTTTTCTCAAGTTGGATTTAAATTTGTATTTTAGGCTGTCTGATTACACTGTATGAAGGAATGGTCTCTGGTCTCTTGTAAGGTGTTCTCTAAACTCATCAGGGAAAAGGAGGTTGCAAAAAGTATTTAATAAAAGGGCGCCAACAATTGTGGCCAATGTGGTTTGGAGAATAGCATTGATTTCATAATGTGATTTACCCATTTTCAATTCTTTTACTTCAATGAAAGGTTGGATTTTTGTGTATTTTTGGGAAAACATTTTTTTAAAAGGATAAACAATGCTGATTTTTTTACAGCCATGTTTGATCATATTTACCAGGGGTACCAACAATTTTGACCACCACTGCATGTACCCAATTTTGAAAGAAAAGCTAATTTCCAAGTTTGCATGCTTGACTGATTGTATTGCTTTCAGTTAATGTCAGCCTGAGAGAGCACAGAATTATGGGAATGTTCTTACCTGGGGGCTGTTGAGAGAGTTAAAGCCCATACTGGGTGTAGAGGGCAAGGAAACGGACGGTGAGCCCAGAGATGGGGCGATGACTGAGTAGGGAGAGGCCAGGCCATTCATGGACGAGCCCAGGGTGCTCATGGGAGACTGCAGTGGGCGGGAGGAACTGATGACGGACGGATGACCCATTATGGAGCTCATGGGTGCCGGATGAGAGGGGGGCGAATTAAGAGCACTAGTGTCTATGAAGAAATGAATAGGTGAGATTAATATTAGACAAGAGGAATTAAAATGTAATGCCAAAATGATTGCTAAATGACATTCACCTCAGAAATTACTAGTGCATTTCACAAAAAATTACAATGAAACAGCAAGCGACACATTGCCTATTTTAATGATCTGAGCACATGTGTCCGAATCTGCTTTTGCTAGTTTAACAACAGAAAAAACGGTTTGCACACCAGGCGTATGTCCAAAAGGGTTGCACCTAGTCTAATTAATGAGTCATGGGTGTGGGCGTAATGTGCAATCAACCAATCAGAGTCTCATCTCCCATTCCCTTTTAAAAATCCCGTTCTTCGCGATTCCATCTTTCAAACTTTAATTAGTGTGTAATGTTGCTGTTAGAGCATAAATAATACCTGTAAAATGATAAAGTTCAATGCCAAGCGAGATATTTTATTTAACAGAAGTTCCCTTTCAAAGCCTACAGTGAACGGCCGGTTTGGACTACAGCAGGAAGTGCAGGGATGTTATGACGTCACTAGAACCGTTTGTTGACTAACCCTCTGCCCACAAGAACACGCAAAATAGGGGGCGTGGTCTCGTTGCTCTCCCACATGGAGAAGAGTGAGCATTCAGCGCTTGCATCTCCCCGTTATGGTAAGAGGCGGGACCTTTCCGGAACAAAGTGCGCTAAGCTGCTGTCCAATCACAACACGGGAAGCGCTGGCCCAATCAGAACTCGTTATGTATTTCTGAAGGAGGGACTTCATAGAACAAGGAAATCATCAGGTCGTTTTTAGGACAGAGGAAACAGTGCTGTACAGATAAGTCAATTGTGTGAAAAATACTGACGTTTTTTTACACGCGAAACATGAACTCATGTTATATTGCACACTGTTAACATAATCAAAGATTCGAAAACACGCAAAGAATGGGACCTTTAAAGACAGTTGCACTTGCACCATGGCAGATTCGCTATTTACGATACGGGTATGCCGCAATTTGCGAGCGGAAAGACTGAACGCTTATCCAGGGAGGAATTCTTTTATTTTTAACATTTAAAAATGTTTGTGTGCTGCTGCTGTGTGTGTAACAAGCAGAGTGCACGCATGTTGTGCACCCGCCAATAGACGCATATTACTAACGCATCCTTTAAATAAGACAAAAAATACTGTCGTTTTCAGTTGCCTCAAAATAGCAATGCGCCAACAATGCACCTAAACACACCTCGTTTTCGGACCAGCCGCCCATGGCCAATCAGATGGACGCGAGTGCATTTGCTATTTAAACAATAATGTGGTGCTGGATGTGAAAATTATAACTGAAGGCTGAAATTCGGAAAAGCACTTTCGTCGCGCCTGGTGTTGAATTGCACCGGGTGTATGATAGGGCCCATTGAATTAAATGTGCAATTTTGAAGTTAGAAAAACGTACTCGGTTACTTTCGTAACCTCGGTTCCCTGAGAGAGGGGAACGAGTATTACGTATGGGAAAAACTCCTTTTCTCGAGAATATGAAGCAAAACTTTAATAAAGGTATCCATGTAAAGCGCAGTGCCGCTGAACGGCCATAGCTCAGCGCGAGGAGCGCTCTGATTGGCCGGGCCACGGCAACTGCATGAACCTATGGTGAGGCGGCTGAGAGGAACGAGCCAATGGGGGGCGTTCCAGAAGCCCGCCGAAAAAAGGTGCTTATATTTGCATACAGGAGGCTATATAAAGCCCTGATTTCGCCATAGGTGTCAGGTTTTTAGATCGACTGAAGCGATACCTGAGAAGCATAAACACGGCACGGAACGTAATACTCGTTCCTCTCTCTCAGGGAACCGAGGTTACGAAAGTAACCGAGTACGTTCCCTTTCGAGAGAGGTTCCTCGTATTACGTATGGGAACACAATGTAAAGCGCCGTGTGTGCTGACTGACCCAGTATGCCCAAAGCACATGTAAATAACCCCCGAGACACCGAAGAGGCGGCTATAAGGGGGATGAAGAACCGGAAGAGTCGGTTCGTTTGAACGGCTGATCGGACATAGTCGGATCTTATGATAAATGAAAAGTGCTTAAGGACTGATGTGTACAGGCCAAAACTAAAGGCAATCTGTTTACCAGGGTCAAGATAGAGCCTAAATGGAGAGAAGCCCTGCTTGTAGAGCTGGAACCTCCAATTTATAGAATCTGATAAAAGTGGACGGAGAGGCCCAGCCTGCCGCCGCACAGATATCTTCCAAAGAAATGCCACACGACCAAGCCCAAGATGAGGCCATGCCTCTAGTGGAGTGGGCTTTAACGCCTATCGGGCAAGTCAGGTTTTTAGACTCATATGCCAGCGAGATAGCGTCCACTATCCAGTGTGAGAGTCTTTGCTTCGTGACAGCACAACCTTTAGTGCGGCCGCCGAAGCAGACAAACAGCTGGTCCGACTGCCTGAAGGGGGAGGAGCGCTCCAGATACAGTCTCAAAGCTCTGACCGGGCAGAGTAGATTCGCGTCCTGTTCACCCTGAGATACGGGTAAAGGAAGCAGAGTAATAACCTGTGCTCTAAAAGGGGTAGAAAGCACTTTGGGTATAAAACCATGTCTCGGTTTAAGAACAACTTTGGAGTTGTTGGGCCCGAACTCGAGACAGGACGGACTCACTGAGAGTGCGTGTAAGTCACTCACACGTTTAACCGAGGCCAGAGCCAGCAGAAACGCAGTTTTGAATGATAAAAGCTTTATGGTCGCGGTCTGGAGAGGCTCGAAGGGGGGACCCTTCATAGCGTCTAGAACCACCGCGAGGTCCCAAATAGGGACCGAAGGGGGGCGAGGGGGGTTCAATCTCCTGGCCCCTTTAAGAAAACGTACAATGAGCTCACTTTTCCCTAGTGAATGTCCCGCGACCTGAGCGTGGTTAGCTGCTATGGCGGCGACATAAACTTTGAGCGTGGAGGGGGAACGACCCGCGTCCAGTAGCTCTTGGAGAAAAGCGAGCACTTCTGTTATTTCGCATGAGCGTGCGTCGATATTTCGGACGGCACACCAGTTAGAAAACACTGACCACTTCAGAGTATAGAGCCGCCTCGTCGAGGGGGCTCTAGCTTCCGCTATAGTGTTCAAAACTCTGTCAGAGAGGTTTCCCGATACCAGTTGATGGGCCATACGTGGAGGGCCCATAGTTCGGGACTGGGATGCCAGATCCCCCCCTTCGCCTGCGTGAGGAGGTCTTTCCTCAGCGGAATGGGCCATGGGGCTGTGTCTGACAGCTGGATCAGATCGGAGAACCACGTTCGGTTCCTCCAGAGCGGGGCTATTAAAAGCACCGCGGATGCTGTCTCCCTGATTTTCTTGATGGTTTGTGGTAGCATCGCGATCGGGGGGAAAGTATACAGCGGGAGACTGGGCCAGACATGGGCCAGGGCATCCCTGCGTTTGGAGAAAAATATTGGGCAGTGAGTGTTGTCTTCTGAGGCGAAGAGATCCACTTTCGCTCTGCCGAAGGTGTTCCAAATTAAGAGAACCGTTTGCGGGTGAAGAGACCATTCCCCTGGGGGAATGGTTCTCCTGGATAACATATCCGGACCCACATTCAGAATACCTGGCACGTGAGCCGCCCTCAGGGAGCTCAGGTTGTGCTCTGCCCATAAAAGGAGATGCTTCGCCATGCGGTGAAGGGAATATGATCTCAGGCCACCCTGGCGGTTTATGTACGCTACCACCGACATGTTGTCTGAACGAACCAAGACGTGGTGGTTCTTTATATGTGGAAGGAAAGCTCTCAGCGATAAGGCGACCGCTTTCATCTCTAGACAGTTTATGTGCAGCCGCTTTTCTGTTTCTGCCCACAGGCCAGAGATCGGCTTGCCCTCGTGCAGGGCTCCCCACCCCCGAGTGGAGGCATCTGTCGAGACCACTTTCAACTTCGTGACTGTGCCCATAAGCACGCCCCTCCGATACCACTCTGTCCTCGTCCAAGGAGCCAAAGTTTTGACAACGCTGTGGCTCACTTTGACGGGAAAACGGCCCCATTTCCATGCATAAGGAGGGACACGGGCGCGTAGCCAACGCTGGAGGGGACGCATGTGTAGCAGTCCCAGCCTGAGCACTGACGATGCCGAGGCCATAAGGCCGAGCATTCTCTGAAAGTGTTTCAGGGGAATGCGAGTTCCGGCTTTGAATGAAGTCGCCATGTTCTGGACGGATAGCGCGCGCTGTGACGTCAGCCGCGCGTTCATGAGTCTCGAGTCTAGAACAATGCCCAGAAAAGATATCTTTTGAGTGGGTGACATCGAGCTCTTGGCGATATTGATCCTGAGACCCAAACAGTCTAAATGGTTGAGGAGCCAGGATCTGTGTGTTAGTAGTTCTGCTCGAGACTGGGCTATCACTAGCCAGTCGTCGAGGTAGTTGAGCACCCGCATCCCTTTCAGCCTGAGCGGGGCTAATGCCGCGTCCATACATTTCGTAAACGTGCGGGGCGCCAGGGATAAGCCGAATGGTAGGACCGTGTACTGATAAGCCTGCCCCTCGAAGGCGAATCTCAAGAATGGCCTGTGGTGGGGGGCTACCTGCACATGAAAGTACGCATCTTTCAGATCTATCGTGAAAAACCAGTCCCCAGGGCGAATGTGCGCGAGGATCTGTTTCACCGTTAGCATTTTGAACGAGCGAGTCATTAGAGCTTTGTTCAAATGCCTTAGATCTAGGATGGGCCTGAGCTCTCCGTCCTTCTTCGGAACGAGAAAGTATCGGCTGTAGAAGCCCGACTCGCTTTTGGAAGGGGGAACGGGCTCCACCGCTCCCTTCTTTACCAGTTTCAAAATCTCGGTGCGAAGCACGTGACTGACGCTGCTTCTCACCGAGGTCTCGACCACGGCGCGAAAGCGCGGGGGCCTGCGAACGAACTGTAGCGAGTAGCCCCTTTTTACTATGTTCATAACCCAATTTGATACCCCGGGCATGGCTTGCCAGGCCTGAGCCCGACACGATAGCGGCTGGAGCCGGCGCGGATAAGGGTCGCCTACTAGAGGGAACTCGGTAGCGCTGCCATTTTGTGCTTGAGACATAGAGGGGGTAGTGCTTATGTGTGGCGGCGTGCACTGTGGAGTGGGCGCCGGGACATTTATAGCATGGGTGGGAGGGGTGAATGAGTGTAGGAGTGCAGACTGATGTGTGGGCACATTTACTACAGAGAAAAAGCTCTTTTTGAGATTTATTTGGGTCGCCGTGATAACGGCGTTTGTGTGCAGGCGAGTGCGTTTGACAACGGGCTCGTTGGCTGCTAAACTGAGGTCGGCAGTCACCTGGGTGCAGGGAACTGGGAGACCGGGAGGGAGAGATGGGGGTCCGGCCGAGGCGAGACCTGACCATCTCCTTTTTATCCCTGCGGCTAGGACGGCTTCGGAGGCTCGGGGTTCAACACAATCCTGGGTCGAGGTCCCCGGCGTTCAGGCCGACTGCTGCGGTTCGCGGAGCGGGAACGTTGGCGCGGTCCAGAAGAGGAGCGAGGCCGGGAAGGTGGCTCTGCCGGCTTAGCGGGTTGAGAAGGCGGGGGTCTACCTCGAGAGCGTCCCTGGCCTGAAGACGAGCTGGAGCGCTTAGGCAGGAAATGCCTCATAGCCTGCGAAGCCTTCTGCGCTTCAGTGAAACGCTCCGCGAAACCCACGACTGACGGGCCGAAGAGACCGGTAGTGGAGATGGGGGCGTCCAAAAAGGAGGCTTTGTCCGCGTCCTTCATCTCGGTCAAATTCAGCCAAAGGTGCCTCTCTAAGACCGTCAGGTTAGCCATATTTTTCCCGATGGCTTGTGCAGTGGCTTTAGTGGCGCGAAGGGCCAAGTCCGTCGCGCTGCGGAGGTCCTTCAAAACATCGGAGTCGGGGACAGACTCATCCAAGGAGCGGAGAAGTCTGGCCTGGAACACCTGAAGGACAGCCATGGTGTGAAGGGCCGCGGAAGCCTGGCCAGCGGAGGCATATGCCCGGCCAGCGAGAGCAGAAGTGGTGCGGCAGGGCTTGGACGGGTGCTGAGCCCTGGACTGCCATCCTCTGGAGGAGGAGGGCGGGCAGAGGTGCGCGGCGACAGCCTCCTCGAGGGGTGGAAGAGACTCATAGCCTTTTTCCTTAGCGCCGTCGACAACGGAGAGCGCTGGGGAAAAGGCGGATCTGGCGCGAGCAGAGTAGGGCGACTTCCACGACTTCGTAAGCTCGTCGTGTACCTCAGGGAAGAAAGGCGCGGGCTTCTGAGGAGAAGAGAGGCGGCGGCTTTCCAGGAACCACTCGTCCAATCTGCTGCGCGTTGGCTCATCGGGCTGGGACCACTCGAGCCCGAGGTCTTCCACGGCCCTGGAGAGCACGCGGATGAGTTCCGCGTCGACGTTAGATTTGGCGCTCGTGGCGGTCTGCGTCGAAGCGGGGGGCTCCAAGACAGAAGCTGACCACTCGCTACCAGAAGCGGCTGTGGAGAGGCTGTCCTCATCATCCTCTGGCGACGGGCCACCGAAGGAAACCGAACAGGCCGCTGCATGAGAGGGACGCTGTTCCTCCTGGGTGAAGGTGACCGGCGATGGCGAGGCACGCTGGGAGTCATCCGGCGTGCAGTCGCCAGACCGTTCCGGCAGCCTCTGGTCGCGGCGTTTCTTGCGGCGCGGCCCAGCGGCAGGAGGAGGGACCTGGTCGAAGGTGGCGAGGCGAGCCCGAAGGGTCTGCAGCGCCATCTCATCGCACTCGGGGCAGCCGCCCTGAGAGAGTGCGAGCTGCGCGTGGTCCCGTCCAAGGCATGCCACGCAGATGACGTGACGGTCGCCGCCAAGGAGAGGAGCTCTGCAAGAGCCGCAGGAAATGCGAGGCATTTGAAACAACGCCCCGCGCTCTTTTAGGAGAAGAGAGTTTAAAAGGATACGATCGCCGGATGGCGTAGCTGGAACGGCAGAGAAGGCGGAGAGGGAGTCCGTCGTCCTCAGCTGCAGGTTCCGCTGGTGCCTTTTCGACGGCGGTTGCTTCTTCCGGAGGTCAGCGAAGGTATCGCTGAAGGAGATAAAATCTGACACCTATGGCGAAATCAGGGCTTTATATAGCCTCCTGTATGCAAATATAAGCACCTTTTTTCGGCGGGCTTCTGGAACGCCCCCCATTGGCTCGTTCCTCTCAGCCGCCTCACCATAGGTTCATGCAGTTGCCGTGGCCCGGCCAATCAGAGCGCTCCTCGCGCTGAGCTATGGCCGTTCAGCGGCACTGCGCTTTACATGGATACCTTTATTAAAGTTTTGCTTCATATTCTCGAGAAAAGGAGTTTTTCCCATACGTAATACGAGGAACCTCTCTCGAAAGGGAACTGATTTTCTTGCTAAACATACTCCAATAATCTTAGTACAACTTCAAAAACATTTTTTACAGTGTCGCTATAAAAAAAGAATGTGGCCGGTGTGACAGGTTTGTATAAATATATCAGGACGCAACCAATACTTTTGATTTAGCACGTACAGACGTCAGAGAACCGAGTAGCTGTGCCCACGAAAACATCAGGTATACCTGCGGAGGCATGAGTGCCTTTGCAAAACATACATTTCCTCCATTAATAAGGTTTAAAAACTGTGCTGTGTAATGTGTATTAAAAAAATGCTGTTTGAGTAAATGCAAAAGGCCACTTTACTGAGAGTCCATTAAATACTTCTGCTTTAACCATTCAGTCAGCAGCTGATGGAGAGCTGCATACGAGTACCTGTAATGGTAGTTTGTACCAGAGCACGCATATATGTCTATCTAACACATATAATCTATCTATCGTTGTACAAGGACACACACAGGGCAAAGGTTGCACCTTTTGGCCAATACCGATAGTGTTGCAATCCATTAACCCGTTTCATCATTCATTAAGATGAAGATCAAATCAAATGACTCTAAGATTGAATTAACATGAATACAGCTTTAAGCAACTGCTTTATTGAGATGTGCAACACAAAACCTTTATCAATTATTTGGTTAGATAATCTGATTGTAATTGTTTATCTCTGGGAGGTTATTTCCATTTACTGCTTAATGCATTAAAATAAACCTAGAAAGGATGATCAGGCATTGGTGTGGATTTAGCTCTTGTTTGCCTATTAAGCTATTAGCTATACAATACCTTAATACACAACAATTTTTAATAATCATCTATCTCATCTATTATTCTCATGCTAAGAATGATGGACATTAACTTCATAAACTATTGAAAAAAAGCATTTTCCATCAAGCTTTGTAACTATTCTTCAGTAACAGTGCACAAAATGCATACAAACTGCAGTCAAAAATGAACGAATACTATAATTAACTCAATACTGTGGTCATGCCATCCATATGAATTTTCATGCAAACATTTCAGCGAACTTGAAAGATAGCCCTGGTGAATAATTTTATATAGTTCTTGTATTTTACTAATGAATGTCAAGCTATCAACTACAGTACAACACCATAATGTGCGACAATCATTTCAAATCAAGACAAAACATTTCCTTTAATCATTATATATAATCTATATATTTTTTCATGCTCGTGTCATGCTGAGAGGGACATGTAATTTTGAAGCATGAACCTTTTAAACTTGCTAAATGAAAAGCATTTTACATCAAGTTCACAAAATGCAAACTATAGTTGATTTAAAATTAATTATGATGTGAATTTGGTTAGACTTTATTTTACGGTGTTTTTGTTACACTGTAATTATATATTTAACTAAGTACTGATTCATATTAAGTAACTATACACGTGCTTACTATAGGGTTAGGATAAAGAGTTTGTTTTAGGGCTATAGTTGCATGCATAATTGATAGTTAGTACTACAGTAACTACATGTAACAAACTCACCTAAAGGATTATTAGGAACACCATACTAATACGTGAATGCCGTCACAACTGCCTTAATTCTACATGGCATTGATTCAACAAGGTGCTGAAAGCATTCTTTAGAAATGTTGGCCCATATTGACAGGATAGCTTCTTGCAGTTGATCGTGATTTGTGGGATGCACATCCAGGGCACGAAGCTCCCGTTCTACCACATCCCAAAGATGCTCTATTGGGTTGAGATCTGGTGACTGTGGGGGCCATTTTAGTACAGTGACATGGTGCATTATCCTGCTGGAAGTAACCATCAGAGGATGGGTACATGGTGGTCATAAAGGGATGGACATGGTCAGAAACAATGCTGGCATTTAAACAATGCCCAATTGGCACTAAGAGGCTTAAAGTATACCAAGAAAACATTCCCCACACCATTACACCACCACCACTAGCCTGCACAGTGGTAACAAGGCATGATGGATCCATGTTCTCATTCTGTTTACACCCAATTCTGACTCTACCATCTGAATGTCTCAACAGAAATCAAGACTCATCAGACCAGGCAACATTTTTCCAGTCTTCAACTGTCCAATTTTGGTGAGTCCGTGCAAATTGTAGCCTCTTTTTCCTATTTGCGTGTTGTGGTTTCACAAATGCTTTGCTGGATACCTCGGTTTTAACAAGTGGTTATTTCAGTCAAAATTGCTCTTCTATCAGCTTGAATCCGTCGGCCCATTCTCCTCTGATCTCTAGTATCAACAAGGCATTTTCGCCCACAGGACTGCCACATACTGGATGTTTTTCCCTTTTCACACCATTGTTTGTAAACCCTAGAAATGGTTGTGCGTGAAAATCCCAGTAACTGAGTAGATTGTGAAATACTCAGACCTGACTAGTCTGGCATCAATAAACATGCCGCGCTCAAAATTGCTTAAATCACCTTTCTTTCCCATTCTGACGTTCAGTTTGGAGTTCAGGAGATTGTCTTGACCAGGACCACACCCCTAAATGCATTGAAGCAACTGCCATGTGATTTAATGAGAAATTGAACAGGTGTTCCCTACAATCCTTTAGGTGAGTGTATGTAACAATGACAGTGTAAAAAAAAAGTGTTACCACGAATTTCTATCCAAACATTTCAGTGTACTTGAAATATATGGATAATAAAATAGCCCTAAAAATGGTTAACTCGTTGAATTTTTTGATAATTATTTAACAAAGTAAAAAATCAAGCATTACAGAAGCCAGTTTGTTTTCTTCCAAGCTGGTTGCATGTGAGTGTGTGTCTTAAGACTCTATGGAGAAGGGAAAATATCTGTGGCGGATGGTCAAGATGACTTTGTTAGGGCGGAAACATGGCTAACCCTATTCTCAAATGACCCACTGGATTCATTACATTTAAATCAAACAAATCAAACACATGAAACACATTTTTATGGCTTTGGTATTGCATCTTTAAATTTGACAATTGAAAAGTGTATGCTGATGATCAAATTAATACTGACATTTTTTGTGGTTTTGAGAAGGATGAATAGGATTCCCCTCATCACAATATGCATTTCTTACCTTTAACTCCAAAATATAGGACATAAAATAAAATGGATTGTGTAATTTAATGTTGACTATATATAAAGCAAAAAGGAAGATATCGAAGTTGACATCTTGAAGACAGCAGGATACTTTATCTCTATATCTCTGCAGACTTGCATTTCATAAAGTTGAAAACAAATTTCAACCTTTAGCTGAGAATTCAGATCTTATTCTTCTGAGACAGTCCATGTGCCAGACATTCATCAGGATTTCACAATGACACTGCAGTGCCCATGACCTTTGTACAGCTGTCTGATAGCAATATGCAGCCTTTGGTAGACTACTATCAAGTTTAGAAGAGACCACATGAAATTGCAATCACATACATGCGCTGTCGTTGCATATTTCATGAAAAAAATCATACTGATTAATACTGTAATCAGTATCCTCATAGATACTTTGTACACTCAAAACAGAAAGCAGTATAGTTTTAGTGACCATGACAAGACCAGCCCTCAGTCTGACATTAGTCACAGATTCAAGTGCTGGATCACAACAGGATTTGGAGAGGGCTAGCTAAAATCTTTTGATTTTTAATTACTGGTCAGCTGATGTGTGGAGTCTCCATGGCTCTAATTCCTTAAGCCTCTCACTAACCAACTAATAATTCACACGGACATAAAAGAGAGGGAAAGTTCATTAAAGGTGAACTATGTAGTATTTTTGCAGTAAAATATCCAAAAACCACTAGGCCGGTGTTATATTTTGTTCAGTTGAGTACCTACAATATCCCAGAAGTTTCCAACTATTTGTAAATTGTGAGAAAATTGCTATTTTAACTAAGCACAGGGACGTTTCAGCATTGCATTTGAGGGAGTCGCCTGTCAATTGCGTCATATCTGCGTTACCCTCGGTTTCGGCTTTTATTTGGCAGGAGCGCTTTACTCTTAGCAGTGTGAACAAGTGAACGCACAGAGTAAAGTCATAACATCGTTTTGAACACACTTAAATGCATCTAATATGATAAACAGAGCTGCATTACCTCAAAATCATAACCGGAAGAGCGGATCTGTGCAGACACCCGGCGAATGTCTCCCGTCCCTTCATAATAAAAGTCCCGGTATTTGCGAGGCGGGTATTTGTTTAACAATCGCTCCAGCAGCTTTGCTCAGGTCTATAACAATCGGTCCTGCTCTGCTTTAGACTACAGTAACGTTAATAACCGCATGCATGAACGTGATTTCTGCCCGAGTCCTATTTTCCACCGGCTGTGATGAGAAGACCACATCTCCCAAGATGCTGCGCTCACACTTTGCGTCATCAAACTACGATTTGTTTTGAATAGGCGCCCTCTAGTGGACGGAAAGCTCCATAGTGCACCTTTAACTACTTTATTTTATATTTTATTCCGAATCTATTATATTTATTCTTTTATTTGTGTATCACATATATTAAAATGACCTCTGAAAGTCATCAAGTGAAGTTTTTTGTTGATAGCATATTAATACTGTTTAGGGCTGGGCGGTATGTCATTATGACAAAATGCCCATTGTGTCCACTGGGATTCAGCCGGTTATTTCTCACGTGAAAGTAAACAGCTCTGTGCAAACCGGATGTGTATCAATATAATGGATCCAATACGTTGATTTTAAAGTGACAGCAACCTACCCGTCATTAATGTGAATCAAACGAGAGAGAAAATAACTTACTGCTCTTGACTTAATGTTTTTTAGCTTTAATAATAATACATTTATATTTAATTAATACAGTGAAGACAATACAATATTTTATTTTTACATTTGATTATTACAATTCTGTAATCTGTACAAATTTGAACTACATGTTAAATAAACCTGAACTTTAAAAATATTTGTTTAATTTATATTTTTGTTATATTCTATTGTTTGTAATTATAACAGAAATGAGATTAAATAAAATAACTACTTTAGATATATATTGTTATTGTGAAAATTAGTTATAATAAAATAAGAATTTGCTCATATCGCCCACCCCTAATACTGTTCCACTTGGGAAAAAGAGAAAAAAACAATCAATGTTGCTTTCTAAGACAAATAAAGCTGAAAGGCAGACTGGAAGGTGACGTGGACCACATAAAGAGAGTGCGCCATTATAAAAAATGTACAAAAGAAAAGACACATTTATCTAGATATATAAATAATGATTTACATTTAGCCTTCTATTGGTTTCAAATAATTATTGATATAGATTTTTATTACAAATACACAGTAAATAATTTTAACTGTAAAAGGCTGTTTAACTGTAAAAACCACACTGTAAAAAATATGTGGTGGTTTTTGTTGGTTTAACTTAAAAAAGTAAGTAACCTGGTTGCCTTAAAATTTTGAGTTTATTGAAATAAAAATTTTGAGTTGATACAATGAAGGAAATTAGTTTAATAAATAGAAACTCAAAATATGTTTGTATCCGAACCACATAAAAAATGTGATAAATCATGAAAATAGCACTATTTTCTAGTTTCTAGTTTCTAGTTTCACTGCGTCATCAGAAATAACACACACATTATTACCCAATATGCTTACAAAATCTTTTAATAATCTTTTAATAAAGGTTGTCGAATCTCAAAAAATGTTCATTGTATTAACTCAAAATTTTAATTTCAATGAACTCAAAATTTTAAGGCAACCAGGTAACTTTTTTTCTAAATATTTTTTTACAGTGCAGTACAATTGGTTAACAGCAAGTTTCCGTACTATATACAGAGAGAAACTGTAAAAGATCTAAAATTGTCTCATTTTAATGTAAAATACTGTTAAATGTACCACAAAAACATTTTTGCATGTAAAAAGAACAAATCGACATAATTTACAGTTAAAAACTCTGAACTGGCATTCCCACAATTCCCTGTGACACTTCACATTTGATGGGTTTTTGAATAATGGTTCTCTCTTATTACACATTAGTGTTTTATATTAAATCTTATGTTGTTCAATTAACCTTTATTGCATTATTTAGTGTCATATGTTTTGCGCATCTTCCATATTTCCCGCAGCTTCTGGAAAAGCTACTTATGAACTCTGATTCATCATTTGGCTTTTCCCTTTACCACCAGTACCACCAGTGGACGTCAGTACATGTTAAAAGTACAAAACAGATGTTAGTAGCAGCAACAAGGCCTTGCTAAAACATTTTTTAGGTAAAAGTACAGTTTTTAAAAATGTACAGGCTGATCTGTAAATATGTTTATATTTTTTTATTCTAGCAACCACAGTTGCCAGATTTTTGTTAAAAAATACACTTTTTTTAAAGTGCATTTTAAAGATGGATAATATTAAGCTGTTTATTATTATATTATATAATTATATTACATTTTAGAGTATTCATTTATTAGAATTCACCATTAACTAAAAACAATTTTCAGAATAAAACAATACTGCATGTGATTTCAAGGGAAAAGTCAAAATGCAAAACCTTGCAATAAACTACTAAACTGCCATAGTCATAATATAAAATACCTATTAATGCAAATAGCTAGTTAAAAGAAAACCATTTCAAAATAAAGCCATGTTATTGAAGTCAATGTTAGGACTTTTTCTTTGAGGACATCCGTAAAATAGGTTTTGACAGCTTTTAAAAAAAAGATTTAGCAGCATATTATTGGCTGGAACCACAACAAACAAACACACACCCACTTAATGAAAGCCAAGCAGATTGCCATCTTCCCATTTCCCTTTGAATTGCTTATTCCTGTCCTAAATAAAGTTCAATAATGCAACTTTCTAATCAATATAGCACTAAACCCTCATCTCATCACTGACAAGTATTTCCAACCAATTTACAGACACGTCACCTAAGAAGATGGGGGTTGAAGGAAGGGCAACAAACACAAAAAGGTGGAAGTGATTGAGAAATGGGACACTGTCCCACTCTATCCCAGTCTGCTGTGGAGACCTGGTAGACATTAAATCAACCCTGATTACCGCCATGTGTCCATAATCCCCCAACACCCAGTACTACACACACACACACACACACACACACACACACACACACACACACACACACACACACACACACACACACACACACACACACACACACACACACATACACACACACACACACACACACCTTCATTGACCATTTCAATAAACTAGTTTATTTGTACACACACTGACTTTTATATGTGAATGATTAACCTATACACTGGCGATAGCATCTACACGTGGTTACTGCCAATAAACGTCCTCTTGTAATCTGATTTACTTCGGTCTGTATCTGAAAAGCAATGTAATTACAGGCAATAAAACTGTCTTTATAACCTAAACATTTCATTCGCCGTTCTTAAAATGTTAACGTATACAAATGTACACAGACACTCCCGCTCATGTTTTTCTTATCATTACCGCAATAATGCATTATTTTCATGTCCACGTCCCGCTGACAGAGGTGGAAATGACCAGGACTTAGGAGGTCAAGGACATGTTGGGATTTTTGATTTCTTACACTATTACTGATCAAATATTTTAAAAGCGCACAAATTCACTCGTACTTGTATGTCTAATATGTACAAAATGCTAACTTTTTTTTGCCTCGTCACATTAAATTTATGAATTACATGTCATGTTCGCATTTTTTCAATTCAAAATGGTGAAATTTCATAAAAAGTTGAGTAGTTTGCATCACTAGATAATTTATTACTGTTGGTAGCTGATTATTAAGTCTAAGACATGCATTTACTTCCATCTTTCCAGCATGAAATCTCACATTAGACCTGCCTAATATGATCTGATTGGCCATTTCGATCATTTTGACATTGAAAAGCACTGTTAGATCACTGAGTTAGAGTTAGCTTAATTTTTTTCTTCTTCTTTTTTTAAATACAAAAAAACAAAACAAAAAACAATTAGCTTTACTCATACACTAAAAGGATACAAGAAGACGAATAAAATTAGAAAATGTGATTAATAATTTGTTTTTGTTTTTTAAATTCATAGCTCAGACAAAATCATTGGCTCTATGCCCCCCCCTGGCCCCCGCCAAACCCCTCCTATTTTAAGAGTGAAGTGAATTCTAAAGAAAAATAGTATTCAGTTAGGCAGAATGAAGTCAATGAACTCTGAATGTGTCCTGTAGTAACCTCTGTATTAATCTTTTCAAAACAAGCACATTTTGTTACATGTATCACTCACATTTCAAATAACTTCTGCTGACAACTGCTTTACAGTCACAAATAACTGAGTTCAATAAGGACAGACAGACAGACAGACAGACAGACAAAGGGGTAGATGATAGATAGATAATGCTGTACTCTGAACATTACAGTCTGAAAATGGACCTTAGAAAAATGCTGCCTGGAGGGGATATGCTGACATATGGAAATAAACTCCACAGGAAATGAAGGAACATTAATCAGTTTCAAAACATCCTGTCATAACGTGATCATATGACATCTGATCATCTATAGTGGAGGATGATAATGAACTAAAAAAAAAAAAAAGATTATTGTTGGCCACTTGATGACTCCTGGTAATGTCACAATTTAACAATCTGCAGAGATCCACAGGAATTGTGTTCCACTAAAAATTGCACAAGAGACTGTGAAGTAAATGTTTTGAGCGGCAGCCAGACCTCTTTATTTGTCAAAATGAACCTAAATTGAAAACAATTCAGAAGCAGTGGCTGACCCTCAATAGTCTGAATTCTAAAGAACTGCAACCTCAAAACAAATATCAAGATGACCCCGTCTACTATATTTTCATTATGTTTACTGGTTCCAAAAATAAACAAGTGTAGTATGATTTTTGAAAGAATGAGTCTTAGTTGTCTGGTCTGACCAATCCTTCACTAAATTAATTCACTTAATGTATGTAAACTACCATTGAAAAGTTTTGAAACTCACCAAGTTTCTAGAACTTTTGCTCACCAAGGCTACATCTGTTTTATAATAGTTAGAGAAAAACTATTATAAAAAATGTAAATGTTTAAAATGTAAAATTCTTCAATGTCACATGATCCTTCAGAAATCATTTTAATATGCTGATTTGCTGCTCAACCAAAAAATCTTACTGTCAATTTGGATCAGTTTAATGCATTTTTTCTGAATAAATTATTAATTTCTTTAAAAAGATCTTACTGTGACTGGAAACACTGGATAACGGTACCTAGCCAGCTGACCAGTCAAGAAAATTACACTAAGTCAACAATTTCCATTTGAAAATTCCTGAAACTGTTCTTGTTCCTGAGGGTTTAACAAAGGAGCAATAGTTTCTTCGGAGACATGTAAAAGATATATTATATTAGATATTTTATATATATATATATATATATATATATATATATATATATATATATATATATATATATATATATATATATATATATATATATATAAGAGACATGTAGAAGCAGATAAAGTCTCAAACACATGTGCACACCTCTCTCAAACTTCAGGATAAACTTTTAGTATAGTTCTAGAAAAAGGCTTTTCTGGGATATATGAAACCAACCTTCTCAATCAAAACCTAAAAAGTTAATAGATGTTTTCAGTTGTACCGACAGAGAGGCCTAGCGCATGTGTTAGCACGTGCTAACATCTAAACTACTGTAGCTTTGTTTAATGACATATTTAATGAGAGCACATTCCTCAAAGTAACATCTGCATGTATACAGTTTTACAAAAGTGTTTACCACTTAAAGGTGACTAGATGCTAGGTAACGACTGAACAGTGTCAAACAGCAGCATGTGAGAAACCACAGTGTTGTTGTCTTGTCAGCCCTACACATAACATTTAGTAATTTCGGCAAAAAAGAGGGAGCTGAAGAAAAAAAAGAGAACTGGTGAAAGGAAAGATTAGGATATAAGGAAGTCCATAGTGTTTATGTCAGTGCTGAGACAAATGTAGTATAAAATGTTGAAAGACTATTTAGAGAATCTCAGCATAGACCCTGACAGGACGTTTTTCTCAGTACTGATCCAAAGACTAACCTACTGCCAGTCTCTTTGAAATTTTTTTTTTTTTTTTGCCTCTACCTATACTTTTGCAACTACAAAACATATCACAGTCACAGCCATTTCCAGATGAAATAAACACTAGGCAGTAAAACACTTACATTATGATAACAGAGGCAGATTATCAGTTAATAAAGACACGTGGTTCATTGCACAATATTCTGTTATATCTTTTACCATTGCGCTTGATTGTTTTGATGTAGTAAACTTGCTCTAAGTCCTCTTGTACAGCGCCACAATTAGGTATGAGTCCTGTGAAACACGAGTCACGGTAAAAAAAAAAAAAAAAAAGCATAAACACTTGTAGAAGCAAGCTAAAATGCATGACTGCCTTCAGCAAATGCATTTTTATCTCATGTTTGCTTTGTTAACTGTGTTATCGGTTATGTTTAGGGTAGGGTTTAATGTAGGTGGCATGCTACGGAACATTATATATGTTGTGTATAACAACCACTGAATTAAACATTGTCAAGTTCATCTGTTTTGGATGAAAATGAATGCACTTTTAATGTCACTCACAGACCATTTTAATTTAAAAGTCTTATGAAACAAGCAAAAAGCAATGTAATACCCTTTTGAAGACATTTTGCCTATTGGCCTGGCTGGGTTGGCCAATCCCTGTTGGCCAAATTATTTTATGGTCTCATGAAACAAAATCAAACATGGTTTTCTTGACAACTAGTCTAAGGTGGTTTGATGTAGCAGTTATTAAAAAATAATGTTTATAAAATACATTTTTTTATTGAGAATCAATACCAACTGACATATTGCATGTCAATAACTTTTACAGAAAGAAAAAGCAAGCATGCAATGCAATGCATTTAAGTAAACAACCTACACTATATGGATAAAGCATGTGGACACCACACCGCTTGTGCTTCTTAATCACAAAACCAGGCATTAATACTTCCACTCTTCTGGGAAGGTTTTCCACTATATGTTATATATATCATCAATGAGGTCAGGTACTGGTAAAGGGGACAAGCTCAGATTCTGTGTTCTAATTAATCCCAAAGAAATTCTGAAAAATAGTTTTTTTGTCCTACTCAAAGCAAATGGGTTCCAATGTTATTTTGGAACACATCAGTTTATACATCTTTTGTTCCACACAAGAAAGAAAAGAAATCATAACATTTTGGAATGACATGAGAATCATTTTTGAAAAACTACTTTTTCAAAGTTTTATTACTCACCCTCGAGCCATCCTAGGTATGACATTCTTCTTTCAGGCAAAAACAATCAGAGTTATATATAAAAAAAGATTTAAAAAACAATTCACTTCAGAAGGTCTTCCGTGTGGAGTACTTTTAATAGATGGATGCATTTTTTTGGTCTTCAGATTTTGTGCTGCCATTTACTGCAATTATAACAAAAGACAGAGGGCATATTTTAATATAACTCTGACTGTATTCGTCTGAAAGAAGAAAGTCATACACCTGCTTGAGGTTGAGTAAATCATGGGGTAATTTTCATTTTTGGGTGAACTATCCCTTTAAGATTTGTCATCACTGGAATTTAAAAGCCAAGACAGACCTGATAATTATTAGGGCATGGCCACATACTTGCAATGCATGTTTCAGCCCTCATTTCCAAAGCAGAAAGTATACCATATTAAAGACACCAACCACCTCCAAGGTAAATTAAAGTAATGTCAAACTTAGCCTTAATTTGTAAAACG
Source organism: Pseudorasbora parva (assembly GCF_024679245.1). Lineage (NCBI taxonomy): Eukaryota > Metazoa > Chordata > Actinopteri > Cypriniformes > Gobionidae > Pseudorasbora > Pseudorasbora parva. The sequence goes on along the minus strand of NC_090186.1, from coordinate 31,210,819 downwards.
AGACATTTACACATCAATGCAAGCTCACTATGTAAGAATTGCACACAGGTTTTTTTTCCCTCTCATTTGTTGTCAACATTCATGGAAAGATAGAAACTGAAAGAAAAAGAACAACAGAGACTGAGTGACCCACCGTCAATCAGCGGCGACAACTTCCGTCACCGATTTCTATTGTGTGATCAAATAGGCGTTTGTTCTTGTCAGTCAACGTATTTACACACACACCCACCCACACAAATGCCCTCCACAGAACTATTGTCAGAGATACAGAGATTGTGAATGTGTAGCAAGAGCACATAAGAAACCGAGGAGAAGCAAAGAAGTGAGGGGATGAAGTACCGCAAATGTGTGAACTATAAAGGGATACACCGAAATAGATTGATCCAAGCAGATTTTCCTAAAATATCCGCAATACTCCATTTGAACAGCATTAGAGTACAAAGCCTTGCCAAGTATTCTCACTGTCAACGGCTGAGAGCAGAGGTTACAGAATAATTACAGTTAGTTAGTTCTCATGCAATATGAGCGATCATAAGATTTGTGAGTAATTTACAGCATTAGAGCTAACTGGGTCAGATAAAGGCTTATTAAGGAAATGTCTGTCAATTTTTGTTTTGTATTGTATAGCTTTAAAAAGCCACTGTTAAGAAGCTGTTGTCTCTGAGTCTGGAGTCTCAAAAACCTCTCTAACTTCAGAACCTTTGGTAGTTGTGCGTAAAGTTGCATTTCAGCCACCTCCAATACTCACAAAGAGAAACGTTTACAGTGTGGGTGTAGAAATACATTTTTAAACAGTTTTATTGCTGTGATGTTTTTGCAGCATGGGATAGTGCATTGGCCTGAATGAAAATCCTTTTATTTCAGAAGGCACTATCCTTCTTTTTATAACATAGCAAAAAAAAGTTACTATTATACATGTCTCCGAAGAAACTTTACATTGCTCCTTTGTTAAACCCTCAGGAACAAGCACAGTTTCAGGAATTTTCAAATGGAAATTGTTGTCTTAGTGTAATTTTCTTGACTGGTCAAGTTCGTATAAACTTCCGTCTCACTTTCCAATATTTCAACCCAAATTATCACCTGCTAGCTCCTTGCTGACATCTTGTATTGTAAGTCTTCATGTATTTCTTCACCCTCTTAGGTTAAAGAAATACAACTTTACACACAACTGCCAGCCTGCATATAGGTTTCACGATATACACCGATCAGGTGAAGTGAATAACACTGATTATCTCTTAATCACGGCACCAGTTAGTGGGTGGGATATATTAGGCAGCAAGTGAACGTTTTCCTCAAAGTAGATGTGTTAGAAGCAGGAAAAATGGGCAAGCGTAAGGATTTAAGCGAGTTTGACAAGGACCAAATTGTGATGGCTAGACGACTGGGTCAGAGCATCTCCAAAACTGCAGCTTTTGTGTGGTGTTTCCGGTCTGCAGTGGTCAGTATCTATCAAAAGTGTCCCAATGAAGAAACAGTTGTGAACAGGCGACAGTCATAGGTGGCCAAGGCTCATTGATGCCGGTGGGGAGCGAAGGCTGGCCTGTGTGGTCCAATCAAACAGACGAAATACTGTAGATCAAATTGCTCAAGAAGTCAATGCTGGTTCTGATATAAAGGTGTCAGAATACACAGTGCATCGCAGTTTGTTGCATATGGGGCTGTATAGCCACAAACCAATCAGGGTGCACATGCTGACCTCTGTCCCAACAGTGGCCACGTGAGCATCAGAACTGGACCATGGAGCAAGAGGTGGCCTGGTCTGATGAATCACGTTTTCTTTTATGGCTGGGTACATGTGCGTCACTTACCTGGGGAACACATGGCACCAGGATTCCGGCGGAGGCAGTGTGATGCTTTGGGCAATGTTCTGCTGGGAAACCTTGGGTCCTGCCATCTGTGTGGATGTTACTTTGGCACGTACCACCTACCTAAGCATTGTTGCAGACCATGTACACCCTTTCATGGTATTCCCTGTTGGCTGTGGCCTCTTTCAGCAGGATAATGTGCCCTGCCACAAAGCAACAATTGTCTAGGAATGGTTTGAGGAGCCCAAAAGTCAGTTTAAGATGTTGTCAATACAATCGAGCATCTGTGGGATGTGCTGAACAAAAAGTCTGATCCATAGAGGCCTCACAACTTACAGGAGGACTTAAAGGATCTGCTACTAAAGGATAAGCTGCTTGGTGCCAGATACCTCAGCACACAATCAGGGGTCTAGCGGAGTCCATGCCTCGACGGATAAGGGCCGTTTGGCTGCAAAAGGGGGACCAACACAATATTAGGATCATTGGGGTAATATTATATATAATAATATTTCATATGTCAATGTTATGCCTGATTGATGTATATATCATCTGTGGAAGATGTAAGACCATAAATTGTTCCTCCAATCATTGCATTCGGTCTGAACGGTAATTGCATACAATGACCTATCTGCCTGTCATCGTATGCATTTCCATGCCTCCGCTCACCCTGCTCACGCAGACATCAAATCATCAGCTTGTTTCATGCTATGCAGATTTAGACAGACGTCAGTCACCGAGCACCGCATCGGAAATAGCAGCAGTTCCTTCTGAACTAAAACAATGAGCGTTACAATCAAACTCATTTTTATAGGTCAGATCTCCTTCCCCAGTTTGGAGTGGGACTATCAGTTTGTTCAAGAAATCAGGAAACCTGTTTAAAAATAATAATTACTTTGGCAATTCCATTTATTAATGCAAAGACAAACCAATGTGAGTTGTGAATTTAAAGCCGCTTATTCCCTTGCTTAAAAAATAATAAAAGGTACAACAGCTTCTTTACTCACGATAATAAACCACATACCAACACATCCATAAAACTGCAAGTATCAATGCACAATCTAATCAGATTTCAAAATCAGTCAAACAAGTGTTTTTCCAATTGTTTTACACAGCACAGTTCTCTCATTTAGGATGCACCAACCGTTAGGATGGACCAGCCATGTTGTTCCTGGGAGCATAATCATGCAGTTTGGGACCAGGTCTTATTATCAGATACTCACAATGGCTGTAGTGACCATTCTCTCTGTCGTTACTCTGACCGTGAAGAGGCAACGCCGGCGGATGCCACATGACCGCGAGCAGTGAGCACCACTTAACCAAAACTCACCGGGCACAGTATAGCACCTGTCCGAACACAGACTCGCTCCACTGATGGAACAGATGGGATATGAGCGAAACAGGACGGCCGTAGGGGGAGGAGTCTGCTCGTTTATGGGATTACTCGGATTATCAACGATTGAATCCAGCAAGAACCGTTTACTGCCACAAAGATCAGCCTCCCTCCAAGCTTTGACAAGACTCCTTCTGCACAGACCAGACAGAGGCTCAGGGTATCATTAAATCTATCAGCCCAGATGGGCCACCTGTTGCCAGCCCAGGGATGAAGTGCGCTCAAGTGTGTGTGAGATTCAAATAAAGAAGCGATTTGTTTGGATACAGATTTTAAGATTATATTTACAGTGAACATCTGATTGTCAAATAAATTGTATAATTGACCATAGTATAGGAGCACTTCTATGAAAGCAGTAAAGTGGCAATGACTGCACTCTCACACATGCACACACACACACACACACACACACAATGAAACAGTTCACAGCCAAGTCTGGCAGCCTCCTCTCACAAACCTGCCTGTGTGTTTATTATCTAATGCACTTCTAACTCCAAACACTGAATCAACATTAGCACTGGACAGTTAAAAGACCAAGAAGAAAAATGAGCTTGGATATTATTCACAGTACTGTCCAAACGTTTTTTTTTTTTTTTTAAATAATACCTTTATTCATTAAAAGTCAGTAAAGACTTATACATTACAAAAATCAAGTTTCCACAAAAATATTAAGCAGCAAAGCTTATAATAAGAAATGTGTCTTAAGTTCCAATTTAGCATATATTAGAATGATTTCTGAAGGATAGTGTGCTGAAGTAACTGAAGTATTTTGATCAAATAAAAAACAGCGTTGGTGAGTATAAGAAAATTATTTTAAAACATTAAATTATTTTATCGACCACAGGCCTGTACTGTATTAATAAAAACAATAAATCTAGAGACAAGTAAATCAAATATTCAAAAATTAAATATCAGTCATATCAGCATCGTCAATTACGGATTTTGAGCAAAATGAATTGCAAAAACGGTCCAGAAAAAAAATTAAATGAAACTTTGAGAGATTTCAATATAGTGATGCATTGAAAGCAATGCAACGATGCAGAAGACTTTCTACTAAAGCGAGAGAGAGAGAGAGAGAGAGAGAGAGAGAGAGAGAGAGAGAGAGAGAGAGAGAGAGAGAGAGAGAGAGAGAGAGAGAGAGAGAGAGAGAGAGAGAGAGAGAGAGAGAGAGAGAGAGAGAGAGAGAGAGAGAGAGAGAGAGAGAGAGAGAGAGAGATGACTTTATGACAGAATGCCTTCGGGGTAAATCTAAAAAAGTCTCTTTAATATGTCATCCTATAAAAGCAATGCTCCACATGGATCAGTCTGAATGAAAGAGAGTTGAGATAACACAGAAGATTGACACAATTGGAGCTGCCTGTAGAAATATTGGGAGTCGCACAGCACCAAAAAAACAGCATTAGGTTCTCAATCTTCTTGCATTTTTCTTATTGCTAACAAAAACATCAGACACTGACATCACTCTGATATTATTTTCTGATATTATTATTATTTTTAACTCATCTAGCATGACCCATGACAAAAAAGGTTAAAAAAAAAAGTATTATTTATTAGACCTAACAAACATTATTATTATCTTCCATCTTTAATAAGCCTTAGCCTCAGAATAATTAGGAGGGTATTAATGTGTACACTACCATTCAAAAGATGACTTTATTCAGCAAGGACGCATTGAAATGATCAAAAGTGGTGGCAGTAAAGACTAAAGATGCACTTATGTATTGGTCGTTGATATCTGTCAGCTGATTTTTTTGATCAGTTTAAAACCATCATCTGCCTACTGGCTACAGCATAAAAAGAGCATATAAAACTGTTTATCAACTAACTATGTGAAGGCACTGAGTTGTAATGTCTTTCCATTTGTTAATGAACTGTGTAATGTTTTATCAAAATAATTTGATGATGCAGCAATAAACTAGTTAGCATACCTTAATGCATGTGTTTTTGAACTTTGCTAATTCAAAGAAACCGTATGTAAGAAATGTATTCAGTTTATCATAAAATGGCCCTGATATTTCACTAAACATTACGAGATCATGTTAATTTCAAATACTTATATCACTGAAAACATTAGTCCGGCCAGGATATTGTCATATAAAAGTTGTTGCAGCCCTCAACTGATGTTGATGTTTTGGCCTGAAGCTCCACCCTCCACCTATCTACCAATCACGAAGTCAGTAGTGTTTCTGCATCCGGGTTGCCAGCTCTGCTCTAGTTACCACAGCTGCAGCTACAAACGTTCCTGCTGGATACTGCAGCTTATCTGGCAACCTCGAGTCAGGGGGAGGGGAGGGGGATACACCGCTCTATAGTCATTTCAAAGTGATTACAGTACCAATCCAATTTTGGCCACAATCTTACATACACTTCCTTTAAAACATGATAAAAACAGTAGTCTTTTTTTTGTAATGACACAAGTTCAAATAATTGAGCAAGTAACCAATACTGGGTTCGGAATTGGCCAATAGTTGTTTGTTTAAGGGTTTGTTCACCCAGAAATTTAAATTATGTCATCCTTTACTCACCTTCATGTCATTCCAAACCTGTAAGATTATCGTTATTCTTCTGAACATGAAAATATATTTACTATGAATTGAGGGGTTTAGTCCAAATTTTCAGAAGAGACAAAATCGTTATATACCGCTTTGTTCTAGCATGTCAGGCATGTTTAGTTGAGCTTCTCTTTATGTTTGCTAATCGATGTTTATATGTGAATAAAAGCATAAATTCAATCATAAAAAGCAATTGTATCAAAATTTTAACTAAACCACTTGTGGATTAGTTTTACCATCTCTTTATGAACTTTTTTCAAGTGGTAGTTATGTAGCTTTCAATAGAGAGTATTTGTAAAAATATCTTTTTTTTTTTTTTTTTTTTTTTTTTTTTTTTTTATCCTTTATTTTACCAGGATAGTCCCATTGAGATATAAATCTCTTCTTCCAGGGAGTCCTGGCCAAGATGGCAGCACAGAAAGTTTCACATAAACAACATACAAAAAAAAAAAAAAAAAAAAAAAAAAAAAAAAAAAAAAAAAAAAAAAAAAACATCTGAATCTTTCATAAAATTTTGTCCAACACTCAAAATAACAACAAAATCTACTTAACAAAACATACACATGTTTCCCTTAACTTGGTTAATAAGAGGTTTTTAAAAACTTTTAAAGAAGGGAGTGCTTCTATCCTTATTATACTCTGCAGCTCATTCCATAACCAGGGAGCATAGAAAGAGAAGGCAGTTTTACCAAACTCTGAACGTACTCTAGGAACCTTTAAAAGCAATTTATCTCTCGATCTAGTGCTATAAGTACAGGTGTAATACGATAAAAGTTGACAAATATAAAGTGGTAGTTTTCCCAACAATGCCTTAGCAATAAACATCAGCATGTGTATTTTTCTCCTTTGAAACAAAGAAGACCAACCCACCAATTCGTACAAGTTACAATGATGAGTGCGTGAAGAGGCACTCGTCACAAAGCGCAAGGCAGCATGGTATACACAATCTAACTTTTTTAGAGAAGATGAACTTGCATGCATATAAACCACATCACCGTAATCTAAGACGGAGAGGAAACAACTTTGAATAATTCTCTTTCTTGCTTCTAAAGGAAAACATTTCTTTAAACGAAAGAGAAAACCCAGTTTTGGTCTAAGCTTTTAAGAGATTTTCAATATGTACATTAAAACCTAATTTTTCATCTAGCCATATGCCTAAGTATTTATAACAGTTTACTCTTTCTATACAGTCTCCTTCTAAAGTTAAAATCGGGAAATCTGTTTTAATGGAACCCCGGGTGAAAAGCATATAATTTGTTTTTTGTGTGTTTAAAACCAGTTTCAAATTTGACAATGACAGCTGCAAAGACCAAAAAGAATCTTGCAGAAACTCCATGGCTTGACTCAAAGAATGTGCGACTGTGTAAATGATTGTGTCATCAGCATATAGATGGATTCTAGCTGGAGTTATCCCACAACCTATGTCATTGATATAGATAGAAAATAAAATTGGTGCTAAAACTGAACCCTGTGGGACACCTTTTTTAATTGTTTGTTCTGCAGATATAAAATTTTCAACTGAGACACATTGAGTTCGTTCAAATAAGTAATTATTAAACCAATTTAGAGCTGTTTCACTAAAACCCACACAACTAAGTCTCTGCAACAGTAGTTTATGGTCTACAGTGTCAAATGCTTTGGAGAGATCTACAAATAAAGCTGCACAATGCTGTTTACTATCCAAACATTTAATAATATCATTAGTGACCAGCATGGCTGCAGTTACAGTACTGTGACCTGATCTAAAGCCTGATTGAAATTCATTTAAAATATTATTTTCAGTAATAAACTGTTTTACTTGATCATTTATAAAAGATTCAAATACTTTTGCCATCACTGACAACCTTGAAATTGGACGGTAATTATTCATCTCAGATGGATCACCACCTTTTAACAAAGGTAGAATCATAGCCGATTTCCATGCACGAGGAATAACATTTGATTTTAAACTTAAATTAAAAATTGAAGTGATGGGTTCTGTTATAAGATCTGCAGCAATTTTTAAAAAGTAAGGCTCTATTTTATCAAATCCCGCTGATTTTTTACAATCCAAGTTTGACAAGGCTTTATAAACTTGTGTAGCCAAAATAGGAGTAAAGGTGAACAGCTGAGAACAACACGAAGCATTTGCCACATTGCCTTCTACATTATGTTCCTCTAAATTACTAAAGTCCGGAATTAAGCCAGCAGTGATAAAATGGTTGTTAAAAGCTGTTACAATATTTTCCTTGTCCCGTATTACACTCTCATTTATTTTTAAACAGTCCGGCAGACTGGTGGAGTTTTTTTTTACCACCAATTGATTGAGTCAACTTCCAGAAATTTGTCGGATTGTTCAAATTTTCATTCATCATATTTAAATAATAATCACATTTAGATTTTTTTATCAATTTTGTACAGTTATTTCTTATTGTCCTATAATTTACCCAATCCATATTATTATTTGTTTTCTTTGCTTTAGCCCATGCATTATCTCTATTTTTTATAAGAGAAGATATTGACTCATTAAACCAGGGATTATCTCTACTTCTTACTCTAAACCTTTTAAAAGGTGCATGTTTGTCACATATAGTCAAAAAAGTACATTTAAAATACTCCCATGCTATATCAACATCAGGTATCTGTGAAACAACATATAAATCACTATTATAAATATCTTGCAGAAAGGCTTGATCATTAAAATGTTTAAATTGTCGTTTTAAAATAAAACGTGGTTTACTCTTTGGAATCCTACAATTCCTTACACATACTATTGCACAATGGTCACTTACATCATTACAAAAAACGCCAACTGCAGAGAATCTATGAGGAGCATTGGTTAAAATTACATCAAGTAGCGTGGATTTAACTAGATCTTTATGATTTAACCGGGTGGGTAACTTTATCAATTGATCCAAACAAAGAGAGTCGCAAATACCCTTGAGTGGGTCAGACATTTGTGATAACCAATCCCAGTTTAAATCCCCGAGTAAAATAAGCTCTGATTTAGTCCAGTTATGGAGAAGGTCCGTAAGTGAAGTAATAGCTTCACTTGAAGCTGAAGGGGGACGATAACATCCAACAACGATGATATCTGGACCATTACCAAAAACTAATTTAATTGCCAAAAGTTCAAAACAGTTTGGTTTGCTGATGGATAATATACAAGTGCAGTTTAGCTTAGACTTAATATAAACTGCAACTCCACCACCTTTTTTTGTTCGATCCGATCTAAAAACATTATACCCCTCAATATGGATCATGTTATTAGGAACTGACTTCTTTAACCATGTCTCTGATAGAACAATTATATCAGAGTTCGTTGAATCAGCCCATATTCTTATTAGGTCTATTTTGTTTACCAAACTGCGGACATTGAGGTGAAAAAGATGCAAACCATTACTAGACTTGAACTCAGCAGGAGTCTGAAGCTGCGCAAGTTCTGGGCCTGGATTAGGGTGGATATTCCCCGATATTAGGAGCAAAAGAAAGACCAACCAGCTCTTCCGTGCTGCGCCAGCTGTCGAACTGTCCCTATAGATGAACGTCGCATAGGGAGACAGTTTTCCGTTTCCACGTGCCCACAAACATCGCAGACCTCTTGATTCATCCCTCAGAATAAAAGGCGCCCGACCAAAAAGGCACCTCTCAACCCAGGGCCTCATGACAGGATTCCCATCAACCGGCTCCAGGGAAGTCACAGTGTTCGGAATAATCCACGAATACGATGCAGGTGTATCTCTCCCCTCATTAGCATTAGCATTAAGCATGCCGTCCATAGGGATCCACAGCGTCAGGCAGCCAAGCAAATAAACAAATATAAAATATGCCCTCATTTAGGCAATTAATTAGTTATAGTAATAATAATAATGTAGATAAAAATCCAACGTAAGCCTTAAAACAGTCTTTGATGTCCTTTTAAGTTGGAAAGAAGCAGAGATAAACAACACACATACTACATACAGGCAGCCATCTTGGATCCTTTTGTCGTTTTGTTGTCTTAAAGGGTTAATTCACCCAAAAATGAAATTTCTTTCATTAATGACTCACCCCAAAGTCGTTCCACACCCGTAAGACCTCCATTCATCCTCGGAACACAGTTTAAGATATTTTAGATTTAGTCCGAGGCCTTTCTGTCCTTTGAATGTAAGTGTATGCACACTTGCTGTCCACGTCCAGAAGGTAATGAAAACATCATCAAAGTAGTCCATATGTGACATCAGACTCTTTTAAAGCGTCGACAATACATTTTGGTCCAAAAATAACAAAAACTATTACTTTATTCAGCATTGTCTTTTCTTCCGCGTTTGTTTTCAAACCTCAAATAAATATTCTACTTTGATGATGTTTTCATTACCTTATGGACATGGACAGCAAGTGAGCATACACTTATATTCAAAGGACATAAAGCCCTCGGACTAACTCTAAAATATCTTAAACTGTGTTCCGAGGATGAACGGAGTTCTTACGGGTGTGGAACGACATTAGGGTGAGTCATTAATGAAAGAAATTTCATTTTTGGGTGAACTAACCCTTTAATTTGTGATCCGAAGATGAATGAAAGTCTTATGGGTTTGGAATGACATGAAGGTATGTAAATGATGACAGAATGATTTTTTATGGGTGAACTGACCCCTGAAAATCAGTATCCGTATCTGCCCAACAAAACCCTATGTTGACTTTTGTCTACATTGATAGTAATATGAAATGTTTCCTGAGCAGTGAGCCCCAAATGCAATAATTTTTAATCTGTTAAAACTGTTTTACTATATTGTTTGATCCCATAAATGCAGCCTTGATGAGCACAAAAGACTTCTCAAAAATCGCACAGCCTGCGACCAATGTTGACAAGCATGTGAACACAGTTCAACCCCGCTACTCTGATGCAAGGCTCCATGTCTAACATTTCAAAGCAGCATGTCCTAGGAAGCACTCAGGGTGCGAACATGTCCGGCGATCAAAATAGATTTCCACCCTTGCCCCAGTCTACTTTAACCCTACATTACTCCAGCATCCAGAATGAGGAGCTAATAAGAGCTGAGTAAGGGCCAAAATATCTCTGTTAGTTAATTTATCTATAACGGTTATAGTAGCAGCGCCACCAGTGTGAAGGTAATGACAGACTGTGCATACGAATTGTCAAACTGCTCCTAAAAAAAGGGCTAATCTTAATAATCATCCAATTTTAATTCAGCTGGTCGTGGTCTCAAACTACCCTGACTAACAGGACCATTTGGATAAAGAACACTCCAATATGTTTTATTTCTCATGGATTGCATATCCTCTGTTTTTCCCCAAAGCCTTTCCCAAAAGCTGGGCTTCCCAAAAGCTGGGCTTTTCTGACTCTCCTGAAAGTGGTGGTAAGGGCAAGGCTGCTCAGTGAGTCACATGTTGAAGGCCTTAAGTGCATATAGGAAATCTACAGAAACCGCTGTGAGCAGTTTGAAAGCATGTGTACAGCTAACAAATAACAAAGGCCCCTGAGCCACTCCTGCCTGAAGACTGTAACACACGTGTCCTTTCTGTTTTCTCATCTATGTGTCTTTGGACTTGCAGAGTGGGTTCACATTGTTAAAGGCTGAGGAATGTTGTCAGCTATAAACAATTCTCTGAAAGTCTACAGCAACAGGGGAACAAAACTGAGAGTGAAGGCACAGGCGGCTTCATTGACATCAAAAATTCCTATAGCTCAAACAGTAGAGATCTTTTTGCTAGCAACGCCAAGGTCATGGGTTCCATTCCCAGGGAATGCATGAACCAAAATAATATAAACCCTGAATACATGTTCTTTAGATAGAAGCATCTGCCAAATGAATAAATGCAAATGCAATTTAAAAGCAATTGAATTTATATAGCTGTTCACTACAAAAACGTGGTTAGCTTTGATTAATTTAACCTTGTTAACCTTGTTCAAAGTTCAAAACCTGCAGCGTGTCTGTCTAGCTAAGCAACAGCAATAACCTCAACATCATAGTGGCATGACTGCATGTTTACAGCTTTCTATTATCTATTTATTAATCATTATTAGTTCCCATTCTTATTGCATCATGCATGAATACACAAATACTTTAACCTACTTATTAAGACAGCATACTATATTTGTGTTTACTCACAAGAACTCTGTAAAATACTACACTTAGAAAATACATGGTATTCTTCATTGGAAAAATATGTACACATCTGATACTTTACCTCGAAAGCATTATGTACATTCGTCTGAATTCTTGCTCTGCTGGAAAATCCAGCTTAACCCTGTACAGCTGTGTTTTGGAACATGGAAGATGGTTTCAAGCTGGTAGATCATCTTGGAGATGCCTGCTGGTCAAACTGATAGCTGAGTTTGGTACCAAAACTGGTAGCCTACCATTCGTAGACCAACAGATGACCAGCTAATAACCAGAGTGGACAAACTAAAAACCTCCCACAGTGTTCCAAAACACAGCAGTGTGCTAATGTATCCAGGTGAAGTTTTTAAATCTGAATAAATAAATAAGCATTGGGTAAATTCATTACAACTTGACATGACCATGCCAGGTAAGTTGAATTAACAGCGTCGTGCACTTTGGTGTGTCAAACTGGCGATTTTTATTTGATTCGAGTCTTATGATTTACAGTCAACACTCTATTTGCTAACATTAGAACTTGTCTTTGACTTTGTCTAAAATAACATGTCATTCGCATTCAGGCGTGCTTTGTCCCTATTTTGTCGACCCGAGCGGTCGAGTATACCGTATATACAATTAAAATGCCAACCATGCCTGTAAACCGCGGCGTGATCACCTGACAAATGGCCATTCACGCGGGCTGATAGTAATGTTACTATTATAATCTGTCTTAAGTTCATCAGCGAAGTTATTTTAAAGTATTGACGGCACGCGCGCTTGTGACAAAAAGCACGGGCAACCGCGCAAAGATGTCACAGAAGAGCAGCAAAAAGAAATGGAGAGACACGGAGACTTACGGATATGTAAATATGTGTTATGAGTATCCATTCCGAATCAGTTTACTGTCGGGTCTCGTCTTGGAGCCGCGCGGCACCCCTCTCAATTCCTCTGCCCGGCCCGAGTGAACTGAAATCTGCGGCGCTACTGGCTGGCTCGGGGCCCCGCTCAGGGGGAGGCTGGGAGGAGGGGTTTCACAAACGACAACAATCAGATAAGACACAGCAGGCAGATGACTTCAGCACATGTATACAACAGTTTGTACAAAATAACATTTCAACAGTATAACCATAACTAATTACTATTTAGAAAACATTATTTTTTTTGTAAATACATGCTATGAATACTGAACTATTCAAACATGAATAGCAACAGTAGGCTACCAAGCTGGACATTGTAAAATGTCTTGTCAGGAAACCTAAAAATGTGACTGTTTAAAAAATTATTTAATTACTTACACCAGCAAAAGTAATTTCAAAGAATCAGGGCTGTGTTTTCCAAAAGTAAGGCTTAGATAGATAGAGACCATTGATGCTAATAGTTTCTAGCTTGCAATGCTTTCGCGAAACAAACCAAATCAGATAGAAATGCCTACTTGTCAAGGGAACAGCATAATTTCAGCCAGGCAAATGGTAGAATTTAAGAAATCATTAACCTGATCTCATGAGAAAATGTAGCTATTTTATGAGATGACAATTTCATATGAAAAAAGTATTTTAAAAAAGTTACCTGGTTGCCTTAATTTTGAGTTCATTGAAATTAAAAAAATGAGTTAATATATTGGACATTTTTGATAATCGACAACCTTTATTTAAATATTATTAAAAGATTAGAGTAATTGTGTCTTTTATTTGTGAAGATGCGGTGAAATTACATTAATTATGTGGTTCAGATACAATAATATTTTTGAGTTTCTATTTATTAAACCAATTTCCTTCATTGTATCAACTCAATTTTTTAATTTCAAAAACTCAAAATTTTAAGGCAACCAGGTTACTTACTTTTTTAGGTTAAACCAACAAAAAATGTTGAAAGAAAATGAAGGTCCACCCCTAAACATGTATTAAAAATGTAGTACAAAGACATCGAAATGAGATTGTACGAATTTATACAAATTAGCCAATTCGCCAAAAAGTAAAGTAGTTAAGAATTTCCATGAGAGTGTGTTGCAATTTATAGGCCAATTGTGTACATTTGCTTGCATTCAGAATAGTAACTCTATGTTGATGCAAACTTGTATTATATCAAGATTACAAAACAGGAATAAAATGATTTGTGAAAGAGATCTGTCTGGCCGCCTAGTGGTGACTCAAAGACTCCTTAAAATCCCCCCAGACTGTTCCTCAAAGTTGGGGTCATACAGGGGTGAGCTCTCACTACCTCCGAAGGTTATTCAGAAGTCACCAGCATTCACCAGTCTTGAACTAGTGTGGGGTTAGTGCTCTAAATGACCAGTGACTTCACAAGGCTAGGTTGAGGAAAAGCCCACCCCATCCCACATCCCCCACATACTCTCTCCCCTCATTGTAAATGACCTATTAAAGAACACAAGACCATGGTAAACAAGATGAATGGCTTTTTTTCCAACCCATCTCACACCAATCAAGGCTTTCTGTTTGAACCCCCTTCCTTAAGTCTATTAGACCATGTTAATTTATTAAAGTCAAACCAATGAATTAAAGCAGTCATTTGTCACTGCTCTCATTGTGTGGGCTTAATGGTGGCACATGGTGTAAGGCCTGCAATTTGTTATCCTCTTCTTTTTCTTTTCTTTTTGGGTTGAACATACGGGGGAAATCAAGTTATAGTCAGTTTCTTGTGGCATAACTGCTAATAATAAATTTGATGAATGCAATAAATTTCATAAAATGACGTCAAACATTTGTCATGTCATGTTGATTATAAATGTAACACCAGCTGCCATAGAAACAGCCCTGGATTGTTTTCCAACATTATTTATTTAATTAGTTGTTTTTTATATTTCTCTGAGTCTGCCCCTTTTAACCTCCATCGTGTTTATTTTGCCTTCCTATCTCAAAGATATACACACTCTCTTTCTAACACACTTACAACACACACACACACACACACACACACACACACACACACACACACACACACACACACACACACACACACACACACACACACACACACACACACACACACACACACACACACACACACACACACACACACAGTCAGAGCTGTCAGTGAGCCAAACCGTATGTAGTAATCCCTTTGTATTCACAAACCCATCCAGACAAACAATGTGTCCCAGCCACGTCCCACCCCCAGAACACCAGACCTAGGCCACCTGCTAACTCTACATCATGCACTCAGACACAAACCAAAGGATGAAGACCTACAAGTTTGTTTCAGTGTGTGAATAATGAATTTTTCTCTCTGACATCATGTATGTTTTGAACTGTCTTTCTATTCCTACTGACAACCCATGTGCAAACGCTCTCCCTTCAATCCGCTCTTCTTCTTTACTCTCCACTCGTATGTTCTCAAAATCCACCTCAAATCCCCCTCACCCAAGCTGACATGATAAGTGATCCTCTTCTGTTGTCGCTTTGAGGAGACAATGCTCAACAACTGTGTTCAACATCATCAATCTCAGAGGACATCCATCATGCAAACAAAAGATGAAGTGAGCAGAGGGCTGTTTGTGAAATGTCTGTTTGCTTACTCTCTTCAGCTCTTTTCTATCTTTTTTTCAGATCGAAGCTTTCTCCTGATGACTGCTGAGTTAAAACACCCACAGAGATGCAACAAACTGAGCACAAAAACCAAGGAGTTTGGGTGATTTTAGGGGGATAGATCTATCTATCTATCTATCTATATATATATTTTTTTTTTTGCTTGTTTTTTTATTTACCTTCTGAAGCCTTAAGGTATAAGCCTGATGAATTGAACAAACAAGTTCCTATGGCAACATAAAGACATGGTGGTCAAAGCTGTAATCCATTCCAAAGGGATGCTCTTGACATGCGTTATATTAACCTGTTAATCCTCAGACTGTTTGTGTGAGGGGGCTGGTGGGTTTATACAATTAACCTGAATGGACTGTATTGGTTCATGATTGGCTAAAACACAAAAAAGCCCCAGTACCCTCTCACACAAATGAGTTTAACTCATTGAATGCATTTATCTTAAAACGTTCTATATGAATTACTTTTTTAGTGCTTAACATGGCTTGACATAAAACCCTCACCCATATTCATATAACATTTTTTTTTTTTTCCCCACAATCACAACTTCAGTAAGCTTGCTTGAATTTTGGATACATTGATGGCCACATTTCAAATAAAAATGATAGGTTTTTGAAAACAAAAGGATGTTTCATATAAAGCATGAGAGAGGCTCAGATCTGGCTGAGAATGTTGTAGACCACCTCAGGTTAAGCTGACAATGTCCTGGGAAGACCAACAAGATTATGTCTATGAACACCTGCTCCAGATCTTCAAACCAGCCCGTGTGACCGGCTGTTCTGACATTTAGTAACTTAACAAGGACGAGAAGAGATGAAGAGCCTATGAGTAAGCAATCTGTTATACCTGTAAATGCTGTATATAATTTGTTCTACTATCACTCAAAAAACATTATAATTATTCTTATTGTTGAATACATCTTTTAAATAATTAGCCACATATCTCACATCTCTTACTTTATTCAACACTGATGCTTTAAATAGGATATCCAGTGGTTAACACATAGCCAAATGTAAAAGTGGCAGCTTTCAGACAGTAGGCCTAACCTGTAGGCTAAATAGACACTAAATAGACATCTCTAATAGGCTAGTGATCAAATTCCGAGGATCATTGTGATTATTGTTTTGCTTAGCCTAGTTGTCGTTCAGCTGAGAGTTAAAATCAATGTAGCTTAGGCTACTTGGAAACCTAAAGCTTGGGTTTAAAAATAATAATAATTCAATGCGTCAGTTGTCCAAATTAACTCAATTGCCGGCAACTCGGTACTTTCAAACAGTTAATTTTAAAGAACCGGTTCAAATACTGATTTAACAGTCTCAACCATGGTTTCAACTGGCCAATCGCTAGAGCGAAACTGTTGAAAACTCGAAAGAGTCTGCTACCACCATGTGGCGCAGAGAGGAAAAACAAGAGTATTTTACAGGCCTGTGTGGGACCCACTTCGGCACCCGTAGAGTTCCCATAAACTAGACGTGTACTTACTGTTTTGTTATGTAGTTTCATCAGAATCGGGAAATGCGAGTGTTTACAACTTCACACGGAACTCATCTATAACTACCGTCCGTCATCCGACTTACTTTTAACCTTACTAATGTGTTCAAGGCATAATGTCGTCGGATTTAATGTTAGATTTCGTAAATCAGTCAATGAATAAGGAAGCGGGAGACATTTCCATCGATCAGGATGGAGAGTGGGGTAAGATGCATTTTCTAGAAATATCCATGACAGCGCGTGCGGCTTGAATCAAGCATTAACTAACGTTGCCGACTTCTACAACTAGCTTTACGATTAATTTAGCAAAATCGCTTTACGTTTATCTAAATCTCATTATGAAGCGATTTAATATAGTGGTTTGTTTTGTTTTCGTTAAGTGACTGGTGAACTCGTTTCCCATTCATACATACACAGCTGTTGTTTTTGTGCCGTCAATTAAAAATGTAAGTTAGTTGAATCACTTGAATGAAAAAATATAAACATGAACAAATCCGAGGTTAAATTATTTAACTTTGCATCACTATAAATATGTTTTGAACGTTATGTAAATCCCAATAAACTCTAATGGCCTTGTGAATACACAGGTCTAGTTATGCAAGTTAATTACACTGTTAACATAAATAAAAAAACTGCAATGGAAACCAAAATACCTGTCACATAATACCGGAGGGTAAATGGTTGCAGGTAACTTGACCTGGATATAAACCCACAACTCCAAAGAAGGTTATGAAATGTATACATTTCCTCCTTTTGTTCTGACACAATTTCATGGCACTGTCTTTTACTTGTGCAGATATCAGTTTGTTTGATGAGCTGGAGGATCTTGGAGATGCTGACGAGTTTCTGAAGGCGCTGGTGGAGAGTGTAGGCTATGTGAGTCAATCTGTCAAAACAGGTTTATCACACAATTGGTTTTCTTAGAATTGGATTTATATTTTATTTTATTTTATTGCATTCGGAAAAAAGTACTATTTTAAAGACCACCCAAGGCTGTGTTTCCCAAAAGCATTGTAAGCCTAAGTAGAATCATTAACACCAATCATCTGTACGATCAATTTAGATCATGATGCTTCTGGGAAACACAGCCCAGCTCATTTTATTCAATTATTACTATTATTTTTAGAATGAAAAAGAAAAACATTGTGGATCTTTCCTTCTTTAGGGCACCTCTGTTCCTGGCATGGACTTTGACATTGAGCACCCAGTGTGGAGTAGCCCTCAGTCAGGTAATAAAACATGCCTGTTTTTGAATGTCTATAGCAGCAACAAATTCATAGTAACTCAATATTTTTGAGAAACGTTTAGAATATCACCAAAGCAAAATATAAAAAACGTACATGTCACTATTCCTCGAGGGTCATGTCACTGCGTCCAGGTAAAAGTTCTGATTAAAAAAACAAATCTGTCATTGTTCTTTCTGTTTGCTCTCACAGATGATGTAACCGTGGACTCACTGTCACCAAACCACACGCTCAGTTCAGTATCCTCTCCAGCGTCAGTAGAGCCCCACTCACCGTGCTCCACACATGTGAGTCAAACTCCACCCCAAAATAAAAATACGCTGTCCTTTTGCATTTCTACCTACTGAAATTTGCATCTAAATCTGTCCAGTGTTTTGAACTTTTACAATCACAGACAAACTAACATAAGCACACAATTGTTTCTTTTTCATTTGTATGCATATATCAACATATAATGTTTATATAATTAATAATCACAATAATGTAGAATTTAGGAATTGCAAAAGAGACAAAATTGTATATAAATATTTTAATTTATATTTATAAAGTAAAATTATATACTATTTACTTTCTTAATATATTTTATTTTGTTATATATACACTCAGATGCACTTCTAGTTTTCTTCCTTTATTTAATTCCTTAATTAGTCAAATGACCATCCAGTGCCCAGATGGAGTGTGTTTAGGCTGCACTGGTTCTGCCAGCTGCTGTGGTTCAGGGATCAAGAGGGCAGACACGCACATACACCCATGCGAATTAGGTGTCTAATTAAGACTCCACTGTGTTAACGAACGTCTTAATCAGCTCTCAGCACATCATCAAACTAATTAATGTCTGGCATTGAGATGTGTCCAGGCTTATTTTGTAATGTGTGTTGACAGTTCAAGGTGTATTAGCTTAAAATCAGTGTCCCTTTCAAGGTTTCGAGAAAAACCGAAGCTGTTTGTTTCCATTACTCAAATTGAAATTCTGAATTGAAAATACACCCAATAGAAACACGTGAATTGTGCAAAAATTCCCTTAATTGCAAAAAACCTTGTATATACTATTATACTCACATGAGGTGGATTTTCAGGCAATTCAGCAATTTCAGGCAGGTCACCTGGTGGTATATTTGGACAAAAGACGAGACAGAATTCTTTATTAAACTCATAAAAGACAAAAACATGAGAATACAGGATTCTAAACAACAAAGAAATGCCACAACTAATCAAGACCTCGAGCAGATATGAGGGAGAAACACCTTATATGTTATAATATAATGCAGGGTATTTCAAACTTTATGATGACAAGGACCCCCAAATATGATGAACCTTTTAAGAGGGACCCCTTACTAAAATTCATCTGTATATTTTTCATGCTATGTATGAAAAAATATTTATAACATTTAAACTATTAACTATTAAACTGTTATAAACTATTAAGCTGTTAAATAAATAGTGTGACATAAATACAACATTGTTTCCAAACTTAAATGTGGGATGTATAAACCTGAAGAAGAACATTTTCAATTAAAAAATATTTGTTTAAAGGTGCACTAAAATGAAAAATTGAATAACCTTGCCATAGTTAAATAAAAAAAGTTCAGTACATGGACATCACATACTGTGAGTCACAAACACCATTGCCTCCACCTTCATATGTAAATCTTGATTGTGAAAAACACCACAGAAAAACATGGGTGTAATACAGTTAATACAGTACAGTTTATGAGGACATGATTCGGTTTATGGACTATTGTATGTGACTAACGTTAGACCTTAGCAAGCAAAACGGTTTTGCACGTCAGACTAGTGTAACATTATACAGAGAACAGCAATGAAGTCCATTAGCGCATTTGAATGACGAAACACGCGATCGTGTCGTTTACTGATGTTTACTCACGTGACGATAGCCAACAGCATAGACATTTGAAGCAGTTTTACTCACCGACTGCTTCCAAAGCAGGACCGAACCTTTATCGCTGGGACCGCTCCGTCAAAAACACACTTCTTTGGGATGATTTGGTGAAGTCCTGTGACAGCAGTGGCGTGGAGATCCACTTTGCGATGCGACTGAAGCGATGTTGTGAAGCTTCCCGTCATTTCTGCGTTCAAATCGGTTCAAATGCAGCGCTGCCTTCCCGGAATGCTGTGCTGAAGAGTTGAAGTCGCTCGACGTCAACCATAGGAATAAAGTGGAGCGAGACGTGGACTGTAACCGATATAAGAGTTCACTGACGACTGGATCTGCACCTGAGAGAGGGTTTACGGGCGAGCATTTCACACGCGCTCTAGTCACACGTGCGTGCACCCTACCGGGAGAAGAGCCCGTACGGCCCATACAAGGACCTTCCGTTCTATTAACGTCAAGTCGACCCATACTCGAAAAAAACTCTCCGAAACTTGTGAGAAACCGGAAGGAGTATTTTTAACACAGAAATACTCCATCAAATGTCCAGCATTAGTTTTTGAAACTTTGTCTATGTTTAGGATGGGAATCCAAGTCTTTAACAGTGTAAAAAGTTTAGTATGCATGAAATAGCATTTCACCCCCCCTTTAACACGTTCTGTTAGTGAATGATGCAACATCTTGTAAGGGACGTGCACACGGGACACCTTGTTTTTAAAAAAATAGACAGCTGGTTGAATCAAACTGAACGAAGGAGACTCAATGGATTTTAAAATCTAAGCCATTTAACATGTTAAAAGAAAAATGAATTTCAAGGCTCAGTTACAGTCAGACACAAGGTTATGATTGTAGACACATTAAAGAATAGTGTGGCATCAAAGGTGTTCTGTAGTGTTTTATTTATGGTTTTATTGTTCTGTCGTTGGATATGTGTAAACAGTTACGTAATGATATGTATACTTTTAGACCATCTGGATTCACAACCCAGAATTCTTATGCTTGAGCACACTTTCAGTTCTCTTTATCTCTTTAAGGGCACTGATGGCTTTTGGATAGACCTAACTAACCATTATGCTGCTCTACTTTTGTCATAGCAGAAAATTGATTGTTCAGTTTATTCAATATGCTTTCTTTAGGATGAGGCGCTCTCTCCAGTCTCCTGGCATTCTCAGCCCTCTCCAATGTCTGTCTGTTCTGACTCAAGCGGTTTTGTTGAGGCGCCCACTGAGAGAAAGCCTTCCAAGAGGACCAATCAGACAAAAGGTAAGTGAATTATATTCATTTAGAATAACTGAAACCTCCCTAATTTCCTATTTATTTTTTAACTTTTTATAAAACAGCTAATTAACAGCAAAATTGTTCTCACAGCAAAGCCTGTCCAACCAGCAAAGAGACCCATTCAAGTTAGTCCCAAGGTCTCCATTCAGCCTAAACCACTCATCACCACGGTGCCCATCACCCATGCTACAGCCCCGCTTCAGACTAAGACCATCATCATCCAACCTCTCCAGACTACTGTTCTGCCTGTGGTGAAACATCCACCCGTCACTATTCAACCAGCACCCCCTACAGGTAAAAAAACAAAAAAACAGTTTCCTATTCTGTCACACTTTTTTTAAGTCCTCTTTTTGAAGTCTTGTATGTGATAAAAGGTCTCAGTATGTTTATATACATTTTTATACATTTTTATTTGTTTATTAGCAAAGTCAAATGTTTCAGGGTGTATTGCAAAACTCTGTTCATGCATACAAAAACCAGCAGATGGCGCAAAGTATCAACTTTTCAAACTGTTGGTACACCTTTCTGCCTTTACATATCCTAGAAAAAGCAGACTCGACATAGATATGAATGAGCTGCCTGCCTTTTGAAAGCAGCAAAAATGGGCAAGCGTTAGGATTTCAGCGAGTTTGACAAGGGAAAAATTGTGATGGCTAGACGCTTGGTTTAGAGCATCTCCAAAACTACAGCTCTTGTGGGGTGTTCCCGGTCTGCAGTGGTCAGTATCTATCAAAAGTGCTCCAAGGAAGGAACAGTGGTGAACCGGTGACAGGGTCATGGGTGGCCAAGGCTCATTGAGGCACGTGGGGAGCGAAGGCTAGCCCATGTGGTCCTATCAAAGACGAGCTACTGTTGCTCAAGGAGTAAATTCTGGTTCTGATAGAATTTTTTTGTCAGAATACACAGTGCTCTGCAGTTTGTTGCATATGGGGTGGCATAGCTGCAGACCAGTCAGGGTGCCCAGTCTGACCCCTGTCGCCATTGAAAGCGCCAACAGTGGGCATGTGAGGGGACCATGAAGCAATGGAAGAAGGTGGCCTTTCTAATGAATAACATTTTCTTTTACATCACATGGATGGCCGGGTGCATGTGCGTTGCTTACCTGGGGATCACACGGCACCAGGATGAACTATGGGAAGCAGGCAAGCCAGTGTAAGCAGTCTGATGATTTGGGCAATGGGAAACCTTGGGTTCTACCATCCATGTGGATGCTACTTTGACAAATACCACCTACCTAAGCATTGTTGCAGATGTACACATTTTCATGGAAATGGTATTCCCTGGTGGCTGTGGCCTCTTTCAGAAGGATAATGCGCCCTGGCCACAAAGCAATAATGGTTCAGGATTGGTTTCAGAGGAGCACAACAATGAGTTTGAGGTGTTGACTTGGCCTCCAAATTCCCCAGATCTCAATACAAATCGAGCATTTGTGGGATGTGCTGAACAAACAAGTCCGATCCATGGAGGCCCCACCTTGCAATTTACAGGACTGAAAAGAAATGCTGCTAACAACTTTGTGCCAGATACCACAGCACACTTTCAGGGGTCTAGTAGAGTCCATGCCTTGATGGGTCAGGCCTGTTTTGGCACCAAAAGGGGACCAACACAATATTAGGTCATTTTTTTTATGCCTGTTCGTTATGTTTGAATGTTGTTTGGGAAACGGGCTAATTTCTCTATTTGTACGCTTTAATTAGTGCATTCATTCTTGCTGTAGTCAATGCTGATATATTATGATTGAGCACAGTAGGAAAAAGATTTCTCCACAGACTGCCCTGATAGGCGACTCTGTTTAATGTCTTCAGTGTTAAACTATGGCTGTCAAGAATCAGCAAGCTTCAGTATCCGTTTCCTTGTGACTAGTATAAACATTTACCTCACACACCTGGAAACACAACTGGAGCAGAAAGCATGAATTCAAGTCTTATCCTGTAATCACCTTATCTAAAACATTACTTGATTTGACAAATAACTACTCCAGTGTGCTCAAACAATCACTTTTCACTCAGTTTTTGAGAACTATGTGAACGTTTTTTCAGAAAAAGGTATTGCGTGTCAATATAGATTTTAGTTTATAAGTTGTATGCTTCACAAAGCACTACAATCTTTTTCTCGTTTTCTCAGTTGGAAAAGAGAGAACCAACATGGGCTGCTATGTATTGAATCCATCTGTGTGAAACCTAGCGAAAGTGCACTTTGAACTGATTGCGTTCATGCTACAGTAATTATTTTCTGGCTAACCACAGAGTTTTGATGCGAGGTTAATTGTAGTTTGTCGGAAGACTAATGGGTAAGGCAGTGGGTGGCTGAGAGAATGGAAGCCGTTCGGAATGAACCCTGCCGGGGTGCCACAGCGAATTCCTCTCATTTAACTCAACACCAACAGTAACTCGTCATGCCTGACAAATTGTGTTTGTCTGTGTTGCCTGGAGGTGACGCATTTTGTTCTGGGTGAGGGATGGTGCTTGGGAAAACTGTTACCTTTGTGATTTAAAAAAGTATTTTTTTTTTCTCCCTTTTTCAGGTTATTAAACCAGTCTGTGCTGTAAAAACTTTACTTGCATAGTCTTGAGATTATTGGAGATCAGTAAAAGTGAATAAAAATAACAGCAAGGTTACTCTCTTGCAGGTCAACAAATGCTGCTATCTCAGCCCACTCAGGTTGTCCAGCTTCAGACGCCTCAGGCACTGCCCACACGTGTAGTCACTGTGCCAACGCTGGCTCAGGACAGATCCATCTCCGTTGTTGCCCCGGTAACAGCATCTCCTGTGGTCGCCATGACCCTGCAGAATTCCACCCCTGACGATGATGTGAGTTTCTACCACCAGAATTCTTACGTTTTGCAAGAACGCTGTTTATTTGCCAAGATTACCCATTAATATTATCATTTGTATTGAATTGGTATACATTTGCTTTCTGATGAAAATTATATTTTGCAGTCGCAATAATCTCTATGCAAACATTATTGAAGTGTTCGCAAATATTTACAATGTGGATGACCGTTAAAACTTTGCTATATTCTGGAATAACTTGTTAAAGAACACCTTTGGCCTGATACTTGTTGACTGTAGGGCCACACAGAAGAAAACATTTGTCTGTTATTTACACTGTTGAAAATTATGGGCGGTATGATTTTATTTTTTAAATGATTTTAAAAAAAAACATGCTTTTGAAATAAGTCTCTTACTAGACTGCATTTATTTGATACATTTATATTTATATTTTATTTGAAAAATATAGCAAAAAATAGTTATATTATAAAATAGGCAAATTTAAAATAAGTTTTAGCAGTTAAGTTTTAAATAAGTTTAAGAGAGCAGCATTTATTTGAAATAAAAATCTTTACTGTACCTTTTGATAAATTTAAATACATTTTTGCCAAATAAGTTGTCAGTTAGTTTTTTTTTTAAACCCCACAAAAAAACCTCACTGAGCCTAAACTTTTGAACGGTAGTGTCTTTAAGCCTTTCACTGTGAAAAAAAATCCTCAGAATTTCCAAGAATTATAAGTGGAAAGGACATTTGTAACAGTAACATATAATTGTAATAAAATATTGTCTTATTTTAGGCGTTTAATGTGCAGATGGTGTGTAATTTCAGTATGGAAGAAACCCAGTAATAGCACCGAATCTCAGTAATAGTCAGTACTACATCAGTCTCTAATTCTAGTGTATTTACTCAAGGACTTGTAGCTGCTGTGTATTATTTCCTGTCCCTGAAATTCAAATTGATTGACTTTCCCCCCAAAAAGTGTGACTGTGCAGCACTTTCCACATTGCTCTGTTTGTTTTGGTGTTTTAACATGGCAACACTTGCTCAAGCAATATCATGAGTTTTGGGTGGAATTTTCTGTTTAGGAAACCTGTTTTCTCATAATCTGAGTTTAATAATTCTAGGCATGTAGAAATTACATGCTGTGACTTTAAATAAAAATGGAGTACAAGAAAGCTAAGGGAACATTAATGACCAAGGATTTGGTCTTACTTTGATATTTGTATTTACTCATCAAATGGTTCCCTAATCAAAAGCATGTGTTCTCCCAGATGTGCTGTCCTGACATCAGCGAAAAGCCCTACCCAGATGTGAGAAATTAGGCTGTTTATAGTTAAGAGAGGAGGAGAAGGTGTTATGGTTGAAACGAGAGAGACTCATTAATGAGAAGAGCACATATTTCTGTAGAAGGGATAATGGTGGATAAAGTGTCACTTTTCTTCACAAAAAAATAAAATTTAGATCAATAATTGTTAACCCCTGTGCACCCCTTTGGGCTGCAAAGCCCCTGTTGAAGCCACCCTTTTTTTTCAAAATTGTCAAAAAGATCTTTACCTTACCACTCCAAAAACGGTAGTGTATATCTTGTGTACTAAAATGTGTATTATTTTATTTTACAGGATATTAGGGGCGTTTACATGGAGCACTTTAATCGGTTTAAAAGTCCAATCCGAATGAAAATGCTCCATATAAACATCTTGATCGGAATAAAAATGCCCAAACCGAATGAGAAATTGTAATCGGTTTGAGAGGGGTGGGATAAACATTTTCATGAACCGATCAAACGAAAAATGTAACCATGTAAACGACCTGACCCGATTATTTTTCAGTGTGCGTCCTAATATGACGTGATACACAGCGCGTGCCTTCACCACTGACCATGCGCCGCACTCACGCAGCCGCAGGCTATAATGTTGAGAGGAAAGTACAATTTTTCTGAGGGGTAAACTTTTTATTTTGTAAGAAGTTATGAAGATAATGACACCCTCTCATCTTGACAGCGTTTATCCCTGGCACTTTTTACTTCAACTGCGCATGACAGAAGAATAATTTTTTTCTGAGATGATTACACTTTACAACAAATAAATAGCTTTTATAGAACCGTATAAGTCATGGTGGTCACTGAGAGTTGCTATGGCATCCGTGAACACATTCCAGCTGCCGGAGAGGACAGAGTCGACATTTCTGATGCGGAAGACAAACTCTGTGATGATTGCGATAGAAAGTCAGGACATGTATACCCTAGATCGGTTTAGATAACATCTCATGTAAACAGTCCACAGAATCTTTCAGTTGGAATTATTTTAAACGGAATGACAAAAAAGTGTGCATGTAAACGTGGCTGTTGTCATTTTGATAAGCATGATACATTGAGCTTAAAGAACAATTTTTTTTCATTTTCTTTTTGTAAGAGTATGGCTCTCAGAGTCAACTTTTTGTCCCAGTGTTCCTAGCGACCAACCAACAGTGAGCTCATGCTCTCATTATTTTCCATTAAAGTATTTGTTCCGACGTACTGTAGATTCAACTGACCTCAGATTAATTAAATAGAGTTCAGGATTAGTCTCAAATTCCTGTGCATTTAGTGCTGCCTTTTCCACATTGGGTGTTGTTACAGCTTTCACTCTGAGCCCTTTTCAATTTCCAAGTTCTCTGGAAAAAAAATCCAGCAGAGCACCTGTGTGTACATTAGTTTGGTTCGTGTGTAGGCAGTGGCATTGATTGGGAGAGAACATAGAGACAACAGACCTCCATAGAAGTACTGATAAACAAAGGCCCTGTAGTAAACATTGCTGGGTAATGTCAGAAATTACAGACGGCTTAACTATAGCTGTGTGAAAAGTCAGTCAGCCAGATAAAACCCCTCTCAAATGTTTTAATCTCAGCTGTCAGTGGGTGCATATTCATTTAGTTATTACCCTATAAAATGCTGTGTATGCATTGCAGTCAATATTTTATCATGTAATATTTATTATTTAACATGGGATAGGATGCACTAAATTTAGTTGATGAATATATCACACATTTATAATAAATCAAATTATGTGAAAACTGAGCTCCATGAAGTTTGAGTATACTAAGATATTCAGTGTTTTAAAGACATTACTTGATTCTTTTTACTTTGTGTATTAGCTTTTTGTGTATTAATTTTTACATAGTGTTTGTGATATTAAATTATGTATATACTGTTGTTATTAGTAGCATATTTTTGTTAATGGTATGTTTTAGTTAATGCTTCTCATTCATGTCATTGATTCGATTTCATTATCATTATGATAATTACTTGCGTGGGCAGTACATTGTCCAAAAACATTCGCCACCAATAATAATGACCCACGGGTTATATGAATCACTTATTTATTACAATATAATGTACACTAACCTAAAGGATTATTAGGAACACCATACTAATACTGGGTTTGACCCCCTTTCGCCTTCAGTACTGCCTTAATTCTATGTGGCATTAATTCAACAAGGTGCTGAAAGCATTCTTTAGAAATGTTGGCCCATATTGCTAGGATAGCATCTTGCAGTTGATGGAGATTTGTGGGATGCACATCCAGGGCACGAAGCTCCCGTTCCACCACATCCCAAAGATTCTCTATTGGATTGAGGTCTGGTGACTTTGGGGCCATTTTAGTACATTGATATCATTGTCATGTTCAAGAAATTTGGAATGATTCGAGCTTTATGACATGGTATATTATCCTGCTGGAATTAGCCACCAGAGGATGGGTACATGGTGGTCACAAAGGAATGGACATGGTTAGAAACTATGCTCAGGTAGGCCATGGCATTTAAACAATGCCCAATTGGCACTAAGGGGCCTAAAGTGTGCCAAGAAAACATCCCCCACACCATTACACCACCACCACCAGCCTTCACAGTGGTAACAAGGCATGATGGATCCATGTTCTCATTCTGTTTATGCCAAATTTTGGCTGTCCAATTTTGGTGAGCTTGTGCAAATTGTAGCATCTTTTTCCTATTTTTCCTGGAGATGAGTGGTACCCGGTTGGGTCTTCTGCTGTTGTAGCCCACCCGCCTTAAGGTTGTGCGTGTTGTGGCTTCACAAATGCTTAGCTGCATACCTGAGTTGTATTGTGTGGTTATTTCAGTCAAAGTTGCTCTTCTATCAGCTTGAATACTCAGACCGGCCCGTCTGGCATCAACAACCATGCCACGCTCAAAATTGCTTAAATCACCTTTCTTTCCCATTCTGACGTTCAGTTTGGAAGTTCAGGAGATTGTCTTGACCAGGACCACACCCCTAAATGCATTGAAGCAACTGCCATGTGATTGGTTGATTAGATAATTGCATTAGTGAGAAATTGAACAGGTGTTCCTAATAATCCTTCAGGTGAGTGTAAATCAATTGCAATATTTACATTGCAATAATTATGAATCACTCAGAGGTACCATGAAGACACGTGACAGGAAAAAATGCTTGCAATTTTATTTGCAGCTGTCTTCTCCAAATCACCAGGATATCCATCCATAGCTAATTGTATTGCGTGCACAGGAGCATTACTTAGGACATGCAGTGGCGTAGAACAGTTGTGAATGAGCATTCACTGCTCTCATGTTGCTCAGCTGAATGGCTTCATGTATACAAAGTTCATGTGTCTTAAATCCCCTGTAGTGCAGCGCCATATGAGTTCTGTTTCCTACTGTTAAAATATGACGTTGAGTGAGATCCATATTTTATAGTAGATTAGTATCAGCTGTGTAGCAGCCACCATGCATGTGCATTTCATTCCCATCTGCATGCTTATGTTGTAGTTCATGGCTTATGTGATTTTTAGGCAGTGTTGAATGTGTTCCGTTCACACAAGCTGTCATTTAGACTCGGTCATGAATGTCTAGGCCGAAAGAGAAGAAAAACAAGTTCACACATTTATAGCAACAGTTATTGTCTCCATATGCACCAGCGGTTTCCTTGTAAAGTCCACATCATCTTTGCATGTTGCAATTCCGCAGGTATCAGATTTTATTGTAGTCTATAATTATAAATCTGTCTTTTGTATTTTTTTGATTTAGACAAGTTTCAAATGTAGACTTTTTTAATGTTTGAAGGTGTGAATTGGATTTCTGAAAAAAAATCTAATGTCTTTAGTATGTAAGCAATGATTGCACTAGATGGATCTGACAATAAGAGGAATATGACTCGCATCTGTAGCCTCAACGTCTGTTGGCTTGTAGAAAACTTTTTTAGCAGAGCGCAGCCACATGTTAACTCTCTCTCCTGCTTCTGTTTTTGTCCTTTATTCTGAGCTCCAGACTCTTGGTTGGGGTGTTATACTCCTACGTGGCAAACACACACACACATGATCATGCATGAACTCTCACACTCATGCAGGCCAATCTCTGCTGCAAAGAGAAAGGGAAAAATGGAGTGATGCCTTTATGCATTTCAAACAGATTATACAAAAGGGCTTTTTTTTCTGCTTGTCTAATCAGATATGCACTATATTGCCAAAAGTTTTGAGACACCTGCCTTAACATGCACATGAACTTTAATGACATCCCATTGTTAATTAGGGTTTAATATGGAGTTGGCCCATCCTTTGCCGTTATAACAGCATCAACTCTCCTTGGAAGACTTTCCACAAGGTTTAGGAGTATGTTTATGGGAATTTTTGACCATTCTTTTAAACCACATTTGTGAGGTCAGACATTGATGTTGGACTCTAATTTATCCCAAAGGTGTACTATCAGGTTAAGGCCAGTCAAGTTCCTCCACACCAAACTCGATCATCTGTCTCTTTATGAACATTGCTTTTTGTCAGTCATGTTGAAACAGGAAGAGGCCATTCCCAAATTGTTCCCACA
The DNA here is from genome assembly GCF_024679245.1 of Pseudorasbora parva. Lineage (NCBI taxonomy): Eukaryota > Metazoa > Chordata > Actinopteri > Cypriniformes > Gobionidae > Pseudorasbora > Pseudorasbora parva. Next base: position 31,180,926 of record NC_090186.1, on the reverse strand, counting down.
AAGTTGGGAGCATGAAATTGTCTAAAATGTCTTATATTTTTGGTATGCTGAAGCATTAAGAGTTAATTTCACTTGACCTAAGGGGCCAAGCCCTGATAAATAACCACATGCCATAATCCCCCCTCCACCAAACTTTACACTTGGCACTGCAGTCAGTCAAGTACCATTCTCCTAGCAACTGCCAAACCCAGATTCGTCCATCGGATTGCCAGACAGAGAAGCTGATTCGTCACTCCAGGGAACTTGTTTCCACTGCTCTAGAGTCCAGTGGTGGTGTGCTTTACACCACTGCATTGACTCTTTGCACTTGATGTAAGGCTTGGATGCAGCTGCTTGGCCATGGCCGCTCTGATTTTACGTGGCCTACCACTTCGTAGCTGAGTGGCTGTGGTTCCCAATTTTTTGTACTTTGATAAAATACCACTAAAAGTTGATTGTGGAATATTTAGTAGTGATTTAGAAATTTCACAACTGAACTTATTGCACAGGTAGCAAGTTGGCAACCTATCACGGTACCACACTTGAATTCACTGAGCTCCTGAGAGCGACCAATTCTTTCACAAATGTTTGTAGAAACATCTGCATGCCTAGGTGCTTGATATATTTTATATACAGTGGAAGTAATTGGAACACCTGAATTCAATTATTTGGAGGGGTGTCCCAAAACAACATGCACATGATGACATGTACATATATAAAAAAAAAAGAAAAAAGAAAGTGCTTAACATGCACACGCCCTTTTGCATATTTTTTTAAATATATATATACGTCATACTTTGATTTAATTATATTAACTTTTTTTTTATTACAATCAAATCCAGAAAATTACTCATATTTTTACATGCTGACATAATTAATAACTAAAATAATAATGCTATCCCATCCAGAAGATTAAAAATAGGTCAGAGTTCTATGTTTATCTTTCCTATCTTTTTTGCCAGCACTAATGGCATGATCATGCAGTGGTAAAATGTGAAAGCCTATTGAAACTGTCACAGGCCATAGTGTGTGTGTGTGTGTGTGTGTGTGTGTGTGTGTGTGTGTGTGTGTATTTGTGGAGGTAAGCACAGCTGTAGTTTAACTATGGCTGCTTGTGGTTTGGCCTCAGAGGAAGTTTTGGGTTGAGGGGGTTTAGAAGGAATTGCAGTGCAGCAGTAAAACTGGCAGGTGGGGCAGGTGTCTTTGAGTGTGTGTGTGTGTGTCCTTATGTTTAGCTGCTGGAGAGTTATTGTGGCTTGGGATGTTTGAAACAGCTGAATGCTGATAACTCTGTAATGCTTTGTTATAGCAGTTTAAGATTAATGATCTTTGGCAAGTCAGTCTCTGCAGCATTGAGCAGATTCCCTGGCCCAGTGGACTTAGACTGTTTAAACTTTTCTTTATACATAGTCATAATTTGCACTATTAATAAACCAATATATCAGCCGAACTGATTAATTGGCCAGTAAATTACTGACATTGCCTGATTATTGTGCATGCCTGGCAGATGTGAGCACTCGTTTTCTATTTAGAATATTGTATACAATGTTTAATTTATCATTTAAATTTTATTATTAGTAGTCCTTCTTTAATCTTTCTTTTCTGTTCTGACCTGCCTGTTGGATAAAAACCCCATAGATTTAGAATAAAGAAGGGACCCGATTATCATAGACTTTTAAATTTGTAACTACTCTACTGTTCAAAATGTTAGGGTTGGGAAGATTATCTTGTGTTCAAGGCTGCAGTAATCTGATGTTGTGAAATATTACAATTTAATTTATATTAAAATAACTTTTCTCTTTTAATATATTTAAAATATTTATGTATTTAATTTGATGGCTGAATTTTCAGCATCAGTCTTCAGTATCAATCCTTCAGAAAGCATTGTAATATGCTGATTTAGTTCTCAGGAAACGTGTATTATCAATACTGAAAACAGTTCTGTTGAAAACAACTTCCGTGTAAACTGTGATATTTTTTTCAGGATTATTTGATAATTATAAAATTCAAAAACTTTTTTTACATTCAGTGTTGGTTAAATTACAAAAGTAAATAATTAATCTTTAACAGTGTAATTACTGTACTAATTACTCTAAACTATTACTATCATTATCATTACTCTTACTATTTAAAGCATTATCATTACTTTTACTATTTTATGCAATTACATCAGAACTAACTAATTCAATTACAGAAATGAATTACTTAGTAATCAGTCACACCAATGACTGGTATCATTATGCATGCCTTTACTGTCACTCTTAAACAATTTAATGCTTCCTTGCTAATTTAAAGTTTAAATTTCTTTCAAAAAAATAACTTGGCTATTTTTCTTCAGAAAATATAGAAAGTTATATTGTAGTAAATGAGATTATAACCATATTGACCACTCAGCTCTCTATAAATTGGGTAATGACAGTCTGCCTTGATTAAACTAGCAGTTGTGTAGTAATTGAGAAGGACTGTGGTCTGAGCAACTAGTAATTTTGGGTTACTAGATCATCAGACTGTTAACTCCATAATGGTTATGTATTACCTACTTACTGCTAATAGATTACATACCAGCCCACACATAAAAAGGAGGATGACCGTCTGTTAAGGTGCTTTAAATGTATTTTTTGGGCCACTGTGAACTATCGTTGTATGGAAAAGATACGTGAGAAGATTATAATAAAAAATTCAGTATTTGCATTCCATGGAAAAATAATAGCGTATGGGTTTGGAATGGAATGAGGGCGAGTAAAAAATGACACAATTTTCATTCTTGGGTAAACAGTTTTTTTAATTATAGTTTTTGTTGTGGATGCCATCTAGAAACTGGGCTATTTCTCCAGAATACAGATTTTACAGAATGAGAATATAGAGACTTTTCTTTTATGTAGTTCAGGTTCAAAAATTCTTGAGATGGGCACAACAGGTAAATATTTTTTTTTTCCTTTTCTAAAAAAAACCTGTCTTAGAAGTAGTAGATTCAATGTTCCCTTTTTTCTCACGACACTCTGCATTATAAATAACTCACTTAAGCACATCGTTTCTAAAGTAGATTCCTTAGGGTAAAATAAACTGTCTTGGATCTCTGAAGAAGATGCCAAACAAAGCAGCTTTCAAACTCAGTAATTTAGCTTTCAGCAGTCATGTTGGTAGAATACTGCTGGATCAGCTTTGTGAATTTGGGTAATAACCATGAGCTAACAAATAAATTCTGCAAGAATGTGTCAGAGACAGACTCAATTGGTTGTTTAGAAGATCCTCTGGTTGCTGTTTTGAGCCTACTTTGCTCTGCTAGTTAGGTAACGTTTTGGTGGAGTCGTACTGTCATATTTGTAAATTTATCAAGTCTCTGCCATCAATCTGAGTGTTGGGTGATAGACATTTGGTTTGAATATACTGAGGTTTTGGTTAAATTACAGTACATTCCCTCATGAACATCTTTCATTGTTTCAGCACAAGTCTTCAGTAATGCTGAAATTTGGTGAGCTATGCCAACATCCACCAATCCCTCCCTCCCCTCCCACCCGATTTGATTGCCATGGTGATGGCACCCCGTGCTCTTGTAACCAAACATGTTATTCATTCCCAGGCCCTGGCCGTGGCCCGGTTCCCGGTTTTAGGAGAGCTTTCTCATGAGATGGAAGCACAAACAGGCACATGGAGATCCAAACGGTTTAATCACCATGACTATTAGCCCACAGTCTTCAAATGGTCTGGCTGTGAGAACAATCCACCCCACCCTACCAGTGGTCTTGGTTTCTCTTTAGTCTATTGCAGTAAAGTTCTTTTGTTCACCTTCGTCGTTCTCCTCTCGTTAGGGTGGGGTATGTTCTCAAACATGTCTGCTGCAAGCATCTGACCCCTGAGTCAGGACTGGGTGGTGGTTTGATTATGAACAGGCCTGTTTATGTAAGCTTAATTAACTATGTTTAATTAGGCTGGAGTTTTAATCATGTTCCAGAACATTGTTAATGTGGAGCACACATAAATTCAGCACTTGCTTTAATAGTTTTATATAAGAATAAGGCTGTATTGTTTTTTTAATAGCTGTTTTTTAATAGTTAATTTTTTTGGAGCCATCCTGGATATTACTCTTGGACTGCTGTTCAGTCATACAAGTACAATTGAATGTATTTGAATGAAGAAAGCTCAAATTGCCCAAACAAAATCACATATTTAATAGCATTTCCAATCAGGAATAAAACTTATACATTACCATTCAAAAGTTTGGGCTGGTAAGATTAAATAAAAAAAATTCTAAACATTTTTTTTTGTCCTTTTATATTCACCAAGGCTGCATTTATTTGATTAAAAATGCTGTAAAATAAATATTGTAAAATATATTAGAATTTAAGATAAATAATATTTTAATATATTAAAAAATGTAATTTATTCCTCTGATGGCAACGCTGCATTTTCAGCAGTCTGAAAGTTTTAAATGGTCCTTCAGAAATCACTTGAATATGATTGACAATAATTTGAAATCAAATGTAATGTTGAAAATGTATTTGTTGAAACGGTGGCATTGTTTTATCAGGGTTTGTTTATGAATAGAAAGTGTAAAAAACAGCATTTATTTAAATTAGGAAATGTTTTATTTCTTTCAAAAACAAAAATCTTATCATGGTATCATAAATTATATTTCCATAATACATCATTTTTTCCTCTTCAATTTTCCACTTATAATTCCGACCTAATGAGCAACAGAAACATTCTCATGGCTTTGAATGGAAAATAGGACATTAGGTCTTTCTCTCTTCACATTCCTCAATAATGGACAGTATGCCAGATGGTCCTGTCTGTTATTATCTTTAGGTGGAGTGTGTGTGCGGAGAGGGAGCACAGACATACATTAATATCCAGCCATGCTTCATTTGTCATGATTAAAGGTATAGCTAGTGCAAAAAACTGAGATCCTAGCCGCAATCAAGTTTTACATTTTGTTGCACTATTAACAACCTTTTGTGTGTCTCAGCCATGTCACAAATGATCATAATGATGCAAATTTCCTGCAGGACCTGTTAGTCTTTGTCCGATAAAAATGCATGAGATAAAGATCTCATTTGTGCGGTGGGGGCCAAATTCAACCACACTTGGCCTGTGTGCCACATCCCATGAACAAATACTAGAATAATTACTAGTTTTGTCAAACAGTATTGACCTGATTTCTCTCATTTTTCTTCCAGTCAAATGCGTCTCGGAGACAGCAGCGCATGATAAAGAACAGAGAGTCTGCCTCTCTCTCCCGGAAGAAGAAAAAGGAATATTTGCTGACGCTGGAGGCCCGCCTGAAGGTGGCGCTGTCAGAGAATGAGAAGCTGAAGAATGAAAATGGCACATTGAAAAGACAAGTGGAAGGCCTGATGAGTGAGGTGGGTGCCCGTACTATCTACACTACCGTTCAAAAAAGATTTTTTATTATACTCACTAAAGCTGCATTAATTTGATCAATACAGTAAAATACATGTAATACAGTATTATTGTAAAACATTATTACAGTTTCAAATAACTTCATGTTTATATTTTCAAATTCAGTTTATTCCTAAGATGGTAAAGCTTCATTTTCAGCCGCTTACTCCAGTCTTTAGTGTCACGTGATCTCTTATATGCTGAAACATGAAACATTTCTTATCACAGTTTTTCAGAATGTTTGATTGAATAAAATGTCTTTACTGACTTGTGGCCACTATATGAAGACTTTTATTTGAAAAGGGGTGTGCTGTTGCTCTAAGATATATTAATAACTTGTCATTGCTCATCTCTTAAGAACTCTGTGCTGAAAGCAACTGCTCCAAAACGGAGGGCTGTGTGTCTTATGGCGGTTCTGGTCTTCTTGGTCTTCAACTTGGGTCCAATGAGGTAAATAATTTAAATGAATTTTATTTGTCACATATTGCACTTTCAGACTGGTAAATGAATAAATATTTCACGTGAAATTTGTAGATGAAAGTACTTGGTAGAAGATTCCCATATAAAACTCTTTTGAAAGAACCAGTAGGAATGTGTTATAAAAAAGTTTTTAATATCCTGAGTTGTTTTGTTTCCTTTTGTATCCCACCCAGTCTGCTTGGAGGAGACAGAGGGTCTACATTTCCTGCCGCCCCTGCGTTCAATGGCAGACACCTGCTGGGCTTTTCCCCCGAGTCTGAGAGAAACTTGGATTCGGACAAGCCTCAGACTGATACATTTAACCCCGTGAATAGGTAATTCTATTTTGTAGACTTCTATATTTGCATGACACCTAGTCATGCTTCCTCTGTGTGGGACTGGAAACACCAGAGAACCTTACCTGCCAAAGCTTGCAGAGTCCATTTTTGTTTTAGAAAACCCGTTAGTTCAGGTGTTGAGTGACTCTGACCAAATGCCTGCATAAGAAAACAGGGCTCTGTCCTCACATCTGCCCAACACACAAGTTTTCAGAAACAGGGCAGCTAGCTAAGTTTGTTATTTTATCTACCCATGATGATGTTTTGAAAGGCAATACTGGCTTCTCATGTCCAAATAAATTGCTTCAAAAACATGAAACTCAGAGGACTTCAAATTGCCCACATGAAAAGACACATTTGTAGACATGATTTCTTTTAAAACCTGTCTCTGTGTTTTCTCAAAGACATTCATCAAGCAGGTCTAGTCAATTTACTTCACTCCCAGGGGTCATGTTTTAAACTTCCTGAGGCCTGAGTTAGACAAGATCACCAGCTTTAGTAAGATCAAGAGGGTTTCTTTTTTTGCAAAAAGAGGTGGTGTTACACAAGTCTCAAGTTTAGGTCCGTTTTTTATTTCCCTCATTTACTCTGGTGTTTCCATGGAGTTCATGGATCCTGCAAGAATTTAAAAATCTCTTTTGAAATCTCTAGTTTATAGAATATTTCCACAGATCTCTTAGCCCTTGCTCCTTTATTTGACGTTTATAAAAGGGTTTATCCTCAACTTTCTTAATACTTCCAGTCTCAGTTGGAATCTCTCCAGAGATTGTTTCTAATAGCCATATGTAAAGAATTTTTATTGTTGAGTGTTGAACATATTAAGAACAGTTTAGTCTGCTGTGTTAATTTATTCCCTTCTTAAGCCCACAGTAATCCAGACTTCCCACTCACAGATGAGCTTCTCTGTGTCAGCAAAGATTGCTTCCCAGAGCTTTACCGTCACTCATCCCCAGCCAGAAGTGTTTGACATGTCGATTCAGGGGCCACATGTTTTCTTGGTTTTCTGAAGCCATTGCGTTAAGATGTAAATGTCTACATCAGTTTCTTGAAGGGAGATGGTTTAGGGTTTTGTCGTTCATGATGTCCTGGCGTTATTTTAAGTACAGGTTCACTGTACCTCTGCTACACGTGAACTTGGCATTTGTTGTTGGCAGTGTTCATTTATAGCTTTTAGAGATGAAGTCTTTTTCCATAGATAAGATAAGAGAACCGTCTTGGCTTGCACACTTCCACATGGTATTCTTTCAGCTGTTAAGCATGTACCAGGAGATGATTAAAACAAGAGCCTTATAAAATTCTGTTCATTGTTACGGAATTAAAACATCCTTATAAAGACTCAACCCTTTCCTTGTTAAACTTTACTGTCTGTAATATTATTTTTATTTTCTCTTTCTCATAGGTTGGAGGATGTGGTATCAGAGCAGAAGGCTCTGATGGTGGTCAAGGATCCTCTGTATTTCAGAACTCCACCCCCTTGCCAGCCACCCGTCAACAGGACCAAGTGCATGAAGTCAGTACTGAGCTTGTTTTACATCAATGTTGATGCCCCCCCCCCCCATAATATTCAATTGCTGTTTTATTATACTTTTAATAGTGTTAGTATCTGGTAGTTCTGTGATGAGCCAATTCTCTTAAAATGTAGGAGTACAGAGCATCTGGTCCGCAGTGCCCCAAATTTGTCTGTCTGATCTGAACTGAGAAGGACTTTTTATTACAACAGCCTTAAACAATAGCTCTGGTACATAACCTTCTGAGCTCTGTTGTTGTAATGTAAAAGATAATTATAGCAGTCTTTCGATCATTGCTCCAACAGCTGTTAGTCCAGCCGTGTATAAAACGGATAGTTTTATCCTTTATTTTACAACGGATTCAAGTATGGCTCATAATCCTCTATAAAACACACCAGTTATCTTTAACAGCTTAATTGATGTAAAATCGAAGAACAAACTGGTGTGATGTCATTTTGAACAAAATCAGGCCAATTCTGTTTTGGGAGTTTGAAACGGCTTGCTAAAGCAAACTTTCACGAAAAGTTTGCTCTTGCTGGTAAACACCTTCGGACTATCATTTGTCCATGGCGATTACATAATAGATAGGTGTGAATCTAAGGTTCCGGCGCCTTTGTCGAGGAAATCTTCTCTGGTTCATTCCATCAAGGTCAGACGAGTAAAATCATGAATAAACGAGAGCCGCTTTATAGTAGAAATTTATGTTTTAATTCTAATTGAAAGAAACACTGTTTAATACTGTAAAGCTGCTTGCTTTTAAAGGGGGGGTGAAACACTCAGTTTCAGTCAGTGTCATGTCAATCTTGAGTACCTATAGAGTAGCATTGAATCCTGCATATCTCCGAAAAGTCTTTATTTTTTTAATAATTATATAAGAAAGATGCGCTGTTCCGAGTCTTTCCGAAAAAAGCCGAGCGGGTGGGGGCGTATAGTGTGAGCGGAGCTAAATAATGACGTGTGCGCGCTGCTGCTATTGTGTTGAGTCGAGTGCGTCGTAAAGCTGTGTCATCCCTAACAGCGGGAAAAACTTTATTCAAAATAAAAATATGGCTTTTAATCAGATACAGCCATACATCTATGATCCGGAATCAGACCCAGAGGCTGCAGTTGAACAGGAGCAGCAGCAAAATCGACTAGAGCAGGACGTCTGTATGTGGTACAAGTTATACACTAACTATATAATATGCTTAGCGACTTGTGTTATTTACATATTTATACTTGAATTATATCGTCGTATTTTTGTCTTTGAAGGTGTACATGTGGGAAGTGCAGTTGTGCACGTGTGTTTGTGTGTTTACGCGTGGTTTGTGTAGACAATTGTAACGTTATTAAGCGGACTGGTTTTGCACGGCAGGCTAAGTTAGTGTTTACATAGAAAGACACGGAATAGTAGCACATTTGAATGAAGAAGCGCGCTTATTTAGTTCAACATATTTCCCCACTCTTTGTGTATTGTTGTTTGGAGTGCTTTTACAATACACAAACATAAAGTTACACATATAGTGGCCAGCTAAACAAATGTACACGCACTACACATCGCATGCTCCATTGATCAATTTCTATATATAGTAATATATATAGTAACTATACGTGATCATGTTTGGGCTACTCGATGAGCATAGGCAAAAACACAGACATTTGAATCAGTCTTACTCACAGCCTGCAATACTAACGTTGGGACCTTTATCGTTGGGACTGCTCCATCCTTCAGCATTAGGCGATCGGAAAATCCGGCGTCGAGCTGGGCCTTGTTTATGAAACAGTCGGCACCGAAATGCAGCGAACAGATATCAACATTCGCGCAACTCAGTTGCTGATCCGGAAAAGCAAATTCCATCCACTGTTGCCTTACCGCGGGGTTTTTGGGGAATCTGTGCAGGACTGTCTTGATCTGGCAACCAAAAACGCACTTTTTGATGTCATTGTTAATTGTGCACATCACCTGTGCAGCGCAGCCTACGAGCCAGCGCTTTGATGGGCATAGCCTGTTGCTTTCGCTCTCTCCCTCGCTCTCTCTCTCTCTCACGCTCTTCCGGTAGAATTGTCCGTACGGCCCATACAAGGAAATTCCGCCCCCATTAACGTCAAAGGGGACGCATCATCGCAAAAAACTTGCCGAAACTTATGACTAACCGGAAGTAGTATTTTTGACAAAGAAATACTCCCATCAAACGTCCACCTTAACTTTTGAAACTTTGTCCATGTTTAGTATGGGATTCCATGTCTTTAACAGTGTAAAAAGATCAGTATGCATGAAACAGCATTTCACCCCCCTTTAACAATCTATTGTATAAAGTGGTATATAAAAAAATGGGACGCGACTTACTGCAGTGTCGAATTGCAGAGCTTGTGCAAACATATTCACATTACTATGAACAGATGCTTTTTTTAACTATGATTTTCTCACCATTGTCATTATTGTTGTGTTTTTATGTATTTATTAAAAGCAAGTGTGCATCACATATATTTACATAATTATCTACAGTGCCACTGGCCATGTATTTGGAACTTATTTTTTTTGCTGTGATAAAAGCTGTGATGCTTTAATAAGAGCCTCAGAGTATTTAAAATATATATATTTTCTGTATACTCTGTTTTTATGTGTATATGTATATGTATATATATATATATATATATATATATATATATATATATATATATATATATATATATATATATATATATATATATATATATATATATAATATACACATATACACACATATATGTATGTATGTGTGTATGTGTAGTTTGGTTGATTTCAAATCGGATGTGCAGCCATTCATCAAAAAGTCCACAAACGTTCTTGTTGACCTTAGGTTCTTTTTATGCTAAACCACTGTATTTTAAATGATATATTTTCTGAAATGTTCTGAAATTGAGATGATGTTTCTTTATAAATATAGGATAGCACATGATCTGAGAGGCTGGGTACATCGCCATGAGGTTGAGCGGACCAAAACTCGTCGCATGAGCAACACTCAACACAGAGGCAGAACCATCCTGGTATGACCTAACAATAATTTCCTCCTTTAATCCTCAATTGTCTTTCTACATTTATTGTATTCTTTATTTCTTGCCTTTTTTCTGACATTGTGGAAAATCAATATTGGATTTGAAAACCGAATCAGATTTGTGTGAACGTAGAGAGACACCTAAGGGTCTTGGCATTGTCCAGTTGAAATGATTGAAGAGCCTTGTTTCTTTCTCTTTGACCTTAAGCATGACATCTGTATCATTGCGTCTCAAGTGCAGACTCTTTGCTGCATACCTCCAACCCGGATACAAGCAGCTGAGAACCGCCAGGATATACCACTGTTTATTTTCTTTAAATAGATCTATCTAAATGTTTACATTAGGGATGAGACCCCTTTCTTTGCTCTCTCTCCTCTCACACTGCTAGTCTCTTTCATTCCTTTTTAACCCACTTTTAGTATAATCCAGTAGTCTTGGGAAAGTAAACAGCCCCCTACCCCAGTCTGCTCAGTCAATTTGACGTCTCCCTCTGACTAAGTTCCTTTTTTTTTCTTTACAGTCTCTGCCACACTAAGTCTGATTTTCTTCAAAAACTACTGTCAGTGGCTTTACTTGATTTGAATGTGTGTAAAAACCCTTGCTGTTCTGTTCAAGCTTTAAAAGCCCTATATAGAGTAGTTAACAGTTTCTATCATTCATATAATACATTTATTAATATTTCACTACTAATAAAAGATTTGGAATTCGAAGTCTTTTGTAACATTATACATTTATTTGATTAATTTAATGTGTGCTTGCTGAATAATAAAAGTACAAATTTTTCAAAAACAAAACAAAAAAAACAATCCTAAACCTTTGAACACTAGTGTATACCATTAAAACTACTACATTACTATTTAATACACAGAAGCAGCATATATGCATCAACACTGAAATAATTAAAATGAAAATATTAATCAATCTTATTTACTGCTTGTATGTTGCACAGGGGACAAGATATAGCAAAAAATAATTCCAAACCAATTCATGCCTTAAAGGGATAGTTCACCCTTTAAATTAAGATTTTTTTTAACTTCAAGCATTGCTTGTATAATGCATATCAAATGACATGCATTATACGAGTAACGGTTGGAGTTAAACATCTTCATCTGTGTTCTACTGAAGAAACAAACACACCTACATCTTGGATGCCCTGGGGGTAATTTGCCATTTGATAGCCATACAATTTGATTACTTTATTTTATAGCCATAGAACATACTGACTCTTGAAATGGTTATACCACAGCTACAAAAATTGATAAAAGTTGATTCAGGATGGTGTACCCTAATGGTTTTAAAAAAACAGGCTGGAAGCTAGAAAGGTTATTGGTTCAAATAATCCTTAATCTATAACCATTGTGCTCTTGAGCAAGATGCTTAAACACACTGTTAATCTAGAAGGACTGTTTCTGTGAATTATCACGACCATATTCTGTGGCATAACATCACATAAATGTTCAAGAATATTTTACCATCTTTGGTAGCAGATTATTTGCTCAAAGCTGTATTGAAATCATTTTACATGAATAGTCCTTCGGCAAAAAAGCTTCACAATTCTAGTTCCAGAAACCTTCCCTTGAGCCTCATTTTGGCTTAATGTGAAGCCGTGCTGTTTATACGCCATACAGGCAGAATTAATCAGATTGTACTAGTTTGCTTTAGTTTCTTATTATTTATTTTTACCGATAATTAATTGTGAGAGCAGTTGGACAGACAGTTTGTTATAATTTAGAGAAGCATAATGTGCAGCAGGTTGATTGTTTGAAAGACTGTCCTGTGTTTGAAGGGTCTGCCTTATGTTGGGAAACTGCCCTGTCAGACACAAACACAAACATACATTCACTGATAACCATTTTCCCCTAATAGGTTCCCATTGCCCAATCTCAAACCCTTTCGTGCGTTTACACTACATTAAAGTCCTTCAGGCTTAGAAAAAATGTGTCCAGCACCATAAACCCAGTGGTCTCAAACAGGGACCACTACCAGCAGGAAAATAATGTCCTCACCGACAACAACAACTTTAAACAAAAGTAGTTCACTCCCATTATAATCCCTGTGTACTATGGTGCCAGCACATTTGCCTCAATGTTTGCTTTCCATCACCAGGACTGAGCCACTAAAGTAAATACTGTTGTCATGCAGGGTGCTGAGAGGTTGTGTGATTGGAGATGGATGGGTATACTGAAAGATGGCTGTTTCCCAGACTCTGTGTATTGTCAACACAGAGCACAGATCTAAACAAAGTGTGAGAGAGATGTACTTTATCAGCCTAACACTCGATGTCAGGAGTTTAAGTATAGAGATGTTAAATGGATAGTTCACCCGAAAATGAAAAGTACCCCATGATTTACTCACCCTCAAGCTGTCCTGGGTATATATGACATTCTTCTTTCAGACAAATACAAATGGAGTAATATAAAAAAAAAATGTCCTGGCTAATCCAAATATTTTAATGACAGTAAATGGGATTTTTTATAAAGTAAATAATCTAGCTTCCATTAAACCCCCTTCCTTTTTCAACTTAAGAAAAAAGTGTAAAAGGCGTGACAAAGACGGCGGATGCAGCGTTGGCATTTTGAACTGAAGAAGTGTTACTTTCTTTGAAAGTTGAATACGTAAGGCGGTCTGATGGAAGCTAGATATTTTACTTTATACAGTTTTAAATATGGATTTTTTTTCTAACACCAACCCATCGAACCCTCTGAAGCCATATGCATTACTTTTATAATGAATAGAGGGACTTTTTTGGGCTTCAAATTTTGGGCTGCCATTGTAAAGCTTGGATAAGCCAGGATATTTTTTTTATATAACTCCGATTGTATTCGTCTAAAAGAAGGATGTCATATACACCGAGACTGTCTTGAGGGTGAGCCATTTTCATTTTTAGGTGAACTATCCCTTTAAAGCACGAACAGTGACACACATGGGAATCTGCTTGTGCTCATATTCGTTTTCTATAATATGGTAAAAGGAAGTGACCTTTTATTTTCTTTGTCCAACAGAAAGCAGCAGATAAACAGCATGAGGTACCACAGATAATGACACAGATCCAGTACACGGATTCCTCTGAAAAGTAAGTTCCTTCAACATCATTCAGTCCAAAATGCATATCATTTAGTTTCTTTCATCATGGACTGTGTATGAGAGGCCAGTCGTCAGTTCTTGAGTCTTGTGTTGTGTCAATGCTATACAGGCTTTTAATGGGGTATTTGCTTAATTGAGCAAAACGGTAAAAAAAAAACAATGTTTTTGTCCCTTTATTTGTAATGTAAACTTCGTACAAATGATGTAATGATCACTAATGTGCATTCTGAGAAATGGTCTGAGGACAATTTGAATTTATGTATTACAAGACAACACAGAAGTTTGAAGCCCAATTCATGATCTGCCAAAGTAGGTGGTAAGTTTGGCAGAAATTTGGAGCGTGTAGTGGTGCGGAATTCTGCCCGACTGCCCCAATATTTTTTTCCCTTTTTAAGATAATTTTTCAAAGCTGTCATCAAGTCCAATAGTAATGCTCGAGGAAAATATTTCGAACTATGCCATAGAATTGCATTTTTTTTCTTTCTGGTCTTTTTGTGCACAATCGCTGGTACGTGTTATTCCAAGAAAACACTATTTGTTCATAATCTTTCATGAAATTATAATGCTTCTGTAATGTTTCCTTTTTAGGGTAATGTTCTGGTTCAGTTGCCAAATTTCTATGTAAGCATAGTTTTAGGCTGTTCTTGCAGGCCATATTCAGCCTTTTTTATAGTAGTTAACCCATAAATTACAAGATTATATGTCAACAAGGGTGAAATTGCCCCTCAGCTGTCAAGGGGCACAAAAATGCACTTCACAAGTGAGGGGTGGTGTGTTTTTAAAGTCCTCATGAAATGTAAATTGACCCTATTTACTTTGTTAGCACATATTACAGGTCTTAGGGTGAGCAATTAATCCGTGCAAGTTAATACAAAGAAAAAAATAGTTTGTTGCTGTAATCTTTAATCAAAATCTGAAAAGTAACTTCTGGTCTGGAAATGGAGTTCCTTCTCAGATGACGGCAGTTTGACGGCTTAACCACTCCACTCCAACAATAAGTCTGCAATGAGCACGAGATGGAGAGGAGGAGCGCTGAGGTAGAACCCTGCCCTCTGTTCATTATTCCGTTTCAGTTGGAAATGCGTCACAGCACTGAAGAAAGCTCACCTGCTACTTGCGGTTTACTGGGACTTTAATAGGGGAGCAGACTTCCACAAAAGACTGTCAACTCCTACTTTTCACAGTCCTATCAATTCCAGATTTATAAAATCAAGTCACATTCTGAATCACTTGGAATTTATGTAACATTACTACAGTACTATAGCCTGACAAGCCAGACCCACATCAAGATGTTTGGTCTGGAAACTCACCATTGACAGGGCTCAATCTGAGGGGCGGGATAAACGGTTGAAACTCAACTCCCTCTGCACGCGATAGGATAGCGCTACACCAACCAGAGCAACGAAGGTGAAACAGAGCTTGTTGATAGATTAAACATTCACCGTATCCGGTTGGATAAACTCCGAACACATCTTCCCTTTTTAAGAATGACTTCAGTGCCGGTCTTTGTTCTTTTCTCAGAGAAAAGCTTAACTCCAAGTCTTCCAGAGTCGCAGTCAAAGCTGATTCGAAAGACCGCCGCCGTTCGCCAGTTTCTGTGTTTACTAGAAGCACACAAACGCAACTCTGCTGTTGTCATTATGGCCCCGCCCGCCGACTCTATACACGACGTGATTGGCCCGTCCAGATTGTAAGGAATACAGCTCAGAAGGGTATTGAGAGTTCCTAGACGACACTTGCGGGCAGATTAAATTTGCTGCCGCTAGGGTGCGTATAGATTTCTAGGCTAACAGTACTATCATGCGATATGAATGCCATTTCTGTCGTCTTAAAATCTATGTTGGATTATTGAAAAAACAATATCAGTAAAATATTGTAACACCTTACAGAGGTATCCGCCGACATGTTTGTTTTTTATTTAGTATTTTTTTGTGGCTCACTTGCTCTCCCTCAGGGTAAATCATATTTTTGACTGCTATAGTTTGGCTGACCTCAGCAGAGCATTGGGCCAAAAATCAGCATGGCTGACATTCCGTTGACAACAGGGGAAAGGCCACATTCACACAGGAAAGAAAGTGTTTTATCTTTAGATTTGTGAGAACTGCAATTAGACTTTTCACTTGCTCTGTTTCATAGTATTTTTATTATGCAGAGTAAACCAGATACAGCTAGAACTTTTTGAAATGAGTAACCAGTTATCATATAATTCTCTATTCAGTACAGGTCAAAGAGTTGACCTGCAGTAAACATCGTAACAAGCACATGTAGTTCTTATCCGTGGTAAAATGTAAATCAGTGTTTGTATCCTGCATGTAGGATTCCCAGCAGCGAGCTGCAGGTGTATTACGCCCCTCGCCGCGCCTACAATGACTTCTTTGATGAACTCAACAGAAGAGGGGACACATTCTACGTGATCTCTTTCCGCCGGGTAAGTTGACCACCACTTCTATCTGCCTATCTGTCTTTTCATCTGTCTATCTGCTTACTATTGGTCTGTGACCACACATGAACATGGTTAATTGGTTTTAGAGCCTCAAAGCATCATAAAAGGGACACTTGAGATGGTTCCACCTCAGGAGAGCACATGCCCTGTCAGAGAATCTTCTAGCTAGCATGTGTTAAATCCTGGGAGGTCTTTATAAACTTCTGTTTTTTTTTTTCAGTTTGTAAACTATTGTTCTTGTTTGGAATAAAACACGCGGTCGGTCTTATAATGCCAAGACAATGACAGTATTTGTCACGTCTCTGTAATTTTACAAATAAATACAAGCCAGTAAACTGATCTGTGTTTTATTTTAATGTAAATTAGGCTGTAAACAATTCAAAAGTTATAATAAGCTTTTTTTTTTTAAATGAATGCTTTTAATCAGCAAGGATGCAATAAATTGATCAAAAGAGACAGTATGGCCATTTATAATGTTACAAAAGATTCTGTTCTTTAACAAAGAATCCAGATTTTTTTTAATGTTTAACATTGTTTAATAACATTGATAAATATAAATGTTTCTTGAACACCAAATCATTATATTAGAATGATTTCTGAAGGATCATGTTACACTGAAGACTGTTAATGGATGCTGAAAATTTAGTTTTGACAACAGGAATAAATTACTTTTTAATTATATAGTGAAAATGAGCCACAATATTACTGTTTTTACTGTATTCTTTTCTTCAAATGAATATAGCCTTAAGTCTCTTCTTTTATACATACATACATACACACGCATTTTTTTATTATACATTTATACATTTTTTTAATAAAGTTTGTGTATAAAACCACTGTATGGTTTTATACAGAACCTCTGTATAAAATGGTTCCATCTGCCTATGGTGCTGTTGCTGTACTCAAAAACACTGCCATAAAAGTTTTATTTGTCAAATTATTGTAGCTGTGTTATGAATTTGATTGTGAATTGGGCTGTGAATGTGCCTTTCCTACTACATTTAGCAATAAATTGTAACTACCATCCCTCTCAGTCTGGCATCTCCAGGGCATTTATGATTCAGCGGCATACAATGGATCCCCTCAGATTTGATGTCAGTTGACCTGCACCACAGAACAAGTTTGTGAGATTCATGGCATAGAATCGACAGAATCTATTAAAGAGATTAGTTTGAGGCTGTTTGGATCAACCAAATAAGGCTTTTTTTTTGTGTGGTCTTAGCAGCATTTCATGGACACATGCAACATTCTTTCCTGTAATCCCATTATTGTTTATTTTTGTGATGTTTTCAATTTCAGACTTACCCACCCATAACGTTGCATTTATAAGTTGAGCTGTAATTTTGCTATTTTAGTGCACATTTATAGTTTGTGTTTATGTTTTTACCTAACAAATATTTTTATCTTTCTAATAAGCCAAAAGATTAAATCGGCTAAGAGTTATTTAAATGAGTCAGGCCTCATTTTTTGTACCCATGTACATGATCTCAAGCTAGGCTTAATTTTTTTAATTTTAAGTCAGACTGCATTTGTAGAAATCTGCTAAAAGTTTTGTGTTTCAGTCTAATTGACTTTATCTATCATCAGTTTGTTCTTTATCCCTTTTAAGTTGTTTTTTTTCCATACACTCAGTACCTGCTTTTGATTATTCACTCAGAAGATTTGAATAATGCTAGCCGACATCTTTAAAAAAAAGAAAGTAATTTAAAATCTCTTGTTACAAGGGGAAAGACTCCCTTACATTGAGGCGAACTGCAATGGCTTAAAGCAAAAATGTAAAATAGCGTAATCATATATTTTACCAGTTTGCATGGGATATGACCGTAGATGTTATCACTCACCAGTTCATCCTGGTGTTTTTTTTTTAATGGCAAAATGGTCTTCACGTCTCTCTTTTTGTGAAACAAAAACAAAGGAATGACTCATGACTGACTCATAATCGGAAAAAAATATGTTTTTGTCGATGCTACATCCTGTTCTGCCAGCTCCTTTTATTCATAATTTGATTCAAAGACTTAAAAAATCGAAGTTGTCATAGTTTTTTGTGTTCATTAATCTAAGCCCTAAAATCAGCCCCAGCATAGGTGAGTTGAGCAAGAAGATTTTTGACCGGTTTAGTCATAGTTAGTTACTGCCATGTGTTCCATGTTTCGTTATGTTTCTAGGGCTGTTCACTCTTTTGGGAAGTCAGACTTTAAAAATATTGACTCCACTCCTCCAAAATATAGTCAGACGGTGACCTCCATTTATAAACGCCTAATTAGTTATATTTGCAAAGATAATGTCATCTTTTGTTTAATAGTAGACAGATAATCAGAGAAAAATTGAGCTTATAAGGGGATTTTTCCACAATTTTTTTTATTTTGAAGATGAAAAGAGTTTTTTTTAGAAAACTTTGAGTTATTTGTTGTTTATCTTAAGACAACAATAATTATGAAGAGTAAACATGGATAGTTCATTTAACTTTTTTGATTAAAAAATAAAAATAATGTTCAAATAACATGGGCGAGTAAATGAAACTTTTCCAACTATTTTTGGATGAACTTGTCTTAAAGGGTAAGTTCACCCAAAAATGAAATTGATGTCATTAATGAGTCACCCTAATGTCGTTCCACACCCGTGAGACCTCCGTTCATCTTCAGAACACAGTTTAAGATATTTTATATTTTAGTCCCTGAGCATATATGCAGTCTATGCACACTGTACTGTCCATGTCCAGAAAGGGAATAAAAACATTATCAAAGTAGTCCATATGTGACATCAGTTGGTTGATTAGAATCTCTTGAAGCATCGAAAATACATTTGGTCCAAAAATAACAAAAACTACGATTTTATTCAGCATCAGTCTTCGCTTCCACATTTGTTTTCAACCCTCAAATAAAGATTTAAAGGCCATGAATCAGTGAATCGATCAATGATTCGGATTGCCAATGTCACCTGATTTCAGCAGTTTGGATCACTTGTCAACCTGCTGAAATCACGTGACATTGGCGACATTGGTCTTATGGGTGTGGAACGACATTAGTCATTAATGACATCAATTTCATTTTTGGGTGAACTGACCCTTTAAGTTGAGTTCAACCTCTGAACAGCCCTAATCACACCATTTTAAAGTCTAACAGCCATGAATCCCTTGAACCATAGAGGGTATGCAATGATGTCACTTTCCCGCCAGAACTCATCCCCTAAGCCGGACTGAGTGGCAGAAGAGCTGCTGCATGACTGGAATTACTTGGGGAAACTGTGGAAAAAACACGAGTAAAACGAACAATTATCAGTTTAAGCTAAAGTTTGGACTCAATGTAGTGTTCCTTACAACTTACCAAAGATCCGGTGATCCTTGAAAATTGATATGCCGCCAGGAATCATGTTTCCTGACATTTATCTGCCTGATTTCGACGCTGGGGAAATGCATAAAGCAAATGTGCCTGTCTAAATCTTGGTGAGCATCACTTGTATCAATGTTATATCGTCATATTTACTCGTCCAGCCCTAAATCTTGAATAGTTTTTGTCAGTGTTCATTTAAAACATCCAAGTATGCAGAATATATGGTTGATAAGTTGTCAATACAATATATAACAAAACAATATATAGGAAATTATTTTCAAAATTCCACATATCCAACATATTGACAAAACGATAACTGCAAATCCACGTTTCACTGCGTCAGTCTGTAAAAATATACCTCGGACTTCTTGCTTCACGCTGAGAACTAATCAGTCTTTTTGCCACTCAGTGAGCGTAACTGCAGTGACCGACTGTGACGTCACATGCAAACCATATATTGCAAACAGTTAGATCAGCCCTTTTCTGATTTGTTTTTGAGAATGTGTAGCTTAGAGTGGAGACGATGAGTTTAAATAAAGGATGAAAGTGGTTGTTAATTGTTTCTGTTAGAAATTGGAATTCTTTGTTTTTCATAAGCTGTATTAGTTTTTGTTTATTATGTTTCCTAGGTTTCTGGGCATGTGTCTTTTGAGAAGTTGCTTTAATTTTGTTTTTGTGCAGTGAGCCGAGCATTCTGCACAAAAACAGAAAGACTGTTTGCAACTTAATGGTGCTTATTTTGTTGTTTTATTGAATCAAGCTCTCTGATCTCCCAGAGTTGCACACCAAACTTTCATACTGCGATAGTGCTGTTTCTATTGTCATCCTTATGTAAGCCAATTATAATATTCTCGACTTGCAGCTCCCTCTGAGCCAGTCACATTTTAGAATTGACGAGAAGTTCATGCCTATTTAATATTACAAATGTTACTTTTCAACATTACTGTTCCATGTTTCCTCTCACTGGCACTAGTCATGGTGCCTATTGAATTGGAGGATCGCACTCAAAGGTTTCAGAGATGTTCTAGGTCACCTGCTGGAGTACACAAATAGACAACTTTGCACTTCTCTTCCCAATGGGTCCTGCACACTGCGATTTTTCAAAATCCTTTGCGAATGTCCCTTGTCAGGCTGTACGAACATGATCCCCGATGTAAGCCATGTCACACTGTAAGATCTCAGTTGGCATTAATGTCAGACTGCACGATAGTGAAGGCGCGCTAAAAACGGACGCGCACAAGAAAACTCGTCCGGAGTTTTATATCATCAATGAATGACGCGTTCAGTGACAGTGAGCTGCATTACACGCGGGACTGAAATGCTGGCTACAAAGAAATCTCTAGCACTCGTTTTGGTCATAGTTTGTCTTGAAAAAACCGAGATATTTGTCGTCGTAGGATAAGTCACACTGCAGGATTATGTGCCAAATCTACTGACACTGCCAGAATTTCGTCTGAGGTCAAATTTGATCGCAGCGCTCATTAATCGGCAGCCGGTGAACATGTCAAACTACCGTCCAAAGACGTCAGATTTTACGTCAGATTCCAGAACAAGGTGTAACACAAATTGAATAATCGCTGAGAAATATTGACATATTTTGGTGATTTGTGTCTCTTTTTAATCAGGAACAGAATTTAACATTTAAATGTATAGTTAATCCAATGGATAGTTTGTCTTCATTTACTTACCCTCATGAATTTATTTTATTTAAAAAGGCAATTACAATGTATTGAGACTCAGCTAGAAAATTTGAATCCATTGAAGAATGAAAGTAATGTAGATTTGGAATGACATGAAGATGAATAATTAATGACAGGATTTTAATTTTGGATAAACTATTTATGTCTCATTGTGAATTAAATTTTCTGCACATCTTTACTACAGTGACAACAGATGGTATTAAACGCAAACACATTTACTAAAGACGTCACAAATCCATGACCCGTTTCCTATCGATCACACAGACATGAGTGTTATTACAAACTCCAGCCCCAGGGCTCTTCTGTCCATATGGTTTCTGTCTTCAACAGGTGTGTGTCCTGTCTGGAACAGGTCTCAGAATGGTACAGTTGATGTGGACTAATGTACACACATTTATGACCTGATTAGAGAATTATGTGACACTTTCTAGGGCTTCAAGTTTGAACGCGCATTTGGTTTCAGCAAATGTTATTTGTATATACAAACCCGATTCCAAAAAAGTTTGGACACTGTACAAATTGTGAATAAAAATGAATGCAATAATTTACAAATCTCATAAACGTGTTATCTATATCAGTGTTTTCCAATCTTTTTTCAGTCATGGCACCCTTTAAAAATGTTCTAAATTTTGTGGCATCCCCTCACATAGGTTACACTAGGGGTGTAACGTTACAGATTGCTTACAGTTTGGTTTGTATCACGGTTTTAGGTTTGCGGTTTCAGTATGGTTCGGTATTTGCCATTTGGCTATGTTCAGGGGAAAAATGACTACTGTCATATAAAAATAAAGAGAATAAGAACAAATAACTTAAATACAAGCAGCAGCACAAATAAATACTATTGAGAAAATATGCTAATAAAATAAACAATGCTTTTCAGGTAGGTCTAACATTAGTTTTTAGGTAGAGAAATTGAATAAAGTAATCAAATGTAAAATAACTGCATATTTAACTGTTTAAATTAAAGATTAATCCTTATTAAACTTACAAAAGCTATTCAATCAAAAGCAGTGAGTAATTTCCTTATCTTTTGTTTGACATTAAACAGACAGCAGCAAAGGTTAATGCCCCTTTAAGAACTAATGCAGGGCCAATCTTTATGCGTCTATATGCGTCATCTTTCTCGACTGTATACTGTTCTCTTAAGGCATATTTAGACTATGTCTGCTTGGATACTCATCAAGATGGACACGTTGACATTCTTTTTGTTTGAGTTTGTCTGTTCAAGCGCAAGACTTGAAAGAGAACTCAATAGTTCTCAATAGTGCGCGCGAGTTCTCCTTCGTGTCTTCTGGCTTTACACGCGGGTGATGACAGCGAAAATTACTGGTCATCCGGCAGCACTCGCATGCATTGAACACAGTTTACAAAGAGAGACCGTTTTGCCCACGTTTTTCTTTTATTATCACTGTTTTAATGTATCACTGAGGAGCCAGTACATGTATCCATCAACAGAAACATGCATAAAGAATTTTTTTCAAGTTAAAGATGCGTCATCAGATGTGAGATGAACCGCGGTCCAAGTGTGTACCGGCACCTTTTAGAGTAGACGGCACCCCGGTTGGGAAACGCTGATCTATATTCTATTGTGATTAAGAATATATATATATATATATATATATATATATATATATATATATATATATATATATATATATATATATATATATATATATATATATATATATATATATATATATATATATGTTGAAAGTGAGACATGTTGAAATGTCATTCCAAATATTGGCTCATGTTGGATTTCATGATAGCTACACATTCCAAAAAAGTTAGAACAGGTAGCAATAAGAGGCTAGAAAGGTTAAATGTACACATAAGGAACAGCTGGAGCACCAATTTGCAAACTATTAGGCCAATTGGCAAGATGATTGGGTATAAAAAGAGCCTCTCAGAGTGGCAGTGTCTCTCAGAAGTCATGATGGGCAGAGGATCACCAATTCCTCCAATGCTGTGGCGAAAAATAGTGGAGCAATATCAGAAAGGAATTTCTCAGAGACAAATTGTAAAGAGTTTGAAGTTATCATCTTAAAGTGCAAAAACATGATCCAGAAGCGCAGGCCTTTTATCTGGGCCAAGGCTCATTTAAAATTTACATTGGCAAAGTGGAAAATGTGAAGGTCCTTTTGGAAAACTGCGATGCCATGTCATCCGGACTAAAGAGGACAAGGACAGCCCAAGTTGTTATCAGCTCTCAGTTCAGAAGCCTGCACCTCTGATGGTATGGGGTTGCATGAGTGTGTGTGTCATGGGCAGCTTACACATCTGGAAAGGCACCATCAATGCTGAAAGGTATATCTAAGTTCTAGAACAACATGTTCTCTCATCAGACTGTTATAAAAGAGGGGATGCAACACAGTGGTAAACATGGCCTTTTTTGAGATGTGTTAATGCCGTGAAATTTAAAATCAACTTATTAGTCCCTTAAAATTATACATTTCTAAGTTTAAACATTTGATATGTCATCTATGTTGTATTCTGAATAAAATATTGAAATTTGAAGCTTCCACATCATTGCATTGTTTTTAATCACAATTCGTACAGTGTCCGACCTTTTTTTGGAATCTGGTTTGTACGCTACCCTTTGGGTCAGTATGATTTTCTTTTCTTTTTTTAAAGAAATTAATTACAAAAAAAAAGTTCTAATAAAAAATGTCATCACTGATAATCAGAAATGTTTTTTGAGCACCAAACCAGCGTATTAGAATGACACTGAAGACTAAAGTAATGGCTGCTGAAAATTCAGCTTTTTAAAGTTGTTATATTGAAGAATAGTTAATTGTACTAATAAATATTTTACTGCAATTTTGGTCAAATAAATGTAGCCTTGATGAGCATAAAACATTTACTCTCAAAAACATTAGAAAATCATACTGACCCCAAACTTTTGAACAGTAATGTATACTGCTACATACAGTACAAGTGATACTGTATGATCTGGATATCAAGGCCAAGTTTCAAATATCAAGTTTCACTGTTCAACAGAATCAGGCTTTTTCAGCAACCGGATTGATGCTTCAAACATCTTCAATAGTGACCAGCGCAATTTATGTCCTCACAAAAGCTATAAACTCTTCTCATGCATGTGTTTTTATGACTGTTCTTCTTTTGCTTACAGGATCACCTCCTTCTTCCTGCCAACAATCACAACAAAGGCAGCCGCCCCAAGATGTCTGTGGTCCTGCCAGCTATGAATTACAATGGTAAGAGAAAAGAGTTAAGGATCTTATAATCTAACGAATGGTATATGTACACATGCATCTTTTTGGTCCTCGTCTCACTGCTTTTAAGTGCAATGAACAATGCTTTTTTTTAAATGCCTTATCAAGTTAAAAAAAAAATGTGCAAGAAGTTCATTGCTCCATTTCCTTGCAAATGCCTGTGTTTTTGGTCACAAAAAACTGTCTCTTGACTCGCAACATAGGTATTGGTTCACATCCTCCTCTCAAAACCACTATAGCCCAGATGTGTCCTGCTCTTAGACCATTGCTGTTTATGCCTGTGTCTTGATGAGAGCACAGTCAGATCTCCGTCCTTAAAACCAGTATGGTGTCTCCGCTCACAGCAGGCCTATGGTGTCTGATTACAAAACTGCTGGGTGAGAAGGTTCCACTCAGAGCCCTGACAGGGGACCAGTACACAAGTGCTCCCAGAGTTAATGACATTTAACGAGCCAAGCAGGGGATTGATTGGATATGAGAGAGAGAGAGAGATGTATATACGTTACAAATGTGAAATGTATTGCATTTAATTTTATTTATATTATATATAATATATATATAATATTGTACTATTCAAACTAAATTACATTACAAATTCAATTTTGATGTATAAAATAGTCATTTATTGGGCAAAAAACCCTGTTTTATTTCTTATGGCATGCTTTGGCCTCAATAACAGCTTGGATTCTGACTGTCTTTGTTTTATGTACAGTACTTTTCCAGTCTCTGTTGTTAGTGACTTCCAAATAGTTTCTAGTTGTTCCCAAAGACTTGCTTTTGATTAATCTTTTGTGTGACCTCTCTTTGAATCCATTACATCCAAAATGTGTTCAATAGGAGCCAAGTTTGTGACTAAAGAGCTTACACATACTGGTTGATTAATCATTACAGAAACATAAAAAATGATTTTGGTAATCACCAATACTGTTAGTATAGGGCAGCTGTGGCACAAACCTTAAAGGTGGTGGTCTAATAAATTTGTTAAGCACTGTATATTTTTTATAGCATGTAGCATAAATAAATAAAAATATTGTGTACACAATGTATATTTACAAATGCAAATTTTATTTTACTATGCAAAAAAATGCATAGAAACACAAAAAAGCATAGTTTGACTGCAATGAAATCAGTAATTATTAATATTTTTTTGTTTCTCTCGTGTTGCATGTGTTCATAATTTTCTTTATGACACCCTTGCCAATACCTTTGCCCTTGCACAATTTGGTATGTATCATTGCGTTATCGCAAATAAAACAATTGACTTAAAGCACAACTACACAATATACGTACAAAAAATATTTAACAGTGTTTTAAATAATATTTAAATAAAGTATGATGTTATCAATTTTCCTAGGTCCTTTCCCAGGCATTCCTTTATTACTGAATATCTCTCCTTTCATTCCTTGGCTGTGGTTGCAGTATTAAATTAAATTAGTCCAATACTGATCACAAGAAGGGGTGAATGGGTAACTATTAATGTTCCAGGGTGGACAAGCTTTTGTGAAGGACAAGAGAAGAATGTTAGAAGTAAAGTAATTTCTATTATTAACTTGCGTCCGTGGCATACAATGTGCACACACATCAGGACAAATGCCCCTAACCTTTTAATAGTTAACTCATAGTTTCTTGTTTGTGTCTCTTCTAGTGTATGCAATCATGAAACACACTTTAACTAGTCACAGATTGCAAACCTGTTTTTAAGATTAGTTTGAAATCTTTTCCGAGTAGTCGTCAGGTGTACGCACTGTCCAAACGAGCTAGAGATTGTGAGAAAGAAGTGCACTGGGAAGCTGAGTTTAAAAAATGAACTCTTCAAAAATGAGGGCATTTGATCCAAGTTGACAAGAAGAATAAACATTCGTGTTGCTATGTGCGTGAGTTTGTGCAAGAATGTGATGTCTGGGAAGAGCACGATGTTGTAACTGACGCGCATAGTCTGCGATTAGTTGTGCAGAAACAAAAAAACAAGAAACCCGCCATATCGTAAAGATCGTAGACTTGAATTGTTTATGTAATCCAAATCTAAGTATTCCCTCTTGAGAAGACAGTTGAGCATTGTGTACTCTCAATCAGCTTTTTCTGGCTCCATCCTGTTTTGATTTAGAAATGCATGTTCAGATTTGGCTTTCACATGGTCTTATTACGAGAACAACTTTTGTACAACTCGGAACAGAAGTTTAGTTTTTGAAATTGCCCCCAGCTAATTCTGTTCCGTTCTTCATACTCAAGATGGAGGGGGAAAAAATCTGGTTTCAAGGCGATCGATTTTTGTCTTCTTCTTTTTTTTCCTTCATCAATTTCAATTTCATGTTTGGTTTGGAGGCTGCAGTTACAGTGCCTGCCAGAGTCAGTACATATATTATCTGTTCTGTTTCACTGTCTCCCCTGTGGGGAAGTGAGTCAACATTATAATCATTTATGAATGTTCAAGATGATGACCATTGTAATAGTCCACTTTCTTTGTTTGTTTGTGCACTGCATGTTTTCAAAGTCATATTAGTGAAAGGCATTGCTTTATAGTCAAAATCCTAGTTAAAAAGCCTGATCCAGGAAAGAATAGGTCACCCGAAAATTAACGTTTTCTAATTTATTTTCTTTTTGTTTCAAATGCACACGAAATGAGAATTATTGTCCAGTTCGTAGACATTTCACAGTGACGAGATGCAACCTGTGCATTATATTCCCAGTTTTTTGAAGCCATACTATAGCTCTTTGTGCAGAAACATCTGAAAATCCATTTACTCATAATCCTTCCCTCCAGTGAACTGTTAACCCACAAATCCTGTGACTGGATCATTTAGGCAGTGAGTTGAATCTTCTGAGATGGTTCTTTTTATTCAAATTAGTTGGAATGATTGATTACAAATCACAGTTCAAATTTTGTCTTTGGCCGAACTATCTCTTTTTATGCTGTAAATATCAACCATTTTGGGGCAAACCACCGCTGTTAAAGTGAGTTTGGCTGGAACCTCAAAGGTTCTCAACCACATTCTCATCAGGAATTTACCCTTGAGTCCACATGTTGCCTTAATCAGTATTTTAAATAGTGTTCGGAAAGTCAGGCCTAAACCCAGACGTATCCAAAGGGAATTCACCTAACGTAGAGCCTTCTGTAAGAATGGAAAATGACATTTCTGACATATTGGAAACTTTATATATAGGACGTTTTTTTTTTTTTATATGTGATGATGTGTACAGTTCAGCAGTTCAGTGTCATTTTAAAGCTTGCAGTGAAATACAGTGAGACGATTGAGATGATTGCTATAACCCATCATCTGTGATGATTTCTGCAGCACTGCTGAGGGTGTTTTTAAAAAGCACCTGTGAAAATACACATTCAGTGAGATTTTTAGACTAATTCCATTACATTGTGGTAGTATCGGAGATATATGGGAATATTCTGGTTTCAGGAACCCATCAGAAAGACCACTTCTGAGATCATCATTGTGGGTGTGCAGCTAAAACGCTTGAGCTGTCAGGAACGACTAAGTGTAGGATGCGTAAATGTATTTGCCAGCAATGGCTGGAAAAGTGCTTTAGATTGACCTACCGTGATGCTCTTCAGCCTATAAAGTTTTTATCAGTGCTAGAGTCTGCTGTAAAAGTTACTTTACTGCCGCCCATATGCTGTGCATACATGTGAAGCTCTCTCTCATCTTTTTTGGTATAGAGAGCTATCCTTATAGAAGATAGGCCCTAAAACATCTGTAGTGAGTGTAAAGCATCATGCTTTTAATGTTTCCTTACAGAATAATCACTGCTTGTGTTTGACGAGCACTTTTATGAGTGTCAAAACATGGGGAAATAAGTCGCAACCTGACCTTAGACCTTAGTTCAAATAAAGCTTGATCCTTATTGCTTACTACATATTTTAGAACAGTCTTAATTGTACGAATCTAATATGAGTGTTAAATCTGTTCTGGAGTGCCAGTCGATTTTAATAAGTAAATGTGTAATTGCCTATTGATGCTTTTGTATGATACAGCATTGTTTGGGTTTCTAAATTATGCCGCAAATTCTGTACAATTCTATAAATTCTGTTGCTTTTATATGTGCCATGTAATAAAACTATGTTGATATTTTGACTTGACTTGATGATGGAACACCTGGAAATATCAAGGAATTTTTAAATTGTGATCTCCAGGCCTGGAAAAGTCATATATACAGTGAGAAAAATAAGTATTTGAACACCCTGCTATTTTTCAAGTTCTCCCACTTGGAAATCATGGAGGGGTCTGAAATGTCATCGTAGGTGCATGTCCACTGTGAGAGACATAATCTAAAAAAATAAAATAAAATAAAAAACACAATATATGATTTTTACTGAACTATTTATTTGTATGATACAGCTGCAAATAAGTATTTGAAAACCTATCTATCAGCTAGAATTCTGACCCTCAAATACCTGTTACTATGCAACTAAAATGTCAACCTCCACTACATTTATTATCCTAAATTAGATGTACCTGTTTGAGGTTGTTAGCGGCATAAAGACACCTGTCCACCCCATATAATCAGTAAGAATCCAACTACTAACATGGCCAAGACCAAAGAGCTGCCCAAAGACAAAATTGTACACCTCCACAAGGCTGGAAAGGGAGGATTCATTAGAAAATGGAAGAAGCTAAACATGACTGTCAGGCTCCCTTGAGACTGGGGCTCCATGCAAGATCTCACCTTATGTGGTCTCAATGATCCTAAGAAAGGTGAGAAATCAGCCCAGAACTACACAGGAGGAGCTGGTCAATGACCTGAAAAGAGCTGGGTCCACCATTTCCAAGGTTACTGTTGGTAATACACTAAGACGGCATGGTCTGAAATCATGTATAGCACAGAAGGTTCCCCTGCTTAAACCAGCACATGTCCAGGCCCGTCTTAAGTTTGCCAGTGACATTTGGATGATCCAGAGGAGTCATGTGGTCAGATTAGACCAAAATAGAACTGATTGGTCATAATTCAATTAAACGTGTTTGGAGGAAGAATAATGAGTATTGCGAGATTTTGGGAAACAACCTTCTTCCCTCAGTTAGAGCATTGAAGATGGGTCGAGGCTGGGTCTTCCAACATGACAGTGACCTGAAGCACACAGCCAAGATAACCAAGGAGTGGCTCTGTAAGAAGCATATCAAGGTTCTGGCGTGGCCTTGCCAGTCTCCAGACCTAAACCCAATAGAGAATCTTTGGAGGAAGCTCAAACTCCGTGTTTCTCAGCGACAGGTCAGAAACCTCACTGATCTAGAGAAGATCTGTGTGGAGAAATGGGCCAAAATCCCTCCTGCAGTGTGTGAAAAACTACAGGAAATGTTTGACCTCTAATTGCAAACAAAGCCGTATCATTCAAATAAATACTTTAACAAAATCATATATTGTAATTTCTGGATTTTTCTTTTTTGATTATGTCTCTCACAGTGGACATGAGAGGTGTGTGTGTGTATGTATATATATATATATATATATATATATATATATATACCCAAGCAAACTATAATGGTATATAAAGTATATATATAATCTAGCAAAATATTAAATATTAAATAAATACAAAATAAATGTAAATATACCCAAGCAAAACTATAATGGTATATATGTATATATATATATATACCATTATAGTTTTGCTTGGGTATATTTACATTTATTTTGTATTTATTTAATATTTAATATTTTGCTAGATTATATATATACTTTATATACCATTATAGTTTTGCTTGGGTATATTTACATTTATTTTGTATTTATTTAATATTTTAAATATTTTGCTAGAGAATGCTATTGTTGGAGACTTTTGTTCTCTGTCAATCAAAACGATATTGTGAAATATAACAATTTAAAATTAAAACACATTTATGACTGAAGAATGGAGTAACGGTCCTGAAATTTCAGCTTTACATCACAGAAATAAATGATCATTTAAAGTATAATAAATTGAAAACCAAATATATAAAATTGTAATATATCACAATATTAAAAAAGGTTCTGTATTTTTGATCAAATGAATGCAGGCTTGATGAGCAGAAAAAAAAATATTTCAAAAACATTTGTAATGTTTTTGAAAGAAGAACTTTACACACACTAGGCTTGGGCGGTATCCAAATTTTGATACCGTCAAACCTCCTCCCTATTTTACCTCGGTATACGGTATTACCGTGAATAATTAAAACATTATGATGTAAGGCTCAGACAGCGTCAACAAACTTGGCTTGTGCCTAAACCGTTCAGAAACTGAATACCAAACACTAATACTGAAACAATAACAAAATAACATGCACAACAATATTAACAACTGTTATTAGCAACAAATAACAGTTTAAAAAAAAGTGCAATACAACCTTCAAACATACTTAAATTAACATAAACATCCAGAACAGGTTTAGCGCACACAAATGAATTACGCATTATTATATACACACATATATATATATATATACATATACACACACACACACACACACACACACACACACACACACACACACACACACACACACACACACACACACACACACACACACACACACACACACACACACATATATATATATATATATAGGCCTATATTTTTATTTTATTTTTTACATTTGAGCCCCTGCCCCAAAGGAACTCTCTGCACGTTTTATGCTTACCGTTATGAGACAATTGTCAGACAATTGACTTTTTTTTTTGTGAGTCCCATGTCCACTTGATTTTTGTGGAGTTCATGCTTATTGCTTACATTGCCAGGCTGTGTGACAAAAGGCTTTGGCAATATTACAGCATAGTCCGAGGGTGCGCTCGGTTTTTCATCCACGCAGCAGTGAGTGAATGGTGGTTTCGGATATGCGCCCTTAGGTTCAAGGTATTTCCATCTCTCGCGGCCATCTTTTTGTTGCACAATTTGCAAATTGCCTCGTCTGTATTTACCGTCAAAACCCAAAATACTTCCAAACTGCAGAAGTTGTGTTGTTCTTTTTCGAGACCGAATAACTCAGTGCTCGACTCGCCGTCTCCCCCCCCCCCCCCCTCTCTCTCTCTCGTCCACGCTGTCACAACAACGCATACACATATTTAGGCATTTAATAAATAAATAGTATTTAATATGTAAATAGTTTAATTAGTTCAACTTATTAAATATTTAATAATTAATACGTTGATCAGCAATATGTAAGTTGATCTGTTTTTTTTTTTTTTGGCGGTTTGACGGTATTGAAACTGATACCGTTGCTATTTTTAGATCCCGCGGTATACCATTTTACCGTATTACCGCCCAAGCCTAACACACACACACACACACACACACACACACACACACACACACACACACACACAGACACACACACACACACACACACACACACACACACACACACACACACACGCACGCACACATTGGTCTGTGGTTTACGGGGACTCTCCATAGGCGTATACTGTACAGACACACACACACACACACGTTGGTCTGTGGTTTACGGGGACTCTCCATAGGTGTATACTGTATACTGGTTTTTGTGTGTGGACTATGATGGCAAAGTTGTATTTTCAGCATCATTATTCCAGTCTTCGTTCACATGATCCTTCACAAATCATTCTAATATGCTGATTTAGTGCTCAGAAAAACATTTATTATTATTATCAAAGTTGGAAACAGTAGTGTTGAATAATTTAGATATGGAAATAGAATAAATTTTTTCAGGAGTCTTTGATGAATAGAAAATTCAAAAGAACAGAAGATTAGAAATGTTTTATACCATTATTGTAATTCTATCTATCTCTAAAAGCATTACCTTTAAAAAAAAATGTGGGAGTCATCAGCTCTCGTGTTTACTGCCACGTGAAAATAAAGGGCAGCATGTGACTGACCTCTGAACCCTCTGCGTTAAAGGAGCCCCTAAAATGCCTCTTAACCTCCTCGGGCCACCCAGCACATCACCTGCAGTAACTTTCACACAGAACTGAGCATCAAGTGCTGTTTCATCACCTATTTGTATTTTTTTCCTTTGGTAATACAATTACTTTTCTGTCACTGCAGAGAGCGTCATAAAAGACAAAGAGTTTGAGGTGATGATGCAGATCGACTGTGAGGTCATGGACACCAAGATCCTCCACATCAAGTCATCTAGTATTCCACCAATATTGCGGGTCAATCAGACGGACACAGGCTCTTTCTATCACGCTGCTCCCAGCAACAACCAGCCCGCAGCCCCAGTTGGAGTCCTCGTGGGTTCTTCTTAGTCCCAGCGATCCAGTAACAACAAAAAAGTATCCTTTTGTTGTGAATTAGCCAGGTTTCCCACCATCACTTTGGTTAGATAATAAGCCTCTCCTTTTCTTTTCTTTTTTGTGAGTTCCTATTCAAGTGGCAAACCAAGATCTTGGTAATCTACTACTACGAAGATAATTGATCATCAATTCATCTTCAAGTCACCTCTTCTAAATGCATCAAGTGGGCCATTGAAAGTCAGATTACTTTATTCCAGAGACTGCTGTTACACATCGATCATCTAAGGCATCTATATTTACATGTATGTGTTTGACTTGAAACACTCATCTACCAAATCTCCCAAACCAAAATGTGATTGGGCTCAATTATTGAACTCTTCTATGCTATGTGGTAGCTGTCAGGGAATTGTCTTTGATTTTGTTTGCACTGTGCTTTTTTTGTTTGTTTTTTTGTTTGTTTATAAAATGTATCGAAATATATTTTTTAAGATATGTACCACATTTGTTTGTACCTTTTAATGGTCATATTCAGTTAACTTCTTCAATATATCTATCCTCAAATAACCTACTTTGGTCGTGAGTTTTGTGCTTTTTGTTTAGTTTATTGTTTGGTTATGACATACTTAATGAATAGAAAAGTAGGAAGATAAATTATTTCACTTTTGAATCTGTGAATAGAGGCATGTTGTATAATTTGCTTGTATTTTTCAGACAGCGACATAAATCCACAAAACAAGAAGTGTAAAAGAAAAATTGTATATTGTTTGTGAAGGTTAATCATTTTAGACTAATTCTAATTGGTATAATAGTTTGGGGATTAGGCAACATCT
The DNA here is from genome assembly GCF_024679245.1 of Pseudorasbora parva. Lineage (NCBI taxonomy): Eukaryota > Metazoa > Chordata > Actinopteri > Cypriniformes > Gobionidae > Pseudorasbora > Pseudorasbora parva. The sequence goes on along the minus strand of NC_090186.1, from coordinate 31,147,409 downwards.
GTCAGTGTTTTTTTATTTTGTATTTTTATATATATATATATAAGCCCTCATGTTTATCTTGATTTGCACTTTTAATGAGGTGTACTTGACAAATTCAGTTGTTAACATAACGCAAACAAATTATTAATGCTACTATTTTACGTCCTCTGTCCTTGTACACTGTGTGTTTTGTCTCTTATTCTGGCTTATTTAGATGTTTGCTCGGTTCCCGTCTTGTTTAGGATGCCGTAGTCTGTTATCATTTTGAAAGCAGTGTGGTCATCAGCTTGTCCTGTCCATCCTTTTGTCACTTTTTAAAGAACCATTCCCCTTCAAAGACAAACTTGCCTGTGCTGACCAATCACCATTAGAACCCAGAGGGTTGTAGGATTCTTCATCTGAATTTCACAGATTATAAACACTCAGGTGGAGCTTTTGTTCTTAAAATGTGAATGATTTATTAGAGTATTTAGTGAGTGAAAATATCACATTTCGACCTTGCATTGCATTAGAAGTGTCTTTGTCGTGTGCATACAATCTCAGAAAGAAATGCCCTAATTTTACCTTTAGGGGTATAACAGCTTGTCACTGGGGCAGTACCCTTAAAAGGATATCTTTGTTCCTTTTTTCGCCCTACAAGGTTCATAAATAGTACCTTAAGGCACATATTGCTACTCTAAGGTACTAATATGCACCTTGTAAGGGTGAAAAAGTTTTAAAGATGTCATTTTAAGGGTACTGCCCCAGTGAAAAGCTGTTGTATTTTTACAGTTTTCTGAGTGTAATTAGTTTGAAACGAGTATATACTCTTTCATTTCATCAAATCCCCTTTTCCCTTTGAGCAATGCTTTTGTGTTTAATATATTTAATTTATGCATTTTTGGAAAGTCTTTTTATTTGTTTGTTCACACAGTCAAAGAAATGAAAGCAATTTTGTAACAATGCAAAGTAATAAACACTGGATTCAAGGTTGTGTGTGAATCGTGTGCATCTTTTGTCGTCAGGGCGCAGCCTTAAGTCTGAATTTGCTCTGTGAAATTGAGGGTTTGTATAAATGTGGGGTCTGAAGCGCTGTAACATGCTAATTATAGGTCATTTCAAAGGCTGGGGTAAACAATGTTTTTGGGTTCAACTTTGGTAGATGTGTTTTGTTTGTCTAGATTTAGCTCTGTGGATTAAGTGTTTTGCAGTGTAGCATTTTGATCTCATCTAAGTGTCCAATGAGAAGGTATTTACGCTGAGAACAATGCACTCGAAAGGAAGACCAATGCCATAAATATTAATTCAACTCATTTTATTGCAGCCATTTTTCTGAGTCCGACTTTGAACTTCTTAAATGCTAGAAGAGTTTCAAATGAAATGGCAATCAAATATGCATAAAAGATTACACAGTACTGTCATTTGATCAAATGTATGAAACGTACTGATGAAATAAAACAACACAATGAAAATGTGCCCCCAACACTGTCTTGCTTTTACAGAAATTATAGTAGCAGACGTTTTTTATTTTTTATTTTTATGCATGTGATACAAAAAAAACTTTGAGATATATTTATGAAAATACAAATTGTATTTTTTACATTCATCAATCCCATGGTTTTAGCTTTTATATTACATTATATACAATGTATTCTACTGGATTTAAGAATACAACACCTCAAAACTTTTTCGTAATTCTGCCAGCCTTACTGAAGGTACAGCTATAAACATAAAGAGGTCCGTTTTCATAGTGCAAAAGCAAACAGCAATATCTAAAGAAATGACCGTCAATGCAAACTGCATAAAGCTGCATTATTTGCATGTTATTACGAAATTAAACTAGTTTTTTTGACCATAAATGTAAAGATATGGGTCCATTTTTACACTGAAAACATGGTATATTAATAAGTACATTAAACTACATGGAGTTAATAAAAGATGAGTGAATTGATCCACAATCCACAAACACATTTACGGTTTCTTCTATTCTGTGCAAAGAACGTATTCGCTCTGCCTTTAGGGTCTACAGTGGGTCTACATAAGCAAACTGAACATTATAAGTGACCTGATGTCCGTTATCCCAGGCGTACAGCACCCTCTCCTTGGGGTTGTAATCGATCTGAGTGATGTAAGTGTAGTTATTGCTAAAAGGCAGGTGAGGGACCACCTGCGTGTTGGTGTGGGTGTCGAAGGCATAGGACAAATTGGTGTCGTACTGATTGAAGCTCTCTGTCGCGTAAAGAACGCCACATACGATGAAGCAGTTACCGTAGCGGTTGCGTCGGAGCCCGGTCCTCCAGGTGGTTTCGCGCTTCATGCTCAGATCGCTGGGGTTCAGGCGGCTCAAGACGATCACTTCCTGCAAGAAGCCTTCGTCGTCCAGAGCTGGGTAGATCACCCAAAGTCCGCTCTCGTCGACGGCCAGATCCATGTCTGAGTTTCCTCTCCATCTCCACATAGACACGTCGTCATTATCAAACACAGCATCGTGCAGCATGGTCCAAGCAGCCACGTAACGCAACCGCAGGTCGTATTTAATAATGTCTCGAGAGAATGCGCGGTTGTAATAGAAAGCACCATTGTAGACCACGTGGCCGGTGCCGATCCAGTTATAAGGCAGCTTGTAGGAATTAGTGAAGCGGCCTTGAATGAAAGTAAGAAAACTAAATGAGTAAAATTGCTTATTTGTTCTGATTTGTTCATTTAAGATAAAGAGAGATACCTTGTTTGAAGACATCCATGTTGCGGAATTCCAGTAGGTTGTTGCCATAGTAATAATTTGTGACATAGATCTTGTCATCTTTGGCCAGCGGATCCTTCATCCAAGCGCCCTCATTGCGACCATATGTGTTGTGTGTGACAGGCTCTGAAATTGTGGCCAAAGTGTCCTTACACATTCCTGCAAACAAAACCAGACCATTCACAATCACGTTGGTTTTAATCTTTTTATGCTAAATTATACACATTTAAGAGCTGAGAGCCTACACTGGATTTAACTCTGACACTAATTTAACTCCAATTTCAGTTATATTGTATAATTTTATATAAAGGTTTGGTTTTGGCTAAAAAATGTATGGCGAGAAAAGGGGAAAAGTAAGTGTTATAACTTCTGCAAAACTGATTTTGATTAAACTTTAGCTGTACGTTCGGTGTAGGAGGCTGATCACATGGGTCAAATTTATAGCGCCACCAACTGACAGCAGGAAGTGTATCATTTTTCAAATTACTTTAAAATCACCCTCTAGTTTTTACCCAATTTGCTTTAAACTTCATCAGTATAATGCAAAAACATGGCAGATGTAGGCCTGTGAAAGCACTCTTGATATCTAAAATAGTGTTGCCATGGCAACGCGTCAAACTTTAATAATATTCATGGGTGTTTTTGAGACTCTAAGCATGGTTCGAATTGCATGAAACAAAATGACCCAAATGGAGGATTCTACATTGCGATTGGTAGCCAGCGAACCATGTCTTAGCTCATTAAATAAAGTACCATAAAGTTGACCTGATTTGAACTTGTCAACTCTCACCTGAGCTCAGCGTGATGGCGGTGTGAATGCACAGTTAGAAACGGGCGTGGAGGAGGGACTCTTTACCACCACATTTGACAAAAGTAAGTGGCTAGTTTTACCAACAGTCACCAAACTCAGTAGATTTATTGTTCTCACCGAGTCAGACAACTTTCTTATTTATAGCTAATAGCTCCAATCAACAGGAAGTGAAGTCAAATATTTTGCTATAAATGTGTGTGTATATATATATATATATATATATATATATATATATATATATATATATATATATATATATAATTTTAAACTACTACTCCTAACAAGTTTATATAATTCACAGCTAACTTTCTCAACATGATGACAATATATTAAAAGTGCTAAACGGATATTGGATATCTCAAACGGTGTTGCCATGCCGATCGATTAAAATAATGTATTTCAAACTATTTTAATATTAATATATACTCTTTTTGTAAATTTTCCTGCTTTAAATGCTTATTGCCCATTGTGCACAGTTGCCCTGAAGCCACCAGGGTGGAAGTGCCACCAGGACTTGGGCCTGTTGTTGCTGCTTGCAACTATATTTTGGCAATATTTTATAAATATATTAAAATTGAAAAGGTAAAATATAAAGCAGCTTTTTAATTCAAATAAAATAAACAAGAACGTCATAAAGCTATACCTGGCTTCTTTTGAGGTTCCTCCTTAAAGTTCTGTTCCACCACAGTTTTTACAGCTTTCTCTCCATCCATCTCCTCCCCTCCCACTACCTCTTCCTCTTCATCCCAGCTTATGCTATATTTGCGTTTTCCAGGTTTGCTTGTGATTGTTGTTGTACTTGTCATCAAAGATGCCACTGAGGTGAATGTCTGTTTAGGACTCATTTTAGGTAAGTAGGTAACTGTCTTGCTTTCAGTGACCTGTGGTGTCGTCACAATAGTGGCAGCTGTGCTTGTGTGAGCAGCTGATTCCAATGAGCTTTCTGAGACTGTAAAAGGGATGGAACGAGGAGTTGGTGATGGTGTTAATCTTCTCAGTGTGCTTTCAGAATAAAGAAAAGGTTTACCAGTGTGAGAGGCATCTTCTTTAAGAATTTCTTTGGTAACAATCCCACTTTCAGTTACAGAAGATACAGATGTTTCCTTTTCAGCAGTCCCATTGGTCTGGTCTGTCACGGTTGGTTCTGCAGCCACCAATTTAGCAGCAGCTGCTGTGACTGACTCATTTGTTTTTATGTGACCCAGTTTGGATGACCTTACTAACATGTTTTGAGCTTGTCTTACAGATGGACTTGTGGGCTCTATATTGCTTGCTTCTATTTTTTTGACAATTGTTTGAGGTTTGGTATCTTCCTTAGGGACGGTGAGCTTCAAATTATCCATCGCAACAGGTGTCGGTGTGGTTCTCTCATCTCCTGTAGAGTTGTCTGTGTTGGAACGACTGGTTTGAGTCTGAACGGATATTGGTTCAGTAGGCGTCTTAATCGGCAGGGCAGAGTCCAACAGTCCAGTGAATGGAGTTTGAAGGCCGTTTTGAGCATCTCCACCTTTTGAAACTTCACTCTTGGGTTTTGGTCGGACAGACCATGCCTTGATGATCGGCCTAAAGTGGCGTGACTTGTGATGAAGGAGCTGCTCGTCGGCAAAGAGATCAATGGGGCTGTCACCACTCTGACTATCATCTACTGCAATGAAGAACAAAATATTTAATATAGGAGTGTAGACAAAAAATGTCAAACGTCTTTTTCTGAGAACTTTCAGTTAGGGCTGCATAATATATAAAAATAAAAACATTAACTCAATATGGTTTAGTGTGATTGACACACCACACAGGCTATGATTTAATTAAGTAAATATACACAGATCAGGCATAACATTATGACCACCTTCCTAATTTTGTGTAGGTCCCACTTCTGCTGCCAAAACTACCTTGACCTGCCGAGGTCATGAACTCTACTAGACCCCTGAAGGTGTGCTGTGATATATGGCACCAAAGATATTAGCAGCAGATCCTTTAAGTCCAGTAAGTTGCAAGGTGGGGCCACTTTTGATAGATAGTGACCACTGCAGACCAGGAACAATCAAATCCATTATGCTTTCCCGTTTTTCCTGCTTACACAACAACTTTGAGGACAAAATGTTCACATTCTCCCTAATATATCCCACCCACTAACAGGTGCTGTGATGAAGAGATAATCCGTTTTATTCACTTCACCTGTCATAATGTTATGCCTGATGTTTCACAGTGTCAGATCAGTTTGGTTTATTTACTGTGAATGATTTATTCTTTCCAAATTGAGCTATTCAGGTGCAATATCATGCAGCCCTACTTTGAATGTATATTTTGAAACCACACAGTTATACTTACAGCTCTCCTCTGTGTCTGTCTCATCCACCGGGTCAGATTTATAGTATGTGATCCCCCTAACAATTATTTTTGGTTGCTTCTCCCTTCCTTGGCGCTCTTGTTCTTGCAAAGCTGCAACAGCCTTGTTTATATCTGATCCGCTGCTCTTCAGAAGATCTCCCACAAACTTTTCCTCATATTTACTCTGTTAAGTACATCAGAGGACATTGTGATACTGCAGCTATTAAAGGTAGGGTAGGCAATTATTTTTTTATAAACACTTTGTTATACTGAAATGTTGAAATGCTCTTCTCATCCTAATATTAATCAATAATAGTTTAAAGCTGCGTTTCCGCTGAAATTACCCAGAACAATTTGTTGCAGGAACCTGATCTTCGAAAAAGTACTACCTCGCAATCAGGGACTTTCTGATGGGGGAATTTTTACGGAAAGAAGCACCAAGAAGTTTGTCTGGCTATCACCTGACCAAGCTCAATCTTTTAAGATTGAACATTGGTCTGAGGAGTCTGTTATGCATTTTGAACTGCACAAGAGGTGTGATCAACGGGCATAGTTCAAATGACTCAGTACGGTAATTGGATAGTCCTTTAACCAATCAGACCACAAGAGGCATGATCATCTGGCATCAATACATCGCTTCTCTATCTGTGATTGTGTTAAACCCCTCAATAGCGCCCACTGTGGATAAGCCAGTATGTGATTGGTTCCTGCAAATGTGTAACAGGAAAAATTAATGTACAGGTTTCCAGAGAGAGCTGCAGGGTGAAATCAAATCACCAGCAGATCAGGCTGGGTTTACCCAGTCTAGCAAGAAGTGGTCACTGAGGCACCAACGGACATTTTTCAGGAACTTTGGGAGGAGATTGGAGCTTTCATTTTTATATTTCCATCACTGTTTATTTCTATTAGTCTTTAGTGTGGGCAGATCCTTGATATCGCAGCTCCACTTCACACTCACTACTGCATAGAGTACCCTGTTGTTAGTTCCTGGAGAAAGTTCCTGCAGTGGAAATGTGGCTTAAATATTTAAAAAATTACATCTACAGTTGTGGTTAGAATTATTGGCACCCCTGGTAAATATGATTTAAGATGGCTGTAAAAATAAATCTGCATTGTTTATTCTTTTGATCTATCATGTAAAAAATTGGCAAAAAACTAACCTTTCATTGAAGTAAAAGAATGGAAAGTCAGGGAAAAAGTACATTATGAAATAAATGTTTTTCTCCAAAACACGTTGGCCAAAAATGACTGGCATCCCTAATGGCCACATTTGGCCATTAACTTTTAAATGTATCATTATATTTAAACTGCAAACGCATGAGGAGAGTCTCTGCATTAAAGATCCACAAATGGCAGATCAACATGCGACTACATTTCTCTCCGAAATGGTAGGAAATTAAACTGAATGTGGAGGATTTTAACTGTGATGATGATTGACAGGGCAGTTTAAATGGTGACTCAATGCACGCAACTAAGAGACAGAGTCTGTTAAAGATAATGAAGTAGTATGTCTCAAAGCTTGCATACTTTTCTGCAACACACTCAAAAGTATGTACTTTTTCTTCATAAAAAGAGTACATACTTTTCAGTCATAGTATAAGTAGGTGAATTGGGACGCAACAAGAGATTAGAGTCTTGGGGTCAGAAATCCTAAAAAATAAAAACAATAAAACAACCCCTACATCACCACATGTTGTTTGGGAGGGTTTCAAGAAAAAATCCTTCTTGCTCATCCAGAAACAGTATATTCAATTGTCAGACACGACTGGAAATTCAAAGGGGTTGGTTCTGATGAAACTATAAAAAGAGTTTTTTGGCAGCAAACCCACCAGATAAAAAGTATCCCATGTCCATGGTTAAAGATACAGCTGGATCTTTATTGTGGGCCTATTTTTTGATGGAGGTCCTGGACATCTTGTTCAGATACTGTCACATGCCTGTCCTGTCTTGTGTGCACTTGTGGGTTTTGTTATGTTGAGCATGTGCTCGTGTCCCTGTCAGTTCCCTCCCCCTTGTTATCTGATTATTGGTTAATTTGCCCCACCTGTTCTCCCTCATTATCTGCCTTGTTTGTTCCCTTTATAATCTCCTTGTGTTTGTAAGTCTGGGTTGGATCCTTGTGTATGTTATGTCTGCGTCTTCCGGTTCCCCGTGATTTCTCTGTTGGTATGTTTTTGAGTTATGTTACAGTTCTGATTATGTGTTTTTCCCCCTCGTGGGTTTTTGTGTTGAGTTTATGTTTTATTTTATAATAAATTATAATTTTCTCACTGCACTTGAGTCCTCGCACCAATTTCCTGTTTCCTCGTGTCCGTGACGTAACAGAAGGATCCAACCACTTGAGGACTCAGCAGGACTTGTTTTTTTTTGTTGTTTTCGTTTTTGTTTTTGTTTTTTCTCCCGGTATCCTCCTATGGAGTGGGAGAAGAACCTGCGGGTAATGCGTTACCTGAACTCCCGGTACATCCGTCAACAGGGGACGGATGTGCAACAGTTCGCAGGCAGGTTCCTCAGGGAGGTGGACCATTTTAGACTCAATGAGGCAGAGTGGAAGGAAGCTTTTAATCTCTGCCTCGACATGCCCCTCTCTCCGGAGGTAATGGATAGTATGGGGAGTCTGGGATTCTGGGAATTCATCAACCGCCTGGGCCCCAGTCCTTCCATGGTCCCAGTGCCGGCGGATCATATGCTGGTGGTCCCAGTACCGGCGGATCGTGTTCCGGTGGTCCCGATTCCGGCGGATCGTATTCCGGTGGTCCCAGTACCGGCGGATCGTGTTCCAGTGGTCCTGAAACGGAGGAGGAGAAGGAAGTCTCCCTCCGTGCCTTTTCCGGTGGTCCAAGTTTCAGTGGTCCCTGTGCCGGTGGTCCCTGTGCCGGTGGTCCCAGTGCCGGCGGATCGTGTTCCGGTGGTCCCAATGCTGGCGGATATTATTCCGGTGGTCCCAGTGCCGGCGGATCATGTTCCAGTGGTCCCAGTGCCGGCGGATCGTATTCCGGTGGTCCCAGTGCCGGCGGATCGTGTTCCGGTGGTCCCTGTGCTGGTGGATCGTGCTCCGGTGGTCCCTGTGCCGGTGGATCGTGTTCCGGTGGTCCCTGTGCCGGTGGATCATGTTCCGGTGGTCCCTGTGCCGGTGGATCGTGTTCCGGTGGTCCCTGTGCCGGTGGACTCCGTTCCGGTGGTCCCGAGTCCGGAAACGGCCTGGAGGGCTGTGATGGGATGCTTTGTGGTGGCAGTCCTGCATGCGTGGAAGGAGCACAGGGCTTTATCCGAAGCCCCGGAGGCAGTTCCGGTGGTCCCAGTTCCGGTGGATCGTGTGCCGGTGGTCTCAGTTCCGGCGGATCGTGTTCCGGTGGTCCCTGTGCCGGTGGATCGTGTTCCGGTGGTCCCAGTTCTGGCAGATCATGTTCCGGTGGTCCCAATGCCAGCAGATCGTATTCCGGTGGTCCCAGTGCCGGTGGATACTGCTGGACTGGAGAAGTTTCCCCAACGCCCTGCCTGCGCCGCTGAGGCGCCCTGCTCTCCCTGCGCCGCTGAGGCGCCCTGCTCTCCCTGCGCCGCTGAGGCGCCCTGCTCTCCGTGCGCCGCTGAGGCGCCCTGCTCTCCGTGCGCCGCTGAGGCGCCCTGCTCTCCGTGCGCCGCTGAGGCGCCCTGCTCTCCGTGCGCCGCTGAGGCGTCCTGCTCTCCGTGCGCCGCTGAGGCGTCCTGCTCTCCGTGCGCCGCTGAGGCGTCCTGCTCTCCGTGCGCCGCTGAGGCGTCCTGCTCTCCGTGCGCCGCTGAGGCGTCCTGCTCTCCGTGCGCCGCTGAGGCGTCCTGCTCTCCGTGCGCCGCTGAGGCGTCCTGCTCTCCGTGCGCCGCTGAGGCGTCCTGCTCTCACCGCGCCACTAAGCGCCCTGCTCTCACCGCGCCTCCCTGGCGCCCCCTGCACTCACCGCGCCTCTCTGGCGCCCTGCTCTCACCGCGCCTCCCTGGCGCCCTGCGCTACCCGCACTGCCCTGGCTGCCTGAACTCTATGGGCCGCCCCGGCCGCTTGAACTTGGTGGGCCTCCCGAACTCGGTGGGCCGCCCTGGCCATTCGAACTTTGTGGGCCACCATGGCCTCCTGAACTTTTTGTTTTCCTCGTTCCTCCCTTGTTTACCCCTCCCTTGTCTGTACCTTCTTTGTCTGTCCCTCCCGTGCCCCCCTGGTCTGTCCCTCCCGTGCCCCCCTGGTCTGTCCCTCCCGTGCCCCCCTGGTCTGTCCCTCCCGTGCCCCCCTGGTCTGTCCCTCCCGTGCCCCCCTGGTCTGTCCCTCCCGTCCCTCCCTGGTCTGTCCCTCCCGTCCCTCCCTGGTCTGTCCCTCCCGTCCCTCCCTGGTCTGTCCCTCCCGTCCCTCCCTGGTCTGTCCCTCCCGTCCCGCCCGGGTCTGTCCCTCCCGTCCCTAGTGGAGCGTCTGGTAGCCGCTCCTTAAGGAGGGGGTAATGTCACATGCCTGTCCTGTCTTGTGTGCACTTGTGGGTTTTGTTATGTTGAGCATGTGCTCGTGTCCCTGTCAGTTCCCTCCCCCTTGTTATCTGATTATTGGTTAATTTGCCCCACCTGTTCTCCCTCATTATCTGCCTTGTTTGTTCCCTTTATAATCTCCTTGTGTTTGTCAGTCTGGGTTGGATCCTTGTGTATGTTATGTCTGCGTCTTCCGGTTCCCCGTGATTTCTCTGTTGGTATGTTTTTGAGTTATGTTACAGTTCTGATTATGTGTTTTTCCCCCTCGTGGGTTTTTGTGTTGAGTTTATGTTTTATTTTATAATAAATTATAATTTTCTCACTGCACTTGAGTCCTCGCACCAATTTCCTGTTTCCTCGTGTCCGTGACGTAACAGATACATGGTATCATGGATTCTAACAAATACCAACGGATAAAAAATGAAAACCTGACAGCAATGACCTATTAGAAATATTCCTTGAATCTTCTATCCGAACAATGAACCAAAACAAACATCAAAATCAACACACAGATGTGTCACTGAACACAAAATGAAGCTTCTGCCATGACCACCCATTTCCCTTGACCTGAATCCTATAGGAAATGAGTGGGGTGAACTGAAGAGAAGAAGCACCAACATGGGGCTGTGAATCTGAAGGATCTGGAGAGATTCTGTATGGACTATGGAGGAATGGTCTCTGATCTCGTCAGGGGCTCTTCAAACTCATCAGGCATTATAGAACAAGAATCAGAGCTGTTATCATGGCAAAAGGAAGTTGGTTAAAAGTAAAAAAAAAAAAATGTTTTTAAAGGGTGTCAATAATTATGGTCAATGTGTTTTGGAGAAAAGCATTTATTTCATAATGCCCCTATTTTCAATCCTTTTACTTCAATGGACGGTTAGATTTCTGTGAATTATTTTACCAAAAAAATGTTTGTCCAATCATTGCATTCGGTCTGAATTGCATGATACAATGTCCTACCTGTCTGGCAATATATGTATTTCCATACCTTGGCGCACCATGTCCGCACAGACATCACACATCATCAGCGCATTTTGCAAGGCTATGGAGAATTGTAGACAGTCACAGAGCGGCAAAAACAAACAGCAGATGCCTTTTACAGTTTCTCCTGAACCAAAACAACGAGCTTATGCTGCGTTCACGCAATGTCATAACCGCGTAATTACTAGACGGCAACCTGTGACGTTCTACCCGTAACTGTTCACGTCCTCAGACACAGATTTATGCGTGTATTTATGCATGTGAACTTATCAATGCCAAAATTAATATGCAGTTTTCAGGTGGTACAAACGAGCTCTGTAAGTTGTCTATGTTATGTGCTTTGAGACATGAGATAATTTAACACCTTCCCTCATGACACTTTGCAGACTCGTTTTGAAAGAGGTGTGGATTTGGAGATGCTCTGAAGGGAGGGTGGAATATTATGCTTTCAAAGCTAGCCATTGCTAGTCTCCATGAAATTGCCTACCCCAACTTTAAGACATAATTCTCTACTTCACCACAAAATGTACAGTACTCACTCTTGTGTCATTCCAAACCCATAACTTAATTAATCTTTGAAACAAAAAATTAAAATATTTTTTAATGAAACCTAAGAGGTTTCCGTCCTCCATTGAAAGTCCAGGTAAATAAAAAGGTTAAATAAATAAATATCTTAATTTGTGTTTTTTAAGATTTCTAAAAGTCTGATGGATTTGAAACAGAATTTTAATTTTGGGGTGACCTATCCCTTTAACAGATTAACATATAGATCATCTGTTTCGGATCTTTGATAGTCCAAGTCATTTGGCTCTTTTCATGCAACTTATGTAAGAGTTGACAGCAGGATAAATTAGTAAGAGTTTCAAATCTCAACATGAGGTCATTTTGACTCAGAGACATAGCCTAAGTGAATAAATAAACGTCCACAGCATGTGGGCCATTTCACTTCGTGGCTTAGCATAATGTTTGGATTGTTCCATTGTTACGTATTGGACATGACAATTATGTAATGCAACATTTGTTTTAAATAGCACCTCCCACCTCTATGTGTTGAAAAGCAGCTGCTTCGTCATTCTGCTCCCTCACACTCTTCTGCAGTTGTGAGGACAGATTTGTAGGTGAGGATGTGGGCAGCTGTGGACTTGGAGAGGTGCTCCTTATGTTTGACTTCTCCTCGGTCTGGTTGTTGACCATCTGTCAATAAAAAAACACATCAGTAATATGTTTAATATATATAAGACAGGAAAACAAAGGAAAGAACACTTACTTTTTCTATTGTGTCCATGCGATCAAGAAGCTTTGTGGTGACTGAGTGCAGTTTCAATAGGTCCATGCCATAGAAGGAACCCTCCAGCAATTCGAGTATAGTTGACAGCTGTAACGATGAAGTAAATTCCATCATGGCAAGAGCTGGTTTTATTTAAGAGTAGGAAATGTTATGCATTGTTATCCTGCCATATGTTGGTATATAAGATCCAATTTCAGATACTATGGTCACCTTGACATTATCTTTCCCAGCCTGTTGCAGCTTCTTCAAACGGAAGTCACCCTCACAGGGGTTTAGAGCCGACGGAGGTGCAATGCATTCACATTTGCAGTGGGGTCCTGATGTGATGGTCTCCACCGTATAGAAATCCTGAGGCGTCGCGTGACCATCCCGGATCCGCTGGCACGCGCTCGCGCTCAGAGGTCTGACAACACATTTACAGCCACAGTCAGAGCCTTCCGAAAGCGCTTTCACTTTGTCATAATCACCCAGCAGCTACAAAGAAAAGAGGACGGATGCATTTTCCAGCAATGTAACTGACTGTCGTTGTTTGTATGGATTTTTTTTTTCTTCAATTACCAACGTTATCTAGCTAATTCATTTAACTCAATATTTATAGTAACTTTCATTAATAACATTGACAAACTCCTTAACATTCAAAACAATGTGCGAATTATGCATTTTTATTTTATTTTAAAGTAAGCAGCCTTATTTTCCTCCAGAGAACCAATTTCCCTGGAGAACCCAACGCCTGAAGCGTTTAATAGGCTAGCCTATGTTTTAGGGGTGTAACAATGTCCTGTCACAATATATCGCAATGCAAATATATGCAACACCATCGTGGATAGTGACAATCTGTAGTGTGTATTGTCTACTATATAATGTTGAATATAATATAATGCAATGGGAGAATATTTGTGGGTCCTGATCATGCCAAATGTCTTTTTACCAGTAAAAAAGTTGTATACATTATTTTAAATATATCTAGGCTAGTCAATGACAGAGTCCAAGCATATTAGTCTAAAATAATTTTGTATTTTCAGCTTCAGAATCATTCAAATGTTTACTCTGGTTTCTATTGGGTACCAGCACCAAGTCCAAGCCTATTAATTTTCCACCCACATTAAGCATTTTAATAACAGTACATTTTTTTGTTAACCTTTTACTATTAGTAGCCTATCGTAATAATATCGTATCGTGACATGTACCGAAACATGATATGATGGTATCGTTACACCCCTAGAAAAGTTTAACTTTGAAAATGCAGTTGAGACGAGCCAAAAACTGCATACTGTTCAGATTTCTCCAGTTCACCCTGCATTCAATCATCCAGAAATGCCACAACGTCTATAGCCTACACCTAGGCTATATTTAATTCGTAGGGCGTATTTAACTATTTTTATAGCATTAATGAATTTACAACAAAAACCGCATTATACAGAGATATGCAATGTATTAATGAAAGTAGGCTACAGAAACTGCAGCGTAGGCTAATTTCATATCAAGCGCTGGTGAAAAGTCTCTTACCTGACTTAATATATTTTCATGATTATCTCTTTCAACTTGCATTGTGTCATTTTGATCCTTTGTCTTCTCCAGAAGTCGCTGGTGTGATTTCGGGGCGGCTGAAGTGAGAGCGAATGCCATGAGCCATAAAACGCACCAAATTCCAATCTCGGTCATCCTACCTGTGTGATATAATTCCTTCAAACATATGGCACTTTGTGGGTTCAAATTGGGCTTTTCCTCTTCAAAAACGATAAACCGTCAAACACATCTCCATTTGCACTGCACTCCAGGTGAAATAACTGAAGCGGGATAAGGTTTTGCAAAAGTCCAGAAGAGGTAAATTCCAGATGAGGGCAGGTGCTGGTCCTCAGCATGAAACTGGTTTGAGAAGAAGCATCCGTGACGTGACATTTGAGCTGAAATGAGGGGGCTGGATGGAGAGAGACGCACAGAGCACGCTGAACGTTGCGCGTGACTTCTGTTTATAGTCATCATAACTATAGCTATTATAATCCAAACATTTAATTTATTTTATGAAAAAAAAAGAACAATTTGTTTTGCCTATTTTATTAGTTCTCCCGTTTTCACCCCTAGCCTACTCGTTAGTGAGTAAACTTAATTTAAACTTTATGTGAACTTAAAGTAACTTAGTAACTATTAGTGTTAGCCTACACATAGCCTATTATTTATGAGAAACAGAAGACAAATTTACAGTGACAGAGCGCACCTGTGCAATGACGTCATGCACGCAGCTACAGTCGGGAATATTGCAGTTAGGCTAGGCTATATAAAATTGTATGTTTGATTTCTGACTCTTCCAATAAGAGTTATAAAAACTATGAATCTTTTAAAAATGTATTATTTTCCTGCTCCCTGGCATGTAATATATTGTTGTAATTCTGTATTTCATGTAACTATAATAAAAATAAAACAAAAAATATTAGATCTATTAATGACCCAGTTAACCCCCGAATATTATTTATTTTGTTTTAGGCCAATTTTATGCAAGAAGTCTGAGTCAAACAATTTACCATTGGTGTCATGTTGCGTTCAAAAGAAGGTTAACTTTTTTCTTATCCTAAAAATGTTGCTAATCTCACAAGCATCACAATTCAAGTGTTACAGCGCCACCTGCTGTTTGTTAAGTCACACAGAAGATGCATACAATACGCAGTACAAATTCGTTCTTTTCTGCAAATGGCAGGTGTTAGACCATGAACCACTAGCGGTCAGTGTTGAGCCATATTACTGCGTGACTGCAGACTCAGAATTATCCCACTCTGAAGTTTTAGTGAAGATTACTCTTTCATTTCAGAATTTACAAAAGTAATTTCCAATACGAAAGAACAAGCTACAAGACGAATGGCACTAGTGCAATATATATATATATATATATATATATATATATATATATATATATATATATATATATATATATATATATATATATATATATATATATATATATAGTTGTTGCTATTAATAAATATTATAATATGAGAAGTCATTGTTCAGAATCAGATGTTGTATTTCAAAAAATTATTACAAAGCTTTTAAATTGAGAAACTTTTTTTATTTTTGTTTGTAGGCATTTTCACGTGTGCGCGAGTGTGTGTGTGCGTTTGTATGGGAAAGAGCGGGAGAAATACTGTTCCATGCTGGGTGACGTCATTTCCCCCAATTTGTCCAATGTTACAATCAATGGGACACACTTTGCAAAATGCGTTGTCTATATGGTTTTGAGAGATGAAAATAAATTCTTCCGTCAAGCTGTTGTTAAATTAACAACATAACCTATATATAATGAAAAGGAAATAAGGAATATAATAAAAATATATAAATAAGGAAATATAAATATACAAATAAAAATAAGGAAAATAAATAAATAAATGAATAAATAAATATTTTTTCTTCTTCACTGGAGCAACACCTGAGTCTTCTCTCAATTTCTACCAATAATTATGTTTGAACTTCCCACCGAATCCAGCATCTACTAGGCTACCTGTGCAGATATCAAAAGCGCAACTGGGTTGTAGGTTGCCAGCTTGAGGTCACATATGCATTGAATTGTGTATGATATGTCGACTGTGTGAATAGGATTCAATTTATACAAGATCTGGCAACTGAACAACGTTGAGATAATATATTGATGTGATTGTACAAATAACGAGGTTTGGGCCATACAAATCACGGGGGTTTCCCAGGAGAAATAACAAAACGGGAGGGGTGTGAAATACGGGAGACACCTGGGAAAAATGGGAGAGTTGACCATAACAACAAGTAGCCTACTGTATCTTTAAGTCACAAGGTTGTTGGTACATTCGATTTCTCCGTTTGTGTAGTACTATCAAGATTGTATACAACCCTTAACACGTTTGTTCTTCTTCTTATTATTGTTATTTTTACATATGTTAAATTTGACTTGTCCTTTATCCCCTTGCTTCACTTTAACTTTATGAGATGACTGGCCCTTTAAGAAGCGTCGCCTGTGTTTCCACTACTAACGTTAAACGAGAACACAATACAGCAGCAGCACAACACAAGCCTCTGCGGAGCGAAACAGTCCATCATCCACAGACTGCATATCAATGGACGAGCATAACATTGTTCTGACTGTAATTATGTAGTTAATGACAGAATAATCTGTTGATATTATCATTGGTAGCATAGCTTTCTCTCATCATAAGCAAAGGGAGATTCTAGTAGTGGCTAACGGCTATCAGCTTCAACAACAGAGGTTAACGTTAACCCAAAATGTGCAAACAAAAGTGATGCTCCTTCACCGCGTATGACCAAAGGTATTATCGAGCGGTAACAGGACTGGTAGCAATCGACGTCAAAATGATGAAGAAAAAGAAGTTTAAGTTCAGAGTGGATTTTGAGCTTGACGAGCTGTCGTCGGTTCCGTTCGTGAACGGAGTTCTGTTCTGCAAAGTCCGCCTGCTTGACGGCGGATTCTCGGAGGAGTCATCGCGGTAAGTAGGCTGTGAAATGTGGAGGAATGAATATGGTTGTTATTAGGGGAATAAGTGACATTTGGCTGGTTTCATTCTGTATCTAATAAGGCATAACTAAACATATTCATATAGTAATTCATATAGTATATAACATATAGTATATTATTAAGTATATTATTTTGTCAATAGTATAGGCTAGTGTATTTTGTCAAAATTAATTCGTTAGATTTCAAATAAATTTTAGCCAGCTTTAGGTGTCAAAAAACGTTGCCCAAACTTACTTCGATATCCGCATGTAAGTCATATTTTCATATTTAATGCACGTTTAAACCATAATAGCTTATGAATATTATACCATGCATGATTTTTGTAATGTTTGCAAATATTAGTTATTAATAGTATGGTAGGGATAAAAACATAATCATAAAAAAGTGGACTGCTCTTGGATTTTGTGTAGGCCTATATAAAGATTTCACTGACATGGACAGTTGAAATTTAATGCTGAAACCTGAGCTAAAAAGTCACTTCCTCACTGGCAAAAGTTATTTTTTTGTGTGCAAAAGAATCAACACAATTTTGTCTGAGTTTACTTGATATTTTTATTTATCATTAATTGCAATATATTAACCACATCTTGTATCCAGCTTACCTGAGTCACTTCAGGTCATGCATTAAAATTGTGTGTGTGTGTGTGTGTTTGATGTGTGAATGAGCTGCGCTGTTCTCAGACCTGCACACAGGTTGACCTCCATGCAGGATGTTAATGCATTATGTCTGAGGGAGCGGCTTTAAATGTAGAGTAGCAAAGAGAACTGTTCAGTTTTACAGATTATTTCTGAATGATGAATGTTTTTTAAATGCGAAAGACAAAAGCTGGACCCTCCAGTAATATCTTACATTTATTTATGCATTTGCCATAAAGATGATTTCATCCAAACTGTGACTTACAGGGGTTGGACAATGACAGAAACACTGGCTAATATAGTGTTGAATGTTTCACAGTGGTCAATCTTAACTGATTTTACCTTAACGGTAAGAGCAGATTGTGAAGGTTGAAATAGCAGAGCAATAGCACAGCTGTACATAAGATTGCAATTCAGCACACAACTAGCCTGACAAGCCAGACCCACATCAAGATGTTTGGTCTGGAAACTCACCATTGACAGGGCTCAATCCGAGGGCCGGGATAAACGGCTGTCTTTCAAACTCCCTCTGCACGGCGTGCACTCAATTGGATAGCGCTACAACCAACCAGAGCAACGAAGGTGAAGCAGAGCTCGTTGACAGATTAAACTTTCGCCGTATCCGGTCGGCAAAACTCAGAACTAGTGTTGTCAAAAGTACCGACCGCGATACCAAATCGGTATTGAAATGTAAAAAATGTGACGCTTCGAGCGCTGTTGAGCTGTAACCTAAACACCTCTGACTGGTCATTGTGTTCACGCGCTCATCAGATGTGCCTTTGATTGGCTACAATGATCAATGCACGGCAGCGGTTTGAAAGAACACAGAAGTGTTTGAAAAGTGTTTTGAAAGCACAAGCAGGCTTCGACAAGCGGACCGGTAGGCTGATAGACACCTGCATTCCAACGCTCTGTGTGTATCTGTGCAAGCGCTCCGTGAAAAGCGTCATTTATGTATTTTGACAACATGTTTGTGAAGCGCTAATCAAAGTTACCAATCATAGACCTATTTGATGAGCGCGTGAGCACAATGGCCAGTCAGAGGTGTTTACGATTCCGCTCAACAGCGCTCAAAGCGTCAAATTTTTAAAGGGGGGGTGAAACACTCAGTTTCAGTCAGTGTCATGTCAATCTTGAGTACCTATAGAGTAGCATTGCATCCTGCATATCTCCGAAAAGTCTTTATTTTTTTTATAATTATATAAGAAAGATGCGCTGTTCCGAGTCTTTCCGAAAAAAGCCGAGCGGGTGGGGGCGTGTCGTGTGAGCGGAGCTAAATAATGACGTGTGCGTGTGCGCGCTGCTGCTATTGTGTTGAGTCGAGTGCGTCGTAAAGCTGTGTCATCCCTAAACGCGGGAAAAAAACTTTATTCAAAATAAAAATATGGCTTTTAATCAGATACAGCCATACATCTATGATCCGGAATCAGACCCAGAGGCTGCAGTTGAACAGGAGCAGCAGCAAAAACGACTAGAGCAGGACGTCTCTATGTGGTACAAGTTATACACTAACTATATAATATGCTTAGCGACTTGTGTTATTTACATATTTATACTTGAATTATATCGTCGTATTTTTGTCTTTGAAGGTGTACATGTGGGAAGTGCAGTTGTGCACGTGTGTTTGTGTGTTTACGCGTGGTTTGTGTAGACAGTAAGCGGACTGGTTTTGCACGGCAGGTTAAGTTAGTGTTTACATAGAAAGACACGGAATAGTAGCACATTTGAATGAAGAAGCGTGCTTATTTAGTTCAACATATTTCCCCACTCTTTGTGTATTGTTGTTTGGAGTGCTTTTACAATACACAAACATAAAGTTACACATATAGTGGCCAGCTAAACAAATGTACACGCACTACACATCGCATGCTCCATTGATCAATTAACTATACGTGATCATGTTTGGGCTACTCGATGAGCATAGGCAAAAACACAGACATTTGAAGCAGTCTCACTCACCGCCCGCGGTTCTAACGTTGGGACTGCTCGATCATTCAGCATTAGGCGATCGGGAAAATCCGGCGTCGAGCTGGTACTTGTTTATGAAACAGTCGGCACCGAAATGCAGCGAACAGATATAAACATTCGCAGAACTCAGTTGCTGATCCGGAAAAGCAAATTACATCCACTGTTGCCTTAACGCGGGGTTTTCGGGGAATCTGTGCAGGACTGTCTTGGTCTGGCAACCAAAAACGCACTTTTTTGGTGACATTGTTATGTGCACATCACCTGTCCAGCATCCTACAAGCCAGCGCTTTGATGGGCGTAGGCTGTTGCTTTCGCTCTCTCCCTCGCTCTCTCTCACGCGCTTCCGGTAGAATTGTCCGTAAGGCCCATACAAGGAAATTCCGCCCCCGTTAACGTCAAAGGGGACGCATGATCTCAAAAAACTTGCCGAAACTTATGACTAACCGGAAGTAGTATTTTTGACAAAGAAATACTCCCATCAAACGTCCACCTTAACTTTTGAAACTTTGTCTATGTTTAGTATGGGATTCCAAGTCTTTAACAGTGTAAAAAGATCAGTATGCATGAAACAGCATTTCACCCCCCCTTTAACATTTCAGTACCGATTTGGTATCGCGGTCGGTACTTTTGACAACACTACTCAGAACACATCTTCCCTTTTTAAGAATGACTTCAGTGCCGTTCTTTTCTCAGAGAAAATCTTAACTCCAAGTCTTCCAGAGTCGCGGTCAAAGCTGATTCGAAAGACCGCCGTTCACCAGTTTCTGTGTTTACTAGAAGCACGCGCAACTCGGCCGTCATTATATTAAGCCCCGCCCACCGACTCTATACACGATGTGATTGGCCCTACAAGAGTTTGGCATGTACAGCTCAGAAGTGAATTGAGAGTTGCTAGACGACACTCGCGGCAGATTAGATTTGCTGCCGCTAGGGTGCGTCTAGATTTCTAGGCTAGCACACAACATAATGGGAGACATATCAGAGTTCAAAAGAGGACAAATTGTTGGTGCGTGTCTTGCTGGCTCATCTGTGCAAGTCTTTGTGGTGTATCAAGAGCTATGTTATCCAGGATAATGCGTAACTGTGTTGATGCAAGAGGAACTGTCTGAAGATAATTCCACATACTAACCCGGATTGAATCCAAAAAGCATACAACCACAGCTGCCCAACTCACTGCAGAATTAAATGCGCATTTCAATTATTTTCCACCAAAACTGTTCGTCAATACCTTCACTTGACTGTTCGAGTCAATATTCATGGTTGGGCTGCTGTAGCCAAAACTTCAGTCTCTAGTGCCAGCAGTTGTTGGATTTATTGGTTCCAACAGTGCAAATTTTTGGCTGTGGACAATGTGAAACATGTTTTGTAAATTACGTTGTGGAGAAGCCCCAAAGTGGCTTAACACCTGGGCTGTTGCGTGCCCATAGTGAAGCACGGAGGAGGACCAGTGATGGTTTGGGCTGCAATATTATGGCATTTCACTCTGCTTGATGGGCACGTCACTGCCAAGGAGTACCGAACCTTTCTTGAGGACCATGTGCACCAATGGTTCAAACATTGTACCCTGAAGGTGGTGTCATGATCAGCATGATAATGCACCAACACACACAGCAAGACTGGAGACAGAATGATTTAATAAACATGAAAGTGAAGGCCTGTTGTATCTGAACCACATAAAAAATGTGATAAATCATGAAAAAGTACAATTTGTAATGTTTCACTGCGCCATCACAAATAAAACACACAAATACCCAATATGCTTAAAATCTTTTAATAATATTTGAATAAAGGTTGTCAATTCTCAAAAATGTTCATTGTACTAACTCATTTTTTTTTTATTTCAATGAACTCAAAATGCAAAGGCAACCAGGTAACTTATTTTTAAAATATTTTTTTTTTACAGTGTAGCAATATGTTGTACTCTTTGAGTTTTAGGAATATTGTGTTGCTCATGTTTCTGTCCCTGTTTACTTCTTTATGAAATGGACTAGAACAGACTGATTTATTTTTAAAAGGCCCTGTGGCATTGGACAGTTCTACATTAGCTTCTAGCAGAGAGGGGGAAAAGTACTGCAACAACTAATTAATAATGATACAATCAATAATGAAAAGTATTGACAAGTAATTTTATTGTTGATTAGTCAGGTTTGTGGTTGAGCAATTTTAGTTAATTTATATTACAACTAATCTTTGCACAAAATGTGTTAAATTTTGCATAAATGTGCACTGATCAAGATGTGGAATATCCAATTAAGCAAACAAACTGTATAAATAATTGTCAGATTAATTGATCCATACAAAATCAGCTGTCTCTTCCAGTTGAGACACCATCACAAACTCTTTGTGTGTGCTGCAAAGTTTGTCATTCCATCTCTTTTGGAGCTCTGTGACACAAAAGCTTCCCACAGTTAAATATTAATGTGTCAGTCACTGAAAGTGGGCTGTCAAAATTCACAATGACAAATTCTCCTCAAAGCAACTCCACCACAATACATAAGCAAGTAGCTTATTCATCCATACAAGAGCTAACATCACAGCAGATAGATCTAGATTGGGCTACGTCAGTGCTTCTCTTTTCAATTATGCAGTTTGCAGTGAGTGTCTGAGGTTCGTGAGTTTATCTCCCTCTAGGCTCGAGTTTGCCTCCATCCGCCTGTGGTGATCCTTTTGAAGAACTCCTGTTTCATTGCAGACATCCTGTGGGAGAACCTAAGAAAGAAGCATACAGAACCAAAGCACTCCTGCTCTCATTCGTTCAGCTGACTTTGCCATGGCAACGGCATATATTCTAAATACGGAAATCAGACCAGTGGCTTGTCGTGGTTATGGTTCTATTACAATATTAGGCCTGTTGCACATTTTGGCATAATCAATCCTATCAATGACATTTGACAGCTTGTTATTCCTGTGAGAGCAGTGATGCTAATGACTCTATAGCACATACATAATTGTGTCTAATGAACCACTATAAAAAAAAAAGTACTGTACTATTTTTTCCCTCAGAAAGATAATGAGAGCAAATATGGTAGATTGTTTTCATTTTGGGTTTGTAATGCATGCCATTAGCACCTAATGCTACTCAATTTATAATGTTCTTTGTGTTTCACATCATTAGTGTTTTGTAGGTAAGGTTATAATGAGTCATTGTGATGCTGAATTGTTCCAGAAAGCGCTGTGCACCACACAGTGCACCAAGTCTATTATATCAGAGAGTCAGAGGCTAAACATTATTCATAATGGTATGGGTGGAAAGCAAAAGTCTAAGTTTGACCTGTGGTGCAGTCATTACAAAGATGGAGCATCCTGTATCGATCGGCGCTTTGGCCTTGGCCGGGTTGTATGTCTGATTTATGAGTCTGCAGGTTTTCTTTTATAGTCTCACTGCCAGTAATTTGCCTATAATCATATTGGTTAGGAGAGGAGTCATATTACCTGACATTATCATGTCCTCCTTTATTATCATTTTGCAGTGCCACCTTTTATGTTGGTGGGAAGAGGCAACAATGCAGCACTTTGGACTGATAATGGAGCGCTAAAGGAGTAATAATAGTTCAAATCAACGTGAAATTGTTGAACTTGATTAGTATCCTGTTTCGCTTAAATATGTCTTATTACAGAGGAAAATGGCTTGCTAAAATCATTTCACATTGATTTAACTTGTCATCAATGTTTTTTTGTGTGTGTAATATGCATGTCAAAAGCTCAGTTTATAGAGTGGCATGTAGATTGTAGTATAAATCATGCAAAGATCTGTAGAGCCTTGGGGGCTTTTTTCACGGCACCATTTGTTTAAAACGAAAAACGGGAAACTTTTTTGGCCATTTGTTTACACAACAACAACATTTTGGGGGCCTGTAAACGCACACTTTTGAAAATGGGATTCAACGTGCAAGTTTTTGAAAACGATACTGTTATCAACACCATGTAAACAACAAAAATGGGAATTTATTAAAATGGTAAAATACGCGTTCGGTCTATACTATAGGCATGTAGTGTTTTGTTACAAAGTTGACATCGCGAACCACCAAATGGATTGATAGCCATTTATTTGGGTAACGTTTTCTTCTCCACGCTTGAGGATGTCAGCTTTCAGAAGCTCTCATGCTGTAGCTCTGCACTCGTCATTCTTTAGCTCCGCCCACATGATACGCCTCCAGGCGCTCTTTTTTTCCGGAAAGACTCAGTATAGCCTATATTTCTTTTATAAATATAATAAAACTAAAGACTTTTCGGAGATATGAAGGATGAAATACTACTCTATAGGTACTCAAGATTGAAATGAGATTGACTGAAACTGAGTGTTTCACCCCCCCTTTAATGTTAACAAATAAATAAAAAAATGTATTGTAATGATGTATTAGTAAATGTTGAAATTAGCTTTAATTTAGATTAACAAATGCTATAGTAGTGTTATTTCATGTTTACTAATGAACGTTTCCTGTTTGGAGGATAAATATATTGTTTAGGGAAGTCATTAGCCTCTGCTGCTATGGTGAGAGAATCCGAGTTGACAGTTTCATGCAGCTGTGGTTAATTCTGGTAATGTAATTGAGGCTGTTTTTCACCCATGGACTCAAGCCTTATGTAAGGGAATCTCCCCAGCTGGATGGGAGGTGCCCATTATTCATTATATTGGCTGTGCTTCCCATAGACGTCATTGTGGACAGTCATACCATGACAGAATATGAGGATGTTTATATAAGAGCAAGTCTAGTAGGTGGTGTGGAATTTTTTTCCCTATCAAAATGTGGTCACACTTTAGAGTACGGTACACATATTTACTATTGATTAGGAGTTTTCCCTCAATAAACCATGAATTATGCTTTTAAGAATGTTTATTAATATGGTACACTTTCCCTCAATACCACTGACATTTTAGTCATATGTGAAAATCTAGTTTTGCAAGTTATGCTGCCTGATGAAGCGATTCGTCAGGGACGTCGCTCTGGAGTGCCTACAAAAGCACAACCTTCCTTTTAACATGCAATCTTTGAGTTAGCAGCCTTAACCTGTGACTACAACTTTGACAAAACACTTCATCCTGAAATTCACTGTCTTGCATGTGTATAATACCATCACAATTTCCCTGCAGTTCATTTCATAGACTCTTATCTCTCCAAAAGCCCTCTGGGTCTCACTCGTCTGCAAACATCTGTCTAATTAGGAATCAGAACACTCCTGCACAGGGAGGTCCATTTTCAGATGGGAAATTAATTAAACTTCTTGTTGTCAGTATGGCCTTCTGACTTCAGGCTCTAATTAATCACAGAATGTGAGTTAGACTCTTAATACAGTCAACTTTAAGTGAAATCAAAATCTCTCTGTTGTATTGGGGCTGGATTATATGATTCATTCAGTTGTGAAATAATTTCAAAATCTCCCAGAGGAGCAATGTTGCAGGAACTGTCCATCCCTGTTGTATTTTGCAAAAGCAGATCAGATGGTGTGAGAGAGAGGTTCACACTGATTTGGATGATCGCATGTTTGTTTTAAAGCCTTGAGCCAAGGTTGTGTTCTGGCGATATCTTGCATTAGCAACCCGATGTGTTTTTGTGTTTTACAGGGAGACGGTCCAGGCAAACTGTGTACGCTGGAGAAAAAGATTCTCCTTTCCCTGTAAAATGAGCGCTAATGCTGGAACCGGAGTCCTTGACCCCTGTGTGTGTCGAGTTTCAGTCAGAAAGGTACATACACACTCCTGTACAATCTGTTGGTTTGCTATAAACAGGTTGGTTTACTAAGAATACTAAGAATTTTTTTTTTTTATGACAGGAACTAAAAGGTGGAAAGACTTACGCAAAGGTAAACATTTTTTTAAATTAAACATACCAGCACTATTCAGTATATTTGGGTAGCTGTGCAATGTGTTACATGCTGCAAGTCATCTAAAAATACTTTTTAAAATATTTATTATACATGTGGTTTTTATAGCATGATGTTAAATAAAAGGCTATATGAAATATTTTTACTAATTAAAATAGTAGTCACACTGCAGAACTATTTAAATTAACTATTAAAAAAAGCTAGAAATGTATGGAAGCTTGTTTCTGCCAAAGAATAAAACATTTTAAAAGATGATTGCAACTTTTTATCTCACAATTGTGTTTACATCTCGCAATTCTTTTTTTCTCAGAATTGCGAGTTATAAAGTCAGAATTGTGAGATAGAATTTGACTTTATATCATCGCAATTCTGACTAAATCGCAATCTGCCTTTATAACACAATTCTGACCTTATAACTTGCATTCTGACTTTCTATCATGCAATATAATTCACACAATCACGCAGTTCTTTATTTATCATAATTGCGAGATATAAACGTGCAATAACAAGTTATAAAGTCAGAATAGGGAGATAAAGTCAGATTTGCATTATATAAAGTCAAATTGCGACATATAAAGTTGCGACTTTATCACGTAATTCTGACTTTATAACTCTATTCTGAGGAAAAACAAATGCAAGATGTAAACACAATTGTGAGATAAAAATAATTTTACATTTCTTATTCTGTGGCGGAAACGAGCTTTATTATTCATTTCATAAAAATGTGATTGCAAATGGTGAAGAAATATTAAAATATTAATATGTCATTATAAATTCATATGTTTCATTTAGCTAAAGTCTTCATTTTAAAATAAAATAAAAATGTAACAATTTACTTCCATGAATGGAAACTAACACAGGGCATTGGTAATTCATCAAGTAGACAGTTCTGAGAGGATTATAAAATATTGATAGCAAAGGAGCAGCTGAAAATAGATCACTCTGGAACATTGTGTTTGTATGCGGTTCTGTTTATGTGCACGAGCAGTGCACTTCGGTTCATAAATCATAACCTTTTTATTTAGCTTTTTATTCAAAAGGTTCAGTGCCTTTTATTTCTAATGATTTTTTTTAACTATTTGCAAAAATGTATTTACTATTGGCAAATGCAAGATTAAACTGAATTTCTTTCCTTTGTCTGTCTGTAAAGCTGGGTTTTGCTGATCTCAACCTGGCAGAGTTTGCAGGCTCGGGTAGCACCACACGCAGGTGTCTGCTGGAGGGTTATGACACCAAAAACACTAGACAAGATAACTCCATCCTTAAGGTACAGAACGGTTATGACTTCCTCTAAGGAAGCATCATTCTCCTCATTCATGCTTTGAGTCTTAATTTATGTAACTTGTCATAGCTATTAAGTTATATGTCAGTGGTGGTTGTTAATGGTGTTATTGGTCACTAATTAGTATTACTCTTGCCAAAGATTTAAAGATTTAAACAAACTCTTAAACTTAGATTAGTATATCTTCAATCCTACTATCTTAAAGGGGTCATATGATGCTTTTTAATGTTTTCTTTTTCATTTAGTGTGTAATGTCATTTAGTCGCTGTTGTGTATGTATGCGATCTGCAAAGTTTGCAAAGTCTCCCACAAAGCAATTTATTCTGAACAACGATCCTAAAAAGCCTCGGTTGAAGTCCAGACATTATTTCCCCAAAGGCATATGCAAAGAAAGTATGACAGGTTTCAGTAGATTGAAGTGCTGTCGTCATTTTGCGGAGACTATTTGTGTGATGGATGTGAAAGCAAAACTGCTTTTGCTTTCAGAGGTTAATCAGAGGTTAATCAGAGGTTAAAGGGATAGTTCACCCTAAAATGAAAATTCTGTCACCATTTACTCATGCTCATGTTGTTCCAAACCTGTATGAGTTTCTTTCTTCTGCTGAACACAAAAGAAGATATTTTGAAGAATGTTTGTAACAAAGCAGATAGAACAACCATTCACTACCATAGTATTTTTTACCTACTATGGTAGTGAATGGTTGCTCTATCTGCTTGGTTACAAACATTCTTCAAAATATCTTCTTTTGTGGACCAAAATGTATTTTCGATGCTTCAAGAGGTTCTAATCAACCAACTGAAGTCACATATGGACTACTTTGATGATTGAAGTTTTTATTCCCTTTCTGGACATGGACAATAAAGTGTGCAAAGACTGCATATGCTCTGGGACTAAAATATAAAATATCTTAAACTGTGTTCTGAAGATGAATGGAGGTCTTATGGCTGTGGAACAACATTAGGATGAGTCATTAATGACCGAAATTTAATTTTTGGGTGAACTTACCCTTTAAAGGTGCACTATGTAGGATTTTGCAGTAAAATATCCAAAAACCACTAGGCCAGTATATATTTTGTTCAGTTGAGCTCTTACAATATCCCAGATGTTTCCAACTATTTGTAAATTGTGAGAAAATTGCTATTTTAACCAAGGAACCGGGACGTCTGAGGGAGTAGCCTGTCAATTGTGTCATATCTGCATTACCCTCGGTTGCCGGTTTTATTTGGCAGAAACGCTTTACTCTTAGCAGTGTGTCACAGCAGCCGCTGAGCGAACGCACAGAGTAATGTCATAACATCATTTTAAACACACTTAAATGTATCTAATATGAGAGCTGCATTATCTTATACTCATGACCGGAAAAGTGACTGTCTCCCGTCATAATTAAATTCCCGCTGCTCGCAAGCTTTGTGTTACGCAACAATCGCTCCAGCGGCCTTGCTCAGCTCCTTCAACATTCGGTCCTGCTCTGCTTCATACTACAGTAACGTTAATATTAATTAAAGATTCTGAGCTCAAACTTGGCACCTTTGTTTTGAATAGATGCCCTCTAGTGGACGGAAAAGTTACATAGTGTGTTGTGTTGTGATTATGGTAAGAGGCATTACATTTCCAACACACGCTTGAAGTGTTTGGCCAATCACAACACACAGGGTCAGCTGGCCAATCAGAGCATTCTGAACTTCTTGGAAAAGAGAAGCTGCAATAACTGTACATTATATGTTTTTTAAACATTAAATCATGTTAACCAATTTGGTTACACCCAATAATCAAAGTAGTAAACTTTTAAAATAGCATCATATGCCCCTTTAAGGGAGGAAAAACCTTGTAAAGAATGTAAAAAATGAAACATTCACCCTAGGAGAACCTTTAGTTTCTTTAAGGGCCAAAAATTAAATATTCAATTCAATTCACAAAACAATTCCATTCTGAGTATTATTTCATAAATGTACATATAGAAAGCACACACTTAGCTAACGATGTCTTATTAAATATTAAATGCCATATTTTGGTCATTTGTCTTTGCCTGCAGGTGATTATTAGCACACAGCTGATGTCTGGGGACCCCTGTTTCAAAACGTGAGTGTTACTTTTGATTGTGTTTTGAATGTGTTAGAATTCCATTTTGAAGTGAAAAAGAATTTAAGTTTGGTTGTGAAAAGGGCCTATTTTTTATTTTAAATTTAGATTTAGCAGAAGACCCAAAGAGACCTTTTCCTGTTAAACATTTGAGGTTACTATAATAGTATTCTCTAAGAAACGGCCTGTGTGTTTGGAAGGAGTGTGAATTTGCGCTCTGGGGAAATCAGAGCTTTGAACACAGATTTGCATACTGGAAACCAACACTGTCCACCCACACATGTACACACACTGCAGCTCACATTGTGCGCGAAGGCAAAAACCTGCAAGAAACATTTGTGTGGGTTGAATCGTGCAGAGAGTATAGAGTTCGGGGGTTCTGGGGGATGCTTTTGGACCACCGTCAGTAGGCGGATGGAAATGGTTTAATTCTTTAATTCAGCATTTTTTTTCATCCTCTTCATTCAAATACATTTAAAACATAGTCTTGATTGCGGGTTCTCCTTGTATTAGGCCTCCGTCCACCGCCATGGTGATAGGCATTCAGGGTGATGCAGAGAGCCTGCTGGAAGACAGGAAAGGAGGAGACACACAGAAACCATTTCTGAGTTTCTCAGGTAAATTTCATAAAAAAAATGTACTGGTCAGTTTTTGCAGTGGATCAAAATAAGACACAAATACAGCAGCTCCATACACACGCACCTTGTTTTGTTTTAACCATTTGTCCTTTACATGTGCTTAAATATGTATGCATTTCTTATCATTTTACTGTTGGCATTATGTTGGTTGCTCTAATCAACTGTCCAAATCAAACACCCTTTGATAAGCGTCTCATTAATTCTTCATCAAGTCCTGTAGTAAAGAACAGGACTATATGTTTGATTTGATTTTGCTGAACTAACAGGAGCTTGAAAGAGTGCTCTCTCTACCTCACTCTCTCTTTTATCCTTTCTTTGCCCTCAAACATGCTGTGTGCCTTTTCCGTCCAGAGGCTGGCGAAAGCGTTAGTCTTTAATGTATAATTTAGCAGTGTGCCGCTCTTGACTCACTGTGACTGACTGCTTATGATGTAGAGCAGGCGTACAATTCATAAAACATGATTAGCTTCCAAGTGCCTCTTCTGTAGTGATTTTGAGTTACCATCATTGAACAATATTAAAGCCATATTAATATTCATATTAGGCCATTTAATCTGAAATTTTAATGGAATACAAGACAAGATGCCAAAAGTGGCTTGCTGTCTGAGGCGATTGATGAATTAATGAGTATCACCATTTGTTCAGAGGAACATGCTATATGAGTTAAATGGGAGTTGGCCTGGGATTTTGCTAACTGCTACTCTTTTGAAAGGAGTTTGTGGAGGAGAATAATTTAGAGATTGGTCAGGATTGGTCAACTAGTCTTAGAACGCCCAGCATGTCAATGTAAATATTTTTAATGTTTTTTCAGCTTTAATATTTTAAAGTTTTTTTAAAGCTTTTAACAATTTCCCCGCCATTGATGACATTTTTCCAGCGTAACTTTTTTTCACTATTATACAATAGGGGCACTATTAAACGTCATCTGAAAGAGTAGATAATCTCTGGATCAAAACACAGATAAAAAATGAGCAGAAACCAGCGATAAAGCACATTGATATCTTTGGAAAAAAGATTGATTTTCTCAGCTATTTGTTCAAAATGTAGCTTTTTTAATGAAACTCACCCACATTTTACTAGTATGCTTGCATACTTTATTTTTTGCCCTTAATATTTTTTGTGTACATTGTGAAAATGATTTTTATATATCTGTGCATATGCAAATTTCTAGCCAACAAAATACTTAATAGAATAAGAAATGTCCTCCTTCTAATGCACCATCTGGTGTCATTAGCAGATCATGATTCATGAGTGACGCAAACAGAAGGATCATTTTAAAATAGGCCAAGCTCTAACTTCCTGTTTTAATAGGTAATATACTAACACAGGAAATAAATGTGCTTGCAATTTTAAAGGCTACAACCATCAAAAACTTTGTTACCATTCAAAAAAAAAATTTTTTTGCTGAGCAAATTTTTTTTGTGTCAACATTAAAGGTTACAGTAGCAAAAATGTTATAGGTTATAGTAAATATATTTATGTATTTAATAAAAATGTATTTATTGAAATTTAGCTATGTTTGCCATTTATATAACCCTTATATATCTGATCAGTGTCTGGTGGACATGACCCTAAACCAATCTAATTAATTTGGACCTCCACTGACTACTCTCGATGAACAAATGCATGGCTAACTCAGATATATAATCTGCTATAAGGTTAGAAATAGGAGAAGAACAGGTTAAATTGGCATTGAATCCCATAAAGTGATCGAGCAGGTTTAATTAGGACTGAACTGAATCCCTTACGTCCCACAGAGACATCAGGGAAGTGTGGCTCTCTGCCTGATGAACTGGGGCTGTGCGGACACTCTCGAACGTCCAGTTATGCTAGTCAGCAGTCCAGAGTATCAGGTAGGCTTTCCTTTTCCACTGTTTTCCCTCTGATCACTTATTTGTGATGTGACTGTGCTGTTTTGCTCGACTTGAATGAATGCCTGATTTGTGTTGTCTGCTACCCTGGCTGTAACATCTGGCTGTCAATCAATCATGGTATTGCAAGATGATTGAAGGATTTTGTCATTTTGCACGTAGGCTGCATGTCATGTGACACTGTTCTGTGTGATGGAATGAATGTGCGTGTGCGCACAAAAGAGAGAGAGAATGTGTGCGCAAACCCATTAGTTTACAAAATATTTTGTTAGGTTGCACTCTCCACATTTGGGTACATTTTGCTGTCCCATTACTCTGATCAAAGCATTAAAATAATAGATATTTGTATTTTAAATGCATTATATGTCTGTATCTATCATCAATATCCCCTTAACATGGGGTGATTTTATCCCTACTTAGAGGTTGGATTATAATAAAGTTGTTACTTGTAACCCTGTTATCCATGGTGCAGTGTTTTTTGTGTTTTTTATTTTTTATACTACTCAAAGGACTGTTCTGTAAGATTTTCTGATGTTTTGAAAGTCTGGCATGCTCACCAAGGCTGTCTTTTTTTTAATAATAGAAAAGTTAAACATTAATATTATTACACATTAAATAAGAGTTTTTTTTTGTATATATTTTAAAATGTAATTTATTCCTGTGATGCAAAGCTGAATTTTTAGCAGCATTACTCCAGTCTTTTAGTTTCTCATGAAATGATCCTTCAGAAATCATTCTTATATAATGATTTGGTGCTCAAGAAACATTTTATTATTATCAATGTTGAAAACAGTTGTGCTGCTTAAATAATAATAAAAAAACATGATAGATTTTTTTTTCTTTAGGATTCTTTGATAATAAATAATTCAAATGAGCAACATTTAATATAAAATAAAAATATTTTGAAAAGATTAATAGAAAAAACCTTTCACTGACCATAAACTTTTGAATTGTATTGTGAGTTATGTCAAATAAAAATGAATACAAAAATAAGATATAATATTTAATTCAACCTCTTGAGTTTGACTAATTAACAATTAAAGCACCTACTTTCACTGACCATTTTGATTAAGACATTAACAGGCCCTATTTTGTTCTCAGTTTGTGGAAAATGCTATTTGCTTTATTAAATAATCTGAAACTGGGCTTTTAGAAAGATTCTGTACCATCACAAATTGGCTGGATTAAATGTCCCAGATCTAATTTTATAACACTACTTCCTCTAGTACTTCCAGAGAGGAGACAGCACTCAATCCTTATTTCATTAAGCTATTCTCTTAGATTCAGTTACACATTCCTCACTTTGACCTTTTGCATCAGAAAGTGTAAAGTTAGTTTTGAAGTCCCACAAAGCAAACAGAAGTCATCACTAGGGTTGGGAATCGAAAACTGTTTCCAATTCTGGAATTGGATGCTTAAGGTCAAGAATCATATACTTGTTATAAAATTAAGTTTACATTCCTCTTATCGATTCCTGTGAGCACATTGTAATTGCGACATAGTAGTTTTAAACCATTCAAGCGCAAGAAGACGTGGAAGATAACTCGATTCGGCACTAGCACGCTGATTTCTGTGCTGGGCACATCCAGAGCGTGCTCACAAACAGCCTCTCTTTTGTGTCTTCATGCTCTTGAACGGACAAATACTCACAAAATGATGTCAAAATATCCTTGTACACACAGTCGGTTATGTTTTAAGCGAGCATAAACAGTTGAGAAAGACAATGTCGCACATTCTATGATTATCAGTTTATGGTCAGCAATATTATGTTTAAAAACATTATGAAATTAAGATAATGTTTATACTATGTATAATTAAATACAATCATACAAGTCTGCAGCCTGACCATTTTACCTCATGGCATAACTTACATTAACTGAATTCATTGAGAATCTCACCTTAAAATCCGAAAACATCAGCAGTCTTCATTAACACAGCTGATTACTGTATTTTGTCCCTCAGAATCAGTAGTTTGTCTCGTATAATTCAAGGTATTTCCTTGAATTATAAAATAGAGTTTTTGTCATCTTTATATTACGCTCTCAACAATAGTATTCAGCTGTGTGTACACTCATAGAAATAATGTATTTGAATTTTAAAGTCGTGGCGCGGTGAGGCATGGCACTGAGCTTCTTGTCTAGTGTGCAACCCCCTTGACAGCATATTGAATCTGTGCATTAGGTCTTAAAGTGACAGCAGCCTAATAAACCTGCTGCCTGTGTCATTACTGTTAATCAAAGAACAAAAGAAAAGAAAATCACTCACTAATCTCGACTGAATACATTTTCCAACTCTAATAAGTATTAAGCATTATTTTATTTACAATCCTAGTCATCACATATCTGTCCAGAAACATGCAGTTAGTGTGGTGCATGCATATGTATGGGATGATATTAGCCCTCAACTAGTGGCTAAAACTAATACCCGGCCTTTAAAATATAGTGTTTGATTCATCTGTGAAGTGTTTTAAAGTGTATATAGACTGTGTATTACCAGGACAGATAAAATAAACAGACCTGAATTTTATTGTCATGTTTTCTCAGGCTATAGTACGAGTCACTCGCGTTCCTCCAGTCTGTCGGAGTTCTCCCACAGGAGAAACACTTCCATCGGCAGTGCTTCCACTGGCATTGCCAGCATCCCTGAGCCTAATGAGGAGAGTGACCAAACTACAGCGCCCCCTACAACTACGGCGGTCTGTGCTGCAGTGCCTGAACACCCATCAACCCCTGACAGGGCCGCCAGCAGGTCAGACAGACACTGCTACCATTGCCTGCCCTGTATTCATCAAGCTTTTAGATGGAGGATATTGAATCAATGTATTTTCTCATATATACAAAGGTACCCAGTGAAACAGGACTCCATGGAGTCTCAGCTGAAAAGGGTGGATGCCACACGGGTGGATGCCGATGATGTAGTAGAGAAGATCCTGCAAAGCCAGGATTTCACCCATAGTATGCTGGACTCCAGCGCTGAAGGTAACAATGGCTGCTTTATGCTTCCTATGCAGACATCCCTAAAGATACTATTAGCAAATTTCCTTCAGGCGCTAATTACATGTATAATGCTAATGAGGTTTTCACAAAAATATTAAAGGGTTAGTTCACCCAAAAATGAAATTAATGTCATTAATGACTCACCCTAATGTCGTTCCACACCCGTAAGACCTCCGTTCATCTTCGGAATACAAATTTAGATATTTTATATTTAGTCCGAGAGCTTTTCTGTTCCTTCAATGAAAGTGTAAGCACACTATTCTGTCCATGTCCAGAAAGGTAATAAAAACATCATCAAAGTAGTCCATATGTGATATCAGTTTTTAACTTTTTTTGTTTATTCTTAGCTAAAAACACTTAGTTCTTTCAAAAATATATGTGCTCATTAATGTATATTTACTTCTTTCAAGTAAAATAAAGTATTCTCGTAAGTTTATAATTTGCCATTGAAAATACATACGGGTGAGGGGTTTGAATGCCGGTCTCCATGTTGCCCCTCCATCTTGAAAGTACATTAGCCAAAGAGGGACATACCCGTAAATTCAAGCTTTGCGTTTTAACACTCGATGGCACTCATGAACGAGGCCGAACTTGAAGCCATGTTAATCTTGGACTAAATCGGCCACCGCAGGAGTTGAAACGAAATCGGAATTGAGAGGAACAGAAACTTATATTCACTGGATTGTCATATATCTTTACACCGCTAGATGGGGGAAAATATCTCACAGTGTAGCTTTAATTAGAATCTCTTGAAGCATCGAAAATACATTTTGGTCCAAAAATAACAAAAACTACGACTTTATTCAGCAATGTCTTCTCTTCCGCGTTTGTTTTCAAATCTCAAATAAAGATTTGAACAGTTCAGCGTATTGATGCATGATTCAGAACGCGTGTCAAACTGCTGAAATCCCATTGGAATAAATTACATTTTATTTTAAATCGTAATAATATTTCACAATATTACTGTTTTTACTGTATTTTTGCTCATATAATACAGCCTGGGTGAGAATAAGAGACTTTAAATTAATTTTTAAAAAAAATCTAGTTTCAGTCAATCTCATGTCAATCTTGAGTACCTATAGAGTAGTATTGCATCCTTCATATCTCCGAAAAGTCTTTAGTTTTATTATATTTATAAAAGAAAGATAGGCTGTACTGAGTCTTTCCGAAAAAAACGAGCGGCTGGAGGCGTATCGTGTGGGCGGAGCTTAAGAATCACGAGCGCACACAAAGAGGTGACGTCCTCAAGCGTGGAGAAGAAAACGCTACCCTAAATCAGATTCAACTAATACAGATATGATCCAGAATCAGATCCGGAGGCTGAAATAAATTGAACAGGGGAAGCAACAACAGCAGGACGTCCGTCTCTGTGGTATGTACTGTATTTAGTGGCCTGTCAACATTTGTGTGTCTTTACTCGCAGTTTATGAGGACATGATTCGGTTTATGGACTATTGTATGCGACTAAACCTTAGCAGTAGCAAGCAAAACGGTTTTGCACGTCAGACTAGTGTAACGTTATACATAGAACAACAATGGAGTAACCGTTAGCGCATTTGAATGACGAAGCACGCTTTGTGAGAACGCTAGGTTTATGTTTGGGTGGTTTTACAATAAACAAACTGACACCTATGTTGGTCAGCTAAACAAATGTATTTAAACACACACCATAGATCGCATGCTCCATTGATAAATTAACTAACGTTATACACGATTGTGTTGTTTACTGATGTTTACTTACGCGACAATAGCCAACAACATAGACATTTGAAGCAGTTTTACTCACCGCCTGCTTCTAATGCACGACCGCAAACGTTTATCGTCACCGCTCCATCAAAAACACACTTCTTTGGTAACTGTTGATTTCGTGAAATCCTGTGACAGCAGTGACCGCGGAGATCCACTTTTGCGATGCGACTGAAGCGTGATGTTGTGGCGCTTCCCGTCATTTCTGCGTTCAAATCGGTTCAAATGCAGCGCTGCCTTCCCGGAATGCTGTGCTGAAGCGTTGAAGTCGCTTGACATCATCCACAGGAATAAAGTGAAGCGCGGTGCGAAGTGTTGCACGGAAGACTGGATCTGCACCTGAGAGCAGTGTTTATGGGCGTGCATTTGCTCTTTCGCCTCAGTCACGTGCGTGCGCACCCTTCCGGGAGAAGAGCCCGTACGGCACATACAAGGACCTTCCGCTCTATCAACGTCAAAGCGGGCCCATACTCTCCGAAACTTGTGAGAAACCGGAAGGAGTATTTTTAACACAGAAATACTCCATCAAACATCCCAACTTAGTTTTTGAAACTTTGTCTATGTTTAGGATGGGAATCCAAGTCTTTAACAGTGTAAAAAGCTCAGTATGCATGAAACAGCATTTCACCCCCCTTTAATAGTACCTAAAAATAAAACAGCTCATATAATATTTAGTTTGACCTCTTGAGTTTCATGATCAACAATTTATGAAGGTTAAACACCTCCTTTCCCTGATTAAAAGGACAAAAAAAAGACATTTGCATCAAAGCATCTAAACAATCTTAAACAACTTATACATTACTATTTTGCAATAAATAGTAGATTTGATCATATTGCATTTTAAGCTTATAATAAATGGCAATAAATTAGTAGTTTTATATTGTACCATTGGTTCTTGTTATTTGTTTACATAATTTGCAATGTTTCATGGGATTGACACTCATTCTCAATAAATAAACGTTTAATATTTTTGGTCACTGTATTTCTAATATTTCATAAATTCCATATTTTATTCTGACTGCTATAAATCAATTATTTTATATTGTACCATCATTTGTTTACATAATTTGTTCCATGAGCTTTAACCTCATTATTTAATTAATTGTTACTAAACAATCATATTTTTTATTTAATTGTTGTCTGTCCAATAAGATCTTTCTTTCATTCTGATTGCTAATAGTCTATTAACACTGTGTGTGTACCATGGTGTATTCTTGCTGACATGAAATTGCATTTTGGCCCATTCATTTGTCATGCTTGAGTGGTATAAGAGCAAACTTGGATCGAGTTCAAACAGAAATCTAAACCACTGAGCTAGAAACAGGATGTTTAATTGGTAGCAATGTTTACCGGCAGCTGCTGCTTCTCAGTAGGTGTATTGAAGTGTATCTGTGCCAGAGCCCATCTTTATACGCGTCTTATTAGTTTTCATATTATTTTTAGATGACCTGGCGCCAGGTTCTCATTAGAATTGGACCGATTTGGTTTTTGTATCCCCCAGAGAAGAGTCGTGACTTTGTGTGTGCAGAATGGAGGCGATATCTGATTCAAGTGTTTGTGTGTTTCAGAGGAAGGTCTGCGCTTGTTTGTGGGTCCTGGTGGGAGCACAGCACTGGGTAGCCACCACCTTCCTGCCAGGTAAGTTTGAAGAAAAATTTCATCATGTACTCGCTCTCAGGTCGTTCCAAATCCAAACCCATATGACACTTTCTTCCATCACAAAAACAGATGTTTAGCAGAATGTTCAAGTGGCTGTTTTTCACATAATGAAAGTGAATGGGTCTGTCAAATACCTAAAGTTGTCATACTATCTTCTAAGTTCGTCTGCTATCTAAGTCTTCTGAAGCCACATTGTATGATGAAGATGTTAAATAATAGTACATGGATTCGTATGAACTGCTTTTATGGTCATTTCTGGAGCTTGACATCTCCAGTCACCTTTCACTTTCACTTTCACATATAAAAGAGGGCTGGGAAGTACTCAGGCCCAGTTCTACGGGGGTGCTAGAGGGTGCTTAGCAAAAGCAAACGCAAAAGCACCCTCAGTTGACACAGTAACAATATTGGCGAAACAGATTTGGCAGATTTTCACATTTGTAACCGAGCTCTGGAGAGCGTCAAATGCATCTATTTACATCGTGTTTTTGCAGCTGTGAGTGGTGTAGCCAATCAAAGATACAGCAGTGAGTGATGCAGCCAATCACAGATACAGCGAAGAGCGAGAGGCAATCAAAGATAGTTCTCTGGAACGCGATCAGAATCTCAACACTTGAAATTGCAGAGCTCTTATTCAGTGCGGACTGCGGAGTTAATACATAAACCTCTTAATAACAAACAAAGTCAAGGGACTATGCAAGTAAGATATTTATTGATGACAACTTAATTTTTATAACAAAACTTTGTGAGCTAACGATGAACTGACAAAACTGCATTGTAGGGAGCGATCTTGGCTCTCTGATATAACATAGGAATTTAAAAACAGAAAAAAAGCATACCCTTTTTTTAGTTTTCAGAAAGATGACATGTTAAAATACTACATTGATCGAGTTGTACAGTGTGTAAATGCTGGTTTCTTCTCTTTTCAGAGTTGGAGCTGGTGCCTATGAACAGGTGGTGATTAAACGCTAGATTTGGGAGAAGCCAGAAGGAGAAGTGTCAAAAACCAAAGTCTGTTTCGTGGGAAGAGAAAGGGACGAAGAGATTCAAACATGTTCCTCTCCTCTCACATTAGCAGTGTTTGTCACAAACCTGTTTCAGCCTTCCGATGAAACGGCGTCCTCTGCTGGCTACATGAAGAACTGACAGCTCCTCTGTTTGAGGCTGCCATTTGGTGTCTTGTGTTTCACTGTGAGGTAAAGTTTGTCTAATAATACGTCTGCATTGCAAATCAGAGAGCTTTTCCCTCTATTTTACTCGCTGATTTTTAAAAAAATCATATTATTTTAGTGAGATGTATGTTTATTTTTACCATGTTGTTTGTGAGCCATTTTAAAGAGGTCTGTCAGTAACATTTGGTTATATACATCATATACAACATTCTGCAGATGAAGGTGACCTCTTTATGCATTTTTTTGGTGTCATTTCATTATTGCTGTACGAATGGAAATCAAACCGTCCTCACCCACCCGCAGCGTCTCACTTTGTGCGCGCGAGAAGTCGTGATGTGTTTGACAGATGGAGCTGTTTTCAAACTTGAAAAAAGTGTGCAATTGACTAGCACTTTGAATTGAAGGACTTTACATTGTCTTTCTATGTATCGCCAACATTGTAGGGAGTAATGAAGCTGAGCTTTTGATCAAGTTAACTCATGAAATGCATTTCATCTTTATTTGTTGCTGAAAACTTTCGGCGTGACAATTTAAATGTAGATTAAATTCCTGCAAATGCATTTGAATGGGACTACGCAAGTCATTTTGCAGTTGAATTTATAGATGCTACTTTAAATCCGGGCAGGTGAATGTCTGATAAGTACTGGCAGCAGTCTATGACATAACTAATGACATCATGTAACTATATTACGCTTTCACACAAGGATAAAATGAGCCATGCTGTTCTCAAGCTACAATTAGTAACATGGCAGCACACAACAAAGCATTTAACCATGTCAGCAATGCTTGAAACGATTAGCACAAGGCTCTCAAGCGGCGTGTAGCTCTTCTAATCATATCTATAACACTACAAAAACATCTTTTTATCTGTGTTTTTGTAGTTACTTGATGTATCACATAAATGAAGGTATTTTAATGACTAATTTTCATGGTATCTCTGTCTGTAATATCAGTTATAGGGCATATCAAGCAAGTTAGTGCTTCTCTAGTTTTATGTGACTGACGCCCATATCGTCTCAGAAGCCATTCACTGTTCAATGTAAACTCAATTGCCTCTGCAATTTAAGTGTGTGTGGCGATTATCAGCTGTGCGACTGTGTACAACCTATTTGTAGCACTTGATTATATCATAACTGTCTAGAGTTATAGTGTAGAAATGCATGGCATGGGTGTCACACCTACTCATCGTGTCGGAAGCATTTTGTGTCGTCTTTGCTGGGTCCGTTGAGATCCAAACACTAAAAAAAGTAAATGCTGATGGTAAGCTTGGATTCAGCTCGGCCACACATCTCAGGTGTATTACTTTCTTTCACTATTACTGCACAAATATCAAAGCACCACACTGCGAATGTACGGAGCACCTAAAGAGACATGGTGATGGACAAAATATAAGACGGGAGAGAAAATTCTATTTCAGTGCTTTTGGGAAATTTTGCGTTCCCTCGCAAAAAACTCAAAAGTTTAGCGAGAAGAAAGCAAGTTCTCTCGCAGGAATGCAAATAATTTGTGAACACTAAAGCTTCTCATACTTTTTCCATCAAGGTGTCCCTTTAAGGGCTCTGTGGTGAATGTTTGCAAATATCAGTTTATTTATGTCTGTGATATGTAAGCTTCATTACTTTTCAGCAGGCACTCATTAATTTGAGTGAGTAACTCTGAATTGTTTTTTTTTTATTGATCTACTGCCAAAATGAAATCTATTTTTATGTATTTGAGCTTTAGTGATACTGTAACATTCACTCCCCACCACCCCACAATTTCTTTCCTAATTCTCTTACATAAACTGTAAGTAGATCCTGGTACTTTACATGTTGTAAAACATGGTGGCTTTATCTCTTCTGTGAAGTTTTGGTCCTTGTAATTGTACTGTGTCTGATGTTTAAAGGTGACATTGCTCTTTGACTGTCTCGCAATGTTGTGTTCCAACTTTTGACCAATAGTGGCTTCCATGCCATGTGTTCTGTTATGATGCTGGTAAGGTATGTACCACGCACTGTTAAATAAAACTACATTCCAAAAAAGGTTTCACGTTTGCATTTTTTATTTTTTTATAGTTTCCAATCAATAGTTTTGAAATATGCTTTTGAAATATGGTCAGAAAAGAACAAACATCAAGTGCAGATTCCTTTTTTATATTTTGGTTACAGAGCTTTCCGGATCTGTTACACACCTCCGTAACCCCCAAGCTCCCTATCCCAATCCTCCTCCACACTTTTTGATACACCTGATACTGTTTTCACTTCTTCTTCTTTTTCTTCTTCTTCTTCCTCCACCTCTTCCTCATCAGCAGGCAGATTTAGCACCATTCCATCAGCACTCATCATCACCCGTTCATTCTCCAGCAAGTCCTCCCTGAGACGCTGCACGCTCCCACACAGCGCTCTCACTCTGGGATTGAACCACACGCGCATCAAGGGCACACAAATGCTGCCGCCCTGCTGGTAGACAGGCTGCAACTCACATGCATTCCCATGCTGCAAAACTTCCATAAATGGAGGAGCATAGAACTGTGCATTGTTGTTAGAATCCACGTTCAGTCTCCCGAGCCATTCCCGTTTGAGGTGTTCTGCCTCATACAGGACCTCATTAACCAAAGTCTTCTGGTAGATGTTGTTATCACACAGGCTCGGATACACCACCTTGTACAACTTAATGAGGAACAGCAAAGAAAAAAAAACGAGTTGGGAGTGCAATAAGCAGTTCAAACAAGAAAGAATTTGTGAGTTTTAAAGTTGCCATGAAATGAAAATTCACCCTGTTTTCTAAATGCAATGTTATTTATCTTATTGCGAACAATTCATTTTGTGGGCCATGTAAAATTATTCATCACATAACTTAAATCATTTAGTTTGGTTAAACCCCAACTTATGTTTCATTCTGTAATGAATTATTTTTACTATGAAAACAGATCTTCAGATCTTCCTGCCTAGTCAAAAAGATTATAACATTTAAATGCAAATTTAAAAACTACTTGGAGAATTTGCCAAACATTATGCTGTTCATGTTTATGACTGTGTGTAGCACCTACAGCTCTGCATATCCTTCGAAATCCAAAGATTGCACAAATTAAAGTCAGGATGTGACAGAAGTAACAATAGATCTTTTCTTCTGTATTATGAATGAAAGGCTTTATTTTAAAAATGTAAAAAAAAGAAAGAAAAAAAAAAAGCTAAGACAAAAGAAAAAAAAAGAAAACGTCTATTAACTTATACATGTCCAAAAAGGATTAGGAGGAGCAGTTTATTTAAAGGGATATTTCACTGCTTTTTCATATTAAACTAAAATGAGTTGATACATACCTCTCTCGTCTCAGTGCGTGCACTTAATCCTCTCTCACATCTCCCCCTCACTCTCATTTCTGTCAATGGGGGGCGGGGGAGATGAGAGGATGTTTTGGCCGGGACTTTTTACTGCGCCGAGTCGAAGTACTCTCAGAAGTGCTATTCCACCATACATTATAGTTCTCCTTTTTAAACCGCTTAGAAAAGCGGCACGTTTTATTTTATTTCATTAAGGTGTTTGGTACTTCTAACTTGATCTCTGTTTGGTACCATAGTGAATGAACTGGGCTTAGTGGGCTAAGCTAAATGCTATCAGATCGCCACCGCGTGTCTGAGAGATTAAGTGCACGTACTCAGACGAGAGGTATGTAACAACTCGTTTTAGTTAAGGGAATAACAGTCCACTTCTCATCATCTTCTGGTTGGCCTCTTTTTACACCAGAAATAAAAAATATCATATCTTCTTCTTTCGGCTGTTCCCTTCAGGGGTCACCACAGCGAATCATCTATTTCTATCCTCTGTATCCTCTTCTCTCAGTCCGACTACTTTCATGTCCTCCTTCACTACATCCATAAACCTCCTCTTTGGTCTTCCTCTTGACCTCCTGCCTGCATGGCAGCTCTAACCTCACCATCCTTTTACTGATATATTCACTCTCCCTCCTCTGAACATGTCCAAACCATCTCAACCTGGCCTCTCTAACTTTGTCTCCAAAACATCTCACATGTGCTATCCCTCTAATGTACTCATTCCTGATCCTATCCATCCTCGTCACTCCCAAAGAGAACCTCAACATCTTCAGCTCTGCTACCTCTTCCTCCTGTCTTTTCCTCAGAGCAACTGTCTTCAAACCATACAACATCGCTGGTCTCACTACTGTCCTGTACACCTTTCCTTTCATTCTTGTTAGTACATTTTCATCACACAACAGACCTGACACTTTTCTCCACCCATTCCAACCTGCCTGCACACACTTCTTCACCTCTTTTCCACACTCCCCATTGCTCTGGACTGTTGACCCTATGTATTTTAATCCTGCACCTTCTTTACCTCTTCTCCCTGTAACTTCACTGTTCCAATAGGTTCTCTCTCATTCACACACATGTATTCTGTCTTGCTGCGACTAACCTTCATTCCTCTTCTCTCCAGAGCAAACCTCCACCTCTCTAGACTTTCCTCCACCTGCTCCTTGCTCTCACTACAGATCACAATGTCATCCGCAAACATCATAATCCATGGAGATTCCTGTCTGACCTCATCTGTCAGCCGATCCTTGATGCAGTCCCACCTTCACCGTGAAGTCCTCTGTTTCACCTACGACACACCTTACCACTGTACTACTGCTCTCATAAATATCCTGGACCACTCTAACATACTTCTCTGCCACTCCAGACCTCCTCATACAATACCACAGCTCCTCTCTTGGCACTCTGTCATATGCTTTCTCTAAATCTAAGACATAATGCAGCTCTTTCTGACCTTCTCTGTACTTGTCCATTAACATTCTCAAAGCAAATAATGCATCTGTAGTGCTCTTTCTTGGCATGAAACCATACTGCTGCTCACAAATGTCCACTTCTCCCCTTAGCCTTGCTTCCACTACTCTTTCCCACAACTTCATTGTATGGCTCATCAGCTCAATACCTCTGTAGTTTTCACAACTCTGCACATCTCCCTTGTTCTTAAAAATCAGCACCAAAACACTTCTCCTCCATTCCTCAGGCATCCTCTCACTCTCTAAAACCTCGTTGAACAACCTAGTTAAAAACTCTACTGCCATTTCCATACTACCAGTTTGACACTGGTATGTCATCTGGACCAACTGCCTTTCCTCTCTTCATCCTCTTCAAAGCTCTCCTAACTTCACCCTTGCTAATTTTTACTGCCTGGTCAACAATATTTGCCTCTACAACTCTTCTCTCTCTGTCATTTTCCTCATTCATCAGTTTTTCAAAGTACTCCTTCCATCTTTCCCTCACCCTCCTGTCACCTGTCAAAACATTTCCATCTCTATCTTTAATCACTTTAACCTGCTGCACATCCTTTCCATCTCTATCCCTCTGCCTCGACAACCGATACACATCCCTCTCACCTTCCTTACTATCTAACATTGCATACATGTCCTCATACACTTTCTGTTTGGCCTTTGTCACCTCTCTCTTAACCTCACGCAGCATCACCCTATATTCCTGACTACTTTCCTCCGTCCTCTCACTGTCCCACTTCTTCCTAGCTAACCTCTTCCTCTGGATACTCTCCTGGACTTCCTCATTCTACCACCAAGTCTCCTTGTCTTCTTTCCTCCTTTCAGATGACTCACCTAGCACCTTTCTACCCGTCTCCC
Source organism: Pseudorasbora parva (assembly GCF_024679245.1). Taxonomy (NCBI): domain Eukaryota; kingdom Metazoa; phylum Chordata; class Actinopteri; order Cypriniformes; family Gobionidae; genus Pseudorasbora; species Pseudorasbora parva. The sequence goes on along the minus strand of NC_090186.1, from coordinate 31,102,832 downwards.
TGATCACTTTGGCTGTAGTAGTCCAGTCCCCTGGAAGCCCTTCTTGACCACCTAAAGCTAGTCTCAACTCCTCCCTGAAAACCACATAGCACTCTTCTTTTTCCAACTTCCACCACTTTGTCTTCTGCTCGGCCTTTACTCTCTTCATCTTCCTCACCACCAGAGTCATCTTACACACCACCATCCTATGCTGTCTAGCTACACTCTCACCTACCACTACTTTACAATCGCTAATTTCCATCAGATTACAGCATCTACATAAGATATAGTCCACTTGTGTGATCATATATTCACTATTATTTATATTCACCATAAAGAATAAAATGTGTATAAAAAATACATATGTAAATAACTGTAAGAACACCAAGTCAAAGCCCTTCTTCTCCCTATACCTTGTGAAAACCATATTTTTGTACTGCTGTTTGAACTGAGTAACGCCTAGACATTGTTTGAGCACTGACCTTAATCTGTTCCACAGCTTTAATCCAAATATTAATTTTTAGTGTTGTACAGACAGAGATATTTAGTAAAGTTATATCTAAAGGGCCTAAAGTTATACCTAAAATTATATCTCCCTTCTCTATTAAAAAAAAAAAAAAGTTGGTTGTTTTTTGCTTTATACATTATTTGTGCTGTTTGAAGATTAACCAGATAAATGAGTTTCAATGCCTTTGATTTTAAAAATAATGGATTTTTGTGGTCTCTATAAATGGAATTATGAACTATCCACATGGCTCTTTTTTGCAACATAGCTACTGATGATAGTCTGCATTTATAAGTTTTACCCCAAACCTCAGCACAGTAATTTAGATATGGTGATATCAGTGCGAAGTAGAGAATATGGAGTGATTTTTGGTCCAGAAAATACTTTGATTTATTCATTACTGAAATGCTTCTTGAGAGTTTATTATGTACATGTTTTATGTGAGATTTCCAGCATAATTTATCATCTATTATCACCCCAAGAAACATATTTTCATTAACCCTTTCTATGTCCAAACCGTCAACCTGTATCTGGACTTGTGTACCCTTTTGTGTACTCACTGTTACCAGATAACATGAATAAACTTATGTTAAACCACCTTTTTAATTAGCATATTTCTGAAATTATAGTCTCCAAAATCTCCAAAATTTTGGACCCAATATTGACCCCTGGGGGATGCCACAAGCAATGTCCAAGCATGACAATGAATATTCCCCCAACTTCACAAATTGTTTCCTGTCTTTTAAACCTTTTTTCACACTTTAAATCACTTTTCACCCACACATCTCAGTGAAAGTGGGATTATTTATTAAAAATAATTATTTTTAAAAAATTAGAGCGGGACTTTGTTCAATGCATTAGTAGTTGATTGGATGGAGGAAGATCTGAGGTCTGTTGGATGAAACTAGCTAAACAAACTCACACTAGGCACGGTTACCATGAACTGGGCCCAAGTACGAATGTCCCCCCTCCCCACTCCCCCGCTGGCCTGCACTCACATAGGGTTTCAGCATTCGTGCCGGAGCACGCTTACGTCATTATGGTGCGACGGTTTCGGGTTTCAGCATTCGTGCCGGTGTCATGACAAATCCTGTCCCCCTGTGAAATCGTGTCCGCTGGTTGCGGTTTTAAATGCCTGATCAAAAGTTGTTATACATGGTTCTGGACAATCAATTGTTTAAAAATAACTAAATAATAAACGAATAAACTATGAATTCAGTGCCATACTAAGTACACACGCAAAACATTTATTTGAAACATTTAATTGATTGCTATAATGGGAGCAAAAACATGTTCTGAATTATATACTTATATAAGCACTTATAGCTTCAGTTATATACTACTAATATATGAAACATATGCTTTGTAAGACATTAAAGACTATTTTAACACAATTTAAACAGCAAAAATCAAAACGCGATTGTGTAAGATTTGTAATCAGGCTCTGAACAGATTACCTATTGAAATTTCTTTCAGCCAATAGAATCACTCTGGGTGTCCTTGCGGACACGATTTCACAGGGGGACAGGATTTGTCATGACACCGGAGCCATAGACAGTAAAAGAAATGGACCGAGCGTTCCCATTGACGTCAACGGCGAAAGAATGAAGTCAACCTAGGGGCACTCACTTCCTGATGGCTGAGCGAACTGCGCAGGCTCAGACTGAGCTTGACGACGTAGATGTGACGTGAGCCTCCTGTCTGACAGCTGTGAGTCTTCTAGTAGATGTGGAAAGCGAAAGCTGAATCACGTTGTTTAAATATTTTCTCCCGTTGCTTTTGGCTCACTATGGGCTTCTCCCCATTCTTCCCCCTTGACTTTATCAGACTAGTCTCCAGGACGTCTCCACGTCCCCCCGACTGTCTCATAGACAGTAAAAGATTACCTGCGAGCGTCTCCTCAGGTCTATACGGTAATTTCTCAACTGTGCGACAGGGTCGCGTTGGTTATGATGCAATCGTTAGCCTATTTTTACAAAAACAGCTTCTGCGGGGCGATAGTGTAAGATACAAGGTAATGGAGCCTTTTATACATTGTTGTGTTTCTTTAGAAATAAACAATGGACAAATGGAGTCTTTAAACGTCTCAGATGTAAAGTTATTCACTGTCAAAGTGACTCAAAAATGAATGGGAGTCAATGGGATGCTAACAGCAGGTGATGGCTTGGTTAGCAATGGCAGCCCCTATGGGTGGAACGCTTTCCGAGTGCTAGATTACCCCCTTGGCCGGAGCACGCTTACGTCATTATGGTGCGACGGTTTCGGGATAAACAGAAAGAGCGGCGCTCTCTGAACACATCCATCAGTCCATCGCTCTGTTTTCTTTGTGGATAATTTTGTGTCGTTTGGTCCACGGTGGTCCACAGCCCTCTCACAGCCTGTTGTTAAACAGATGTGTCGCCTTAGTGGCGCGAAAATGTTCACGTAATCGTGCTGCTCGTATTATGAGGTTTGCAAGGTACCAGCTGAAGTGCAGCAAGGACTTTGCAGCTTTGATTACAGACTCCAGCACGGTTAGCGCTCACACTGCATGCAAACCGCGCCCGAGTCCAACTGAATCGCGCTCTGGCCCACCTCTTCCAAGCGGGCCAGGGCCGGCTAATCGAGCCGCGCCCGGGCACGGTTCGGAGCACTCACACTAGTCAAACGAACCGCGCTTTGGTAGTCAAACGCACTCGGGCACGGTTCAAACTGGCTAGTGTGAGTACACTACTTCAGAGTAGGTTTAGAGTTGACAAATCCAGATAAATCCAACCTGGTTTAGATCAAGTTCAACCGTTTCTCAAAGTTCAGCATAAACTTTCTCTGTCAACTCAGGTTTAATCCAGGGTTAGCGATTAACATCATAAAGCGTGTGCACCCGAAAGCGTGACAAGTGCGGCAAACAGCCAATCACAGTGTCCGTTTGAGTCACTTCTCTTCTGAAGACTGAGAGATCGTTTTGAAAATTACTATGAAATTAAATGTGTTTATAAGGCTGGAATAAACACTGCTGCTGCAGAGAAAGTTTGAGAAGGCAGCTGAAAGAATATCTGACTGAATACACGTTGTTTAAAAGAATTATGAATGCATTTATTATATTTATATTACTATATATGGCTACTTGTCAATTAAAACAATATTTATATGAACATATTATATGAATTCAAAGTGATTATAATTCATATCATATAAATATAATAAATAATTAGCACTAAAAGATGCACAATTTTATTTCAAAAGTGTTTTTATTATAAACTGCTTTAATTTGGAAGGAGACATACAGGGAGTGTGGCTTTATTGCATCTTTACTTGCTGCTGATTGCTCCAGTTTGGTTTTGCGATCTCAAACCCAGAATAAAACCTGCTCCAAAGCAGGTCAGCTGTGTATTGTCAGTTACCATGGTGATAAACACTGATAAAAACCAATCCACTTTCTTGAGCCCGAAAAAACAGAGTTTGCTCAAACTAATCTCGAACTTACCTGGGTAACAACTGAAACCAGCTTTGTGCAACAGGCCACTGAATGCGAGCTAGCAGTCCAAAAGGGGTGGGGTTAAAACAAATGACACATATGGCAATTGGAGAGAATATGCAAGGATCAGTTCATGGCAACTTTCTCACTTCCTTTTTTGCTGCGCATTTCAGCACTTAAACTAAACTGTGACTGTTTAGGTGCAAGTGATACAATGATGATTTAGAAAGCACAATCAAATTGCTTTAAAAACGATAGCAAATGCAAGTGAAAACAAGTGAAAAGTAAAAGTGAAAAGTAAAAGTTGCAAGTGAAAGTGCCTCTTGAGAAAACAATAAAACAGTCTCACCAGTTTGTACACTGAGGGTTCCAAGCGTTCAGCATTGCTCATGGACCAATTTATCCCATCCATATTCCTCTTGAACACACCAATCTGTGTGCAGAATCCCACATCTCTCCAGTGTCCAAGAGCTTCTCCAACTCCAGTGAACTGCACAGAGTAACCATATTCTTTGCAAACTCCGTGAGCCCTGAAGGAAAGAGAATTTGGACATTTTTTAAAGGGTTAGTTCACCCAAAAATTATATCCCATAATTTACACACCTTGCACTGGGTCAGAAGTCACTCTTCTGCCGGAACTAGACTCAAAATTCATTTACAGATTAAGAGTTATAAATATTAATATTTTTCTTACAAACATGTATCACAGAGGGTATTTATCAACCCACTGGAGCTGTATGGACTACTTTTATGATGAATGGATATGCTTTTTGGAGCATCAAAAACTATAGTCCCATTCTCTTCCATCATAAAGCTTGGAAGAGCCAGGATTTTTTTTTATATAACTCCGATTGTGTTTGGCTGAAAAAAGTCAGTCAGTCATATACACGCAGGATGGCTTGAGGGTGAGTAAATAATGGTATAATTTAAATTTTTTGGTGAACTAACACTTTAAACCAAAAATGTATCCTTAAATCAGCACTGGAAAATGTTTACAATAGATACTGAAAAAAATTGGCTTACCAAGTCTGAAACTCATCTCTGGTCCATTCGAATTTGTGATCGTAGTCTCTGAAGCCTTTCAGGCCCGGCAGCAGAGGGTTGAACTCTGCGTTGGGTGTGCTGACAATCACAGCACCTGGTGCCATGTACCCAAACACCACCTCTGAAAAGCTCTCCACCTTCTCAAGCTCCAGATGTTCGATTCTTAAAGAGGGTAAGAGATGTTGGCAAGTTGACAAACACAAGTAAAACATACAATTTTCAGATAACGTTTAGTTTATTGCTTGAAAAGACAAAAGATGTACGTGGGACAATTACAGCTCAACACATGTCACAAGATCAAATCCTCTGGTGCACGGCTCCCGCTCCATGACAGACCCTTGGTACAACTCAATGGTTAAAGGCCCGTCACTCGGCTGAAGGTAATCACTCACAAGTGGAGCCAATGTATGCCTAGCAACAAAGAAAGATGGATGAACATAGGAAGATTGATTTGCATTTTTGAGATATGGCCCAAAACACGTCCAAGTACCAAGTAGGCCCATTCACTTCACTTATGTAGGCCTAGAATAAAAACGATTGTTCTGGCATTTTAATGCTATCTAATATGTTTTTAGGTTTGGGTTAGGTTTTCTTTTATTAGAAATTATTGTATAAACGCGCAGTGATCACTTGGTCAACGCTTTGTTGTTTTAATAATGCTTTATAAACTGAACTGAAAAATGGGTAGTTCGCAGACAAGTCAACAAACTTACATTCTTTTCATTAGGACGGCACGGCTGATATCAACTCCCACAAGCAACTGTATACCGTTGCGATGAAATTTTAGTTTCTTCAGTAAGCGACATTCAGCGCATCCGAGATCGATGACCTGCGGAACAAGGAAGCGATCAAATCCAGGTGAGAAGATAAATTCTGATGAGCACGCTAGTTCAATTGCATTATCAATTATCGTACATAACTTTAAAATGCAATTTTGACATTTATTTACCTTTCTGGGTCGGTAGGTTTGCACGTAGTCGACAACAAATTGGTATCGCTGTATGTACAGCGGAGGAGAAAACGGTGTGGTCATGGTGAGTGTTTTGGTCAGGTCAGGACTGCTAGGCTGCCCCAGTCCTCATTATTGGAGGAGGTGACACTTCGCTCAGCTGTGTGAATGCTTTTAGTGTTCAAATCTTTACTGTGTCTCTCATTTATAAATCTCTCAACTATAATTAATTAATTTAGAATATATAATCTTGGACGATTGTATTTTATTAATGCGGCCGTTGAGTGGCAAAATATCGTGTGGTCCTGTAAGGTATTATATAAGTTATTATAAACTGTATTTCATTAAAATAACATCCTCGTTTTGTCAAGCTTTGCCGACTTACAAAATAAATAAATTGATGGAAAATATTTTGTTTTAATATATATAGATTTTTTTTTTTACCTGACTTTATCTTATTAGCCTAAAGCTTCCGCTAAGAAAAATAGTCCATTACAAATCGGTGCAACAATATTAATTTATATTATTATTAATAATACAACAACTATTGTATTAATAATAATTAGCCCATAATCCTTTCGTTGAGTTTGGAACCGCATAACTACTACCTATACCAGTCTTGTCTAAATGTGTAATTTCCTCTCTCACACACACACACACACACACACACACACACACACACACACACACACACACACACACACACACACACACACACACAAAAAAAAATAAATAAAAAATAAATGTAATTAATCAAATACAAGAAACTATGATAGAGCAAGCAATAGCACTGTTCAAATTAGCGTGTCCATATATTGTATGAACTATATACTGTATTATAAAGCAAAATACATCTTTGAGTGTTTTTTACTCATTGCGGCTTTTACTCAGCAGCACCTCAATATCTTTCACCAAGTTCATGATACTGCAAGACATCTGTTATTTGCCATGGGAAAGGGAAGAAGATCAAAAATGAATATTTTAAAGAATACAATTTTTTTTTAAATTGCAGGTCAATTTATTTGATGGATGTGTATGCTGAAATATTGGCAAAAGCCTATGGTAAAATTAGGTCGCCCATTGAAAAAGCACATGGTGCACTTTACATGCACTTTACACAGGTGAGCACAAAGCCAATTTTTACATATATTACAAATGATTATTAAAATTATTCTTTTATATTGCTTGCTTGATCTATAGGCCACATGTATGTGAAACCTCAGGGCTCAAATATTCCACATGCTGCTATTTTGCAGTCCTGTTTGGGCCTTTCGTTGTAGGTAGGCACTGCTTCTAGTCTCTTTAGAACTGAAGTGCCTTCAATGAGTTGCCTGGGAGAGAGGGAGAAAGCTGTGATGGAGACATTTGTAAGAGTGTTAAATAGCAACAGTATTTACCTGTGTACACTCACACCTAAAGGATTATTAGGAACACCTGTTCAATTTCTCATTAATGCAATTATCTAATCAACCAATCACATGGCAGTTGCTTCAATGCATTTAGGGGTGTGGTCCTGGTCAAGACAATCTCCTGAACTCCAAACTGAATGTCAGAATGGGAAAGAAAGGTGATTTAAGCAATTGTGAGCGTGGCAGGTTTGTTGGTGCCAGACGGGCCGGTCTGAGTATTTCACAATCTGCTCAGATACTTGGATTTTCATGCACAACCATTTCTAGGGTTTACAAAGAATGTGTGAAAAGGGAAAAACATCCAGTATGTGGCAGTCCTGTGGGTGAAAATGCCTTGTTGATGCTAGAGGTCAGAGGATAATGGGCTGACTGATTCAAGCTGATAGAAGAGCAACTTTGACTGAAATAACCACTCATTACAACCGAGGTATGCAGCAAAGCATTTGTGAAGCCGCAACACGCACAACCTTGAGGCGGATAGGCTACAACAGCAGAAGACCCCACCGGGTACCACTCATCTCCACTACAAATAGGAAAAAGAGGCTAAAATTTGCACAAGCTCACCAAAATTGGACAGTTGAAGACTGGAAAAATGTTGCCTGGTCTGATGAGTCTAGATTTCTGTTGAGACATTCAGATGGTAGAGTCAGAATTGGGCGTAAAAAAAATTAGAACGTGGATCCATCATGCCTTGTTACCACTGTGCAGACTGGTGGTGGTGGTGTAATGGTGTGGGTGATGTTTTCTTGGCACACTTTAGGCCCCTTAGTGCCAATTGGGCATTGTTTAAATGCCAAGGCCTACCTGAGCATTGTTTCTGACCATGTCCATCCCTTTATGACCACCATGTAATCATTCTCTGATGGCTACTTCCAGCAGGATAATGCACCATGTCACAAAGCTCGAATCATTTCAAATTGGTTTCTTGAACATGATAATGAGTTCACTGTACTAAAATGGCCCCCACAGTCACCAGATCTCAACCCAATAGAGCATCTTTGGGATGTGGTGGAACAGGAGCTTTGTGCCCTGGATGTGCATCCCACAAATCTCCATCAACTGCAAGATGCTCTCCTATCAATATGGGCCAACATTTCTAAAGAATGCTTTCAGCACCTTGTTGAATCAATGCCACGTAGAATATAGGCAGTTCTGAAGGTGAAAGGGGTCAAGCACAGTATTAGTATGGTGTTCCTAATAATCCTATAGGTGAGTGTATAATGTCTGCATTAACAATGGAAAGCCAAGTATTCATAACTTTGTTCTTGTTGCACAAATATGCAATTTATTAGGGTCATTACCCAAAAGCCACATATTTGTAGTCCATCCAGGACGCTGGCTGTAGTGTGATGTAGAACTGAGAGCCATTGCTATGAGCGCCTTGGTTCGCCATTCCCAGGATGCCACGTTTGTTGTGGGTTATGACAAAACTCTCATCTAGAGAAGAGAACAGCCTTGTGCTTTTTATATGCACAAATCAATTATGTACAGTATATTACACATTTTAAGCAAGTATGATTGTGTTATGAATTACAGAATTTGTATGCCTCATAAATTTGTTAATAAGAATGCACCCTCAAATTTTGGACCATAGATAGACTCTCCCCCAGTGCCTTTCCTTTCAGGTGAAATATCTGTAATAGAATACATTTATATACAGTCACGACTGTACTGATAGTGTGTGTGTGTGTATGTGTGTATACACATGTGCAAAAAGTATGTATAATAAAATGTTTACATTTATGTATAAATGTATTAAATCATCATAAATGTGTAAATGTATTACTGCTTCTTACCTCCAGCCTGCAGCCAGCCATTTGGTACCACTCTGTGAAAAATTGAACCCTTGTAATTTAACTCAAGGTTACTCTTGGAAAAACCTGCCTCTCCGGTGCACAAGGACTTGAAGTTCCTGCAGGTCTTTGGACACACGTCTGAGAACAGCTGGCAGGTTACATTTGTAACACTTTCAGAGTAGAGAAGAATGACACGGAAATACATTTCCACTAAGACTAACTAAGCTAATAAAGAGGGAGAAGATTTCCTCACCTCAAACAACAACCTGCCAAATGCCTCTCCGCCGCTTTCAATATCCATATAAACAAAAATATGCTGTGAGAAAGAGAGGGCAATGTTGCACACCTTGGAGGTATTATGAGAAATGTTAAATGGTTGTAGTAGCATAACAATTTTCTTTTGTTGTTTAAAGTTGTCTCATTCCGTTGTTTGTTGTTTGTTGTTTGTTTACCCCTGTACTTCGCAGGTTGCTGGTGTAATACTCATCAGCCAGGGCCATATAAAGTGCCTGTGGTCGATGGAAAGAAAACTTCCACTCTTTCTCTGCCCAGCTGGACAGTTTCCTCTCATCACCGAGCAACTGACCATTTGTGAAGGACATTAGACAGCCGGTATATTGCCAAACCTCTCCTCTCAGCTCCTTGAAAAGTAAATATATTTGGGTTGCTGTTTAAAGGTTTTTAGAAAAAGCCTTTTATGCTCACCAAGGATGCATTTATTTTATAAAAAAAAAAAATGTGATGAAATGAATATATTTGAAAATGTAATTTATTTCTATGATGCAAAGCTAAATTTTCAGCATCATTACTCCAGTCTTGATCACGTCATATGATCCCTGAGAAATCCTTCTAATATGATGATCTGCTGCTCAAGAAACATAATATGATTATTATCAATGTTGAAAACAGTTGTGTAAAACATTTTTAGGTTTGACTGATGAATATTATTTTACATTTTATTAATATTTCACAATATGTTTGTATTTTTTAAATAAAATAAATGCAGCCTTGGCTAGCATACTTCTTCTAAAAACATTAAACATCTCAAAAACCTTTGAATGGCAGTGTATATTGAAAAGAAGTGAGCAATAATTGTAGCTTACCTTCTTTTTGTTTGCTAAATATTCATGCCAGTCACATTCAAGAAGCGGGCGAATTGTTGGATCATCAAATGACTCCGGGAATTTATTTTTCAAACCCTGTAAGTGCAGACGTTATAGCTTTTGTAAACAGGTGTGATGTCAGCATCGTTATTACAGTTAGCCACCCCAAAATGCAAAGTGGTCAACATCTAAAAACTTTACCTCCGCAATGCTTTTGGCTATTTGAAAATTATGTTTGTTTAACAGACCGACGATCTCTAAATGTACAGCGGATGCCATGTTGTGTAAAGTTAAGAGTCCCGTTGCCAGGGTAACCAGGATAACAGGGGAATGGCGCACAACGATGACGAACCGGTCCGTACGTCTCTTTTTTTAAACTTTTTGTGTGTGTGTGTGTGTGTGTGTGTGTGTGTGTGTGTGTGTGTGTGTGTGTGTGTGTGTGTGTTGTTGAGCCTTCCATGCCAGTATTTTTTATGTATTTTGACTGTCCTATGCCATTTTGTTGTATTCAGATTTTGTATAAAAAAACCAATATCGTTTGTTTTACTCATATATTTTTTAATTATCAATTGAAATGTTTGTAAAATAAACACACAAAAAAACACATCAAGCTCGGTTTCACAAACACGGCTTAAATAAAGCCAATATTTTCTTTAAGATATTACATGTTGCTTTTAAAACAGCTCAAACATACATTTTAATTGGAGACTAGCTCAAGCCTCGTCTGTGAAACGGGGGTATACGTTTAAAACAATAACAACAAAGAAATACTTAACAAAATCGATTAAAACATTTATTAGGCTCATACATTTAATTGTCATTTAAACAGAACAAAAAAGTACCAACACTGATCAAATACTGTGATGTGCTGACTCAAGTTTTTATTATTTGAAGTTGCTTCAGCTGCCCCCAAGCTGTATCAGACCTGAGGCTGTTTTGACGGACTTCTCATGGGCCAGAAACCTGTCCAGCTTCTGTGCAAAACCTGGGGGCAGGTTGTGAGGGGATCTGTATGTCTTCATGGTAGTGCCCAGGTATGAGATGAGCTCACAGCCTTCCTCAAACTTCTGAAGTTTCTTTTTGTATTTCTGTCGAATATAGTCCGGGTTTTTGGTGTTGAATGCTGTGAGAGTGGAGGGGTAGAAAGTTTAAAGTGTGGGAAGATACTTTGACTTTATTAGAAATTATCCTACAATGAATAAATTAATTTATTGCACAAATTATTAAAACATATTATCCAAACCCATATGAGAACCCAGCTATTCATAAGGAAACCAAAATAAGAAAATCAAGACCACCTTTCAGATAAAAGGCCAGGTACAATAAAGCAGATCTCTTCACACTGAGAAAGGGGAACTTCGGCTTGAGTTGACCAACAGCAGTCATTGCTTTGATTATGGGTACTGCCACACTCTAAAAAAAACCAAAAAACATACATGCATGCATACATTAAAACTGTGGTTAACTTTTTTTTTTCCATGTGTTAAAAACAGTTTAGTGATGGTTACACAGACCATTTAGGTACACAAAAGTGAGTGTCAGTGTTTTCTTACTTGTTCCAAATAGCCCATGATCGGTAAAGAGGTCAATAAGACCGGATCTTCCAACGGAGGTAGTTTATGCGGAAGTTTCTGGTCCCAGTAAATATCAGGTGACCTGAGGACAGTTCTGTAGTGAATCATCTGTGCTTCATGTTACTGTATTACAAATAGCATGTTGCTATGGTTATTATTAACATTATCTTGAATGAAGATAATATATGTATAAATGCCGGATATGTAAATTAATAATTATTAATGTATATGGTTTTTTTTATTTGATAAAAAATACAGTATGAACAGTAATAATAATAAATTGTTTTCTATATTAATATTTTACAATGTAATTTAAACCTGTGATCATTTTTCTAGGATTCTGTGATGAATAGAAAGGTCAAAAGAACAGCATTTACTTGAAATAGAATATTTTTGAAACAATGTAAAAGTCTTTACTGTCACTTTTGATCAATTTAATGCAGAATTAATTTCTTTTAAAAATATCTAATCCAGCCAAATCACTACTCACTGGAGAAATTTCTCTTGTTTCTTCTCACTCTCAAATATATAGATCCTATTTCGATACTCAACAGCATACTCCATGTTCCCACGCACCAATGCCTCATACCTACAGATGAAGAGAAAAACATGGTAGAACTGCACTGTGTATCCTTTCCATAGTGCTGAATGCTTTTAAATGACAACGTGTCTTTTACTTGGACTAAAGTGTGTGAAAAAGCTTATTAATGATGAAGTGTGTAGTATTTTCTCTAATAAGTGTTATAGAATTTCTTGGCTGTACCTCTGTTGACCATCTAGATAAGTGACGGGGCAGAAACCCTTCATCTCCACCTGTTGAGGGAACCTGCTCTTCACCTGGCCTGCATTGAGCTTATGAGGCAGGAGTGAAGGAGGAGGTAATGGGTAAGGGCAACCTGGAACCACAAACTGATCCGGGGAATCTAAAAACCTCTTTTTAAGAAACATATAAAGAGAGGTAGTGTTAAACCAAATTTTCTGTAAACATGCTGTTGGAACATCTGACACGTTACCTCTAGAAGCTCTCTGCTGGCCATTTTGTAGAAGTGGCCCTTAAACTCTGCAGCCAATTCAAGTGAGGTATTATGTGAACAGTCCACCAGATGGCGCCGGAGAGCTAAGCTAACTGGGCAGTATTGCCCAAACTCTCCCAGCCGAGACTTCAGCTCTCTTGGGGTAATGCACAGTCTGTTTAAACAGGCTGCCTGGCCTGTGAGGATGACAGAAAGCTGTCAAAAAACTATGCATATTGATGTTATCGATGCAAATTTAATGCTTGATACATGGATGCATATTACTAGTGCTTCTTGTTTGTCAACTGTTTATTATTTGCATGCTCTCACCTTTCTGAATTCTTTCCAGGTAAGCATAAATGTGTCTTATGCTTATGCGAACTTCATCTAAAACTCGCTCCCATACCCACCACTTGCTCTTGTGAGCATCAATGGGAGTCCAGTTGTGATACTGATGGTGGACGTGTTGCCTAAGGGCTTCAACCTCCCGTCGGAAGCAAGAGTTGCGAATGTTTAGTGCCTGGGGGCTGTCATTCATTGGGTAAGGCCTGTTGGAGAGAGTTGCCATAATCTTATGAATATTTGCATTTAATATTTGTATTATGCCAGTCCATAATATCCCCCAACATTTAACAGTGTGAACATTAAAATAAAAAATCGACTTAATTCAAGCAATACTTAGCTTTTATTCCCATTATTTTTAATGTCTTTAAAAACTTTATTCTCATAACATTAACTTCATTTTCATAACATTGTCATTTTTTTCTGACTTTATTCTTATAAAAAAAAGGTCTATTATAACATTATTCTCAAAATATTATGACTTTACTCTTAAAATTATATGAGTATAGTCTTAAATCTAAAAAAAAAGTTTTATTTTAAGTTGGCATTAAAATGGCGTAATTTTTTGAATTTTCCTTAAAGCTGCAGTCTTTTTATGTTATGGTCTGCAACTTTAATTGAAAGCTAAAATAAAACTAAATACACTTTATTGCCAAAAGTATTGGGACACCCATCCAAATCAAATAAATTCAGGTGTTCTAGGGCTCCACTTCCAAGGTTCCACATTCAGATGGACAATTCTGAATTTGGCAGTTGCTAGGAGAATGGTACTTGCCTGAATGCATTGTACCATGTGTAAAGTTTGGTGGAGGGGCGATTACAGTGTGGGGTTGTTTTTCAGGGGTCGGGCTTGGCCCCTTCCTGTTCCAACATGACTGCGCACCAATGTATAAAGCAAAGTCCATAAAGACATGGATGAGCGAGTTTGGTGTGGAGGAACTTGACTGAACTGCAGTCCTGACCCGATAGAACACTTTTGAGATGAATTAGAGCAGAGACTGCGAGTCAGGCCTTTTCATCCAAAATCATTGCCTGACCTCACAAATGCGCTTCTAGAACAATAGTAAAAAATTCCCATAAACACACTCCTAAACCTTGTGGAAAGTCTTCTCAGAAGAGTTGAAGCTGTTATAGCTGTAAAGGGTGGACCAACTCCATATTAAACCTTATAGAATTGGATGTCGTTAGTGTGCATGTTCATGTAATGTGATTAAGTTCATGTGCATATAAAGACAGGCGTCCCAAATGTTTTGGCAATATAGTGTATAAATATTAGATGAAGCAACTAAATCTTAAAACAAACAACAACAAAAAAAAAATAGAAAAAATAAAAAATAAAATAAGTTTAATTATACAATTACTATAACTGAAATAAATATAAAGTAAAGCTAAATTAGAAATATTAAAAAACAAAAACTAATAAAAATGGTAAAAGCAATGGTAAACAAAATTACTCAAATTTAGGTTTACATTTTTAAAGTTAACGTAAACTGAACATATAAAAATAAAAGCCAATTCAAAATATTATTAAATACAATAAAGGTATATAAACAATACTAAAATGACTGGAGATTTTTGAGATGCGAGTGTTTGTGCTGTTCTGACTTGTTGTTTTTCCCCTTGTCTTTCAGGCCTCTCCTCAGCACTTCCGCCATGTCCAGTTGCAGTTCAATCACTAGCATAGGAGTAATGCTGCAGGATTCCAGTAATTCAGCCTGATGCTTGGTCACAGGGAAGCCATCCAAAACAAACCTGAGGATCAAACATATACATAGATTTAAAGTCTTCTGTCTTTTAGGTTATTTTTTCTTGCAGAAGTACATTTTTCTTTGATTGGAAAAAATGTGCTCCTCACCCACGAGTGCTGCAGACCAGGCTCATTACTGCCACCTCCAAGCACTGGATGGCCAGTTCATCAGGAACGGTCAGGCCCTGGTTCAAATGCTTCTGCACCTGATAAGCCAAATCAGTTTTGGACTGGTTGTTGAGCACCATACGTATTGCATCCCCAATTGA
Source organism: Pseudorasbora parva (assembly GCF_024679245.1). Lineage (NCBI taxonomy): Eukaryota > Metazoa > Chordata > Actinopteri > Cypriniformes > Gobionidae > Pseudorasbora > Pseudorasbora parva. The sequence continues at coordinate 31,087,648 of NC_090186.1, read as the reverse complement.
AAGCCGAGCGAGACCATACTCCTGTGCAAACACCCGGGCCACTGAATGCACACACACACACAGTTAAAAGCTACTTTTTATGAAATCTATAAAACTATTGCTTTTAAGTTATTCTGGTCTGATTTTACAGATCTTAGAATGCAGGATTAGGACATAGGAAATTTAAAGTAGCTTTTTTAAATGTACCTTAGAAAAAAAACATTACTGATGTTCATCTTGACACACAACAATAGCACTGGCATAGCCTATTTTAAGACATGTCAATGCAAATTACTTAGATTTTATGCAACCAAATTAAATTGGTTAATAAATAAATTCAAATTAGCTCAAACATGCATTTTATTCTGGGACTAGGCTTAAGTCTCATCTGCGAAACTGTGAGTGACTTGTATTTTATTTCCAGAAATCTGACCTGTGGTTTTGCCTGCTTTGGGTGGGCCAATGATAGCCAGTTTGATTGGAAGGGAAGGGTTGGGCTTTGGTTGACGGAGATATTTGATTGGGTTGAGGATAAAGGTGTTGCGTGTCTCCCTGGAGGCAAAGAAGTATATGAACTGATGCAGAAGGACAGGGAATGTGGCGTTGAAAGGGCCTTGTGGAGGCTGGATCAAATCTCCTTCTGCGTACTACAAAACACAATAGCAAACAGACTTTGTTGCCTCTATTTTTATGCTCTATTTTAGGCTTATATTATGTAATTCATTTTCAAAATTTTGAATTATCTGCTTTTACCTTAACAGGATCCCAGCACCCGAAGGCACTGGGATATTTAAAGGAGCAGTACAGGAGTCTTCTGGCGTGACTGTGGCTGATTGGCTGACACGTCTGAAAGAGTGATTCTCTGTTTACCACCAGAGGTTTGATTCCCTGTAGGAGCTGATACCTCACGATCCGAGGCAAACTGCCTGCGCTTATAACCAGACGGGGGATTTGGTTCTCTGTTAGGAAGTTCTATGAAAAAAACAATGTATTATCTGAAGAATTTCTAGAATTTAACAAAAGCTATAATGTCTTCCTAATATGAGCAGTCAATAATGAATTTGAAGTTGTTTATAATACAAGCTTTTAGCTTCTCCTTACCGTCATACTGGTGAGGTTGTTGTCATCCTTCTCAAACCTCTGAGTGATCTCCGTCTCCAGCCTTTCTTCTGCACTAGTTTCTGTTTCTTCATCCTCTGCCTCCTCTTCCTCTACAGGAGGAAACTCCTCCAGCAGTATTTCCTCCATTTCCTCCAATTCCTGCTCTTCGTTTATTGCCTCTGCTTCTTCTTCCACCTCTTCGTCATCCTCATCCTCCTAAAGAGCAACAGATTTTCTGTCATAATCTTTCACTCACCAGTGCATAAAGACATGACGACAGTTGACATCAATGACCTGTTCTTCGAGGGAGGGCTTCACAGTGAGTGGGTTTGGTTTTTGGGTTGCACGTTCAGCCATAAGCTCAGCTCTTCTCTGGGTGATGGCCCGCTCCTACAGTTTGACACAGACCAATGCATATTTACTCCAGAAAATGTGTATCACCTGCTTTACAGTAAATTCCTGCTGTTCATTTTGCTCATTTGGATTTTACATCCCTTTTATCCCAAGGGCTGTTTTCGCTTAAACACTCACCCTAAGTTCGCTCCGCAGCTTAATGACTAGACGCTTTTGCTCTTGCCTGCGCTCTTCTCTCTCTCTCCAACGCGCGAGCCGCGAAGGCAGGAAACGCCGCATTACCTCAGACACCTCTACAGACATCACTGCCACCACATCTGGAAACAAGTGATGCTCCACCATGAAGGACACCTCCTCTTGGTTTTCGGGAAATCCCTCCAAAATAAACCCTGTGGATCTGAGAGAAAAGTTATGTGTACTGACCCTCCTACATTCAAACACATAAGCTTATTTTCCCCTTGGAATATAGCATATGTATGTACTTTTTACTTTACGGCTTTTATATGCATTGAGATTGACTGATACTGCCTTTTAATGACAGATGAGATATTATACAGGTGTTGTAAGTTTTAATATGTATATATTATTGCTTTTTGACACAACAATACATGATGATGATGATGATGATGATGATAACAATAAAAAACATGCATTATGATTATTTTACTAATAATAATATTTATTTCTAATAATAAATGATTATATTACTATTATTGTTATTTGTGCCTTTTTTATGCAAAGTTTTGTGATCTAAATGGTCTCAAATCAGTGTTGTTATTGTAAAAAAAAATCAAATAAAATATAAATATTAGATTAAAAATCTAAGGCAACCAACTGAAATATAATAATATATTTTTATTATAATATAATATTTAAATTTATATATATATATATATATATATATATATATATATATATATATATATATATATATATATTATAATTTTGTTTTTTTGCAAAGATCCCTTTAGGGGCTCCGTAATATACAAATATTTAACAAATAAAAAAAATATATACATTTTAATTTAATTCAAAATATGAACAAATACTAAAATAGTAAATAAATAATATTAAAATAGCACCGTCTCAAATCAGTTTTTGTTATTTAAGTTATTTATTATTAATTTTAAGTTACTTAAGTTCACAAAAAGTAATTAAAAAGAATATAAAGATTTTAAAGTATGATAACCGTTTTTAAAGTTTGAGTTTCGCTAAAACTGTCAAGGAATCCATCTCTAGCTGTTATTGCTTTTTTGTCCTATTTGGAGCTAAAAACTTTAACTGCCATTGCATGAAAGAGGTTAGCTTCTCTTTTTTGTGTGCAGGTTTGAATAAATAATAACAACATTTTAATCTTGCGGTGGACTATTTGTAGACTGGGTAAATCCAGCCTGATCTGCCAGCAATTTTATTTCGCCCGGCAACCTGTACAATAATTTCTAATGCTTCTGTTACACTTTTGCAGGAACCAATCACAGACTGGCTTATCCAACTGGCGTGCCAAATTGGCGGGTTTAACACAACGACGGATAGAGAAATGATGGGTCGTTGCCCATTGATCATGCCTCTTGTGGTCTGATTGGTTGAAGGAATATCCAATTGCGTACAGAGTCATTTGAATTATGCTCGTTGATCACGCCTCTTGTGCAGAAGAAAATACAGAGCAGACTCCCCAGTCCAATGTTCTGTCTTAAATTGAGCTTGGTCTGGTGATAGCCAGACAAGACTATTTGATGATTTAAAGTTTAAGCTATATCTGCAAGTGTTTTATTGTTGTTGTTGTTTTATGAGGTAGCTTGTGTGGATTAGTGAGTGTTTGAGAATGAACATTTACTTGTAGGGCTCCTGGTCCCACCACTGCAATAAAACCATTTCCAGTATCTCTGGAGGGAGAGGATCACCATCCTGCAGGTATGCCTTTATGGCCTCCTCATCATCAGTCAATGCTGGTTCTTCCTACAAATGGCAATGCAAAAAAAAATTACTATATGTGATAAACTATGCAAATAAAAATAAAAATTTCAAACATCTTGCCTTTACAGCCCTCTTACATTTGTGTCAGGATTAGAAGATGCAGTATCCTCATGACTGGTCTTGTCTTCCTGGTCTGGAGGGGATTCTGCGTTCTGACCCTGGGCCTGAGCCTGAGCCTCCAGCAGGCCCTGCAGCTCTTCCGGAGGTTCCTCAGGGGGTTCAGAATCATCTGCATATGACACATGTTTCTGTGTCTTCCGTAGGATCAGCTCCTGTAGCCGCTCTCTGAACTGGATGTGGAAAACTCCCAGCTGCTCTGCAAGCCACTTCCCATGGGTGGTCTTTCCAGAGCCCCTCACTCCTAGCATGAAGACACGCAGCGCAGGTGGCTGGTTGCATACAAGCAGAGCTTTGAGTTATGTATTATTTGCCATGAATTGTACATGTTTGTGATTTTCAATTTTTTTCACAGATGCAGAAGACGTTCAAAAGTACAAAACAAGGTCAGAGGTTTGTTGTCACATTCACAACATGTGTGTTTTTATCATTTATACTGATGTATGTGTGATGCATTTATACTGTACAAAAGGCCTCAATAAGGTCTGTTGACCGAAATGTTGCATGATCATTTTAATGGGACCCTAAAAAAATGTAGCTTATCATTTATCCTGAGAAAATACAAAAATACCTTTAATGGTTGGGTGTTAGATATGTAGATTTCAGGGTTATGTAGGAACTTTTCTTGTGCCTCTGTGCTGGAGAAATAATAGACTTTGTCTCTGTACTTGGCAGCATATTCGTCCAGACACGGCTGTAGCGTACCGCTCTCCTTCAGCACCACTGGACAAAAATGCTTGGTGTCTCCCAGCTTCCTCTTAGAGCTCACATCCTCCTGAGACCATCATAAACAAAAGAATGGCATAATATTGTAAGAATCTTACATCTGTCTGCTCTATTTTTAAAATTGGTGGTCAAAGTGAGGGTTTCCCTTGTCTAAGCCTCAGATGTCACGGCCACGGACCGTTGGCTAAACGTCTGATGCAGATGGCACACTTATCTGGAAACACTTCAGGAGTTTCAAAGTCGTCATCTGATTGGTTGAATTTTACAGGATTTCCGTGAGAAGAGCATTCTTTAATGGACCGTCTAGAAACAAATGCAGTGACACCAAGCTCCCTCGTGGAAGAAGAGCGCTGTCGTGTTTACAACTGTGACAACGATCACCTATCGGCTAAAAGCTGGATTTTCAAACGTATAAGTACACGGCTTCATTGTTATTCATTCAAGTCATGTTCTTGAATGAATAATAATCTGTTATTGCAGGGATATCGACTTTACATTGTCATGGCCCTAAACACAACAGAACAAATTGAACTGTGATTGGTTGCTTTGCATGTCAGTCAAAAGTCTTTTGGGCGGTCCTCCACTAAAGAAAGCTGCAATAGAGTCCAGATGTGAGTCTAGTGGCCTGTCTCAATCAGCTCCCTTGTACATATATATATATATATATATATATATATATATATATATATATATATATATATATATATATATATATATATATATATATATATATATATATATATATATATATATATATATATATATAATTTTTTTATATATATTTTTTTAATTAATTTAATTTTTTTTAATTATTTTTTTTATATATTATTTTAATTTAGTTAAATTTTTACTTTTCATTAATTCACAAACCCTAGTTTGGGAAACCATAGAGTGCTCCCTAGTACAGTATCAGCTCCCTAGTACAGAATCAGCTCCCTAGTACAGTAGTCAGGGCACTGAACTAGGGAGCTGATTGAGACGCGTACCCAATGTCAGAGACGCTGAGAATTCAAAATCTTAGGGGGTACTTCAAGTACATATTTTAGGCCAATAGGGATTTGGCGGAAAGTTATCTAAGAATGACAAAGAGTGCTTACGGTTTCCACTTGAGCTTGGTTTAGCACGACAAGATTACAAAACGTTTTTGGGCCGGAATTCCGTGCTGAGCCATGCTGGTATAATCTGTGTAATGACATCACCACTCAGGATTGGTCAACTTTACCTGTTTCACTGCAGCTGGCGACTGGCGTAAAGTAATCAACCCAAAATTATATTCACAAACCATTTTACCACTGTATTATGATGTATTTCTAAGTGTAAAAGGATATTCAATGATTAAAAAAAATTAACATTTTCCAGACCAGAAATGTGTATTCAATTTTGATTTGACAGTGCGTTCCGTGCTAGATTAATGATGAGTATAACCTCTGATTCTTGTTCCTCCTCCTCTTCATTATCATCATCTTGTTTCTCAACCTGTGCCAGTGCATGTATAGCCTCATCCTCCTCCTCCAGGTCTGCACTAGATACCATCCAAGCTGTGTACTTAAATGGCTCTAAGAGAGAAATTTAGAAAGGGATAAGTGAAAGACAGAACAGTGAATGAGAGGGTGTGACTGCTAATTTAGAGAGCATGAAACAGACAGACAGTCTACTCCACGTACTCTCCATATGGTCAATCATCTCTTGGAGGATGTCCTGAGGTGTTTTGTTGGTGATGTTCAGTATTGCATAGCTGCAGGTGATGGTCTGCTCCATGCTTTCCCAATCTGCAACAAACTGCTTCAGCTGCACACTAAAGGCATCCATCTCTGGGCCGTCAGGATAACCTTTTTCCCACGTTGGAAGCACCACCTCTGTACACCAAGACATGCAGATGTGCAAAAATATATACCTTCCAAAACAAGTCGAGAAGTTGAAGGAAAAATACACAGATATATAATAAGACTACAAACCTTCATCATTAAATATTTTGCCTTCATCCTCAGACTTATCAGAACTCTCTGTAAATACATATAAATGATTTATCAAAACCTATTTTAACACATTCATACCTTAAGACCTAAGACAACTGGCAAAACTGTAAGGCTGAGCAGAGTTTGAGATACTGTATGTAAATGCACAGCAACATGTTAATGAGTTAAAGAGTACTACCTGACTCTTCAATCAATGTCTCTAGTTTGGGCTGGGTGTCAACTGGCTGTGAATCTTTGTTTGAGGCTTCAATCGGTTTCCTGCAAAAAAAAAAAAAAGCATGAAAACAATATTGAAAATCAAATCACACCTCCGTTTTGAAATACAAAAACTACCACTTTCCAACATGAAACCATAAAAATCAAGATGTTAAACTTTTTTCTCCTCTGGTTTTTAAGATCCCTTTTAGATGGAACTGGATCTAAACATCGATTCGCTTTAGAAGGCCTTCATTAACCCCCCGGAGCTGTGTGGAGTAGTTATATGATGGATAGATGCACTTTTATGGAGTTAAAAAAGAGAATTATATATAATACTGCCATTATATGGCTTGGAAGAGCCTTTTTTAAATTTATTATGTAACTCTGATTTTATTAATCTGAAAGAAGAATGTCATATACACTTAGGATGGCTTGAGGTAAACCATGGGCTAATTTTTATTTTTGGATGAACTAACCCTTTAAGCAGCATATTTCAAAATGCTATTTAAGCACTAAATCAATGATTTCTGAAGGATCCATTTATTTATTTTTTCTAACTTTTACTGAAATTATACTGATACTATAATTAATTTAAAACAAAATACAATCATCTTCTCCAGTGAATCCCCACTTTATATTTTCTGAAACTGGGCCCTTATATGTGTTCCACTTACAGTGTCTTATGCAGTTTCCCTTCTTTCTTTAGGCGAGCCAACATAGCTCGATCCACCTGTCCTTTATTCTGTTCATACATCCTGGTAAGTACAGTCCTTCCTTTAATAAAAAAAACATCAAAGTGATCATCACAATTAAGTGGACTTCATTGCCTAAGCAGGCATAGACTGAATTATTTAATGTCAAAATCAGGACTAAGAAATTATAAAGTATACATGCAAATACATGTCTTTCGTTCACCCTCTCCATCATTGTCTCTATTTGATATCAAAATCACAGCTAAGAAATTATGAAGAATACATGGAAATACGTGTCTTTCTCTCACCCTCTCCATCATTGTCTTGCAGACAGAATAGGACTTCGGGTGTTATAGCAGCATGTAGTTCCTCAATGGTGATCAGCTGTGAATTACTGCTGGGAATGTTGTCCAGTATCCATCCCCTTTTATATTCATCAACACCTTCAGCCTCAATCTGACAACCCACAGGCACTCTTAGAAACACAAATAATGTTGTTCTGTTTAAGTATGAGAGCTGATGGAGGCAGCACAGCAGTCTACCTCTCTTATGTGCTTCTCTAGGGCCTCCAAATAAAGCTCCCGTGAAGCTGTGAATGGAGACTCTGCTGCTTCCTTCATAGCTTCCTCCACAAGAGCTTGAACATCTGGATGATCTTCTGTCACTTCTATTGCTGTAAAAATAACATATTAGTATTCATTATATACTACTGAAGGGTGCGGATTCTGAAATCCACTGTCACTTCTCTCTCTCTCTCTATATATATATATATATATATATATATATATATATATATATATATATATATATATATATATATATATATATATATATATATATATATATATATATATATATATATATATATATATATATATATATATATATTATAATGATTTGTAATGATTCTTTCCAGTTATGATATTACTAAAGATAACCTGATTGTTTGTTTTCTTCATGTATGTTTTCTAAAGTTTGTCTTTGGGAAAAATGTTGTGTGATTTTGGACGTATCACACACCCCTAACATGCCAGGAGTGCAGTAACAGTTTTACTCGTTTAGCCCGGCTTCCAGAGATGAAATATGGATTGGTCTTTCATTTCATATTATATTTTATATTTTCTTTTCCTGGAACACTAAATAGTTATTATGAATACTGCCTGTACCTCTGAGAGAAAGCACATGCTATTAGTATGTTTTGGGAAATTTTCTGGTCAGAACTGGAGCTCAACCAACTCCAACCTTGGAGAGACTGTGAATCTGTGTATGTGCACAGCATTCTGTGTTACAGATCAGTACTGAAGGTGTACGACTGGTGACAGGATGTTGTTCTGGACAAGCTGGTGCCTGCTCCAGACCTGGAAGGTCACTACGTGTCTAATTCCGGGGTGAAAGTGTCAACAAGTGATCTATGGACACTTGCATCTGATTAACTGACAATGTGTAGAAGTATATTATGACTGTCTATTTTATCTTAGCCAATCAGAATCATTCAACTTGCAGTAATCATGTGGCTAAACCTTGAAAACAGTATAACTGTTGAGAAATTGTATGTACGAAAGTCTGGTAGAGAGGGAACTCCTTGTGAGACTTGAAGCTGGCTTCTAAAACATTTATTTCTGTTAGTTGGCAACTTTTTTTCAAATCTAAGTTTTTAATCAAATATTTATGTTTTATTTGACTTTAGCTTTATTTCAATGAATAAAAACAACTTTTAGATTTTAGATTTATGTACCAGTTCAGTGTAGTAAGGTGCATTTCATAGTATTTATATTTAGTATTTATAAAATGTTAGTACACCCAAAAAAGAAAATTCTGTCTTTATTCACTCACCCTCATGTCGTTTCAAACCCGTAAGTCTTTCGTTCATCTTCGGAACACAAATCCAAATGAAATCTGAGAGCTTTCTGTCCCTTCAACCGTTTATTAAAGAGATCGTAAAACTAATCCATATGATTTAAGTGTTTACATTTTTTTGAAGAGACAAAATCCCTTTATATGATGAACAGATTTAATTTAGGCTTTTATTCACATATTAATAAATGCACACATCAGTTGTTCGCTTGACAACAAAGGAGGTTCATTCTTGTGTGTAATGTTTGAGCTTCCACAAGAACCATTAAGGTTTGTTTTTGCATGTCAAGCAGGTTTTCGAGCTTCTGTTTATGTTTGCTGATCAATGTTTATATGTGAATAAAAGCCTAAAAGCAACCTGTTTATCATATAAAGCGATCGAGTGTCTTCAGAGTTTAGATTTCGTTTTTTTTAATTAAACGGTTTAATTCATGTGGATTAATTTTATAATAGTTTTTATTTTATTTTTAATACACGACGATGGTAGTTGTAGAGACTGACGATGGAGGGACAGAAATCTCAGATTTCATTAAAAATAATGAACGAAAGTCTCAGAAGTTTTGGAATGACATGAAGGTGAGTAAATGATGACAGAAATTTCATATTTGGGTGATCTAACCCTTTAAAACTCTCAGTAACCACTGAATTAATATTTAACTTATTTAACTTTGTATTATTTTCATTTATGTAATGTGTGCATATAAACATGATGTGAATGATAACAGTTAAACAAATGTTAAAGCACAGAATATACATTATTATCAGTGAAACTGAGGGGGGAGTAAAGTCCATGTTTGTGCATTGACCTCACCTAAATAAGTTTCATCAGACGCACCCTCAATGGTTGTCACCTTACCTACAAAAATGGAGAAAAAACATCTCAAATGCGTCCCAAAATGTTTTAAAAGTTCCCAACTCAATCATCTTATCATTCTATCATGGAGCTTGCTTTTTGGTAGGTTTACCAAGTTGGCATCCTCATAATAGTTCTAACCTGATGCATGTGTAGCCTCAAGCTGCATCTTGGCTCTGACCTTCTCCATGCCTGCGAGGGTTGTGTCGTGACGCACTTTGTCTAACATGTCTTGTGTAAACATACAAAGTGTATGCTCCATCAACGCCACAACATCTACCACTACAGCCCCATAATACTCAGCTAGCAGTGCACACATTGTGCTCTTTCCTGAGCATCGTGGGCCAATCACGGACACCCTGCAAGGCAAGTGGGGCATAGGTGGCAGCAGGTAGCATCGAGGGTTTCCCGTGAACTTCTGCAGAGCATCTTGAGATGACAGGACGTAGATCCTATCCATAAAGCTGATGGAGAGAAATTATGAAATGATAAATGGCCCCTCACTTTGTAGTTTTAGCTATAATACATTTGTTGTCACTAACCCAACGGCAAACTCTGGACTGCCCTTGACCATCCTGCCCTCTTTAAGTGCCACCGGACAGTTGAAGGACCATCGACTCCTTCGCCACGGAAAGCCAGGAGCAACGTTCCTACGGGAAGACAGAGTCCGAAACAGCTCGTCCTACAAAAACAGACATGGTGAAGAGGCAATATAAAATGAAAGTCACTTTAGAGAGGTGTGTATTTTTAGTATCTGACCATGTCCATCTGATCAGCAAGCTCTGGGTCCTCTTTTGGCATCAAACGCACAGGCACAGCTGGACACCTCACAGCCATGATCTCCAAACGAGACATTACAGACTGTTCACAGGGAATTGGAGAGTTCAGTATCATTACATTATTTATCATGTTATTTGAATGCTTTAGTGATTTCAAGACAGTATTGATTCTTCAGCCCATTCACACCAAGAACTATAACTAACTATAACTATATTAGCATCCATACCAAGCTATTATAACGATCTGTCTGTGTTGTAATGTCTTTGCATTATATGTTTTTTAAAGAAGGATGAATTCTGATTGGCTGATTGGTCAATGTTTTTTATCATTCATTCAGCTGGAAAAAAAAAATAATTCAACGATATTGTTGCCCTATATTATTATAATTATAGTTGTGGTGTGGACGTAACTATTCTGATATAATTAAAGCGATTATTAAAACTTTATAGTTATAAATATTGTTATTGTCCTTGGTCCATAACAGCTTGACTGAGGTCACCTACCTCAAAGAGCTCCTCTGGATCCTTGTTTCCATCCAGCTCAAATAAATAGGGCGGATTATGGTCTGCCATGTAATCCTAGACATCAAACATAAGTATAACTGCTCTTTGTTTCAATAATAGTGTGTATGCAGGTGCAAAAGGTGCCATTACCTCTAGAGGCCTGAGGATAGTGTCCTTATAGTGCATGATCCTGCTCTTGGAGTTCTCTGGGTAATTCTCACTCACTCTTACTAGTTGTGTGATCATGTCTTTCTGTAGCTCTATCTCTTCCATCTTAAACACAGATTTGTAACTGCATTTAGTCATTTGTGCACAGACTTTCAAAATTTGGCAATTCTGAATTCATCCATTTTGCAACAACATGCTGTAATACAATTTAAACAGCACTTTGGTAAAGTGTCTAGCAAATAAATAATGGCAATAATATACTGAACTCAATTTCCACCTTTTTTTTCAGTGGTTCTCAATCAGGGGGCTGTACCAAACTTTAAATAGGGTTGCTGGATAACTTAAAATTATTTAAATTAGATTAAATAATATTTAAATCTATTTATTTCATTATTTATGATTATGTAGTAAAGTAACTCCTATAAATGCTAAAAATGAAAGGAAAATGTAATGGAAAATGACATTTCTTTTTCTTGTCTTTTTTATCCACCCCCACTCCAGTGACCCCATCCTCAAAAACTGTAGTTTTTATTGCAGACTGTACCGTCTTTAAACTTCTGGAATCACAACATTAATTGTGGTTGGTTATTTTAATGGACATACCAGTTTTTGTTAATAAAAAACTCTGAAAACAAGCTGAAATACTGGAATAAATATTGTACTCTAAGTGAGGGGTCTTCAAGTTAAACAGGCAGAGAACAGGCAGCTCTAAAGGTGCATCCCAGTTTCCATACTTATGCACTATTCAAAGAATATTCTATTCACTATTCTATTAAATATTTTTAGAATTGTATTGTATAGCAGTGTGCTCACCCTGAAAATTCTAAAATGATAAAGTGCCTTTCAAATACTCGGCTGCACTTAAATAACCAAACAAAAAAGCAAAAGGAATGTTGGTGGTGCATGACTTCATGCATTTAATATGCAACTGCCATGGCTTTCCTTGTGTAGACTCAATCAGACCCCAAAGTTGAATGACAAAATAACCATATCAAATTCATACACTGGATGGGATAGTTCACCCAAAAATGAAAATTACCCCACCCTCAAGCCATCCTAGGTGTATATTACATTCTTCTTTCAGACAAAAACAATCGGAGTTATATAAAAAAAAAAGTCCTGTCTTTTCCAAACTTTATAATGGCAGCCTAAAATTTGAAGGCCAAAAAAGTGAACCCATCCATTATAAAAGTAATCCATATGGCTCAGGGAGGTTAATAAAGGCCTTTTTAATGGTTAATGGAAGAGCCAGGATATTTTAATATAACTCTGATCATATACGTCTGAAAGAAGAATGTCATATACACCTAGGATGGCTTGAGGGTGAGTAAATCATGGGGTAATTTTCATTTTTGGGTGTACTATCCCTTTAAGTATTACCTCTTCCTCCAGATCCTCTGTTTCTTCCTCTTCCTCATCTTCTATGCTGCTGGTTTTTATGACTGGCTCTTTCTTCTCAGGGTCCCACTTCTCCCTCTGGAAGACACGGCCTGTCTCCGGATGTTGACGCTGATCTGATAGCCTGTGGATCAGGTCTCTGTCTGCACACTGCACACATACATTAAATGTCAATCACTTCACATTTATGTATTAGATACAGAAGTGAATATAACTGCACAATGTCGACATTGCAAAAACATGGTAGAACAACACAACAAATACAATATAATTCTATAGTATGGTTATGTATGAAATAATGTAAATAGTGTATATCTTAAAATCAGAGGAGTATAGTATTAAGATTATGAAAAACCTTAATGTTGATGATGAAGTCTGGTGGCATTCTGAGGCTTTTAATCAGGTCTATTTGCTCCTGTATCTTCAGGTAATCCTCTGACATTGATGGCAAACAGGCCAGGACATAACCTGCTCAACCATCATTCAAACAAGTCATTTCAAATATATATGAAAAGATTTTATTAAATTATTTATTGAATTATGTTAGTTTAGTTGTGTCATATCCATACCGTAATGTTCTACATCAGGTGACTTGAGCCGGTCCACAATTAACTGGGCCATCATCTCTTCTGGAACAGCTTTCCCTTCAGCCAGAATCTTAAAGAGCTGAAACAAAAATATTTTTGACACAGCTAGAATTGTTTGCAAGGGAATCAGTTATTACTATAAATAAATAAATAAATAAATAAATAAATAAATAAATAAATAAATAAATAAATAATAAACAACAATGACACACACCTGTATACCTTGTTGAGTCTCATCATCAATGTGGCTGTTGAGAAGATCTGTATCTAAAAGGGTGAAGAAAAACAAATATTCAGAAAGTTCATATGTATAGTAATAGCAGAGTGGTATCAAATGAGGCACTTGATCATTTAAAGTTACCATCAATGAGGAGACAATTCCAAGTCTTGGCTAATTTTCTGGCTAGAGTAGATTTGCCAACACCCTTAAATCACACAATGTAACACAATACATTTTAATTAAATGCTGAGAAATATGTACTTTCATGTTTGAGTAATAAATACATGTTGGAAACTCACTGGTTTTCCAATGATGATAAAACATGTTGGCTTGGAGAGCAGAATCTCTCTCTCTGCTTCATCCTCGTTGAGTTGATCCACTAAGCTGTACGCAGAGGTGGATGACATGGTATGTTACTGTAAAGCAGAAATACAGAACTATGAATTTATTCCAGTTAGGTCAAAGTCAAGTTTAGCATCAAAGCGTCGTTAATTTTCGTCTGACGTTAAGATTTTATAGTGTTTTGAGTATCGCACGATGAATCAAGTAACGTTTAAACAATTTAAATTCGAGCTTATGCAAGCCTACATGCTTTGATACGTTAAAATAAATACCACAATTCTCTTTGTTTAATGATTTTACTCACATTATAATAGGGATTGCAGCAACAGAACGTAACCTCCATCTCTGTCCGCACTTTATTATGTGTTGAACGGTGTCATGACAACCAGGTCACAACAGAATCAAGATTTCAAGAGATTGTTATTTTGTTGACGCGGACTTACCAAGAAATCATGTAAAAATTCCCCAAAAATGATAAGATGACACTGATACATCTTTTAAAAATACCTTTTAACAAGAAATGTGCCAGTAGCGTTTTCATATTTGCTTAAATCATAGAGGCTTAAATGTGGACCGATGTGGACACATTCAATGGGACCAACAGATGTCAGTGTTGAGCTTTCGCGGCTGAATGGGATTTTTTTAATTTCTCTATTTAAAACTGCAAGTTAAAGTATACGCACACATGCGCGCGCAAATTAGCTGGAATTACACTCTAAATCACCTAGATAGAGAGATATTTTATTCATAATTTAAGTGGGATTTAAGATTCTAAAAAAGTAAACAAACCAAGTAGCCTAAATCATCCCCAGTAAACAAATCACTGTAAAACAGATTTTAGAAGCAGTAGAAAATAAAGATTCTGATTTTTAAGGTCAGTTCTCGCTGTATTATGGCAGTTCTCTCTGGTGTAATCCATATAAATTAATTAAGCAAGCTAAACCCTGGGGACACAGACACAACTGCTTCCTCATTCCTCACATTAAAAGACTGTGGCCGAGTGTTCCCAGACAAGTTTTATCTACTTTATCTATCACATTCAGTCATATAAATAACATTTTACATGAACAAAACCATGTTACCACATATTTCTGTTACTAAGCCAGACCTAGATATAAAGCACAATTTAACCTGTCTTGACTGGTATTTTGAATCTGTGATATTTTCTTTATCAGTACTATAATCATAAGGGGCATCATGTGTCTAGTCTAGATCTTCTGCTGTGTCAGTCCATGTCAGTTGTTTTCCACTGACACAGCACCGCTTAATGACTGTCTCCAGTCCTCAGAGAGCATCATTTAATTTAGTAACAAGTTTAATAAAATATAAGCAAACATGCCATAGGGCCATTATAAATATGTCCCCTTAAAGCCACAATATGTTTTTTTTTTTTTTGCGTCACTTATTCAAAATAAAGGCATAACTTGATGATGCCTTGATTTCACTGAGCTTATGCCACCGACGGTCGCTTCCGCTTTTGCCATGCTTATGTGGTGTAGCCTGGGATCCAGAATGGCTCTGGGCAGATCCAATAGTTTTAAATGTTAACAGAGTAGGCCCTACCCACCTTCAAGGAAGTCAACACTTGTCAATCATTTACATTTACAAATTTAATGTACCAGAGTCTGGTAGGACCAGGCTATATGTGGGGTAAGGTACCACTGTTTTATCATATTAGATATTTTGAGTGTCTTGAAAGTTATGCTATAATCATGGGTGTCGGAATCATTGTGTGTGGGACCAATGATATTGAATCATCTCTAAATTAGCGCATGTCTGCCACCCTTAACTGATAAACGCTTTTTATTAAACATGTTAGATGCTTTATTTCCACTTTTTATTGAAAAGAAATGATTTTCTGATCTGATATGTGATGGGAAAATGGAGCAGAGCAAGTTTGGCGAACAGCGGATTGAACCTCGGGTTAATGTCATGCATCCTACTCCTACATTGCCACTTTACATGATTTAGTGTTTTCTGTAATTTTGTCTGGCCAAAACAGACATTAAGTACAAGGCAGTAGGCTATATCTGTACTTAAAGAGTTTGTTCCCCTAAAAATTAAAATTCTGTCATTAATTACTCACCCTCATGCTTTTTGACACACCTAAGACCTTTGTTTATCTTTGGAACATAGATTAAGATATTTTTCTTAAAATCCAATGGCTCAAAAAAGCCTCCATTGGCCACAATGTCATTTCTCAAGACCTAAAAGACTAAAGACGTCATTACAAAGTCCATCTCACTACAGCGGTTCTATAATATATTTTTTTATTTTTGCTATGATTTTGCTATGATTTTTACTTTGATATACATTTTTTTGTTGTGGTTTTTGGATGGGCCTATTTGAATCCAAAAATTTTACAGTGAGAAAGGATTGATAATGGATTCAGTTAAAGGGATAGTTCACCCAAAAAATGAAAATTCTGTCATCACTGTTCAAAACCAGACCTTCGTTCATCTTCAGAACACAAATGAAGATATTTCTGATAAAATCAAAAGTCTCTGACCCCTCCATAGACAGCAATATAGAGTTCCTTCTCAAAAAATTAGATATGTGATAAAAGTTCATTATTTTCCATAATGTAATGATACAAATTAAACTTTCATATATTTTAGATTCTTTGCACACCAACTGAAATATTTCAGGTCTTTTATTGTTTTAATACTGATGATTTTGGCATACAGCTCATGAAAACCCAAAATTAAAAATGAAAAATCTCAAAAAATTAGCATATCATGAAAAGGTTCTCTAAACGAGCTATTAACCTAATCATCTGAATCAACTAATTAACACTAAACACCTGCAAAAGATTCCTGAGGCTTTTAAAAACTCCCAGCCTGGTTCATTACTCAAAACCGCAATCATGGGTAAGACTGCCGACCCGACCCTGTCCAGAAGGCCATCATTGACACCCTCAAGCGAGAGGAAAAGACACGGAAAGAAATTTCTGAACGAATAGGCTGTTCCCAGAGTGCTGTATCAAGGCACCTCTGTGGGAAGGAAAAAGTGTGGCAAAAAACGTTGCACAACGAGAAGAGGTGACCGGATACTGAGGAAGATTGTGGAGAAGGACCAATTCCAGACCTTGGGGGACCTGCGGAAGCAGTGGACTGAGTCTGGAGTAGAAACATCCAGAGCCACCGTGCACAGGCGTGTGCAGGAAATGGGCTACAGGTGCCGCATTCCCCAGGTCAAGCCACTTTTGGGCTACAGAGAAGCAGCACTGGACTGTTGCTCAGTGGTCTAAAGTACTTTTTTTGGATGAAAGCAAATTTTGCATGTCATTCGGAAATCAAGGTGCCGGAGTCTCTGGAGGAAGACCGGGGGGAAGGAAATGCCAAAATGCCTGAAGTCCAATGTCAAGTACCCACAGTCAGTGATGGTCTGGGGTGCAATGTCAGCTGCTGGTTTTGGTCCACTGTGTTTTATCAACCAGGGGCAGGGTCAATGCAGCTCGCTATCAGGAGATTTTGGAGCACTTCATGCTTCCATCTGCAGAAAAGCTTTATGGAGATGAAGATTTTGTTTTTCAGCACGACCTTTATGGAGATGAAGATTTTGTTTTTCAGCACGACCTGGCACCTCACAGGGCCAAAACCACTGGTAAATGGTTTACTGACCATAGTATTACTGTGCTCAATTGGCCTGCCAACTCTCCTGACCTGAACCCCATAGAGAATCTGTGGGATATTGTGAAGAGAAAGTTGAGAGACGCAAGACCCAACACTCTGGATGAGCTTAAGGCTGCTATCGAAGCATCCTGGGCCTCCATAACACCTCAGCAGTGCCACAGGCTGATTGCCTCCATGCCACGCCGCATTGAAGCAGTCATTTCTGCAAAAGGATTCCAGACCAAGTATTGAGTGCATAACTGATCTTTTATTTTATTGGTCGGAGGAAATATGCTAATTTTTTGAGATAGGAATTTTTGGGTTTTCATGAGCTGTATGTCAAAATCATCAGTATTAAACCAATAAAAGACCTGAAATATTTCAGTTGGTGTGCAATTAATCGAAAATATATGAAAGTTTAATTTTTATCATTACAAATTTTTTGAGAAGGACCTGTAAATAAAACTCATAAAGGCAGTAAAAACATTCTTAAAATGGTTCTATGGTTCAACCTTAATTTTATGAAGCGCCGAGAATACTTTTGTGCGCAAAAACAAATTAAAAATGTATCCGAAGAAAAAGACATGAGGGTGAGGAACTAATGACAGAATTAAAATTTTTGGGTGCACTGACCCTTTAAGTAGGCTTTGGTATCAATGACATGACGACAAAAGGAATTAGAGAGGGTAAATGTTTCCCCTATAAAAGAAAGTTAACAAAGAGGATGCTTTCATTGTTTTATACATGAAATGTATTCAACATAATTTATTAAACACAAAAGATATTGAAATATAGCCCAATATGGGTCACCAAGGTAATGGTTAAATGTTTTCAGTAGGCTACACAATTTCAATGCTGATTGCTGAATAATATCTCGTTAGATTTACGAAACGCGAAAGTAATCGTCTAAGCTCACTCTTACGCATGCTGTCAAAAATAGATGTATGTAACAATCTATATATATATCTAGTGTAGACTAGTATTTCGGGTTGTATTTAGAGAGTGACGTTTGGCTGGTAAAAGCGATGGCTGAGATAAGATCTAAAGAATTCCAGTGGCCGCAGGGGAGGGACACGCACTGCAACAAAGAAACACGCCATTTAGATTTTTACATTCATGTTCTCATTACTCCCCTATGCTTCATGTACTCAAAAAATCCCAGTCAGGAAGACCAAGTGTATGAACACACCGTACAAGGAAGGGTTTCCCCCCCTGTAATTCTGAACCGGAGCGGGACACACACCGCTTCCTGAACGCGTGGGTCTAACCTTTGATTTTATATGCTGGCGCAGGCACTAGCACGCGGAACGCCGCTGTCATTTACGCAACAAAACAACTGTATTTCTTATGCGATGTATGAAGTCGGTGGCTAAAGAACTCATTCATCCAGAACCGTTAACCTATAGGCATCGCGTTGAGGTAAACTACGGCAGGTAATGACAAGTTTGATTCGGACGTTTAAAGTCTCACAATCGCGGGTCGCAATCTAATGTCTACAGGGACCTTCACAACACCAAACTGCCGCAATGTCGACCGGAGCAGGAGAGAGACTAGAAGCTCGGGTCAGAAAACTGGAGTCAATCATCAAGGATCAAAAATCACCCTTGAATTTGGAGAGTTTGCTGGTAAGGTTATAGGATTATTGAATGTTATACAAAAGCAAATGTGTTTTTTTGTATCCTAACACATTGTAACCAATAGCTAAAACGTTACATGATATTGGCTACATGGGATGTTTTGCTGTTCTGTGGAAGTGTCATGACATTGCTTTTACATATTGTGATATTAATCATTATTTGGTCACAGCCTACATTGCGATTGCTAGAAAACGAAATTAGACTGCTGCTTACATGTGGCTTTATTAGCCTAGTCAGAATTTTTACACCTTATTCAGAATATACTGAATAGGTTGTAGCTAGTGTATACGGGCCCCTGTGCAGGTTGAAATCACATACCGGGGTCTCCCTCAATTGAAATCATGGTGGGGCCCCCTAGAATCTTCACCACCCTGTAGCAAGGGCCCTAACTAAATACGATATCCGTCCAACAAAAAAAAAAATTGGATAACGACGTATATACAGGGGGGATAAGGGTCAAGCTTGTATAGAAACACAATTCTGCAGTAAAAATCAATTTTCTTCTAGAATTTTACAGAAATTATCTAATGGCATTTTTGTCTATAATAATGAGTTGATTCAATTCAGTACAAAATTACTAAAAATGTACAGTAATAGCAAGAGCTGGTATCTCCAGCATTTCCAGAATACAATTGCATGTTTGTTCAGAATATGATGATTACATGTGTACAGGAATTTTTAAAGAGCTGTGGAGAAGGGTCTTTATTTTAGAATAAAGACTTTACCAGAATATCATCAAGCTTAATTGGAAAACGATGCTCGTTTAAAGATTTAAATTTAGAGTCTAAATTTAGAGATTTAAACCATGTGATACTGCTGTCACAAAATTAGGGAGTACCAGATTTGGAATTGTGTCTTCATAAAACTGATTAATAAAACCACATATGGAAATAAACAACTCTATAGTTTTGTGTATTTAAATTACCTGTATGGGTTATTGCAAATAATGTTTATAAAAGTTTACTTGTATTTTGTTTATTATTACAAAATATTACAAAATAATGTTAATATTATATAATAATACCACCAGCAAAATTTTGAAGATACCGGAAAGCTCTTCATACACATATAGGTTGTACAACACAAAACAAGAGTGCATTACATGTTGAGGGTGTAAACAAATGAGAGGATGTTTGTCCCAGAGGATTGTGGTAATGTTCCTGTGCCTTATCTGTGATCAGTGTGTTATCAACACACCCTCCTCCACACAGTAATGCTGCTGTCTTTTAATGATAATATTTTCTCCAAATTCAGCAGCTTAAGCATCAGGCTTCACTTATTTTTGATTATACCGACATATCATTAGAGAGCAGGAAGAAGCTTTATGAAGTGTGAAGACACCATACATGTTTAATCAATGACTGGGTTAGTGTGAAATGTGAGGACTTGTCGAGCAAGCCAAACAGGGTGAGAACGACTAGAATGTGTGCTCCTATTGTCAATTCCTATCAAAGAGTGAATTCTCTCACCTTATTACCCAACATTCTTCTCTGCAGAAAACGAAACCCCTCATTCCAGACAATACTCCATTTTTTTTAGCAAGACTGAAAGTTGGCACGCCTTGCTTTCACTGGAGGATTCTTTAAAGTGCAGCGCTATCAAAACCTTAAAGTGCATTTATTACAAGGAAGTTGTCTGGTTTTAAGTGGCTTGCTCAAGAGCACAACAGTTGACTTCTTCCTTTATATGTTAGCATGTTACTTGTGTGCAGGATTTTGTGTGTGCTCATTGATTATAATTTATGTCTAAAGCAACGAGTAGCTATATTTTTTGAAAAAGATATGAGAGTTTTATTTCACATGGAGTGGGTTGTCTCAGCTGAATTTCACATATTTACAATTCCATAATACAATACCTAAAGCTTTGCTGACTAATGCAACATCCACACCACTAGGTGTCAGTATAAGTTCAAGATGAATGCTGAATCAACTAGTGTAAGTGCAACAAATTAATTAATTAATAAGCTTGGAGAATACACATATGTGTATAAATATTTATGCACACACAAACCATTTTAAATCACTAGGTAGGAAGCATTCTATGCTTAACTGTTCCATTATGATAACTGTCTGTGAATAGGAGCTATTGGTTGATGTATTTTTGGCTGTGTGTGTGTGTGTGTGTGTGTGTGTGTGTGTGTGTGTGTGTGTGTGTGTGTGTGTGTGTGTGTGTGTGTGTGTGTGTGTACGTGTCCTACTCTGGCTATAGGTGGCCCAGGGAAAGACATAACTAAATCCCTGACCCTGCTGGTTCGTTTCCCTGGCACGTTTACTTAAATACATCCCAGTTAGAAATGTTACGCTCTAGCTGTATGGCTGTATCTGATTAAAAGCCATATTTTTATTTTGAATAAAGTTTTTTTCCCGCTGTTAGGGATGACACCGCTTTACGACGCACTCGACTCAACATAGCAGCAGCGAGCACACGTCATTATTTAGCTCCGCTCACACGACACGCCCCCACCCGCTCGGCTTTTTTCGGAAAGACTCGGAACAGCGCATCTTTCTTATATAATTATTAAAAAAATAAAGACTTTTCGGAGATATGCAGGATGCAATGCTACTCTATAGGTACTCAAGATTGACATGACACTGACTAAAACTGAGTGTTTCACCCCCCCTTTAAACATTTTTGGTCATATTAAGGTCCAATTCTTCATGATACTTCATATCCAGAACATGCAAGTACTGCACTTAAAAATAAGGTGGATACCACGGATTCGGTAGTTAAACGTGTGTATATTAGTGAATTCCAAACATGCGTAAATAGGAAGCGTATTATTGTTCAGTCGGTGTACAAGTGGGATGATTGGTCGGTGTAGTTTTTGTCCCACCCCTCCTCCACTGTGATTGGACGGCCTGGTAAAAAGTGTTGAGCGCTGCCTAATAGAGGGAATGTACGTGACGTCATCGTCAGCTGGAGCGCCTGTGGTTACGCCTTACTGAGTGGCAAAAAGACTGAAAGACAGCATTGGTTTACAGCGTGAATGCAGCGAAAACACACAAAACCAGGCCCGGCGCCAGAGTTGGAGAAGGGGGAGGCCTGTCCATGGACCCCATGGACATCGCTGTTCTGAGTGTAAACCACTGCCACCTGCTGCTGATTCTGCTTTTAGAGGGAAAAGCTGCCCATAACTCCTTGTCAAGGATATGTAATCCTCTGTAAGAATTCGTAATAATAGCATATTATTAGCGAAAAGGAGCTAGCAAAATATCCAGTGTGTATCTGTATTTTTGCACTCGTCAAATGATTACATTTCCAACGTGTTTCCGCTTCGGTGAGTTTTGTAGCCAATCACAGACATATTTGTAGATATCTACAACACAGTTGGCCAATCACAGGTGTTGAATTTGGAATCCACTCACCGCTCGAATGTTTGTCCAGGTGCTGAGTTCAGTTTACACCCATCTCTGTAAGTGCAGACATTGTGAAAATAAGAGGTTATCAGCTTATTAATATAGCGGAACTTTGTGAGATTGTGTTTATTAAATGAGTGACAGCTTTTAGTGATTATAAAGTGTATTACCACATCCACGCTTCCATACACTGACCCATCCGCATATAACGTTACATGCGGGATTCACTCGAAAAATGTGATGACTGCGGTTATACAGTGAGGAAAATAAGTATTTAAAACACCCTGCTATTTTGCAAGTTCTCCCCCTTGGAAATCATGGAGGGGTCTGAAATTGTCATCGTAGGTGCATGTCCACTGTGAGAGACATAATCTAAAAAAAAAAAAAACAAGAAATCACAATATATGATTTTTTTTTACTATTTAGTTGTATGAAACAACTGCAAATACGTATTTGAAAACCTGTCTATCAGCTAGAATTCTGACCTTCTGATCTAAGATCTGTTACTATGCCTTTAAAATGTCCACCTCCACTCCATTTATTATCCTAAATTAGATGCATAAAGACACCTGTTCACCCCATACAATCAGTAAGAATCCAACTACTAATAACATGGCCAAGACCAAAGAGCTGTCCAAAGACACTAGAGACAAAATTGTACACTTCCACAAGGCTGGAAAGGGCTACGGGGAAATTACCAAGCAGCTTGGTGAAAAAAGGTCCACTGTTGGAGCAATCATTAGAAAATGGAAGAAGCTAAACATGACTGTGAATCTCCCTCAGACTGGGGCTCCATGCAAGATCCCACCTCGTGGGGTCTCAATGATCCTAAGAAAGGTGAGAAATCAGCCCAGAACTGCAAGTCAATGACCTGAAAAGAGCTGGGACCAAGGTTACTGTTGGTAATACACTAAGACGTCATGGTTTGAAATCATGCATGGCACGGAAGGTTCCCCTGCTTAAACCAGCACATGTCCAGGCCTGTCTTAAGTTTGCCAATGACCATTTGGAGTCATGGGAGAAAGTCCAGTGGTTAGATGAGACCAAAATATTACTTTTTGGTCATAATTCCACTAAACGTGTTTGGAGGAAGAAGAAGGATGAGTACCATCCTCAGAACACCACCCCTACTATAAAGCATGGGGGTGGTAGCATCATGCGACTGCACTGTATTAAGAAGAGGATGACCGGGGCCATGTATTACGAGATTTTGGGGAACAACCTCCTTCCCTGAGAGCATTGAAGATGGGTTGAGGCTGGGTCTTCCAACATGGCAATGACCCGAAGCACACAGCCAGGATAAGGAGTGACTCTGTAAGAAGCATATCAAGGTTCTGGCGTGGCCTAGCCAGTCTCCAGACCTAAAGCCAATAGAGAATCTTTGGAGGAAGCTCTGTTTCTCAGCGACAGGCTAGAAACCTCACTGGTCTAGAGAAGATCTGTGTGGAGTAATGGGCCAAAATCCCTCCTGCAGTGTGTGCAAACCTGGTGAAAAACTACAGGAAACATTTGACCTCTGTAATTGCAAACAAAGGCTACTGTACCAAATATTAACATTGATTTGCTCAGGTGTTCAAATACTTATTTGCAGCTGTATCATACAAATAAATAGTGAAAAAATCATACATTGTGTTTCCTGGACTTTTTTTTAGATTATGTCTCTCACAGTGGACATGCACCTACGATGGATATTTCAGACCCCTCCATGATTTCTAAGTCGGAGAACTCGCAAAATAGCAGGGTGTTTAAATACTTATTTTCCTCACTGTAAATATTCATGTCGAAATCATTATCCATGGATCACTGAAACTTTGGTAAGTTGTAAGTACCACTATATCGAGCCCAACCTTTAGTTTTTCAACTCTTCTGCCACTCAGCACCGGCTGAAGGGGGCATGTTCTGGCGGGAAAGTGACGTCAATGCATACTCTCTATACCCAACGTTAAACAGTAAAAGAAAGAAAAAGATGGGGCAAATCAACTCTTGAAATATTATTATGGTAGGCCTACATAGTGCATCAAAATGCAATGTCATCAGTTTGCCAGAACACAAAACGTTCAAATGTTTTACGCATCATTTACACGTGGCAGGGAGCAGGTTTACATTTCTTTCGTACCAACTAAAATTTTGAAAATACGAACGTTTTCGTGAATCTGAAAATTTACGTCATAGCGGATTTACGAACAATTTACACACACATTCATTCTGCTCGTGTTTCATGAATGAGGATGTCCCCTCCTTCGTGGGATCCTCTCACCACCTCATCGGCTAAGTCATCTCTCAGTAATAGGGTTGAACATACATAGCCTAGATTAAGTTGTGTTTCGTTCCTCTTTTATCCAGAGGATTATATATTCTATTTTTCATCCCGTGCTCTTTCATGTAATGATTGTCAGACAAAGCTTCATTTTAGTTTATGATGTCGACATTACAAACCCCTTCTGATGCTGAAGTCATTTGAAGTCAGTGAGGTGTTCTAGTTGCATTGTAATATTTGTGATGCAACTAAACTTAGGCACCTTTTATAAATAATCTCATGACTAGAGATCTAAATTGAATACAGACTCATTGTCCTGCTGTGTTGCTACCAGGGGAAATGCCATACAGGAAGCTGAGGTCACATCCTTCAATTGAGGAGAGAGATAGCTGGCTTCAGCTTCCGTTGAGTGTGTGTTTGCACTTTTTAAACACTGTATTGTGGACTGATTCTTGGTTCAGGGAAAACAGGATTCAGTCAGTCATTGTTGCAGGTGTTTGTTTTTGGTTTGTATGTGAGTTTCTGATTTGTGTTATGGAAGCAGAATTCAAGCAATACACCTTGCAAACTTTTTTAAAGTATATAACCTACAGTTTCAAATTTTGGGGTCGGTAACATTTTTTTCATGTTTTTTAATGTTTTTAAAACATCTGCAATTATTTTGATCAAAAACACAACATACAGTAATATGAAATATTATTACAATTAAAAATAATAGGTTTCCGATGTAAAATATTTTGTGCAATGTATTCCTAGGATGGCAAGGCTAAATTTTCAGCATCATTACTCCAGTCTTTAGTGTCACATGATCCTTCAGAAATTTAGAAAGCTCAAAAAAACTATTATTATTATTATCAATGTTCAAAACAGTATATATATATATATATATATATATATATATATATGCTATATTTGTAATTTGTATACTTTATACTCTCTCTTTTCGTACATTTAATGTGTCCTAGCTAAAGAAAATTATTAATTGCTTTCAAAAAATAAAGTCTCACTGACCCCAGACTTTTAAAGGTTGTGTATACATGGTCAACAAATTTAAAATGCAGTGATATAAAGCAGTTCCGTCAACTGGCCTGATACGCTCTCACATTAGCCCTGTGCTATTGAGCTATTCTTTCTGTTGAGCCCTGGATTAGCTGTTTTTCTTTTTCCAGCTGCAGCAAGACCCTTTTATTAACCTTGTATGTAGGGCCAACTAGTTTATGATGTTGGCTTGAGCAAATGTAAGTGTTTTGGTGGGGAATGTTTGGGGGATGGTGGTCTGTGTGTGTGTGTCTGTATTTTTAGCTCTGCTGTGTCACTTTGTGTGTTTGGATGAGTATGTAAGGACATTTCCAGGATCATCCAGTATCATTCACTTCCTAAAGTAATTTATTAGAATACAGTTACTTAATTCTCACTGTAAAGACGACTATACAGCATAATCCTACTCTTAAATCTCATTTTTGGATTTCTATCATAAGTTAAACGTCTGTCAGAGTGAGCTTAGTTCGGGGATTAAAGGAGAGTAATGAACTCCCTCTGATGAGTGTATTTTTGGCTCTGTGAATAAAGAGGAAAGCCCATAGTAGCAGCAGAAATGGGTGTGTATGAGATAATAAGAACTATACTTAAGTTTGTTTTCTTTTTAAATTATTTTAATTCTATTTGCTTTTGCCTTCTGCAGGATTCAGTAACTGCCCTGGCCCTTGATCTGAACCATCCCGCACTGAGAAAAAACAAAAACATAGATGCCTTCTTAAACAGATGTAAGTGTCTTTAGAACAGATTTAAGTCTCTTTATTTATTTGTTTATTTTTCTATAAAAATATAACATTGCTTTTTCCTGACATATTTTTTTATCGATCATTTATATACCTGTATATCTATACTACCTGTATCATACTTGTGTATCTATATCTATATCTATATCTATATCTATATCTATATCTATACATCTACTTGACACAGCTGTCAGTAGCATTTGGTTATGTATTATCAAAAAAAAATAAAAAAAATAATCTCTAATAAATAAAAACTAATAAATAAAAAATAATCTCAAGTAATATAATACATAAACATTTATAAATTCATGTTAGTCAAGCAGTATCATAAACTATTTATGATACTAATATAATATAATAATACATACAAAAATATTTCAAGGAGCAACATTTGACCCTGTACATAAATGTGAGTGTTTTTTAGTGCTGTCAAACGATTAATCGCATTCCTAAATAAAAGTCTGTGTTTACATATAAATACACATGCATGTATATATTTAAGATATGTCTGCAAATATTTCTTAAATATACATGAATGTATGTGTATTAAATACAAACGTAATTATACACAGTACGCACACACTTTTTTCATTTGGATGCAATATAATTGCGATTAATCATTGGACAGCCCTAGTTTTTTATATGCCTAAAATAATATGAAATTATATTACATGATAAACCTATCAGGAATGTTTTGAGCCAATTTTTTATTCTTCCTTTTTTTAATTAATATAAATTTAATTTTAAAATAATTAATTAAAAATTATTAAATAATTGGGGAATTTATTGGCCTGATTATTAATAGTGTCATTTTAACATCAGTCATATAATATGTGTTGTCTAATATCTCTAGATGAAAAGGCTGTTTGCTGCCTCAGGGATCTACAGGTGAAGCTGGATGATTTCGACAGAGTCAAGCTGATTGGTCGTGGAGCGTTTGGTGCAGTGCAGCTGGTGAGTGTGTTCCAGAAAGCTGTGTGGGTGTGCGTTTATGTGAGAGTCTGCCCCTGTTATCTGCTGTGTGTCTTCAGGCATAGCCTTTTGTCTGTATGTGTGTGTGTGTGTGTTAATGCCTGTGAGGCGTGTATGCACATGTTTTACCTGATCCTACTTACCTGCAACAACACAGGGTATGCATGCTTTTGTATTCTTGGCATAGGCACAAACTATTTCATACTTTTAGGAAAATGATAGTTTTACACTTGTCAGTGAAAAATGTAGAAGTCAGTCTTTTTAAATATTTATCAATAGAACATTGTGTTGCTTATGCATGCAGTGTTTATTCGGTTACACATCACACTGAGATACTTTTTTAATGTTTTAAACAACATTTTGCATAACACAGATGTTGCTTCAAGGGTTTATATAAATGTTTATGCTGATAATACACACATTTGCCGGTAGGTACGACACAAAGCGTCTCAACAAGTGTATGCCATGAAGCAGCTCAGCAAGTTTGAGATGGTCAAGCGCTCTGACTCCGCCTTCTTCTGGGAGGAGCGTGACATCATGGCATTCTCCAAGAGTCCTTGGATAGTTCAGGTGGGATTCACTCATGTATATATAGAGATAAGATATGCATGATGGGCACATTTTTTGCATTGTGCAATTGAGTATGTTGTTTAATATCTTTATCAACAAACTGGAAAACAATAACAGTGCATAAAAGGACACTGCTGAACTCCTTTGTCAAAATGACCAATACTTCAAAGCTAAATTCATAATAATCTGACTGACAGGCACTGTTTTTGAATGTTGAACTCTTATAAAGCTAGACAATTATGATCTGATGTAAATAGGCAAGAGAAGCGTAAGAACGTAAGAAACGTACAAAGAGAAATGTAAGATCTGCTCATTAGATCTTGCTGCTGTTATGTTGATATTCGTAATATTAATGAACAAAATGTGTTTTTATTATGAACTGTTAACTTATTAATGTATAATTTATTAATTAATAATTACTTGGAAATATTTTATATTTATGTATAATATTTATTTAGATTATGAATAATATTAAATATAAAAAATATTACTACCAGTTGTTTTCACTTATGTATTATTATGATTATTATTAACAATATTTGAATTGTTTTTAAATGAAGGGCTGGGTTCAATTAATAGCTTATTACACTGTAACATCTAATTAGTTAGTTACTTAAAAAAAACATGCAAACCGATTGCCATAAAAAAAACAAGTGAAGTGAAATAGGAATAGTATATTGTGGTAAATGTTATTTATTATTAATGTTAGTTATCATAGTTCACTTACACAAGAGTTACTAAAAAAGAACTTTAGAGAGTACTTGATCATTTACTTTAGATTTACTCTTAACTTAATATAGCATTATTATCTTAACATTGTTTGTAAGCATTATTGTGTTTTGCTGAATGTTGAGGTCTGTGTGTGACTTAAGCATGATCAACTGCGACATATTGTCACAAATATAGAGGGATTATATCAACCCAATTAAAAGTCTCACAAGGTGTTTATGACGTATTATAAACAATCATTATACGACATAAGGGGAAGTATTACATAGGTTGCTTTTAAAAGGTGATCTTTTTTTTGACCAAAACATTAACTGTAGTTAATTATTCAGTCAAAAGCTTGGCCAAATTTTAAAAGCAGCCTCTTTATTATTTTTCTTCCTCTGAAACCAAATAACTGATTTCTTGTTGAATCGCTGCATTAATAGGAAGATTTTTAACAATAATATAAATGTTCAAGTGCCCAGCCAAAGGGAACACTGATCACCATAATGGTGAGTTATTTTT
Organism: Pseudorasbora parva; assembly: GCF_024679245.1. Classification (NCBI taxonomy): domain Eukaryota; kingdom Metazoa; phylum Chordata; class Actinopteri; order Cypriniformes; family Gobionidae; genus Pseudorasbora; species Pseudorasbora parva. The sequence continues at coordinate 31,058,409 of NC_090186.1, read as the reverse complement.
TTCTCTGCTTGACAAAATGGCACTCAAACCAATCAATTAAATAACTTGGGATTTCTGAGTAAACAATGCATAGTACAAATTACTACATTTTTACAATTAAGACATTATGTACAGTTAACTAAAAAGTGTTAGTTAGAATCACTGTTGGATTTTACAAAGTATTTATTTAACATTGCAGTCGTGTATTTCATTGGTATTGGTACCGACTTCTTAAAATGTTGGTATTATTGCCTCGTCTCACCTCACTCTTTCTGTCTACATAGCTGTGCTGTGCGTTCCAAGATGAGAAGTATCTCTATTTGGTGATGGAGTTCATGCCCGGTGGAGACCTGGTGACTCTGACAAGCAACTATGACATCCCAGAGGAGTGGGCTCGATTTTACACAGCAGAAGTGGTGCTGGCGCTGGACGCTATCCATTCTCTGGGCTTTATCCACAGAGACATTAAACCGGACAACATGCTGCTGGACCGTAACGGACACCTCAAACTCGCCGACTTTGGAACATGCATGAAGATGGACTCGGTTTGTTCTGGGTTGTGTGATAAGTGCATCTGATGTGTGTGTTTGTGTAAGCAGGAGAAAGAGAGAGTCTATATTTCAAATTGTGTAGTGTGTAGGATTGTTGTGTGCATTGATCATTTTAAGACAAATCTGTCAAGATAACCTCTTTGAAGCAATCAATATTTTGCATTAGAGTTACATCAAGGCTGCCATCTTGTGGGGAGATCATATAGTGCAGCCTGAATTATGATGACAGGTTTATAAGCAGTGCAAGGTAGTAATTAATTATATGTATTATGGGTTTTGTATTCAGATTCCAAAAATGAAATACTTATAATTAGACTATATTATGTTTTAAAATACTAATAATCATTCTACACTACAGTCTTTTTTTTTATTGATTTACATGGTTCATGAATCTCAAAATTATAGCATGGCAAAACTTTTCCTAATTTATTTATGTAAAAGCCTGTTGCATATATATGTTTGGGAAGTTTCCTCTTTTAGGGAATTGCACACACATACCAGTTACTAGTTGGGTAGCTATAATTACATGGTAATTTGAGAGGCCACAGCATTTGACTACTGAATTTTCAGATAATATTCTTGTGGCAGATGTCGTTTGTCAACTTTGCAACACTACATATCTGATCAACTTCTGAGAAACACATTTGAATTATTATTTGCATTGTAAAAGATGAAAAATAAGTAGATTGGGAATCTCTGTTGTAATATTTAATGCACTTTTTGTATTTTTGTATTAATATGATACAAGATTACCTTATTCAAGTCAATGTGAAAAACAACTTTGGTCAAAAGTAATCTAAAAGTAATCCAAAAGTAGCCAGATAATATTACCTAAATCGTGTAATGTAATAGATTCTAACAGACTACAATATGTAAGTAATCTACCCAGCACTGTTTATAACGGGTGTCCAAACTTGGTTTTGGAGGGCCACTGTCCTGCAGAGTTTAGCTCCAGCTTGCCTCAACACACTGCTGGACGTTTCTAGTATGCTTGGTAAGAACTTTTATTAGCTGGTTCAGCTGCGTTTTATTGGGGTTGGAGCTAAACTCTGCAAAACAGTGGCCGTCCAGGAGCAGGATTGGGCACCCCTGGTTTATAGGGTGGTTTAAGGTTTTTTTAATGTTAAAATACTTGTATATCATCTTAATATACACAGTCAACACAGTAATTTAAGATTAGCTTAACCAATGTATAATGGTTATATGTAATTAATTATATATGCATCTATGTGTGTTTAGTCTGGTATGGTCCGCTGTGACACTGCTGTCGGGACTCCTGATTACATTTCACCAGAGGTTTTGATGTCACAAGGAGGGACGGGTTACTACGGCCGCGAGTGTGATTGGTGGTCTGTTGGCGTTTTCATTTATGAGCTGCTAGTGGGTGAGTAGCACCAACTTCAAATGTATCTTCCCGTCTCCTGTAATCTCATCTCACCATTCTTACCATCCTATATATTCATTCTTCTGCTGATTTGAGCAGGTGACACACCATTTTATGCTGAGTCCCTAGTGGGAACCTATGGAAAGATCATGGATCATAAAAACCGCTTAACTTTCCCAGATGATATGGAATTGTCAAAAGAAGCCAAGGACCTCATCTGTGCCTTTCTGACTGACAGGTGAGCGAGAGAAACATAGAGTTTGGATTTATTACACATTAGTCCCTTATTATATTAGCTGTAATGTCAAAAGAAGCATGGCAAATATTGACCATGGCTGATAATTGATTTTGCTGTAAATACATTGTTAACATCAATTTAACTTTGTATTAAAAAAAAAAAAAAAAAAAAAAAAAAAAAAAATATATATATATATATATATATATATATATATATATATATATATATATATATATATATACACTCACCTAAAGGATTATTAGGAATAATTTCTCATTAATGCAATTATCTAATCAACCAATCACATGGCAGTTGCTTCAATGCATTTAGGGCTGTGGTCCTGGTCAAGATAATCTCCTGAACCTGTGATTTAAGCAATTTTGAGCATTGCATGTTTTTTGGTGCCAGACGGGTCAGTCTGATTATTTCAAAATCTGCTCAGTTACTGAGATTTTCACACACAACCATTTCTAGGGTTTACAAAGAATGGTGTGAAAAGGGAAAAACTTCCAGTATGTGGCAGTCCTGTGGGCGAAAATGCCTTGTTAATGCTAGAGGTCAGAGGAGAATGGACTGACTGATTCAAGCTGGAAGAGAAACTTTGCCTGAAATAACCACTCGTTACAACCGAGGTTGAAAAATGCAGCAAAGCATTTTTGAAGCCACAACACACACAACCTTGACCCCACTGGGTACGGCCTACCTGAGCATTGTTTCTGACCATGTCCATCCCTTTATGACCACCATGTACCCATTCTCTGATGGCTACTTCCAGAAGGATAATGCACCATGTCACAATGCTCAAATAATTTCAAATTGGTTTCTTGAACATGACAATGAGTTCACTGTACTAAAATGGCCCCCACAGTCACCAGATCTCAACCCAATAGAGCATCTTTGGGATGTGGTGGAACAGGAGCTTCGTGCCCTGGATGTGCATCCCAAAATTCTCCATCAACTGCAAGATGCTATCCTATCAATATGGGCCAACATTTCTAAAAAATGCTTTCAGCACTTCTACGTTGAATCAATGCCATGTAGAATTAAGGCAGTTTTGAAGGCGAAAGGGGGTCAAACACAGTATTAGTATGGTGTTCCTAATAATCCTTTAGGTGACTGTGTGTGTGTGTATGTGTGTGTGTGTGTGTGTGTGTGTGTATGTGTATATGTATATATATATATATATATATATATATATATATATATATATATATATATATATATATATATATATTATAATATCTCCCAGGAATAAAATGTGTATATTAAAATAGAGAACAGTTCATTTCAATTGTAATAATATTTCAAAATATTAAAATTATAATTTTGTTGTATTTGATCAAATAAATACAGCCTTGAAGAGTACAATAGAATACAATCAACCCAAGTCTTGTCTTTTTTTCAAGTTAATATGGCAGTCTACCTCTTCATTTGATACTTTTAAGGGGAAAACATCAACTTCTTGTCTTATTTTTCATCTTTATACCTGGTCACTCTTTCAGCCTAACAACTGTTTTCCTTTAACTCCCTTTTTTTCTCTCTCCTTCTCCTCCCTCTCACATGCGCACACATACGAGCATTCCCGATCAAGTATCCAGAGAGGGGCTTTATGATTTTGTCTCCTTGTTTTCATGTACACACACACACCCCTCCCTTTGGATTCTGGCTGCAGGAATGTCCCACACGTGGCAGTCCAAACTGCTGCACCCCTTTGAATCCCGATGCAAAGAAAGGGAGGGAACGACTGTTCCTTATTTTTGGATGTTGCAGTGTGTGTCGCTTGCGTTACTCAACTCATCCATGCTCTGCCATTTCCCATTAGCCACTCGCTGTTGGATGTTCCAGTCTCTCTCTCTCTCTCTCACACACACACACACACACACACGCACACACACACGCACACACACACACACACACACATCACTTAACGGATTAGTGAGTGTGGCTGTGGTTCTCTGTTTGGTTTGCTGACCAGTGTTGTGATATGTTCAGGGAGGTGAGGCTTGGCCGGACCGGAGTGGATGAAATAAAATGTCACCCCTTCTTCAAGAACGATCAGTGGACCTTCGACACCATACGAGACAGTAAGTCTCTGAGAATGAGAGTTTGGCTGATCTGTGATCATAACTGGAAAGTCACATTTATTCATTAAAATTAAAACTAATCACTATTAATGACTGAATCAGAATTATTTACTTACTATAACATGCATGTGCTCGTCGATAAAAATCAAAGAAATCTAGAATATACTCAAGTCTTGCATTGGTATTTTATTTGTGAGTGAGGTGTTAGGGGTAGTGTGATCCAGTTGAACAATGAACATGTTCGAAATCAAACTTTTTTTAATACATTCTAATTAATAATATAAAATTGCATGAATTATTCTTGAACTGACCAAAGTATTTAAAGGGAGAATGCAACATTAATAACACATATTTAAACATTAGACATTAAGTTTATCGTTTAAATAGAATTGTTTTATAGTCTATACACAATATTGCTTACTTACTTACTAAGTAATTCATTACTGATGCATACACAGTCTTGCATTTACTTTGTTTAAACGTTTTATTACGTTTTCTACCCACTCGCAATTTTATTGATGATGTGTATTATGTAAGGTATAATGTGATTTATATAATTAACCTGATTGTATATTTTGACTTGTTAACCATAATATAACTTAGCTTATATTACCATGATCATGTGGTGGTATAAAAAAAAGGTTGTGCTGCAACATTGCACTTTGCTGTTTTATGCAAAAAAAAATGTGTTTATTTTGTTTTACTGTATTTTGATGTGATTTGTGTTTTTATTTATTTATGGGTTTGTAATGTTGCACTGTTTTGTTGCGCTCTGTGGAGGAGCGATGTGCTCTTTTTGGGGGGTGTGGTGCTTGGAATAGGGTTAAAGGGGTATTGGGTTGGTTTTAGTAAGGGTGGAACCCAATATGTGGCCCATACACAGTTACTAATGAGAGAAAAGCCTCAAAACCACAGAGTTAGACTCGTGTTCTCCTCTTCTCTCTATCCCTCGCTCCTGTGATGCCCAAATGCACATATTTCCTTTCTATCTAGCGTTCTCTCTGCCTCCACAGTAGTCTGTTATTAACAGTGCTATCAAGAAGAATTCTGGGAATCTGAGCAACTGCATTCATATATCTGCATGGTGCGGTGTTACCATATGGCAACATATAATTTTCTTGCTTTTCAGAATAAAATACAACAAATTGTGTAGTTGGAAAGAAACTAATTATATTTTCAGTTTTTCGTCCCATACAAAGAATGCTTTTTTATTATCCTCTTTGCTACATATTTGATAAGTTAAATAGATGTCTACATTCAACTCTACATTCAGCCTCATCCCCATTAGATGTTTGACATGTTCTCTCAGCATGCTCAGTGCGTTAGCTCCAGAACCAGGGAGTGTTTTGGATGTGTGAGCGAGCGAGAGTGTGTGTATGCACAGTATGTAGTGAGTAAGCACCGGCCAGCTTGGCAAATCATACGTGCCACTCCTCCCTTCAGGACAGTGTCTGCTTTGTGTGCTACACACACTGAGCCTTTCACTGTGAGACTCACTCACTCGCTCACACACACACACACACACACACACTCAAACTCAAACAGGACACACTATTTTTGCTCAAATCTTTTACAATATTCTCCCACTCACTCAGACACCCACCCCCGACCCCTCCTCTCTGTTTCTCTGTGTCTCTCAGCCATGGCTCCAGTGGTGCCGGTGCTGAGGAACGATATTGACACCAGTAACTTTGATGATGATATAAAGGATGATCCGGGAGGAACTGAGACCTTCCCCCCTCCTCGTGCCTTTGCAGGAAATCAGCTACCTTTTGTGGGCTTCACCTATTTCAGGGAGGACCAGTAAGTGTGAAAATGTGTGCATTTTATTTTTTGTTTGTTTGTGACAAGATGGATTCTGCCAATGGAACAACTGTTATTGAAAAATGTCTTGTAAAATATTGTTACATGTTATTAATTATTTTTGTACATTGTTATATTACATATTTTTGCCTATAATATAGTCATGTAAAATAACTGTGGAACTGTGGAAAAATCATTTTCAGTCCCTGAAGAGTTCCCACTCTTTTTGGCAAATACATTTTCCACATGTGTTTAATTAGAGGATAAAAAGTTTAGAGATTTGCACTTACAAAGAACAGTTTCTAGCCTGTGAAATCATTTTTGACCTGAGCACTAAAAAATTATATATTCACCATACAAATTGTGATTATGCCAGGCCTGGTTATCAATTCATAATTGGATACAATTATGAAAAGATTTTCCATGACTGTGAAAAGATGTTTTCTATTTAAATTATAAAATGAAATCTGTGACGGACAAAAAAAATCAAATCTCACATTTCAGATACTGTAGCGCTATTTGACTTTTACAGAGGTATCTTGTTCTCTTCCACACACGCTACCTCAACGATTAACACTAAAAAGCTGTAAAACTACAGCGAGCCCATGTTATGGATTGATAGAGACAGGATGTACAGTATTTTTGCATGGTTATGGTAGCCGTGAATGAGTGCTGCATTTGTTCCATAACAATTCCCTCCTTTTTCCCTTATCCTTTCACTGTTTCCTCCCTGGCTCTCTCAGTTTCTCCAGTGTGGCTGAGTGAAGCCACATGGGCCGCTGGCAGAGCTGAGGAGATTGAAAAGTTGCTTTGAGATTTTCTTTCTTTCATTTCCTCTTTCCTTCTTTCCTTTTCCTTCTCTCATTCTAACTTATTCTTCATCTTGAATTGATTTATGAAAAAAATGTTTAGCTGCAGAGTAAACAAGGATTATGCTTTACCATAACGTTCTTTCTCTCTCTCTTTTAGGTTGTTAACCAAAAAAAATAAGTGTCCAGAGGAAGAATCTAGTGCTAAAAGTCTCATTGGGGATGGTGATTTTGACCATCCAGAGGTGCATATATATTTAAAAAATAATAATATTAATAACTTTTATCATATTAATGTTAAATGATAGCCACTACTGTATAAAATGAGTTTTTGTTTTATGACAATGAAGGGGTTCTTGAGTCTTACCGATAGAGCTGTGTGGCACAAAATTACTTGGATTTCTAAAATAGCTTGTGACTTATTCTGCAGCAGAATGTACCACAACCATTTTGTTTGGTGCCGTTACTCAACATAATTGGAGTGTTTCGGCGCATTCTTTAGATAAGTGCTGCTTTTAATAGAATGGAAAACAACAACTTGAATCAGTTGGTTGTTTATTCTTCAAATGTTTTTTGTGCATGTCCCTAGTCCAAGGACCTGCAGAAGAGGCTGAAAAAGTTGGAGGAAAAAGTTAAACATGAGATGCAAGCAAAGGAGGAACTGGAAAATAAATGCCGGTACAAATACTCCTAAACATAATGTGTAAATGCGAATTTTTGAAAATACTTTTTGTGTGTGTGTGTGTGTGTGCATTTTTATTTTATTTAATACTTTTAAAAAAAGAATATTATCAGCATAACAATTTAATTGGGAAGCTGAATGGAAAGATTTGTACTCTATAAAGACACACAAACGTACAGTGCCTTGCGAAAGTATTCAGCCCCCTTGAACTTTGCAACCTTTTGCCACATTTCAGGCTTTAAACATAAAGATATAAAACGGTATTTTTTTGTGAAGAATCAACAACGAGTGGGACAACAATCATGAAGTGGAACAAAATGTATTGGATATTTCAAACTTTTTTAAGAAAAACAAAAACGGAAAAATTTGGCGTGCAAAATTATTCGGCCCCATTAAGTTAATACTTTGTAGCACCACCTTTTGTATGTCTCTATCAGTTTTGCACATCGAGAGACTGAAATTTTTGCCCATTCCTCCTTGCAGAACAGCTCGAGCTCAGTGAGGTTGGATGGAGAGCGTTTGTGAACAGCGGTTTTCAGTTCTTTCCACAGATTCTCGATTGGATTCAGGTCTGGATTTTGACTTGGCCATTTTAACACCTGGATATTTTTATTTTTGAACCATTCCATTGTAGATTTTGCTTTATGTTTTGGATCATTGTCTTGTTGGAAGACAAATCTCCGTCCCAGTCTCACGTCTTTTGCAGACTCCATCAGGTTTTCTTCCATAATGGTCCTGTATTTGGCTCCATCTTCCCATCAATTTTAACCATCTTCCCTGTCCCTGCTGAGGAAGAGCTGTCCCAAACCATGATGCTGCCACCACCATGTTTGACTGTGGGGATGGTGTGTTCAGGGTGATGAGCTGTGTTGCTTTTACGCCAAACCTAACGTTTTGCATTGTTGCCAAAAAGTACAATTTTGGTTTCATCTGACCAGAGCACCTTCTTACACATGTTTGGTGTGTCTCCCAGGTGGCTTGTGGCAAACTTTAAATGACACTTTTTTCTTCTTGCCACTCTTCCATAAAGGCCAGATTTGTGCAGTATATGACTAACTGTTGTCTTTTGGACAGAGTCTCCCACCTCAGCTGTAGATCTCTGCAGTTCATCCAGAGTGATCATGGGCCTCTTGGCTGCATCTCTGATCATTCTTCTCCTTGTATGAGCTGAAAGTTTAGAGGAACGGCCAGGTCTTGGTAGATTTGCAGTGGTCTGATACTCCTTCCATTTCAATATTATCGCTTGCACAGTGCTCCTTGGAAAGTTTAAAGCTTGGGAAATTTTTTGTATCCACATCCGGCTTTAAACTTCTCCACAACAGTATCTCGGACCTGCCTGGTGTGTTCCTTGTTCTTCATGATGCTCTCTGAGCTTTAAACAGACCTCTGAGACTACCACAGTGCAGGTGCATTTATATGGAGACTTGATTACACACAGGTGGATTCTATTTATCATCATTAGTCATTTAGGTCAACATTGGATCATTCAGAGATCCTCACTGAACTTCTGGAGAGAGTTTGCTGCACTGAAAGTAAAGGGGCCAAATAATTTTGCACGCCCAATTTTTCAGTTTTTGATTTGTTAAAAAAGTTTGAAATATCCAATAAATGTCATTCCACTTCATTGATTGTTGTCCCACTTGTTTGTGTTGATTCTTCACAAAAAAAATACAGTTTTATATCTTTGTTTGAAGCCTGAAATGTGGCAAAAGTTTGCAAAGTTCAAGGGGGCTGTATACTTTCGCAAGGCACTGTATCGTAAATAATGTTTAAATTCCTTAGAGATCTAGAGTTGTTTGCATCACATATGGCAAAATTAAAACCTATACCTTCACTTATAACAGATGTAAACTATGTTGTATCTCAACAGGACAGCAAATCAGCGGCTGGACAAGTTGTCCAAAGAGCTTGAAGAAGAAGTAAGACATCTTTAAATTGCATTCACCCAACAAAGGCACTTGATTCAAAACCATTCATAAACAGAGCGCAACTTTCTCTAATTGCAAGTTCCTCTAACTGTTTGTGTCTTGTAGGTAATTGCGAGACAGACGGCAGAAGACTCTCTGAGGGCACTGGAGAGAGAGAAAGCTTTACTGAAGCACCAGCGTTCTGCAAGCATAAGAAAGGCCGGCGTAGAGACAGACCGAAAGCGTCTTCTTGAGAATGAGGGTGAGAACAGCAGACAGAAACACACTCCACTGACCCTCAACATTAACAATGAATGCTGATTCATTTGAACAGTGACTGCACTGAGTGTTTATTAGGACTGGCTGGATCAATCTTCTAAAAAACATGACCATTCTTTTCTGGTGGATTACCCCATCTTCAACTATCTTAACAACAATATTACTGAATGTTCTTTTAATTATGTGCATTTTTCATCATAATGTATAGGTCCTTTTTAAAAAATAAGCATATTTTGATAAAGTTCATTATTTTCCATAATGTAATAATAAAAATTAAACTTTCATATATTTTAGATTCATTGCACACCAACTGAAATATTTCAGGTCTTTTATTTTTTAATACTGATGATTTTGGCATACAGCTCATGAAAACCCAAAATTCCTATCTCAAGAAATGAGCATATTTCATCTGACCAATAAAAGAAAAGTGTTTTTAATACAGTGTCAGTGATGGCCTTCTGGACAGGGTCGGGTCGGCAGTCTTACCCATGATTGCGGGTTTTTAGTAATGAACCAGGCTGGGAGTTTTTAAAAGCCTCAGGAATCTTTTGCAGGTGTTTAGAGTTAATTAGTTGATTCAGATGATTAGGTTAATAGCTCGTTTAGAAAACTCATTTTTTGAGATAGGAATTTTGGGTTTTCATGAGCTGTATGCCAAAATCATCTGTATTAAAACAATAAAAGACCTGAAACATTTCAGTTGGTGTGCAATGAATCTAAAATATATGAAAGTTTATTTTTTTATCATTACATTATGGAAAATAATGAACTTTATCACAATATGCTACATTTTTGAGAAGGACCTGTATATGCTGCTTCAAATGCAGCTTTTGTGCCGCTTTTACATGTTTAACATTGACGCTTATTCTTGATTTACTTAAGCACTGGCCCTAGATTTCCTGGTTTCTACCCGATTTGCTAAGTACTAACCTCTGCCATTCTATCATCTAGAAAGTATTAGTTCTGCTCTGCTGATGTTGTGATGCTAACATATTTGGCATTTCTCTCTCCTGCAGTGGGCAGCCTGAGAGATCAGCTAGCCGAACTGAAGAAGAAGAACCAGAACTCACATCTCTCCGCTGAGAAGAACATTCACCTGGAGAGACAGGTTGGTCCTTCAGCAAAATTTACCAAAACTTTAACCTCAGAACAATAACTACTATTTGCCAAATAGCCTGAAGTAAGGACATAAAAAACTCTACATTTAGAACAAGGCAAAAAATGGCTTTAGGATATAAAATATAAAACCTACTTAGGTGTGTGCTAATATTTTCAAATATGGAAAAAAAAAACATTTCAAAAGTATTTTTAAAAAAAGAGATTTTATAAATTTTATAGATTTTAAAAAGATTACTAAATACTGTAGAAATGTGCTTATATTATTATAAAAGTATATTATTACAAAAGTTTGACTTCAGTAAGATATAATATCAAACGTGATAGTATAGACATTTATTATGTTAAAAAAGATTTCTATGTCAGATAAATCTTTTTCCCTGGAAAAAATGTATTACAGTTTCCATTTTTTATTTTTTATTTTTTAGGTTTGACCACCAGATTAACATATTAGAATGATTTCTGATGGATCATGTGACACTAAAGACTGGAGTAATAATGCTAAAAATTCAGCTTTGCCATCACGGAAATACATTTAAAATATATTAAAATAGAAATTATTATTATTGCAATATTACTGTTTTTACTTGCGCTAATAAATGCAGCCTTGTTGAGCATAATAAACTTCTTTCAAAATCATCTAAATATATTTTGAACGGTAGTGTAAATTAGATTTTATTTTAAGGATATATAGATGTTCAGTATTATGGAATAAAAGGGATTCTGATACTAAATGAATGTGTCCTTAGTTGGAGGAGGTGAATGCTAAGCTTCAGGCTGAGGTGGAGGAGTCTGAGAGGCTGAAGAAGGCCCAGGGTGAGGCGTTGAGACAGTCCCAGCAGCTGGAGGTCTCTCTCAGGGAGCTTCAGGAGCGTCTGGCCCAGCTGGAGAGCGGCAGGCTGGGTCTGGAACAGGAGAAACTAAGCCTGCAAACCTCACTGCAGGAGGAGAAGCGAGAGAGAAGCCTTGGCTCGGAGACCATCAATGAACTACAGGGTGGGTGGATGTGTGTCTGTGCCAGTTTGTGTTCGTCTGACAGAAGTAGCTGTGAAATCAGTATATACGAGCTTCCTAGAAGGAGATTGCGTTACATTCTAGGGATTACACTTGTGTGGTGGTCTATGTGAGCGAGTGAAAGCAGATATTTATGTTTGAGCGTGTAGTGGTCAGCTCTTGCTGAAAGACACACTGGGCTCTTGTCTGCTGGGCAGTGTTGTTGTGTTGGGGTGGAGCTGCCCGCAGCAAATGTAAACATCAATAGTGCGTTATTTTAAGGTTAGAGGCAGGTAGCTGACGTTATGTCGCTAGACAGGGAAAAATGGGCTAACAAAAATTATCTCTTATTTATGTTCAGCTCAACAACAGAACCTAGATTCACACTAGAGCCCTGCATTTGTGCCCGAGCCCGACAGGCCCTCGACTATGCCCCTTGGGCCAGGCTTCGGGCCAATTTTCATGTCACACCTAAAACGCGGGCTAGGCTTAGGCTTCTCTTTCTTTTAGTATTTATTTTATTAATTAAAAGAAACAATGAGATGTGCTGCGCTGGTGGAAACAACACAAGTCCATAATAGCTTCGCGACTAAAGATATGGCTCGCACAAATGAGTAGAAGCAAGCCAACGCAAATGGCAGTAAATGAAACTTAATGAGTCTTAGATGCTCAAAAACACAATCATCTTCAATAAAAATCAATAAATGATCTTGTGCTTTGGGTCGCTCTTTCTCATATTGTATTGAATTTGAAATGAGCTGCTGAATAAAATGCATCTTGAATCTTTTGCTTTCGTTTCTGTGAAGTCTGTTAAATATAGCTATACTGCGGGAATTGAAGATCGGATTTATGTTCATTTTGGGGATGTGTAAGGTAGGCAATAGACAAACTGCATGTTCTTTTATTTTTTTATTTGTTTAGATTGTTTAGCTCGTTTTGTTTGCGAGCGCCGTTGCGAGCAGCATCATCCTGGCTCAGCTCGTCAAAAATGCCTTTTTTACTGTGGAGGTAGTATTATAGTAGGCTAAATTGACGAACATTGTGATGCTTGAAGTGTAATATCTATGGATTTCATTATAGGCAAGACAAGTCAAGATTTGATTTGAGAGGCTAAATTGATTAAACGTGGTTACATATTTATCTAAACAAATTGTAAAATAAACTAACCATGAACCACACAATTAATTTATATATATATATATTTTTTTTTACTCAAATTGCGACTGTCTTTTCCACCATGACCAATGATTTTGCCCGAAGTTTTATCAAAAATTAGTTTAGGATTATGTTTAATATAAAATATGAGGCTTGTGACGTGAAGAAAATAGAGTTGTTTCTGAGAAATATGTAATTTTGTATTGATTTTTGTTCTGATGTTTAAAATATCATTCCTATAATCACCATTACGGTGACCAAAAAATTGAGATGAGCATTTTTAGCTTAATGGGATAGTTCACTTTAAAATGAAAATTCTGGTTTGAAACACAACCCTCCAGTTGTTTCAAACCTTAATGAATTTCTTTCTTCAACTGAAAACAAGGGAAAATATTTTGAAGAATGTCAGTTAACAAACAGTTAACTGGAGCCATTGACTTTTTTTTCCTACTATGGAAGTCAATGGCTTGTGTTCAGCTGAAGAAAGAAATTCATACAGCTTTGAAACAACTGTAGGGTGAGTAAAGGACTATCCCTTTAATAAAGTAAATATACTAGTCCAAGTTTAAAGTGTTGTAAGAGATTTAATTTTTCTGAAGGTCCACAGGACCAAAAGTGACCGTATGTGAATAAACAGCCATTTATTTTTTATGGTTTGAGGTTTAACATTAATCTTGACCTGAATTCCTGAACTTTGACTTCTACTTCTGTCTTCTGTGTCTGATATGCCTGTGTCTTCCTTTCTTTCTGTATTTATATCGTTCTTTCATTCTCAGGTCGTGTATCCGGACTGGAAGACGAATTAAAACACATAAAGAGTTCTCTATCAAAGGCTGAAGTAGAGAAAAGAAAGTTACAGGAGGATCTTACTGCCCTGGAAAAGGTTTGTGTTTTAGCAAGTGATTGAAAGACTTAGTTCTCAGCACATGATGTGTACGTGTGGTTATGTGTATTCTTCTGAAACCTGATTATATCACTCACAGGAGAAGAACAAGCAGGAGATCGATCTCTCCTTTAAACTCAAAGCCGTTCAACAGATTCTGGAGCAGGAGAAGGCGGAGCATAAAGCCACTAACGCCAGATTGGCCGACAACAACAAAATCAACCAATCCATTGAGGAGGCCAAGTCTGAGGCCCTGAACGGTAAAATTAGACAGTAGCCTCTAATTTAAAATCTCTTTAAATGTATATTTGTGTACAGATTTTCACTTAAGGGAAAACAAGTTCTGGTTACCTTAGTAAGCTTAGTAAACTAAACTATGGGGAAAGTGCTCACTTAATAGGACATTTTACAGATTTCTTAGAACTAACCTGCTATACATATACAACTACCCAAAAGGAATTGGACTCACAACAAAATACTTTAGTCTTGACTTGGTCATCAGAATCTTGTTTGTCAAGATTTACATGATTCTTCTAGACGTGCCTTGCATTTCTGATCTCTGTATAAAAACAGAAATATCTTTTCGGCTTTCTGTTCTAGCCGAGTAAATCTTTCCTAAGTCTGTAGTACAAACACAGGGAGTTTGGTGATGTTATGTGTGTTTTTGTGACAGCTATGGAACATAAGCTGCTGGAAGAACGATCTCTGAAGCAACAGTTGGAAAACAGACTGATGCAGCTGGAGAAGGAAACCTCAGGATTAGACTGTGATTACAAACAAGCCAAACACGAGCTTCAGGAGCTCCGCTCTCTCAAAGAAAAACTCACTGAGGAGGTACACCTGTCTGTCTGTTTGTCTTGCCTGTCTGTCTGCCTGAATCATTTTAATAACTGTATTGTTCCGACTTTAAGACAAGTTTTTTTTGTGTGTTTTTTTTAAAGTTTACTCGCCCCTGTAAACTACCGGTAGTTTAGAGTGCCAGGGGACCTTATGTGAAAGTGAAACAGTAACTGAGAGGTTATGATGCACACATTAAAGGGTTAGTTAACCCAAAAATGGGCTCCCCATTTTCTAACATTACACTCTGATACATTGTTTCTCTTCTTGGCTGTTTAATGAGTTGTTTGATCTCTATGAGCATAAAGGGTTAGCTTCTGTCATTAATTACTCACCCTCATGTCGTTCGACACTCTTAAGACCTTTGTTCATCTTCGGAACACAAATTAAGATATTTTTGTTGAAATGCGATGGCTCATAAAGGCCTCCATTGGCCACAATGTCATTTCCTGACTCAAGACCCATAAAAGGCACTAAAGACGTTGTTAAAAAGGCCATCTCACTACAGTGGTTCTACAATAATTTTATAAAGCGACGAGAATAGTTTTTGTACGCAAAACAAAAATAGATAACGACTTATATGGTGATGACCTGTTTCAAAACACTGCTTCATGAAGCCTCAGAGCCTCAGCATATTGATTCATGATTCGAACTGCATTTCAAATTGCCAAACTGCTGAAATCATGTGACTTTGGTGATCCGAACCGCTGATTCATAATGGGTCGAAGCTTTACGAAGCAGTGTTTTGAAATAGGCATTTGCTATATAAGGCACACAAACTATTCTCGTTGCTTCATAAAATTATTGTAGAACCACTGTACTGAGATGGCCTTTTTAACAACGTCTTTAGTGCCTTTTGAGGGACCACATGAGGGTGAGTAATTAATGACAGAATCTTCCTTTTTGGGTGAACTAACCCTTTATGCTCATAGAGATCAAACAACTCATTAAAAAGCCCAAAAGAAACACAGTGTGTCACAGTGTAATGTTAGAAGATGGGGAGCCATATTAGACTATCCTAACAGTCATAAAAAAGCATAGATACCGCAGATCTAAAATTGGCCACTTTAAAGAAATTGACAGGCAAGTGTGTCAGTACTCCACCGAAAAAAGAAATGAGGGATGCAGAGCTGTCATCCAGGTAAAGGCACTGGATATCGCTAAGAGCTTACCCACCAGCAAGGCCCCTCATTTCTTATTTTGGCTACGTAGTGACACTGGCCTGTCAATATCTTTGAAGTGGACGCTTTGATGCGGCATAATGGATAAGTATTATGCCACAGAACAAGTCTTGCCCAGCATTTGGTCTTAAACTTCAGGAAAAACGGCAGTCTTTTTAGTGCTATGTGATTGGCCTAAGGAAAGAAAACATTAAAGGTGCCTTAGAATGAGTTGAAACAATATGTTAAATTGTTCTCTGATATCTACATAGAGGGTATGTGGCTTATAAAAATCGCCCAGATACAGTTTTACAGGTCCAGTTACAACCCTAGAAATTGTCCCTAGGATGCAATGCTCTGTTTTTGCCTTATTAAGAGTCATGAATATTAATATTGAGCTCTGCTCTGATTGGCTTATTTCAGCAGCTCACAGCAGTTCAGCTGTTCAGTGAAGTGGCTCGTGAGTCCTGACCGTCCTGACAGAACACAGACCGGCTGAATGACACTTTAAACAGAACATGTCAAATGGAGATTGATAAAATGCAGCTTACTTGTTTATTGGTGTTTTCAGATCATCCGCGCGTGAGAAAGAGCTCGCGTTCGTGCGGCTGCCAGATTTCAGTCATTTAAATCCCCCAAACAGAGCTTTTCTGTGAAAGGAAACCCGTATACTATCCAGTGTTTTACCTAAACATGTCCAATCTGGCAACCATATGCACACAAGCTCATGCGCAGGTTATCTGAAAACACCAATAAACAAGTAAGCTGCATTTAAGAAATTTACATTTGAGATGTTCTGCGTAAAGTGTGTCATTCAGTCTACATTTTAGACTTGTCTTTTTTCGTCAACGATATTGCATGTTTATATAACGTTAGTCACAAGGTAGGCTAACGTTACGCAGTGACTGTGATTTACTCTTAATACAAGCATGCAAAAACATCATAGGCCTACTTCAGTTCTCAAAAATATAAATATATAACTTATATTTTTACAAAATGAATAGCCTTGTCAAATTTTAACTTATAAGTTGGAAAAGGTGACGTTTGCTAGAAGGATCAAGTGAACAATCTGTAAGCAATGTATCTACAGTTGTATTTTGTAATACAAAATAATATTAACCTTTGTCATTAGACACACTATTTAGTTTTGTATGGTACTTGGAGTTTCCTATTGTTACTGTACTAGCATCTTGCATCATCTAGACAATGCTGTCTCTCTAAGAAACTTTCAATTTAATCAGAAATTGTTTAAACAGCTAGTCAATAAGTGGATAAATCATACTTACTGCTTGCAGGAATACAGTTGCTTTCTTCAGTTTAAGACGCTGAGCGACGCTGGCTTCAAATGGGCCGAACAAACTAACGATTTGTTGTGGTATCCGATTATAATAAACCTCAACCATGACTGTTGACATATGAAAAGTCCTCTCCTGCACAGCCTGGATCATAATGTGTGTCCGAGCTCTCGTTTTTGCTATCCTCAAATGTCGTTTGATGATTCGGCTCCGTCAGTTCCACCTGACAATGAACATGTTTGGACAGATGCGAATGTTGGGGGCGTGCATATAAATGATCCCCAACGCTTGTGTCACGGTTGGTTTATGTTGAGAAGCACTTATTTTTCCGTGGTGTTTTTGATTTACGAGATTTACATAAGAAGTAGAAGGCAATCGTTTATGAGACTCACAGTATGTGATGTCCATGTACTAAACTCTTATTATTTCACCATGGCAAGGTTAATTCATTTTTTTATTCTAGGGCACCTTTAATGTCTCTTGGATCCGATAAGTAATGCAGAGCAAACACCTGTGTTTTTTTAAATCATCGGCGCTGATGGCCTAGTGGTTAAGATGTTGACATATAGCATTGACATAACTGCACCTTTGGGAACCCAAGTTCAGATCCCAAATCAAGGTCCTTTGCTGATCCCGTTTCCCCTTCCCCCATTTCTTATTCACCTTAAATCAGACTAAATTCCCAAATTATTTTGTACATTAAATATTGACATTAATGATATCTGCAGACTGCAAAACTTTGTTGGTTCTGTTCTTTTTACCCTAAGGGGGGTTATTGCTGCCCTCCCTGCTCTTATCCATGCTAGGCTGCATGGATGAGCAGGGAGTTTATGCCCATAACAGAACCATAAAGCCAATCCAAATTATATGCTAATGGTCAATCATCTTTGGAGATAGTGGTCCTGACAGAATTAAAAATTATACTTATGCATCACATAGTTCAACGGAAGGCAAAGATATTTGATTGAATCCAATCTTGTGTGTGTGTGTGTGTGTGTGTGTGTGTGTGTGTGCGCGGTAGGTGGAGGTGCTAAGTGTGCGTGTGCATCAGGAGACTCAGAGGAAGACTCTGTGTCAGAATGATCTCAAAGTGCAGAGGGAGGAGATTAGCACCCTACGCTCCTCTGAGAAACAGCTCAAACAAGAACTCAACCATCTGCTGGAGCTTAAACTCAGCCTGGAGAAACAAAATCAGGAACTGCGCAAGTGAGTTACTTACTGATTCACAGTTTTTACACACACGCACACACACACACATTTTGCTAAACTTACAAATCAATATGCTAATAAGCATAATACACACAAATAATATTCATCATAAGGATCAGTATGCAATAAAAAGGTCTCTTTTCTCTGTGCCCAATCAGAGAGAAGGAAGAAGCTGACATACATCTGAAAGAGCTGAAGGACCAGCTGGAGGCAGAGCAGTACTTCACAGTATGTCTGCCAGCTTTTTCATATTTTGCCTGCAAATATATGTGGAGTGATGTATTGGGATTGGTTTGTGTATCTTTGTGCTCATATTTGTTTTTCCTTGATTCAGAAACTGTATAAAACTCAGATTCGTGAGCTAAAAGAGGAAAATGATGAAAAGGCTAAACTCTACACAGATGCTCAGCAGAGATTAGAGGATCTACTGGAAGAGAGGTGTGTATATTTGCTATAAAAAGGGCTTATCCTTTTTTTTAAAGGTAAAACCATAACAATTAGAGCGAGGTTAGATGAAAAGTAAGGTAAATAGATGCAATTAGTTAAGGATGAATGAACATAACAATTTGTAAAATATGCTGAAATGTTGTTCAATACAAACTGGTTTGTGCTCTTATATAGGGACTCATTAGCACAGCAGCTAGAAGCGAGCCTGACAAAGGCAGACTCTGAACAGTTGGCACGGTCCATCGCCGAGGAGCAGTTCTCAGACCTGGAGAAAGAGAAGATCATGAAGGAGCTGGAGATCAAAGACATGATTGCCAGACACCGGCAGGAACTCGGCGAAAAGGAAAATACCATTAACTCGGTAAGAATACAAGAAAGTATAAGAATGGAGATGATATATATATAATAAATATAATATATATATACAGTGTCACAGTCATTCATGTGTTTTTAATGAGTAAGATTTGTAATTTTTTTTTAGAAGTCTCTTATGTTCAACAAGGCTTCATTTCATTCATTTGATTAAAAATACAAAAAAGCACTAATATTGTGAAATATTGTGAAAATGTTAAATAACTGTTTTCTATTTGTTTTCTAGAATATATTTTAGCAAAAGTTGAATTTTCAGCATCATTGCTCAAGTCTTCAGTGTCACGATCATTCAGAAATCATTCTAATATAATGATTTACTGCTCAGAAACATTTATGATTATTATCAATGTTGAAAACAGTTTTGTAAAACATTTTTCCAGGATTCTTTGATGAATAGAAAGTTAAAAAGAACATAATTGGTTTTAAATGATCTTTTGTAACATTATACATTTCTTTAAAAATAAAAACTTTTGATCAATGTAATGTATCCTTGCTGAATAAAGGTATTATGTCCCCCCTCCCCATTTTTTTTTTAGAAATAAATAATTATTACAGACCCAAAACTTTTGAATGGTAGTACAATGTTGCAAAAGCTTTCTATTCAATAATGTTCTTTTGAACGTTCTATTCATCAAAGAATCCTAAACAAATGTTTTACACAACTGTTTTTAACATTAATAATAATCATAATCATATTAGAATGATTTCTGAAGGATCATGTAACACTGAATACTGGAGTAATGTTGCTGAAAATTCAGCTTTGCATCACAGTAATAAATTACATTTTAAAATATATTAAAATAGAAAAGTTGTTTTAAATTTTAAATAATATTTTACAATATAATTTTGTATTTTTAATCAAATAAATGCAGCCTTGGTGAGTATAAGAGAATTACCGTTCAATTTTTTTTAAACGGCAGTATGTAAATGTGTGTGTGTTTGTGCACAACACAAACATTAATTCATTTTAAATTCATCTTCTACATAATATAAGCTGGAGGAATCAAACCGCACACTCACTGCAGATGTTGCCAACCTGGCTAATGAGAAAGAGGAGCTCAACAATAAGTTCAAACACCTACAGCAAAGTGAGTATTTTGCTAAAGTTTATATTATAAAATATGAATGGATTGATGGTATAATGTCCATATATGCTAATATATGTGATTTAACATTTATAAATGTGTATACACAGAGCTGGAGATCGTCAAAGAAGAAGAGAAACAGATGAAATCTTTGACACTGTCTCTAGAGAAGCAAATACAGTCTGAGAAAACCCTCAAGATTCAGGTGTGTTTGGAAGAAACATCTAACTATAGTTTTATTGAATTTTAATCAAGGGTTTGTAACTATACATGTACATGTTACTCCATTATATTCATAGATTAAAATAGAAGTTATTAGCATGCTCAGGTAAATTATAACATCAGATGTCTGTATTGTAGGCTATAAACAAGCTGGCAGAAGTTATGAAGAAGACCGATGTCAGGCCACAGCAAGGTAACAACAGTGATGTCCGCAGGAAGGAGAAGGAGAACAGACAGCTCCAGCTCCAGCTCCGCACAGAGAAAGAAAAGCTTAACAACACCATCATCAAATACCAGAGAGAAATCAATGATATGCAGGCTGTGAGTGACATTAAATATAAATGTAAAAGAAATGTAATATTAGAAAACCTATTCAGCAGTCTACGTATAATACATAAATAATATACAAAGCACATAACAAGTGTTGTTCTGTTTGCAGACAATAGCAGAGGAGTCTCAGGTCCGACTGGAAATGCAGATGGCCCTGGACAGTAAAGACAGTGATATTGAGCGTCTGCGCTGTCAGATCACTTCTCTGAGCATCCATTCTTTGGACACCACCAGCATCAGTAGCACCGGAAACGACCTGGATGGTGAAGATTCTTATCCAGGTAACTATACAGGTTACGTCCCGTCAAGCACAGGACCGCATAATGTGTTTATCATCATTCACATGAATAGTACAAAAAAAGAAAAAAGAACCAACTTGAATAGTATTTTTGTCACCATATGATCCAATAAGGGCACTGGTAAATCAATTGTCATCACTTTTTACTATTGTGATTATTTTAGTACAACATTAATTTAACTAATTATAACTATTTATAATATATAATATAATTTGATTTAAATTCTAAACAAACTTTATAACATTTGTCATCACTAGTCATTAATTTAATTTTATTCTATTTATTAATTTTTTCCATTAATTTTATTAATGAACTTTTATTGAACCGTATTTGAATATTTTATTAAGACTGTTCCTATGCAAATTTACAGAGGTAAAAGTTATTCATTTAATTTATTAACTTTATTTACTTAAAAACAAACTTAAAAACACTGGGTGAATCAATCACAAATAAATAAATATATATATCCATATAATTAATTTATCTATTATTTAATTTAATACAATTGTTTTTTTTTAAATATTAATACTATTTATATTTAATTTAATGTCTTAAGGTTTTCCCCCTACAAACACAGGTCTGGTTTCCACAAATATCCTCTGACCCTAGAACACGTAACATAATCAATACACAGAACTCCTACTCTGTTTTCCTCTTTTACCCGTTTTCCTTTTCACACTCTTTCACTTCTCAATGTATGCATCCTTTTGCTTTTTTTCCTCATTCTTCTTTCATTTCTTCCCACTCTCAATGCGATGGCGGTGTAGTGCGCATCACACAATCACACACCTCTGAGTCTATGTCCTTCACATACCAACGGAGCTCCAAGTCAGTGTGTATTGATACCCGGCCATGCCGGATAGCTTCTCGCTTCCCCTCCGACTCAGAGGAAGAGGAAGATGAGGACGACGAGTGGGGGCAAAAGCCTGCTCTAACATATGAGAAGCCTATTGAACAAGAGTCTGCAGGTGACCCTGCATGGAAACAAATTGGCACGCATACTGGCCCTTGTTCTCGTTCACTTTTACTCAGTGTGGAGTTTGAATACTAAAAACCTAGACAGTGTTTTTGGGCTTAATGTTCAAATGAGCCTATAATGCTCAAAAATGCTGTCTTGGTAGGCAGCTCACTAGGTCAGTGATTCCCAACCAGGTGTACACATACTTCAAGCAGGCTCCTAGAAGTACTTCTAAGTAAAAGATAAATATTTATCTTTTGCTTTATTTAACCAATAACTAATTGCTTTGTTCAACCTATATAAAATGACTAAAATCAATTCAAAATTATAACGTATGTCAAAAAAAGCAAATAGTTAACAACAAAATGTATTTATTTATTCAATGGCTCAACACACTGAGATATTTAAAGAAGACTGTAAAATAAAACATTGAGTTGAGCTATGTGTGTAGATGATGTTCGTAGCAGAATATATCTGCTCTACAACAGTTCTGTTTTGATGATGACGATGCCCTGATGGGGCTGTTGCAGTATGTAAGACGAAGGTTGGGAAACACTGCACTATGTTTTGAAACACAGCCACACTTTCCAACATGGTGTGATGCTCATTACTTGGGACATTATTTTGCACATAATCACACTACTCACTTTGTGTGTTTCATAAAATCCATTAAAGGTGCAGTAAGCGATTTCTGAGAAACACTGTTGATATTTGAAAATCAACCCAAACAAACACACCCCTCCCTTCATTGCTCCGCACCTAAAATGCATGACCATGCAATGCATGTGAATGTCTCTAAAATAGCTGAAGTGAAGCAGAATAATGCAAGCAAGATTTTGTTGTTTGTCACCAGTAGCACACCAGCTACTAGGGATGCCACAGTCGGTTATGTCTAAAGATATGAGATACAAGCAGGTCTTAGCAGCAGCCTAGTGATTGTGAACACTTGTCCTTAAAGAGCTAGTTCAACTCTAAAATTATGTTAATAAAACAACAAAAGACAAAGAGAAAATCACTCACTGCTCTTCAATAAAGCAATAATACAGTAGCTTTTAATCAATGTATATTGTATATTTGGTCCGATCCACTTTAAAGGGTCATGAAACCCCAAAACACTTTTTTTGAGATGTAAACAGATATGTATAGGCTGCACATCATTGAAAACACTAAGGGTACTCATTAATGGTATGCATATGTGAAAATAGTTATTTTTGCATTTTTCAGAGCGATTTCTGTCTTCCGGTTTGAAAAGTTTAGTCGGAGCAACGTCACAAATGCTGACGTCGGCACGGCCTTTTCGGCCCAAGTATGGGGTGCTGGGCACATGCTGACGTCGACCGCTCCGAGCGATTCTCGATGTATATTCATGACAGAAAGCTCATTCAGTCCAATCCCTGCGCTGTAGTATGCATACAAGATAATTTAGTTAATATGCATGAGACAGTCACTTCTGTCAGGCTCGTCTTACATCATTATTGTAGAGATATGGTGGGGAAGTTTTGGAAGCAGCGTGTGGAAAAGTCACGGAGGAAAGCTAGGCGTTGTGCTGATACGAAGTAACGTAAAGGGCGCTGAGCGAGCTGTAACCGGCGCCGTCTGTGGAAGCCTTTGCTACAAAGGCTCGGTAAAGTAAAATTCACCTGAGGAATCGCACGCCGAACCTGCAAGCGTTGACTATCTATGTCAGGAGTGCAAAATAACCAATCTGTAATCTGTAGGCTAATGAACAAAAGCCACGTCCTCTCCGTTTTATTTGTCGTCACAGCCATGCACTAAACCGCGTGTGTTCGGGCTCTTAGTGAAACAGTGTGCTGCATATTTGGACAAATATAGATTTAGCTGCCGAGTGATAGACAGCGCGGATCGTCACGGCAATGCGCGGTCGAGACTAGCCTCAAACCTCTTCGCTTTTACACCGATCTAGAATTACACATCTCTATCACATCGCATGTTGGGTGGTTCACGTTCTCTTATCACGTCGGCGCGTTGTTCATCTTGCCAAACAGCGTGCATATTTGGACAAATATAGTTTTATCACGTTTGCAAAATATTTCGTCATGCAGAATAACATTTATTTTCATTTCTCACTGAATTATGCTGGTTTGAACTTTGAAGAGCTGAATGATTTGCGATCTCTGCTGCACGCCACTTATAGCTCTCTCATTCGCTGTACTCATCCCTCATTTAATCTCTCTGTGGCAAACAATGCCAACGTGAACCAAGAACATGTCTCAGAACCGCTCAGCACCTACTGACAGACACTCCCCAATTTATGCAAACATTCCCTCTTTCCACACAATACCATCCCACCTTTTCACAGTCGACCACTCCCCTTTTAACAAGCTTTTTCAAATCGAAGGTGTGAAAAAACACCGCTGCAGGAGGGGGGTTTCATGACCCTTTAAACAGCGTTTCTCAGAAATCACATACTGCACCTTTAACACTACTGAGAGAGAAACCTGTTTATTCCAAGAGACTTCTAATACAGGTTGCATTCTGAAATTGCTTAAAGATAACTTTGCTCTGCTTGTCATATTCAAACGTGTGGCTCTGTAATGTATAAAACACTCTTCTGTGTGTTTTTATTTTATTTTTTTAAACACAGATTCTACTCTTGAGGGATGGCTCTCTATGCCTACTAAAAACACCAAACGGTTTGGATGGGAAAAGAAGGTAAAGGTTTATACATGCACACTCACGTCACATCAACAAACCCTGTCTGATCATATGTGTGTGTATCTCTGTGTAAATTGCAGTATGTGGTGGTCAGCAGCAAGAAGATCCTGTTTTATGAATCTGAGCAAGAGAGAGAGCAGGCTAACCCCTTCATGATTCTGGATATTGAGTGAGTTTGGAAATCATAAATCAAAAAATATCTTGGCCTAAATTTAAGATTTATGTATTTGAATTGCGTATAAAATTTCTATTCATTTGGAGACAGTTTTAACAAACTAATAAACTTAATGTGATGCATATATATCATTCATAATAAATTTGTGCATTTCTGCACAAATGGCACATTTAGTTTATTAATCTAATTATATTTTGCATCGATTTGATTTTTATCTGTTTATTGTGTAAGCAATACATTTGTTCAGTTAAAAAGTATGAACATGGTTAAAAAATGACTAGCTTTGGAACAAGCAATATATTCAGTTAGTAAAAATTGATTTAATGATAAATAAATAAACTTGGTTATTGTGTATTTAAACCCAGTTCGATTTATTAGTACTATTATAAAATGACTATTGTATGACTGACAAATATATCACATTATCAGTGGTGCAGAGTTGATGTATTTTTGTAGGCCGGAAGTTTTCGTCACACTGGTTCCCTTGACATAAACCCAATTCCATTAGATTTTGGATTATTGCAGAAAATAAGTTTTGTGAATAACAAATGCTTGTGATTCTTACACATTCTGTTCATCATCATAATCTTCAGTTCACATATAAGCACAACTTTTTAATGAATTGTGAAAAGTAAATACAATTGGCAGAAGTCAAAAGCTATATAAATGTACTACAGCATCAACATCACTAAGCTTCTGACAACTCTGAGTTTTTATTTAAAAACATTATCCTTGAAAGTTTGAGTTATGATAGTTTGCAAAAGCGTGATTTTCAACACAATGAAGTGTGATTGAATGAAGTATTTTAGCCACTTGTTAGCAAACCGTAGCCTAGAAATCTAGACGCACCCTAGCGGCAGCAAATTTAATCTGCCCGCAAGTGTCGTCTAGGAACTCTCAATACCCTTCTGAGCTGTATTCCTCACAATCTGGACGGGTCAATCACATCGTGTATAGAGTCGGTGGGCGGGGCCATAATGACGACGGCCGAGTTGCGTTTGCGTGCTTCTACTAAACACAGAAACTGGCGAACGGCGGCGGTCTTTCGAATCAGCTTTGACTGCGATTCGGGAAGACTTGGCGTTAAGCTTTTCTCTGAGAAAAGAACAGAACGGCACTGAAGTCATTCTTAAAAAGGGAAGATGTGTTCGGAGTTTTGCCGACCGGATACGGTGAATGTTTAATCTATCAACAAGCTCTGTTTCACCTTCGTTGCTCTGGTTGGTGTAGCGCTATCCTATCACGTGCAGAGGGAGTTTGAAAGACAACCATTTATCCCGCCCCTCGGATTGAGCCCTGTCTATGGTGAGTTTCCAGACCAAACATCTTGATGTGGGTCTGGCTTGTCAGGCTAAGCAAACCGCCTTTTACAAGACAAATAAAAGCTTTAAAATAAAACACAAGAGGGTATTAATGCATTGTATGTTTTGTCTGTTACATTGTAGAATAATATGTGAAAATATCTTATTTAAAGCATTTAAAGGGGCCCTGCCACACAACCGTTTTTACTTGTATTTTTAAAAAAATATGTTAGGTTCATATGTGTTTATGTTATGTCGTTAATGTGAAAATTAACCTGCTACCTCCTTTGTCAGCTCTAGCCACTGAAAAGAAATAAGTGGAGAAATCAGGCCATTTATACATATACATATTATTTATATATATATATATATATATATATATATATATATATATATATATATAATATATATATACCTGAAGAAGCCATTTCTGCAGCGATTCCAGGCGATAGTAAACAAAGCTCATCTATTTGTTGCGCTGGGTAAAGGATGCTGATAGCTGGCTAGCTGTTAGCCAATCAGAGTCAAGAAGCTTAGCTTGTTGAATATTAATGAGAACTGGCACAAATAGAGTCGAGTCTTCCTGCAGGCTTTCCATACACTGCTAGAATAGCTAGAAAAAAGATAACCGAGACTTTATCCAGAAACCCATTCAAAAATCCCATTGAATTCAGGACGATGGAACCGGAAATGCAGGCTGACTCGTACAAAAATACATCATCCCACCACCACTCTATAAGTTTATATGTAATCCATAATGTTAAACAATAATGTTGTAATCCAAATGGATTCAATTACATAAATATTTATTTTAGGCCTAAATATATTTTTATGTGCACACATTTACTGCTGTCTTGCACAACATAAGCCGTTTATTGTGAATGCCTTATTCCTTTTTCCCCTCTTAGCAAACTCTTCCATGTAAGACCTGTCACTCAGACAGACGTGTACCGTGCAGATCCCAGAGAAATCCCACGCATCTTTCAGGTTACATGCCTAATTTGTCCTGCAAGAAATATTTTAGCATGCTTTGATATTACTCTTATTAAACCTCAGTTTTCATCTTCTGTTCTGTCTATAGATATTGTATGCTAATGAGGGGGAGAGCAAGAAAGAGGAGCTTGCTGTGGAACCCTTATTAGCAGCTGAAAGGTCTTCGTATATCCCACACAAAGGTCACGAGTTCGTGCTCACGCTTTACCACTTCCCCTCTAGCTGTGAAGCATGTCCAAGGCCTCTGTGGCACGTCTTCAAACCCCCACCAGCCCTGGAGTGCAGGCGTTGCAGAATTAAATGCCATAAAGACCACATAGATCGCAAGGAAGAGGTCCTTGCTCCTTGCAGAGGTCAGAAAGGCACACTCACAGTCAAATTTATATTACTGTACTTTTTTATACACATTAGAATTTTGAATATTAGTATGGAGATGATATATTACATATAGAATAATAATATTTTTGTTATTTAATTTACTATCATTCAAAAGTAAGATGTTTATGTTTCTGAAATAAGTTTATAGTGCTTTTTATTTGATAAAAAAATACAGTAAGAACTGTAATCCTCACTACAATTAACATTTAAATTAACTACATTTATTGTTTTCTTTTGAATATATTTTAAAATGTAATTATTCCTGTGATGGCATTCTAATATGATGATTTGGTGCTCAGGGAACATTTCTTGTTATTGTCAATGTTGAAATCCTTGTGCTGCTTAATCATTTTGTAGAAAGTTTGTTTATTTATTTAAACATGAACTTTTAAACATCCCCATTGTGTACTTTTGGTTGAAACTAAACCCTTTTGTTTGCCTTTTTGTTTTTCTCTCTCCAGTGAACTATGATATGTCCACTGCGAAAGAGCTACTGCTGCTGACCAACTCCACAGAAGAGCAGCAGAAATGGGTCAACCGATTACTCAAGCGGGTCCCACGTAAACCTATAGCCCAGTCCTCAAGCATATCCTCTCCCCCCCAAGAGATGTCACCAACTGGCCTGTCCCCTGTGCCCTCTCCTCATCTGTCTGCTCATTCATCTCCCAGGCTTTCACACAGAGGAGCCGTCAAAGTGCATTCCACCAGACAGCAGCCCTCAACCAAGACCAGGTGAGAATCACTTAACAGATCAACAAGTTCATAAAAAAAGAGCTTGAGGCAGAGTTATGTTACATTGGAGGTACACTATCATGTGAGATTATAACATGGTGATTTCAACTTAAAGAAACACTCCACCGTTTTTAGAAATAGGGCTTATTCGACTTTTTTCCTACATTTAGAAATGTGGGCAAATGCATTTTTGTCACAGTGCATGCACTGTTTTAGTTTGGCAGGGTCACCGCTAGCTTAGCTTAGCACAATGAATAAAATCCTATGTTGCCAGCTAGCATGTCCAGAGTAAAAGTTGGATCCATTTTATGATCAATTGAAATACATTTCTTACATACAGTTCCTTTAAATGTTTGTCTTCAATAACTGTTATTTTTATTGAAGAACATACAGTTCTTAAAGGTCCAGTGTGTAGTATTTATGAGGATCTATTGACAGAAATGCATTATATGCATAACTATGTTTTCAGTGGTGTATAAAGACCTTATGTAATGAATGTTTTTTATTACCTTAGAATGAGCCATTTATATCTCCTTACACCACGGGTCCCCTTATAGTGGAATCGTCATTTTGCTTTGTTTTTCTACAGTAGTTGCGCCTTTTCTTCTCTACGGAGCACTGGTCACTCACTGCTCTCTCCGACAACAACATTTTTGTCCTGTGTCGACCCCCGTAGCTTTTCTATGTGCTTACAAAGGGTGGAGTGAGCGGTTGCAATTCACAACCTCAACGCTAGATGGCGCTAAAATTCACACAGTGCACCTTTAAAAGTTCTGGAAGAATTCTGTATAAAGTATAATTACAAATCTGTTAATATGATATAATGTATGGGTCAAACTCATGTCATTTTTTTAAACAACAATTTTTTATTAAGAGGCTGATCTTTTATCAGTCTTTGATGACACAGCTCTTCCATAAACATTTGCATGCCTAATTCATAACCATTTACACAAAAGCTTTTTCTGTAATCATTAAAATGCCTCATTACAGCTTTACGGTTTCCTACTTGCACTTCTT
This sequence comes from Pseudorasbora parva, assembly GCF_024679245.1. NCBI lineage: Eukaryota > Metazoa > Chordata > Actinopteri > Cypriniformes > Gobionidae > Pseudorasbora > Pseudorasbora parva. The sequence goes on along the minus strand of NC_090186.1, from coordinate 31,029,060 downwards.
TTCAAGCCTGAACTCTTCTGCTCATCTTTCCAAAATATGTATTTCGGCATTGCTAATGACGTTGCTTCTTAAGATTAATCACTTATTTTGTATAGCTCCTTATTTTTAAGCCGCTTAATATACAATCATTTTCTAAATTAAAGGAAATTTGTATAGACTACTTGCAGTAACCCTATGGTGTTTTTTTGTCAATTTTTATTGTTATAGTCTATTGTCATCTAAGGATGGTACTATAATGATAAAGATGTAGTTCCAAAATTGTTCAAATCCCTTAGTGTCTATGCTGGTTACGGCCCTGGAGTAAATAATGGCAGCATTTTCATTTTTGGGGTGAACTACTGCAAAGTGAAAGTAGATGCTGCTGTTTTCAGTGCTGTTATATGTTGACCTGGTTTAGACTTGGCTATGAAGTTGTACAGGTTTCTCAATTGCTTACATTATACTGCTAACCTTTTATAGCCCTGGCCCCATGCTCCGTATCATTCTTCACTGACCTGTTCACCTTTGACATTTCATCTTCCCCACTTGTGCATATGTGTGGACAGTAAGTACACTGCATCACTGCTTATCGCCCAGGTTTTCTGCTTGCCCGTGCAGCTCTAAAACCTCGCCGTCAGATGTTTGTCTTTCTGTACTCTTCTCTGTATGCATCAGAAAAAGAAAACCTTTTTGCTTGAGTGTCAACACATAAAAATAACATCCACTAATTATACAGTCTCTGTCTTTTAATTCAGTAATACTGGAATCTTATACTAACCGAGCTGTGACACTTTCAACCCAGTATCCCATTACTTTTCCATTAATTAAAAAAAACTAATGTCATTCGGATTCTTTTTTTGTGGCAAATATCTGCTAAATAATTCCATGGTAAAATTGTTTATTACAAAATAGCAGCATCTGTCACTCCCACATCGTTTTAGAGCTTAAAGAGAACAAACTGTATACTTTAATACTGTATACATTTTTTTTTTTATGTTTTCTTCTTTAATGGCATTGTACATGAGGCCGAATGACTCCTCTTTGTTCCAGATTGCTTGAGTTGGGCCTGAAGGACTGGGGTTGGTCTTTTGAGGTTGAAATGGATGATGATGACGATGTATTAGACTTCTGAGGAGTTGAGTTTGTGGGGTAACCAGTAGAGCCTTAGCATGTATTTGTTTCTGTGCGTTCATGCTATTGCTTAAAAGCTGTTTCTTAAAGTATGGTATTAATATTGGTGTTGTGTTACCCTTTGAGGGACTATAACTAGGGCAAGTTTTTTTTAATATGCCAATGTGTTTGATGCACTTATATGAGTGGGCATGTTTGTGTGTACATGTTTGGCTGAATTAAAAACATTTTGCTTGCGTTCAACAAGGTGGATTTGAAAAACGATGGTGTGGCAAACTGTTGCTTGTGGTTGAATAGAAGATGGAATGCAATGTCTGCATTTTTTTTGTACTTAATGATCACTCCTCTCTCTTAATTTCAGCTAACCTTGGTGAAGGCCGGATAGATGATGATCAATTTGGGAACTAAGAAAGCAGAGAATGTCAGTGTTCATTTTGCCGAATCACAGGACTTCCAAGTGCCAAAATCCACATGTAATAATGGAGGGCTAATTTTTAACAAGCCATAAATTACCTAAAGTCATTTTAAGAGTGTTTTATGTGGATTATACAATTACAATTATACAATTTTTTTTTTTTTTTTTTAAAGTAAAAGCATTTTAAATTTCAGAGGTTATTTTTTATCTACTTCCTTACAAGGTTGTCAGTAATAGTGTGTTTGGCTGTGTGTGTGTGTGTGTGTTTGAAACAGAATATGTTCTTAGGCTATGCAATTATATGATCACTTGAATTTATATACTCAAGTATTATATCTATTTTTGTTAGGGACATTTAGTGGAACAGATTATATTTTTATCATGCAATATATCAAACAAAACTGCTTTTCAATGAGCATTACGCATTGTCAGAACTATCTGCTCAAAATATATGCATTATTGAAGACATGATGCAATTTGAAGCACATTTTATGAAATGCTGTGACAAAAATTAGACAAAATGTATGCATAGTGGAACATCATGAGTCATGACCTACGGTCCAAACATATTCTGTATTTTTTGACATGATGCCATTGACAAACTGTTGAGAAATGTTAATAAAAAAAAGCTTTATTTGATGGAAAACCTCTAATTCCCTGTGTGATGATCCAAACTAATCTGTAATATTTATATAGAACTGTAAACACGTTTACAGGCTGTGCATGTCCCCACAGAAATGTTGAAAATTGAAGATAAAAGCTGCATTAATGTCTTCATATAGCATAATCGTCATTACTTGTTAGTTAAAGCAACTATAGATTGCAATATCTGTACAGGTGAGTAACTTAAATGTTGAAATATTAGGACATGCTCTTAAATAAAACCTAACATGAAATGTAAAAAAAACAACAACAAAAAAAACAACAACAACAGTGAAAACATCAGATATTGCCATTATTGTATTTTACTAAGGGTTAAAATGCATGCTTTTTATTGTTGTAAATGATTAACAAGAATTGATTCATAAAAGTCCACAGTTACACAAGAGTTTAAACCTTGTGGACCTGGAAAATCCTTGTTTGCATGTTGACAAATATATGTGATTCAGGTTATAAAAGCCAAATCAATTCTACATGACAAAAAAGTTACTACCAGGATCCTCCTTATTCTTATTTTTGCTGCGTCTTAGATATGAACAGATATTATTTTCTAACAGTTGCAGCAGGGCTACTGAGCTGCTTTTGCTGTTGGAGTTTCGCACCCAGGAAAATCCAGACGTGCCTTAAGATCTGATGAGGCCTGGGTCATTTGTTCACGCTTCACGCAGTTACCAAGTAAGGCCTTCCCAGGTAACACTACAAGTGTCTGCTTCAGGAATTTAAGCTCCATAGCATCTGATGACCTAAAGATCTTCCCCCAACTGAGGCAGCTCAGTCTGATCAGCAACCAGCTGCGTACATTACCTGCGGACCTGCTTAAGGGCCTGTCAAAACTTCACATCCTTGACCTTACAGGTAATGTGTGTGTTTACTTAACATAAGGTCCTCAGAACTAATTGGTCTGTGTGTTTGCAAATTGTAGAGACTGTCAGTCTGGGGCTTTTCATTAATAGTGGGGACTCTTTCTTCAGGTTATACCGGTAGCCTACAACAAGTTATTGTCTTTGAGTATCATGGATTGCTCAAAAACATGATCTATCAGGAACTAATCAAGAGAGTCTTTGTGAATTATTCATTCAAAACCACTGATTTATTCAGTGGCAAATTGTTCGGAGATGGATACTATGCTACTACTATTTCTGAAATGTTAAGAGTAAAATTGGGAGTATGATATTTCCAAATTTGAGCAAATCTTGAATCATTTTCCTACCAATTTGTTCAAAAACACTGACTCATTCAACCAGGAAAGCATTGAGTCATTTATGCATTTTCTTAAATGATTCGTTACAATCACTAACTTGGTCAAGGACAGGGATAAAACATGACTGCGTCGTTGAATCATTCCCACCGGACAAAAACGTGGAACTTTTGTTTAATAAAAAAATAATACTTCCCTATTCTGCAGTGTTTGTGAATGAAAATGTTCTGTAAAGTTGAAAGAGCACGATAAATAAAGTTACCTCCGTCTGAAATCGTGTACTGTCTATCGTGTACAGAGCAAGATGGTAGTGTACCTTTTAATGATTTTCACGAAAATACAGCAGTTTGTTAACTCTGCTTATAGAAAATTAAGAACAAATAATGTGCGTCAGTGAGTTATAATCTTTTACATTTTTAATTAATCTATGAAGCCATGAGGGTAATTGTTATAGCTTACTTTTGTTGTAAATCACAAAGCCTACTGTCGTGTGACCTATTACCAGCCAGTTGCGTTCCTTCACCTCCATTCATAAATCCTCTCCCGTGGCTTCATGTTATAGTAAAGTGACGTGTCCGAATGTGCACTTTAGAATCTCATCGGAAGTAGTAGGTCACCCGTGGACATATTGCCTACTGTTTGTCGAATACTATGCCTATTTGTCGAAGAAATGGCATATTAACTTACTACTTGCTGCTTACTGCCAAGCTTGGGGGAGACTGGGGTAAAGTGAGACATTTTTTACATTTGGTTCCCTCTAAGCAAGCTAAAAAGATATATCCGTAAAATTGACACATTTCCCACTAATTCAGGATGTTTTCTAGTAATGGAAATTATCAGAATGTATTTAGGTCAGTGAAAAATTATTGTTTTAAAAAAGTAATCTTGTGTCTCACTTTACCCCATCTTAGGGGTAAACTGAGACCTACCAGAGAAATCAAGGGGGTAAAGTGAACCACTTACTTTATCTACTCTGAAACTAAAACACATGTTGTGACAGCTATAGCTTGACAAACACACATTCCAGAATGTTGGACCAGTAACAGAATCATGGGGATTGGGTAATTAAGCAAAACATTTTTCTAAACAGACGCACTAAGGTGGATGTTGCTTGGACTTCTTTTTAATGACTGTTTGAAACCTTTGGGGACGTTGGGGAACAAAACTTGACTTCTCGAATTGTTGTTCAAACGCAATTTCACATTTGCAATCGTGATGTAGCCTAAAACACTGTTGTGACGCGAACGAACAGCAGCACTCTTGTTCGTGTTTATACAACTAATAATAATATGCTCCTACCTGCTCCTAGGAAACAATCTGACATCTTTATCGTCGCGAGTGTTTCATCATTCTCCTCTGGTGGAGCTCATACTCTCGGGTAACCTGCTCTCCGAAGTAGACCCAGACTGTCTGCCTGTAAACAGCTCCCTCCAGAGGTTGGACTTGTCATCTAACAGATTCACCCAGTTACCTGTGGCCTTCCTGCAAAGGCTCAGCAATCTTGAGAGCTTAGACTTCAGTAATAACCAGCTGGAGGAACTGACTCCCGGAGCTCTGACTTCTTTGTCCAAGCTTGAGGCTCTGTACCTGGAAAACAACAGACTGAAGTTTATAGATCCATTATCCTTCAGTGGTAACCCAAACCTTGAGCAGATATTCTTGAGTGGCAATCGTTTGGCGAGCCTTCCTACAAAACTCTTCCTTAAGCAGGACAAGCTTGTTTTCCTTGACCTTAGAAACAACTACCTGCAAAGCTTGACTCCAGGTACGTTGGATGGACTTGTTGTGCATACGGTGTTGTCTGGTAATCCATGGCACTGCAACTCTAGTTTGGCATATCTATGGCACTGGCTGCATATGAATGAAAAAAGGCTTTTTCATTATGATAAAATCACTTGTCAAACACCTGAACACATGAAAGGTAGAAACATCATGGACATTGCTGCCATTGAGCTTGGGATCAAGGAGTAAGGGAATCATAATAAAATTACCAGTTATGATATTCACTGAAACTTCATTACATTAAAAACTGAGATCTGTGAGAAAAAAAAATGAGATCAAAATGATGATACAATAACTATGAAATGAGGAGGAAATACTATTGAAACTGAATACTTTGTATCGAGGGGAAGAAATTGTTTTTACTCATGCAATTTCATATAGACATAAAAGAACATATTCATGATGGCTTAAATATTGTCTTTTTTTTTGCATCACTCCCTTTTGGAACACATTTGAGTGAGTAAACAGGTTGCTTTTCAAAAGTCGTTCTACAAAGTTACTTTAAGGTAAAATATTTTTGAAAAAAATAATTTGAATTTTTATTTGGTAAAATATTGACATCACCCATACACCTTACCCATTTTGTCACAGTATAACTTTTGCAGCCCAGGTTTGGAACTATTTTGAAGAGAACCTGATTTTGGCCAGCAGAGGGCAATAAACTCTAATCAAAGTCGTTTTAGAGGCAGACGCTGTACTATGCAGTGTCTTGTGGGAAAAGTGGTTTAAAAAAGTAATGGGTGTTTTTTACGGTCTATGGTGTCACACAGGATAAAAATTAATATCATTAGTATATCATCATTTAAAATGCAGTAAATGGTTAAACATGAATTTGTCTTAACTGCAATTGTTATTAGATAGGCCTATTTAAAAAAAAAAAAAAAAAAAACGCATACAAATGTTAGTAAATAGCCTACCTTACCAGAATTTTAGAAGCGTTTTTAGTAAAACACTTTTTTGGTAAATGTTTTTATAAATGACAATAAGTTTAGTAAATTTTAGTAAATGACAAAAATTATAGTAAATGACAATCTTTTTTTTCCATCCATATATTTCTAAAAGAGTGGGAACTTGATACAATTTGTCACTGAAAACCATGTCCTTTGGTGTGATATGCACCATATTCTGATTTTAAATCGGGCAATTCCATTGACAAGTTTAAAGAATTAGTTAACCCAAAAATGAACAATCAGTCATTAATTACTTACCCTTTATTGGTAAGTAATAAAGGACAGACAGGCCTTTATTGACACCATCATGTCCTCTCTCAAAAGGCACTAAAGACATTTGTACAAAGTCCATCTCACTACAGTGAGCAGTAATTTTGTGAAGCGACGAGAATAGTTTTTGTGGGCAAAATAACTAAATAACTTATAGTGATGGGATAGATGAAGCATATTGATTCATGATTCGGATCGCGTGTCAAACTGCTGAAATCCCGGGACACTGGCGATCCGAAAGTAATGGGTATCTAGTGAGATGGACTTTTTAATGACATCTTTAGAGCCTTGGGCCTTGAAAGAAGGAAATGACATTGGTAACAAAAGCCTTTCCGATCCATCTGATTTCAACAAAAATATCTTCATTTGTGTTCCGAAGATGAACGGAGGTCTTGGTGTCAAACGACATTAGGGTAAGTAATTATTGAGAGATTTTTTGAGTTAACTAACCCTTTAGTTAGTTGAAGGACCCCATTCAAGGTCATGTTACTGAAGCCCCCTGTGAAGGGCACATGAAGATTTTTGTCTCAGGTTTCTTCAAATATTGAACTTTTTCAGAACCACTATAAAAGTGTTAAGTGTTGTTGTCAATATTCTTAATTGTTGCTACGTCACAGCATAGGAACGATTTTTAGTAAACATTTTCAAAACACATTGAAAGAATTGAAAAAGTTATTGAAGCCTTATATTTTCTCAAACATCAGATTTTTTACACTACAAATTTATTTTTTCTTCAAAAGTGGTGTTTTACAAAACATTTTTTTTACTGCATATTTGTCAACTATCCAATTACAGTTTTTAGATTAAAGCTATTATTTTAAATGTTTGACATATTCTGCAACAAAATGTGTACACATGTCTAACAGTTCTGTCTATTAATACATTACAATCTGTTATTTCACAATATCTGTCTCTCGTTCCTGTTTTATATCTCAAATGTTCTCCCCATTTCTTTCTGTCTACATGTGTCTCTCCGTACCTGATGTATATGTCCTCAGAAATCCCTACTACATCTTAATAAAAATGTGCCTTTGTGTGTTAGAGATTTATAACTCCTGTAAACAAGGACAGTCTCTGGGGGTGGGTACTTTTGAAAATTAAACCTTTTCAAGGAGGAGGATAGAAATGATTAGAGCATGCCCTTGTTCCAACCTCGGCCCCTTATTTCAAGTTCATTATTTTCCATAATGTAATGATAAAAATTAAACTTTCATATATTTTAGATTCATTGCACACCAACTGAAATATTTCAGGTCTTTTATTGTTTTAATACTGATGATTTTGGCATACAGCTCATGACAACCCAAAATTCTCAAAAAAAATGCATATTTCATCCAACCAATAAAAGAAAAGTGTTTTTAATACAAAAAAAGTCAACCTTCAAATAATTATGTTCAGTTATGCACTCAATACTTGGTCGGGAATCCTTTTGTAGAAATGACTGCTTCAATGCGGCGTGGCATGGAGGCAATCAGCCTGTGGCAATGCTGAGGTGTTATGGAGGCCCAGGATGCTTCGATAGCGGCCTTAAGCTCATCCAGAGTGTTGGGTCTTGTGTCTCTCAACTTTCTCTTCACAATATCCCACAGATTCTCTATGGGGTTCAGGTCAGGAGAGTTGGCAGGCCAATTGAGCACGGTAATACTATAGTCAGTAAACCATTTACCAGTGATTTTGGCACTGTGAGCAGGTGCCAGGTCGTGCTGAAAAACGAAATCTTCACTCCATAAAGCTTTTCAGCAAATGGAAGCATGAAGTGCTCCAAAATCTCCTGATAGCTAGCTGCATTGACCCTGCCCTTGATAAAACACAGTGGACCAAAACCAGCAGCTGACATGGCACCCCAGACCATCACTGACTGTGGGTACTTGACACTGGACTTCAGGCATTTTGGCATTTCCTTCTCCCCAGTCTTCCTCTAGACTCTGGCACCTTGATGGCACCTTGATTTCCGAATGACATGCAAAATTTGCTTTCATCTGAAAAAAGTACTTTGGACCACTGAGCAACAGTCCAGTGCTGCTTCTCTGTAGCCCAAAAGTGTCTTGACCTGGGGAATGCGACACCTGTAGCCCATTTCCTGCACACGCCTGTGCACGGTGGCTCTGGATGTTTCTACTCCAGACTCAGTCCTCTGCTTCCGCAGGTCCCCCAAGGTCTGGAATCGGTCCTTCTCCACAATCTTCCTCAGTATCTGGTCACCTCTTCTCGTTGTGCAGCGTTTTTTGCCACACTTTTTCCTTCCCACAGACTTCCCACTGTGGTGCCTTGATACAGCACTCTGGGAACAGCCTATTCGTTTAGAAATTTATTTCTGTGTCTTACCCTCTCGCCTGAGGGCGTCAATGATGGCCTTCTGGACAGGGTCGGGTCGGCAGTCTTACCCATGATTGCGGTTTTGAGTAATGAACCAGGCTGGGAGTTTTTAAAAGCCTCAGGAATCTTTTGCAGGTGTTTAGAGTTAATTAGTTGATTCAGATGATTAGGTTAATAGCTCGTTTAGAGAACCTTTTCATGATATGCTAATTTTTTGAGATAGGAATTTTGGGTTTTAATGAGCTGTATGCCAAAATCATCAGTATTAAAACAATAAAAGACCTGAAATGTTTCAGTTGGTGTGCAATGAATCTAAAATATATGAAAGTTTATTTTTTAACATTACATTAGGGAAAATAATGAACTTTATCACAATATGCAATTTTTTTGAAAAGGACCTGTGTGTATACACACACACACACACACACACACACACACACACACACACACACACACACACACACACACACACACACACACACACACACACACACACACACTGATCAGGCCCCCTTTTGCTGACAAAACAGCCTGAAGATGTGCTGTGGTATCTGGCTCCAAGATGTTAGCAGCAGATCCTTTAAGTCCTCTAAGTTGCCAGGTGGGTCCTCTATATATGGGTCAGGGCACATTATCCTGCTGAAAGAGGCCAAAGCCACCAGGAATACAAATTCCTTAAAGGAGTGGTTCTGTGTTTTTTTTTTATTTTTTAGGCTTGGTTGTGTTTATGGGGCGTAGTATAGCATGTCTTAATACTTATTTTTTTATTTTTTTAAAACACCATATTACTTTTACTCCACACCACTGTCTCCATTGTCCTATGAACAGCTTGTTTGCTTCCTGCTTCCATGAAGCCCATCCTTCTGAAAAACGCAATGGTCTTAGATTGGTTGGATGGCCAAATGTAGTTTCATGTATTTTTATTAACTGAAGTGCCAAGCATAGGTTGTCCGGAAACGCCAGGCCCTTTACCATTAGGGGCCGAAGTCACATTAACTTCGTGTAAATAATGGCATCAATATTGCTATACCAATTTGAGCCCGAATCAGACCCAGATAGCGGAGATGAATGCCAAGCAGAACCTCTGCACACAAGGCTTTTAATGGACGTTAGTGAATGGTAAGTATTTTTGTAATGTCATTGTCACTGCATTTAGTTTTCTTTTCATATTCTGGTTAAAGTTTTACTGTACCCGAATACACCAATAACAGAAACGTCAAAAATAAATAAATAAACTATGTTTGTGGGTGTTATTACATATAAGTTCGTTAGTGTTTGTAGCTATTTGTTGGAAAAGTATGAAACAATTTAGTTAACTGCCAGTGCCTAGCATAGCCAAACTGCATTGGTGTTGATGCAACCAAAACACACACACAGAAACTACACATTTAAAAGACATGTACTTACAGATACTTAAAGGGGTGATGAATTGAGGAATCAACATTTCCTTGAGCTTTTGATATGGGATATAATATAATATAAGGTATTATATTATATTGATATAAGGTCATGGTAATATAAGAATATCCTCTAAGTTTCAGAGCTGTAAACTTCCTTGTAAGTCAAAGAAAAGCTTGTATAAACACCAGGCTGAGCAAACGGTCCTGTGCTTCATACTGACGTCAGTGTGCAATGAAACACCGCCTCTACAGAATCTACAGTGTCTAATCCAGTAGCCCCGCCCACCGACTCATGGTGGGCTTGTGCTAGCAGCTGGTCAACAACAATACATCGAGGAAGATTAAGATATTGCGCTATTCTGGGTTGTGGAAGAACACAGTCACTGCATAAGCTTCCTTCTGATCCTAATATTAGGAATGAGTGGTTGAACTTTATTTCAATGACGTTCCAGCTCATGTGGGGAAGACATGTTCACTTCAGTTCACTGTGGGATCGTTTGTAAACAAATCTCCGGTGCTGGATGCTGGATGTGGATCCAACAGGAATGGTGCAACACACCATGTGAGTAAAACGTGTTTAGATATGATAACAGAGCATAACTTTTGCATGCTGGACTCAGACACGTATGGGCCAGGGTTGGCCGATTAATCTTTTATTCCTCTCTCTCTCTCTCTCTCTCTCTCTCTCTCTCTCTCTCTCTCTCTCTCTCTCTCTCTCTCTCTCTCTCTCTCTCTCTCTCTCTCTCTCTCTCTCTCTCTCTCTCTCTCTCTCTCTCTCTCTCTCTCTCTCTCTCTTGTTGACATCTGAAGGCGCGCCGAACGTGTATGGCTGTGCGTGCGGTTCGCGCTTATATCGTTCAATCTTGCGGGCTATGTGTAATATAAAAATAATAGTCCAATCAATCACGGGTCGATGAGAAATAAAACATTGTGTTTGTTTGATAAAGACGCTCACGAGTAGCCTAGAAATCTAGACGCACCCTAGCAGCCCTAATCTGCCCGCGAGTTTCGTCTAGCAACACTCAATACCCTTCTGAGCTGTAAACACCAAACTCTTGCCGGGCCAATCACATCGTGTATAGAGTCGGTGGGCAGGGCCATAATGACGATGGCCGAGTTGTCTTTGCGTACTTCTAGTAAACACAGAAACTGGCGAACTTCGGTCTTTCGAATCAGCTTTGACCGCGACTCTGGAAGACTTGGAGTTAAGCTTTTCTCTGAGAAAAGGACAAAGAACTGCACTGAAGTCATTCTTAAAAAGGGAAGATGTGTTCTGAGTTTTGCTGACCGGATACGGATACGAATGTTTAATCTTTTAACAAGCTCTGCTTCAACATCTTGATGTGGGTCTGATGTGGGTCTGGCTTGTCAGGCTAGTTCACAAGCCCTATGATCGAGAAAATCATTCTGGTTGCTTCTTCCTCATTCTCTCCTCTCCCTGAACTGACAGGGGAGCTTAAGTCCATTAAATATGCAAATCTTAACCAATCCTAGCCGTGGACGTTTACTTCCAAGTCTCCAGTGCCGCACCCCCATCAAAAACCAGCGTTTTGGAGAGTGCCTCAAAACCAGTGTAGAAAATAGCCTATTACTTATTAGTTATAATGTTTTTGAATGTAAAAACCACACGAACATCATTAGTTGACCTCAGACAACAGTATAAAAAAATAAAAAAAAGCCAGTTCATGACACCTTTAAACACAAATTGTAACCATTGCTCCCGAAGTCCAGCGTCCCGAGGAAGGCTGAACACTTGGTCTTGCACTTGGGGTGAAAATAACATTGTTTCGATGGCATGTCTGCAACACTTTAGCCTACAGCAACAGCTCTCTCTCTCTTCCATAATGATTGCGACGTGGCCTCGTCCCCTTTGTTACGCGTTTGCGGGGGCAGTGTTTATGTTAATAGCAAGGGTTTATGATGTCACCAACCCGGAAAAGAAGCTCTATGTAGTCCAGCCGTTTTTGCAGGCAGTAATCTGCCATAACTTAACTAAAAGACAAAATCTCTGTTTGCATTGAACTTTCAGCGCTGTAACTTTGCAGATGCTGTTTATGCTCAAGCAGCAACATTACACACTAACTAAAGTTAAAAAAGTGAAATTGCATGCAACCACCCCTTTAAAAAGGGTGTACATCTGCAACAATGCTTAGGTAGCTAGTACATGTCACATCCCCATGGATAGCAGGACCCAAGGTTTACCAGTAGGATATTGCCCAAAGCACTGCATTCACCGGATTGCCTATACCCATTCATTGAAAGTCTTTGGGATGTACTGGAGGAGATTTTACAGAGTGCTTGACTCTTGCATTGTCAATACAAGATCTTGACCAAAAATGTATCAGAATCTATAAACTAATTTATTAGATATCAAAATCTTGATGGCAATAACATTTTGTGAAAGTGATTCTTCATGTTTAAGAATCATTAAGCCTATTTCGTACTTTTAAACCACCCAAAATACTAAAGGATGTACAGTATATTTGACCTAAAGATTGGTTCAGTGTTTAATGCAGCGTGAAGATTTTTATAATTCCTTTGAGAGACTGACCATTACATACTTAAACAATGCTTCTCCTTCAGGCCACAAATCTTGTGCACTTTTATAGCCAGAATAAAACCTTTTAGAATCTTTAAGACTCTGTGACCTTGAAGATCTCTGAAGTTGACCATTTATATTTTTGGGGCTATGATCATATATCAATGTTTGGTTGTTACAGTAAACAGTTAACTGTAATAAACAAACAAATATTTTATATTGACACTAATAATAATATATGATTATGATATTGATCAATTGTATTCTTTTATAGGAGAAAAGTACGGTTATTCATTCAAGGCTATCTCTCACTACTTAATCATTACTAAAAGCCTTAACGTTAATGGAGTTGCCCAAATTCCAAACTCCATTTGCGTACATGTATAACAGTCACTATTCACTGTAACAGGCAAAATTAAATCAAATGGTTATTGACTGAATGCACGGTATTTATCTCCCAGATCCTGACATCAGATGAGAAAGCATTTCTCCATAACTGTTAAATATATTCAGTGTTTACTTTATATTTTACCTTTTGTAAATGTGCAGTTGCAGTCTGTATTGAAATATAGGCTATGCAATAAAAAGACTGTGTAGTGTGTGCCATTGAATTAAAGGGATAGTTCCTCCAAAAATGAACATTACCCCATGATTTACTCACCCTCAAGCCATCCTAGATGTACAGGACATTATTGTTTCAGACGAATACTATCAAATGGCAGCCCAAAATTTGAAGCTCAAATAAAGTGCATCCATCCATCATAAAAGTAATCCACATGGCTCCAGGTGGTTAATAAAGGCCCTCTGGAGCGAATTGATAGGTTTATGAAAGAAAAATATCTATATTTAAAACCATATAAAATAAAATATCTTGCTGTTAGCGAACCACCTTCTGTATTCAACTTACGAAAAAGGTCATAACTATGACGTCGGACGTAGCATAAGCATCATGAACTGTGAGAGGGGAGTAACACTTCGCTTGAATACGGAAGGCAGTCCACTGGAAGCTAGATATTTTAATAAATAAAATTAGGTAAAAACAACCTCAGATAAGCAACATCAAATTACATTACACTGTGTCATTATTTATAAAAAAATTAAATAAAGCCAAAATGGGTAAGTCATGGGTCACAAACTAGGTACACCCTATAATTCAATTGCTTGTGACACTTTAAGCAGCAATAAGTTGAAATAATTGTTTCTGTATGACAGTATCATTCTCTCACATCGTTGTGGAGGAATTTTGTCCCACTCTTCTTAACGTTGCGTCAGGTCATTGAGGTTTGCAGGTATTTGTTTGTGCGCAGCTCCCTTAAGGTCCCTTCACAACATTTCAACATTTTCAGACACCACTATAAATTGCTGTCCCCTCAAATATTGTCAGTAATATAGGGCCAATTTCAGATTCAGCCAAGGACTAAACAAGGGGCCGTGGTAACAGGAAACAAGAAGGCGGAACAAGAGGAACAGAGGGCAAACACAACCAAAGAAAGAGCCATGTGCTAAGACACACACAAACATAGAAACATTAAAGGGCTGGTTGTGTGTTTTTTCTTCTATGCTTGGTTGTGTTTATGGAGCGCAGTAACATGTCTTAATATTATTTTATTTTTTCAACACCATATTTTTCTTATATTTTACTTTTATTCCACACCGCTGTCTCCACTGTTCTTTGAACGGCTCTTTTGCTTCCTGCTTCTATGAAGCATATTGCTCTGAAAAAAGCAATGGTCTTAGATTGGTTAGATCAATAGTATTGATCTAAATGTAGTTGCATGTATTTTTATTGGCTGAAGTGCCAAACACAGGTTGTCCGGAAATGCCAAGCCCCTTACCATCACGGTCAGAAGTCACATCTGCGGTGACCTGCAAGGGTTTATGATGTCATCAACCCAGGAAGAAGCTCGTTGTAGTCCAACTGGCTGTTTTTAGGCAATAAACTGACATAACTTTAAAAAAACAATATCTCCGCATTGAACTTTCAGTGCTGTAACTTTGCAGATGCTGTTTATGCTCAAGTTTATGCTCAATTACACACTAACTAAAGTTAAAAAAGTGAAATTGCACGCAACCGCCCGTTTAAACCAAGACAACACAGACAAGATTGTCAGAGTAGAACCCTGACAGAAATAGCATTAGACACCCCCCCCCCACCTCCCACCAGCACCATGTCAAAAATCTTACATTACACAGCTTTAAAAAAAGTAAATTCAACAAACTGAATACAAATTAAGCATAAAACGTTTAGACAGTGCTTTCTACAGAGGATCACAAGATGAATGCCTGCTTTAAGTTAATTCTGTGTTGTACCTTACACTGATGCAAAAGTGAAGGGATGGGGACAAAAATAGAATTCTGTCTGAAACACTGATCCATTAGATTAAAAAAAAAGCTTTAAAAAGGCTGCACTCACTCTTTAAGAATGCTGTGCCAAAATCTGTGTTTAGAATATTGCCCATATCCTAAGAGGAATATGATCATAATTCTACTTTATACCATTAATTATACAGAGTAATGGTCCTGCTCCGCTCTGGACCCAGCTTGCTCTGCCACTCATGGCCAATTTCCTTAATTAGTCGTCCGCTGATAATGTAAGCAGTGTGTAAAATATATCTTCAATAAAATTGTGTCTTTTGTAGGGTCTTGCAGAAGGGCGGCAATGTTGTAGACAGAGTATGCCGCCATGAGATTTAAGAGCAGGGATTTACTAGGCTTTTTAATCTCAGCTTGTCTGTGCTGTTCTAAGGATGACCTTGCTGTTGTGAGTAGACCACAGTGTGACTGTCAGTTGCTTTAATGTGAAGCGAGTCATACCGGATTGAGATTCCTCACAGCAGCTGAGATGACATGGGGTGGTGAAGAATGGCTCCCTGAGAGCCATGTGTCTCATGTTTTCATGCACTGAAGAGATACTGACAGCTAATCACTGCACATATAACTTTAGTGGCATAATTTATATGACTTGATGCCTTCTGTCAACAGGAAGTTGAGTGTTCACCATCCAGTTTATTTATGTTCTCCTTCATGCTCTCATCCTTATTTAGCAAACATAGCAGCATAGTCGGGTACCGTGCATCTTTAATGTGGCTGTGGCACTCTGCCATCTTCCCACTAACATACACTTAACTTTCTCAACACAACTCACTTTTTCATTGATTTCAGTCAAAGGTTGCTGTTTGCTAAATCCATATTGTTTTAAATGCTTATTCCAATGTCACATGCATAATACAGGTAAGGAATTTTTTTGGATGAAATTATGTCTAGGGTTTTATGTTAAAATCTGTTGGAGAAATGGCACACAGGGTAGGATGTCACTCCTGGCTGATATTAGCGTTAACAATACTGTCATGTTTGCAGACCAAATATATTTTGAATAAAATATAAGTTGATGAGATGTGTAAATTATTACATTCCTTTTTGATTCACAATTTGTACAGTGTCCCTAAACCTACCCATCACAGAAAACTTAATATTTTATAAAAATCACTTCGAATGATTTATAAGATGTTTCCTCATGGGGACCAAAACATTTTCTCACAAGGATTTCAGATTTTGCCATCTTTGTGGGGACATTTTATCCCTATAATGTAGGGTTTACCAGGCTACCGCTACACACACAAAAATTGATGTTTTATGGGTAATTCATGTACAAAATGTATATTCTATCCCCTACCTCTAAAACACATCACTGAAAACTTTCTGTATTTTTACGTAAAAAAAAAAAAAAAAAGATTAAAAAAAAAACTGTCCCTACAAGAACAAGGATTTGGGATATTGCCATTTTTTTATGAAATTTTGTACCATGGGGTTAACCTGAATTATATGTGTGTGTTATTATATTATAATATAACACACACACACACACATTTTGTGAAAATTGGGGAGATTCCATAGGCGTAATGACACTGTACAAACCGTATTTTCTATCCCCCTACACTGCCCCTGCCCCTAAACCTACCCATCACAGGAAACATTCTGCATTTTTACTTTATAAAAAATGTATTATATATTATGAATATTGTTGGCCCCTTGACGAATTGCTTTGTTCCTTTCTTGTAGATCGCTTTGGATAAAAGCATCTGCTACATGCATAAATTAAAATTATATTTTTTAATGTAATTAGATATTTTCATGCATCAACTCACTTTGTGGTTAAAAATGTGATATTATAACAGCAACATGTTGTTTTTAAACTTAAATAATTCACTTTAATATTGTCACTGTATTAAAATATTATTTGAAAAATTAAACTTTTTTTGACTTTTTATATCCATTTTTTGTGATATATAAACCTGAATGAAACATTTTAAATTAAGATTTATTCCTAAAGCAATTTTCCCATTAAACTCAACTGTTTTGCAGACATGAAACTGTTTTGCAGCTCCTCGATAGTTTAAACCCATGGGAAGAAGAGAGTAAGCCTTTTTTTTTCTAGTCATCATTAAAGGTCAGTTTTGATCACAGTGATTATTTGGCTCTAGTGCACAGTCCCGAAGTCCAAATTGTGTTGAGCACTTGAAGAAATAGCTTTATTAAAAGAAAAAAATTGACTTCTATAGTACTCTAAAGTATCAGTTGTACAGTTGTGCTTTTCCCCCATTTTGGAATTGATTCTCTTCCACCTTCAGACTCTTTTCATCTATATATATATATATTACCCCCATTCTAGTTATTTAAATATCTTCCCCTGGGATGGGCTGTACATAAACTATGAATAATGATTAGCTTACACCTGTTTGTCTTTTGAAAATAAACAATTTGTACATCCACAAACATTTTTTAGGTGAAGCACAATAACCTTTGAAAAATTGTAAAAACAAAAAAACAAAACAAATGCAATTTATTTTGTAGTAGTTTGTGTGTAATGGGGGATTTGTACCTCCTCCTAAAGGGGAAACTATTTTTAGAAGCTCACAAGTTGTGGGCTTTAAAATTCCAAAATGTGTCTGATGTGGGAGGTGGGCTGACTATGTGCTCGGGTTACAATATTGTGTGTAACTCAATACTGATCCATGTTCAATTGAGATTTTGGACGCCGGCAGCTGCATGCCATGGAACATATTCTTCCCTCAGCTGTGCTCAACAGGACAACAACATGGTGCCTTTCGCTGTTATTTATGTTATAGACACTGATATGCAGCCTGTATTCCTCATTTGATCAATACCGTGTTGTGTGATGCTGATTTAGTTGTGCTGGTGGGGTCTGTGATTACTGGATATTAGCACCTGCTGTTCTTTTGTCCACCCACATGCCAGATCTAAGCCATATCTCAGTGTCCAGCCACAGGCCTACACACACAAGCACAAAGACCTTTCCATGTGGGCACAAACACATGCATTAATTCACTCAGACAGAATGAACAACACACACATACTAACACACCCACATCTGTGTCCACCCATGTCTTTCAGGAGCCAGCAAATGAGTGGCTCACCCCGACGCACGCTCTGCAGTACAATACAAACCCTCTAGTGACACATCATTTAAACTCGCCCTGAGAGAGGATAGATTAAAAAAAATCAGCAAAAGTATAGGTAAATTCATAGTCTACCTGGACTTGGTGAACTATTTAAATAGTGTGATATAGCTGAAGCAAGATTGCAGCTGCAAGTTTGGACATCAACAACTAGCATATTGAAGCATTCACATTCAGTCACCACAGTAAAAATATATTATTTGCTGGTTTGATTACACTTTATTTTATATTTTGTCCCTGTTACAGTACACCGATCATGTATAACATTATGGCGCTAAAGTAAATAACACTGATCATCTCTTCATCACGGCACCTGTTAGTGGGTGGGATATATTAGGCAGCAAGTGAACATTTTTCCTCAATGTTGATGTGTTAGAAGCAGGAAAAATGGGCAAGTGTAGGATTTGAGTGAGCTTGATAAAGGCCAAATTGTGATGGCTATATGACTAGGTCAGAGCATCTCCAAAACTGCAGCTCTTGTGGGGTGTTCCAAGTGGTCCGAAGAAAGAACAGTGGTGAACTAAACAGGGTCAGGGTCATGGGCGGCCAAGGCTCATTGATGCACGTGTGGCGTGAAGGCTGGTTCGTGTGGTCCAATCAAACAGAAGAGCTACTGTAGCTCAAATTGCTCAAGAAGTTAATGCTGGTTCTGACATACTGTAAAGGTGTCAGAATACACAGTGCATCGTATTTTGATGCGTATGGGGCTGTATAGCCGCGGACCAGTCAGGGTGCCCTTGCTGAACCCTGTCCACCACCAAAAGTGTGTGTGTGTGCGTCGCTTACCTGGGGAACACATGGCACCAGGATGCACTATGGGAAGAAGGCAAGCTGGCAGAGGCAGTGAGATGCTTTGGGCAATGTTCTGCTGAGAAACCTTAGGTACTGCCATCCGTGTGGATGTTACTTTTACATGTACCACCTACCTAAGCATTGTTTAGACCATGTACACCCTTTCATGGAAACGGTATTCACTGGTGGCTGTGGCCTCTTTCAGCAGGATAATGTGCCCAGCCACAAAGGCAAAAATGGTTCAGGAATGGTTTGAGAAACATAACAAGATCTCAATCTAATAGAGCATCTGTGTGATATGCTGAACAAAAAATTCTGACCCATTGAGGCCCCACCTCACACCTTACAGGACTTCAATAATCTGCTACTAACATCTTTGTGCCAGATACCACAGCACACCTTCAGGGTTAGGATTTGTTTAAAAGTTAGTTGCATGTAAGTATGCATCATTTACTGTTTTTATTATGGTAAGCACATGCAAAAATGTAACAACGACGCTGTAAAATAAAGTGTTACCGCTGGTTTTGCAAAAATCTAAACAAATTAGGTTGTGATTGTTGTTTTATGCTTCAGAGTACACCAATAGCATTATAATATAAAGGCATAGTCATTTATCTTCCTTCAGGATTGTCAAGAAACCAGTCAGATATTCTCATTATATTTTAAAAGACAATGCGTCTTTAATCTTGTGATGTGTAGAAGATTGCAATAATTTTTTGGGCAAATTGTTTTAGTTTGAATTATTAATTTTTTTTTTTTTTACAATTATATTAAGTTATTTTATTTTACTTCTGCATTAATATCATGTATTTTATTCTGGAGTTTGAGTAGACAGACAGACAGACAGACAGATAGATAGATAGATAGATAGATAGATAGATAGATAGATAGATAGATAGATAGATAGATAGATAGATAGATAGATAGATAGATAGATAGATAGATAGATAGATAGATAGATCGATGACAGACAGACAGATAGATAGATAGATAGATAGATAGATAGATAGATAGATAGATAGATAGATAGATAGATAGATAGATAGATAGATAGATAGATAGATAGATAGATAGATAGATGTTTACATGATATTAATCTATTGGTCGAGCTTAGCGCGTTTCCAGGTTGTAATCACAGCGAACTGCTCATATTGACTGATCTACTTTGTTGCGTATGTGGGCAGGTTGGCCTTGGACACAGTTGCTGTTTCACCTAGTAACGGGATATATGTTTCACTCTGTGACGCGGTCATTGCAGCACTGTCCCACACAGAACTGTTGCCAGCCGAAGTCATTTTTCCAGCCTCCGAGCCCTCCTGCGCCTCCTCCTTCGCGCGTAACGCCATGAGTTCGATCTCATGCTTGGCAGCGGTTTCAAGTACACGCTGCTTACTGTACACAATGACGAAGTTGTTAATAATCGGGTGGATTGGCAACGCGATAGCTATTACGCCACACAGAAAACTGACAGCGGCGTTACACCTGCCTAGCGTGGTTTTAGGGTAGATGTCTCCATACCCTACAGTAGTCATAGTAATGATGGCCCACCAGAAGGACTGTGGGATGCTGGTGAACATGGTCTCTGGGTGGTTCTGCTCCATTGTGTATCCCAGCGCCGAGAAAAGGAAAATCCCCACGCTCATGTACATGAGCAGCAGACCCAGCTCTTTCAGGCTGCTTTTGAGCGCGAAAGTGAGAGTTTGCAGGCCTGATGAATGGCGCGCAAGTTTGAAGATGCGTGCAATGCGCATGATGCGTAACGCCTGTACAGCCTGCTGGACATTGGCGAGCTTCATCAAAGCAGTGCCCAAATACGTAAGAATCAAAACTACGTAAAAAGGCATGATGGCTAGAAAATCTACTATATTCATGAATGAAAACACAAAGTGCAATCTGTTCGAAGAGGACACGAGGCGCAAAATATATTCCACGGTGAACCAGATGATGCAAGCCGCCTCGATGGACTCAAGGGTCGGGTGTTCCACCAGGTTACCCTGGGCATCTTTCACTTGGAGCTCCGGGATGGTGCTCACACACATGACCACAGAGGAGAGCAGGATGAACGCGAACGACACAACTGCGATTACGCGCGCGGCTAAAGATGACTCTGGTTTCTCCATGAGCTTCCACAGGAACGCTTGGCACCTCTGGCCTCTTGTGATCGTCGCATCCTCCTCCAGGTCGTCCAGGATAGTTTTGACCTTCTCTGCTATTTCCGCCAGCTCACTCTCCACCTCATTTAAATTACTTATGCAGCATTCATCCAGATACTCCGTGTCGATCACCCAATAGTCCATCTCTCTCATGAAGCACATGGGACATATTCCTCGCTTCATGTGAATCTCTCCGTAGTAATACAGCTCTAGGATGCATTTAAAAGCCTCTGGGTCTCTGTCGAAGTAAAACTCTCGCTTTAAGTCGTCGTAGTCATCGCAGAGCGCAGAGAGATCTTCTTTTGTGGATTCCATGGAGCGGTTCACCAGCTCCGCCAAACGCGTCTCGGGATATCGGTTCAGCACGTCCCCGTAGAGAATGTGCTTGACACCACCGATGTTCACAGCAATCTCCGTCTCGTCGCTCGCCTCTGAGCCGTTACAGTCCGCGTAACGAGTCCTCGGGAACTCCCACATGTCATCTAATACAATCCAATTTAAAAAACAACAAAAAGGTTTTTAATGTAGAGGACCATATGTTATAAAAAGTAACATATTAGATACATCGTTTAGAAGAGGCCGGGGCTAGACAATGTCACATTTTTAGGCTGTCTCAACCCGATCACATGTAAATGCGTATAAACAGTACACTGTAAAAAATAATACCCTATATCTACTCAATAAAATTGTGGCAACAGATTACAAGCAATGTTATTAATTAAATTCAACACACTTAAAAATTGAGTTAGAATTAATCAAATGAGCACATTAAAAATTAACTATTCAAAATGAGTAACTGCAAACATCACACAAAATAATTAAGTAAAATTTAAACAAAAATATTGGTTTCCTTGGACAAAAACCTGACTATGGTAATGAATACTACTTAATGGAATTGTTTTGATTTAACACAAAATTAAGTTGGTATTATTATTTTTAATGAGTGGATTAATTAAAATAATTTAATTAAATCTGATTGCAGGTATGAATAACAGACAGACATCAAAGATGAATTACAAACTCATTTTATTGCCAACAAGTCACAAATTTTGTATTCCCAGTGTGAACATTGACTATTCTTTACCATCAGAACTGCAACTTCAAGGCCTGTGAGAACTTCCATGCATTCGATAACAATTCCAGTGTCATTTGGACTGTCACTTTTAGCTCCTGTCCTGGTCACAATTACTGCCATCAAAAGCTGTTCAATTCCTGACTGTTCTTCATTTTCCTTCAATCATAAACAGCAGTGAGACTCAAAACCTAAGAAATACTGATTAAAAGAGAGAATCTGAAACTATTTGTATCTTACAATACTGATCAAACAAGTTAAGTCCAGTCAACAATATTATGGTTAAGTAACCAACAATAATTTATTTAAATTCACACATTTGGTATATTGAAATTAAGTTTGCATACGTTGAATTCTTTGATGAGATCTCCTGTACGTTCCCCAAGGAATTCTGTCATGCAGCGGATGTCCACCTCTCGCCATATCAGCAGGACAATGTTCATCCTAAAAGAAAGAAATTAATTAATGATATCTCCTCTAAGGGCCGTGACATTTACCTAACATGCTCTAAACAGTGCCAATAGCATAGCAACACCCTGGACAAGCAATCAAAATCAACAGCACATTTTAGATAAGTTAAATATGTGAAAAATAATGCTTTTTCCTTTAAAATTTACTGAAGAAAACCAGATTAAAGGGTTAGTTCACACAAAATAAAATTTCATGTACTCACCCACGTCATCCGAGACCCATTTTTTGATTAAATCTGATCCACACATAGGCAGCAACGACAATGCACCTTTAAGGTCCAATAGGCCCTATATATTAAAAATGACATTCATATTACATCAAGTAGACAACTTGGACAATTTACAACAGCTTTTTCAAATATAAATTACATAATAGTCCTTACCTTTGTCAGAAATGAGTCTGCATCGAGGAACTCCAGTGCATGTGTGCCTCGTGCTGTGAGCTGCATTAAGCATGCGTTTTAACAGGAAATGCTTCTAAATTGAAAACAGCTCATTTGTATCATGTTGGATTAATTCAATATTCTCTCGAGTTGAAATTATTCAAAAATAATAGCTAAATCCTTAACAACCACATTTAGTAGATTTTATTCCAGTAATTTTTAAATAATTTCAATGCAAAAAACTGTCAAAAAAACAAGAAATTAATTTTGTTAAATAAAGTTTACATATGAAATTCAATGAAATCTACAAACCCACAGATTGACTTTTTACAGTGTACGAGTGTGCAATGTCGTGGAATGTATACGCCAAAACTCATTTTGGCGTGCATGATACGCTGTTTTTCGCGTGCATATCATACGCACTTTATGGCGTATATATGACACTCTCTTTGGTTTAGGGTGGTGGGGTGGGGGGTTAGTATGTATAATACGCCATAAAAAGCGTATCATATGCACTTTTCCACCGTTATTGACCTTTTCATTCGCCAACACATCGAAACCTGCAATTATAATATATAGGACAACAAAGATGACTAAAACTTCAATATAAAATCATTGTGTGGTCAATTTAAAAAAATAAAATAAAATCATTGTTGTGTTCATTTATAACATTTTAAATGCACATGACAACTTGCCCAGATCTGACTGGAATTGAAACGTAGAGAAAAGAAAAAACTGAGAGAAGTTGTGCTCCCAAGTCATCTCACTAGCAAAAAGTGTCCCAATCACCCTGAATTCACAAAATACCCTGATTATCCAGTCAAAAACACAATTAGCATTTATAGTTAATTCGATGTTCAATCCACTGCTAGGACTTTTGACTCAAACTCTTCTGAAATACAGCACCGTGACAGCTTCTGCATGTGACTAGTCCCGGTCCCCCAGTTTCTAAATGTGTATAGGTTACGGAAGAGGACAGAAACTAATGTGTAGGCTACACTTTAAGATCAAATGTGTTAATTAAAATATATTTGGCAAAATTTATTTTTAAGGGGTTCGATAACCTACATTATTCAAATATATTTAAAACATCCTATGATTTACATAAAGTCGTGTTGTTCGCATTAATAATAGCGCTCCACGTTATTAATTATGTTCTAACGTAATTAAAGGCTCGGTTGTTATAAAACTTACTTATATTTGGACCAAACCCTGTGAAGAAAATCTCAAAAAGCTTCTGACTTCTGTTGATATCCGTGTGAAGAGCTGAATAAATCCGAAAGAGCGTTAAAGACTGGTGAGAGGATCAAAACTAAGGTGTGTGTGTGTGTGTGAGGTGGAGCAGGCGTGATGGGAGGGGTAAAGACAGTCATAATTTATGTTTTCGAAATGAACGACAGCCTGCAACTCATGCAGTCATAAAACACATGCCATTTTTGCAGTCGTTATAATTGATAGAAGTGCATTTCAAAATACCGGTAGGCTAGTGTTGTCGACATATTTAGCCTATTCAACATTTTGTTCAGACATGTTTACAATGTTAATACGCCAAAAAGTAATGTGTTTTTGTGTCAAACATTGATTTCTCCACAACGGCACACTAGCAAACATTTTAGAAATATGTATATTAAAAAAATCTCCCTCTAGTTTTGAAAAGTGCACACTGCAGGGCAGCAAGTTGTGCCACGTGATACGAATCGGAAAATACTGTTTAGCTTTTGCCGTCCATATACGCGACATGTTTATTAAATCATTTTAATGCAAATGTGTTTTAACCATTTGAAGTACTAAAAATGAGTTATTTTATCCCAAAACGTCCCCATACAATTCCAACTGCAGCGCTACAATTTTGAGGTATTAAATTAAACCCTGCGCCATGTTCTTTATCTGCGGAAAGAGATGCACCTGTCATCAACGTGGTCTCAAAATAAAGATGGATCACTTTAGCCCCTAGATAGATAGACAGACAGACAGACAGACAGACAGAAAAACATGACAGACAGACAAGATAGATAGATCGATATAGATAGATAGGCTACCGTAGACAGATAGATAGATAGATAGATAGATAGATAGATAGATAGATAGATAGATAGATAGATAGATAGATAGATAGGCTACCGTTGACAGATAGATAGATACCGTAGATAGATAGATAGATAGATAGATAGATAGATAGATAGATAGATAGATAGATAGATAGATAGATAGATAGATAGATAATCACATTTATATTGATCTGTTTTATTTCTGAAGTAGGCTATAGTTTATTATTTTGAAGTTAATCAAGAATCACTCTTTTGACGTTAATTCTTGCAGTTTTACATAGATTGGTCTTTGGATACTGTTGCTATATCACCAAATAACAAGGATATATGTGTTACTAAGTGGTCACACCAGCACAATCCCGCACGGAATGGTTGCCATCAGAAGCCTGTGATGGCATTTCCCCAGCCTCCTGCGCTTTATCCTCCGCGAGCGCCACGCGTTCGATCTCTTGCTTAGCAATGATTTCCAACACATTCTGCTCCTTGTAAATGGTGACGAAGTTGTTTATGATCAGGTTAAGTGGCAACGAAATAGCTAAGATGCCACACAGAAAACTTACAGCAGCGGCACACTTGCCCTGTGTGGTTTCAGGGTACATGTCTCCATAACCCACTGTGGCCATGGAATTGATGGCCCACCATAAGGACGATGGGAGGCTGGTGAACATGGTCTCTGGGTGGTCCTGCTCCATTATGTATCCCAGCTCCGCGAACAGGAAAATCCCAACGCTCATGAACATGAGCAGGAGACCTAGCTCTTTTAGGCTGTCTTTAAGCGCTAATGCAATAGTTCGCAGACCTGATGAATGGTGCGCAAGTTTGAAGACGCGCGCTATTCGCATGACGCGCAACCCAAAGCGCATGGCACGCAACACCCGTGCAGTCTGATGGACACTGCCCTGCTCTATCATGAAAGTTTTCATAATCAACATTATGTAAAAGGGTATGATGGTTATAAAGTCTATTATATTCATGAAGGATCTCGCAAAGCGCACTTTGTTCGAAGAGGACACGAGGCGCAAAATAAATTTGGCGGTGAACCAGGTGATGCAAGTCTTCTCGATGGCCTCAATGATCGGGTTTTCGACCAGGTTACCCTCAGCATCTTGCACTCGGATCTCCGGGATGGTGCTCACACACATGATCACAGTGGAGAGCAGGACGAACGCGATCGACATAACTGATATTACGCGCGCGGCTAAAGATGACTCCGGTTTCGAAATAAGCCTCCGCAGGAACACTTTCCACCTCTGGCCTCTAACGTTCGTGACACTCGCTTCCTTCTTCAGGCCGTCCAGAATGCCCTGGACTTTCTTTGTTATTTTCGCCAGTATAGTTCCCACCTCATTTAAATTACTTCTGCAGCATTCATCCAGATGTTCCACGTCGATTCCCCAATAGTCCATCTCTCTCATGAAGCACATGGGACATATGCCTCGCTTCATGTGAATCTCTCCGTAGTAATACAGGTCTAGGATGCATTTAAAAACGTCTGGGTCTCTGTCGAAGTAAAACTCTCGCTTTAAGTCGTCGTAGTCATCGCAGAGCGCAGAGAGATCTTCTATTGTGGATTCCATGGAGCGGTTCACCAGCTCCGCCAAACGCGTCTCGGGATATCGGTTCAGCACGTCCCCGTAGAGAATGTGCTTGACACCACCGATGTTCACAACAATCTCCGTCTCCTCGCTCGCCTCTGAGCCGTTACAGTCCGCGTAACGAGTCCTCGGGAACTCCCACATCCCACCAACTGATGATCCAGAATTAAAACAAATGACAGAACTGAATGTTACGTAAAGCAACATGCCATTGACTAGTACAATGTAGTGTATATTTGCCTCAAAAACAGGGCACAGGAGGCTAAACCACGAGGCGATTATGAAATACAAAACAATTCATCAGGCAAAACTTTAAAATGTAAAAAATAAACATTTCAGATCTATTGTTTAGGTAAACATTTATTATATTTAAAAATCATGTGACATTTTGCTCAACCATATAGCTACTACTTTTACCCTAAAGGCAAACTGTTTGATTACGTTAGTTAACTCTTGTCTGATTGATTGTACGTTATGCTCCTGTGGTAATATTGTGTTTACACAATAGCCGTAGCAACAATATGATATGACATTAGAAGTTTAGTTTAGAAACCGGAAACAAAGTTAAAATAATAAAGACAGTTATGGTAAAACTTACTTATGTTATCTGTGAGGAAAGTGTAGAAAAGCGTTACGGATCGTGTTTTGTTTAATGCTAGTGCGCTGCTTTTCAACAGTTCTAAAGCCCTAGACCGTTGAGCTCGCGCTCGCATCTTTTAAAGTCCAAGTTTTAAAAAACGCGTGTCGTCTGTGTTGCAATGTGTTGCCCATTGCAATCTCACGCACACGCAGTCATAAACATGAATGATATATATCTTTATGCCCCTATTTTTAATTGAATATATGCCACAATAGCAACACTATATTCAACCTGAATGATTACAATCAATTAGCATATATATTTTAATGAACAGCAATGAAATGTACACATAACTTATGGGATTTTTTACAATAATAACCAATGAATTAAAATAAAATGTTATATTATTACATTAACACTTGTAACCAGATCTATCTGTGTCCTTCTGTCCCACACAGAATGGTATTACACGCATACAGTGCTTTTATTTGGGGTATATTATTCAGAAATATCCCCATCTAGTGTTTTAAAGTGGTAACTGCAGTGCAGTAAATTGAGTTAGTTGATAAAATTGACAAATTCTCATTACCTTTGCAGTCCACCCACTACTTACACACTTAGCAATTCAGGTTTTAAAATTAATATTTTCAGATTTTTGTGTTGAAAATGGTTTATTTCTTTCCCATAACTGGAGCTTGAACAGTGTTATATTTCCATCATGTAGATGCATTATTTTTCTCAGGTATATCACATGGGGAACTGCCTCATTCTTGTGGTCTGTTTTTCCGTCTCAGCCACTGGCCTATCAGGAGAAATCAAGTTAGATGATTTGAAGCTAAAAGCCAAACTTAAACTTAATATCATGTAACACACCCAGTCACCTTGGAGGAAGTATAAAGATGCAGTAGCTGTCTGAGCTCAGTATTCTGTTGTTGTACATTCTGCGTTTCCACCAGAAGCTCAGACCTTTCAGTCAGTGCAGTACTGAGGATAAAACATCATCATTACTAATACAGGTTTAAGTCAAAAATATAGTTCTTGATATGGGTGCAATATGCTGTAAAGTATGACATGCACACTTACTGGTACTTGTTGAGAGCTGTATCTAGAGCACTCCAGAGCTTGAGTTTGGACTCTGGCATGACATTAGCTATGCTTTCCCAATATGCATCATCCTCTGAGTCATCTCTCATCTCCAACCCCAAAACACTGCTCTTCTGCGAGACCTGAACATCACTGGACACATAATACCATATTGCAGATTTTAAGGAACATGTGATGACAGAAACGTTTAGGTTTGAAACATGGTGGAAGTGCACTGACCGTCTGCAGTATTGGGCGGTAAAATCTTTCAGAGCTACTAGTAGCTCATTATGATGGATGAGGTCAGAGGGTTCTTTAACTGATTCTCCCTGCTCACTGGTTGTCTCTTCTTCCTAACAAGGACAAAAGAGAAGCGGAACATGTTGTGTTATGATTCCAGAGTGGCACAATGAGAGGTGGAACTCAGGTGATGGAATCAACTTTTACCTCCATCTGTTCCCTCTGCTCTCCACCATGTTGTTTGTAATTCATAAAGAACTCAGCCATTTTATATGCATCCACCTCGCTCTCAATCCCAATTGCCTGAGTGCATAAAACAAAGTGCAACTTTT